>NW_028249667.1:0-620780 GCF_964263255.1 Lissotriton vulgaris | reverse complement strand
GGGAGTGAGTGAGTGAGAGGGAGTGGAGTGAGTGAGTGAGTGGGAGGGAGGGAGTGAGAGAGAGGGAGGAGTGAATGAGGGAGTGAGTGAGAGGGAGGGAGGGAGTGAGTGAGTGAGGGGGAGGGAGGGAGTGAGAGGGAGGAAGTGAGAGGGAGGAGTGAGTGAGAGAGAATGAGAGGGAAGGAGTGGGAGGGAGGGAGTGAGGGAGTGAGTGGGAGTGAAGGAGTGAGTGGGAGTGAGGGAGTGAGTGAGAGGGATGGAGTGAGTGAGAGGGATGGAGTGAGTGAGAGGGATGAAGTGAGTGGGAGGGATGGAGAGGGAGTGAGTGAGTGAAAGGGAGTGAGTGAGAGGGAGTAAGTGAGTGAGAGGGAGGGAGGGAAGGAGTGAGATGGAGGGAGTGAGAGGGAGGGAGTGAGTGAGAGGGAGTCAGAGGAAGGAGTGGGAGGGAGGTAGTGAGAGGGGGTGAGTGAATGGGAGTGAGGGAGGGAGTGAGTGGGAGTGAGAGAGTGAGTGGAAGTGAGGGAGTGAGTGGGAGTGAGGGAGTGAGTGAGAGGGATGGAGTGAGTGAGAGGGATGGAGTGAGTGGGAGGGATGGAGTCAGTGGGAGGGAGGGAGGGAGTGAGTGAGAGGGAGTGAGTGAGTGAGAGGGAGTGAGTAAGTGAGAGGGAGGGAGTGAGAGAGAGGGAGGGAGAGGGAGGGAGTGAGAGGGAGGGGGTGAGTTAGTGAGAGGGAGTGGGTGGGAGGGAGGGAGTGTGAGAGAGGGAGGAGTGAATGAGGGAGTGAGTGAGAGGGAGGGAGGGAGTGAGTGAGTCAGGGGGAGGGAGGGAGTGAGAGGGAGGAAGTGAGAGGGAGGGAGTGAGTGAGTGAGAGGGATGGAGTGAGTGAGAGGGATGGAGTGAGTGAGAGGGATGGAGGAGTGAGGGGGATGGAGTGAGAGAGAGGGATGGAGTGAGTGGGAGGGATGGATTGAGTGGGAGGGATGGAGTGAGTGGGAGGGATGGAGAGGGAGGGAGTGAGTGAGAGGGAGGGAGTGAGTGAGAGGGAGGGAGTGAGAGAGAGGGAGTGAGAGAGAGGAGTGTGAGGGAGGGATTGAGAGAGAGGGAGTGAGAGAGAGTGTGTGAGAGGGAGTGAGAGGGAATTGAGAGGGAGTGAGTGAGAGGAAGTGAGAGAGAGGGAGTGAGAGAGAGGGAGTGAGTGGGAGGGAGTGAGTGAGTGAGAGGGAGTGAGCGAGTGAGAGGGAGGGAGTGAGTGAGAGGGAGGGAGTGAGTGAGAGGGAGTGGAAGTGAGTAAGTGAGTGGGAGGGAGGGAGTGAGAGAGAGGGAGGAGTGAATGAGGGAGTGAGTGAGAGGGAGGGAGGGAGTGAGTGAGTGAGGGGGAGGGAGGGAGTGAGAGGGAGGAAGTGAGAGGGAGGTAGTGAGTGAGAGGGAATAAGAGGGAAGGAGTGGGAGGAGGGAGTGAGGGAGTGAGTGGGAGTGAAGGAGTGAGTGGGAGTGAGGGAGTGAGAGGGAGTGAGTGAGTGAGAGGGAGTGGAGTGAGTGAGTGAGTGGGAGGGAGGAGTGAGAGAGAGGGAGGAGTGAATGAGGGAGTGAGTGAGAGGGAGGGAGGTAGTGAGTGAGTGAGGGGGAGGGAGGGAGTGAGAGGGAGGAAGTGAGAGGGAGGGAGTGAGTGAGAGGGAATGAGAGGGAAGGAGTGGGAGGGAGGGATGTGAGGGAGTGAGTGGGAGTGAAGGAGTGAGTGGGAGTGAGGGAGTGAGTGAGAGGGATGGAGTGAGTGAGAGGGATGGAGTGAGTGAGAGGGATGAAGTGAGTGGGAGGGATGGAGAGGGAGTGAGTGAGTGAAAGGGAGTGAGTGAGAGGGAGTAAGTGAGTGAGAGGGAGGGAGGGAAGGAGTGAGATGGAGGGAGTGAGAGGGAGGGAGTGAGTGAGAGGAGTCAGAGGGAAGGAGTGGGAGGGAGGTAGTGAGAGGGGGTGAGTGAATGGGAGTGAGGGAGGGAGTGAGTGGGAGTGAGAGAGTGAGTGGAAGTGAGGGAGTGAGTGGGAGTGAGGGAGTGAGTGAGAGGGATGGAGTGAGTGAGAGGGATGGAGTGAGTGGGAGGGATGGAGTGAGTGGAGGGAGGGAGGGATGTGAGTGAGAGGGAGTGAGTGAGTGAGAGGGAGTGAGTAAGTGAGAGGGAGGGAGTGAGAGAGAGGGAGGGAGAGGGAGGGAGTGAGAGGGAGGGGGTGAGTTAGTGAGAGGGAGTGAGTGGGAGGGAGGGAGGGAGTGAGAGAGAGGGAGGATGTGAGTGGGAGTGAGGGAGTGATGTGAGTGAGAGGGAGGGAGTAAGAGGGAGTGACTGAGTGAGAGGAGTGAGTAAGTGAGAGGGAGGGAGTGAGAGGGAGCGAGGGAGGGACGGGGGGAGTGAGAGGGAGGGATTGAGTTGGTGAGTGAGTGGAAGGGAGGGACGGATGGAGTGAGAGAGAGGGAGGAGTGAGTGAGGGAGTGAGTGGGAGTGAGGGAGTGAGGGGGAGTGAGGGAGTGAGTGAGAGTGAGGGAGTGAGTGGGAGTGAGGGAGTGAGTGGGAATGAGGGAGAGGGATGGAGTGAGTGAGAGGGATGGAGTGAGTGAGAGTGATGGATGTGAGTGAGAGGGATGGAGTGAGTGGGAGGGATGGAGTGAGTGGAGGGATGGATGTGAGTGGGATGGAGTGAGTGGAGGGATGGAGAGGGAGTGAGTGAGTGAAAGGGAGTGAGTGAGAGGGAGTGAGTGAGTGCGTGAGAGGGAATGAGGGAGTGAGAGGGAGGGAGGGAGTGAGAGGGAGGGAATGAGTGAGAGGGGTGAGAGGGAAGAAGTGGGAGGGAGGGAGTGAGAGGGAGGGAGTGAGTGGGAGTGATGGGAGGGAGTGAGTGGGAGTGAGGGAGTGTGAGTGGGGTGAGGGAGTGAGTGGGAGTGAGGGAGTGAGTGGGAGTGAGGGAGTGAGTGGGAGTGAGTGGGAGTGAGGGAGTGAGTGGGAGTGAGGGAGAGGGTTGGAAAGAGTGAGAGGGATGGAGTGAGTGAGAGGGATGAAGTGACTGAGAGGGATGGAGTGAGTGAGAGGGATGGAGTGAGTGAGGGGAATGGAGGAGTGAGAGGGATGGATTGAGTGGGAGGGATGGAGTGAGTGGGAGGGAGGGAGTGAGTGAGAGGGAGGGAGTGAGTGAGAGGGAGGGAGTGAGAGAGAGGGAGTGAGAGAGAGGGAGTGAGTGAGGGGTGAGTGAGTGAGAGGGATGGAGTGAGTGGGAGGGATGGGAGTGAGTGGGAGGGGTGGAGTGAGTGAGAGGGTTTTTGGGAGGGATGGATTGAGTGGGAGGGATGGAGTGAGTGGGAGGGATGGAGAGGGAGGGAGGGAGTGAGGGGGGGAGTGAGTGAGAGGGAGGGAGTGAGAGAGAGGAGTGAGAGAGGGAGTGAGAGAGAGGGATTGAGAGAGGGAGTGAGAGAGAGTGTGTGAGAGGGAGTGAGAGGGAATTGAGAGGGAGTGAGTGAGAGGAAGTGAGAGAGAGGGAGTGAGAGAGAGGGAGTGAGTGGGAGGGAGGAGTGAGAGGGAGTGGGAGGGAGTGAGGGAGTGGGAGGGAGTGAGGGAGGGAGTGGGAGGAAGGGAGTGGGGAGGGAGTGAGAGGGAGGGAGTGGGAGGGATGTGAGTGGGAGGAGGAGTGAGAGGGAGTGGGAGGGAGTGAGGGGGTGGGAGGGAGTGAGGGAGTAGGAGGGAGTGAGGGAGTGGGAGGGAGTGAGTGGGAGTGATGGAGTGAGTGGGAATGAGGGAGTGAGTGGGAGTGAGGGAGTGAGTGAGAGGGATGTGAGTGAGTGAGAGGGATGGAGTGAGTGGGAGGTGGAGTGAGTGGGAGGGGTGGGTGTGAGTGGGAGGGTGGAGTGAGTGGGAGGGTTGGAGAGGGAGGGAGTGAGAGAGAGGGAGTTAGTGAGTGGGAGGGTGAGAGGGAGTGAGTGAGAGTGAGTGAGCAAGAAGCAGGGAGGGAGGGAGTGAGAGGGAGGGAGTGAGAGGGAGGGAGTGAGAGGAAGGGATGTGAGTGAGAGGGATGGAGTGAGTGAGAGGGATGGAGTGAGTGAGGGATGGAGTGAGTGAGAGGGAGGGAGGGAGGGAGAGGGAGGAGTAGGGAGTGAGAGGGAGGGAGTGAGAGGGAGGGAGTGAGAGGGAGGGAGTGAGAGGGAGGGAGTGAGAGGGAGTGAGTGAGCGGGAGTGAGTGAGAGGGAGGGAGTGAGAGGGAGGGAGTGAGGGGGAGGGAGTGAGGGGGGAGGGAGTGAGAGAGACGGAGAGGGAGTGAGACGGACAGGGAGGGAGAGGGAGTGAGGTGGAGATACAGAGGGTGGGATAGGGAGGGAAAGGGAAGGAGATGAAAAGGGAGGGAGACGGAGAGGGAGTGAGAGGGAGGGAAAGGGAGGGAGACGGAAAGGAAGGGAGACGGAGAGGGAGTGAGAGGGATGGAAAGGGAGGGAGACTGATAGGGAGTGAGATGGAGATAAAGGGAGGGAGAATGATGGGGAATGACATGGAGGGAACTGGAGGGAGACTGATGGGGAGTGAGATGGAGGGAAAGGGAGGGAGGCTGATGGGGAGTGACATGGAGGGGAAGGGAGGGAAATGGAGGGAGAGGGAGGGAAAGGGAGGGAAATGGAGGGAGAGGGAGGGAAAGCAAGGGAGACAGAGAGGGAGTGAGAGGGAGGGAAAGGGAGGGAGACGGAAAGGAAGGGAGATGGAGAGGGAGTGAGAGGGATGGAAAGGGAGGGAGACTGATAGGGAGTGAGATGGAGAGAAAGGAAGGGAGACTGATGGGGAATGACATGGAGGGAACTGGAGGGAGACTGATGGGGAGTGAGATGGAGGGAAAGGGAGGGAGACTGATGGGAGTGACATGGAGGGAAAGGGAGGGAAATGGAGGGAGAGGGAGGAAAGGGAGGGAAATGGAGGGAGAGGGAGGGAAAGCGAGGGAGACGGAGAGGGAGTGAGAGGGAGGGAAAAGGAGGGAGACGGAGAGGGAGTGAAAGTGAGGGAGATGGAGAGGGAGTGAGAGGGAGGGAGAGGGAGGGAAAGGGAGGGAGATGGAGAAGGAGTGAGAGGGAGGGAGAGGGAGGGAAAGGAAGGGAAATGGAGGGAGAGGGAGGGAAAGGGTGTGAAAGGGAGGGAGACGGAGGAGGGAGGAGAGAGAGGGAGGGAGAGAGAGAGTGGGAGTGAGAGAGAGGGAGTGAGACAGTCAGAATGAGACAGAGGAAGACAGGAGAGAGCGAGGGAGAGAGGGAGAGAGAGCTAGAGAGAGGGAGAGAGAGCTATAAGGAGGGAGGGAGACCAAGACAGAAAGATAGAGAGAGATGTGTGTACGCTGGGATGGCTCAGTGGACGAAGGCGTCCGCTGCAGGGACCTGTGATAAACCTCATGGTCAGTTTTATGTTGTTGCTCTAGTCCCGCCCTCCCCCACTGACCCGACCCTCCACCGATGCGGCCCTCGGACACAAACCAAACTGTAAATTTGGCCCCGAGAGAAAGTTTGTGAGTACCCATGTTCTAGATGTTGCTCGTGGCAGTCTTCCTTCTTCACTTAGCCATGATTATTAGCCGTCCTATGACACTGCAAGTCCCGCAGACCTATTGCCAAATTCGGGTCACTAACTAAGGCTCTTACCACGACCCTGCAACCTAATTAGATGGTCAACGTCGCAAAAAGCACACAACAAAAAAAAGTTCCCTAACTGTCCTTAGTTGCTCTAGATCTCAAATTGTATCTAATTCTGTTCGGTACAGTCTGGTCCTGGAAAAGTGTCTCTGGATTAGTTGTGTTTAATCTCAGATGTGGTGGGATAGCTTCCTGCAAAACGTCATCATCTTCTTTCTCCGACTGAGTCCATTCTAGGTGTGCATCGCCAAAAGGTACAAACCGGGGGACCCTCTCTCCTTCACAATCACCTATAGCTTCGCGGACCCACTGATCAAAAGGCAAAGGCAAGGGCACCTTTTTGCAGTGCACACCATGGATCCAGTTTTTCTTTCCGACCACCTTTACAGCTGTGCGTGTTGTCAACAACACTTGACGTGGCTCTCTCCAGCGAGGTTCCAAGTTCTTTGACCTCTGAAATTTTTTTGTACAAACCAGTCACCGGGTTGTATGGTGTGACCAGGATGCCTAGAAGCCTGAGGCAAAGCGTCTCGTACCTGTTGATGGAGAACACACAATTTAGTGGTGAGGTCATGCAACTAGTCAATCAACATTGGGTATTCTATGTCAGAGTACTTCTTGGGTCTAGAGACACCCCAGACATTAGCCCGGCGTCTGAACACAATCTCATATGGGCTAAGTCCCACACAAGAATGAACAGCTGTTCGAGTTGACAAGAGGGCCAAAGGTAAAGCATCGGCCAGGCAAGACCTGTGCTGGCTTGTATCTTCGCAAGTTTAAGCTTGAGAGTGCCATTATAGCACTCTACCAAACTCGCTGACTGAGGATGGTTTGCCGCATGGAATTTCTGCCTAATACCAAGACCGGCACATACTTTCTGCATGATTTGACCCACATTGTCACTCCAGACAATTCGAGGTAAACAAAACCTCAGGAAGTATTCTTTCAGAAGGACCTTGGCTGTAGACAAGGCAGTATTATCCTTTAGCGGGGAGGCCTCTATCCATCTAGAAAAGGCGCACACCACCACAAGGACATACGTCAAGTTATTGGATCTCTCCATGTGAATGTAGTCTATTTGCAATACCTCAAAAGGATACGTTGGGGGAGCAAAATGGCCTGTTGGGGTTGGTGTCCCTCTTCCTAAGTTGTGCATCAAACAAACAATGCAATGTTTAACAAGATTGTCTGCACATTTAGGAGAGGGATGGAGTGAGTGGGAGGGATGGAGTGAGTGGGAGGGAGGGAGTGAGTGAGTGAGAGGGAGTGAGTAAGTGAGAGGGAGTGAGTAAGTGAGAGGGAGGGAGGGAGAGGGAGGGAGTGAGAGGGAGGGGGTGAGTTAGTGAGAGGGAGTGAGTGGGAGGGAGGGAGGGAGTGAGAGAGAGGGAGGAGTGAGTGAGGGAGTGAGTGGGAGTGAGGGAGTGAGTGAGTGAGAGGGAGGGAGGGAGTAAGAGGGAGTGACTGAGTGAGAGGGAGTGAGTAAGTGAGAGGGAGGGAGTGAGAGGGAGGGAGGGAGGGGGGAGTGAGAGGGAGGGATTGAGTTGGTGAGTGAGTGGGAGGGAGGGACGGATGGAGTGAGAGAGAGGGAGGAGTGAGTGAGGGAGTGAGTGGGAGTGAGGGAGTGAGGGGGAGTGCGTGCGAGTGAGGGAGTGAGTGGGAGTGAGGGAGTGAGTGGAAGTGAGGGAGAGGGATGGAGTGAGTGAGAGGGATGGAGTGAGTGAGAGGGATGGAGTGAGTGAGAGGGATGGAGTGAGTGGGAGGGATGGAGTGAGTGGGAGGGATGGAGTGAGTGGGATGGAGTGAGTGGGAGGGATGGAGAGGGAGTGAGTGAGTGAAAGGGAGTGAGTGAGAGGGAGTGAGTGAGTGCGTGAGAGGGAATGAGGGAGTGAGAGGGAGGGAGGGAGTGAGAGGGAGGGAATGAGTGAGAGGGGTGAGAGGGAAGGAGTGGGAGGGAGGGAGTGAGAGGGAGGGAGTGAGTGGGAGTGAGGGAGGGAGTGAGTGGGAGTGAGGGAGTGAGTGGGAGTGAGGGAGTGAGGGAGTGAGTGGGAGTGAGTGGGAGTGAGTGAGTGGGAGTGAGGGAGAGGGATGGAAAGAGTGAGAGGGATGGAGTGAGTGAGAGGGATGAAGTGACTGAGAGGGATGGAGTGAGTGAGAGGGATGGAGTGAGTGGGAGGGATGGATTGAGTGGGAGGGATGGAGTGAGTGGGAGGGATGGAGAGGGAGGGAGTGAGTGAGAGGGAGGGGGGGAGTGAGAGGGAGGGAGTGAGAGGGAGGGAGTGAGAGAGAGGGAGTGAGAGAGGGAGTGAGTGAGAGGGATGGAGTGAGTGGGAGGGCCACCAGGACCCCGCGCACAGTTTAGCGAAGACATCACGGACTTCATCACCCCACACGCACTCCCCTCCAAGGATTACATCCTTTTGGGAGACCTCAACTTTCACCTTGAAAAGAACAACGACCGCAACTCCACCACCCTTCTGGACAACCTCGCCAACCTCGGACTTAAACAACTGGTCACTTCCCCCACCCACATCGCAGGTCACACTCTCGACCCTATCTTCACCTCCAGCAATCATGTCTCCTTCAGCCACACTACGGCTCTCCTCTGGACTGACCACAGCTGCGTTCACTTTTCCTACAACAAGCCCACATCCAACAACCATCCTCAACCTACTCTGCAAAGAAACTGGAACAAAATAACCACCGACCAGATCTCCTCATCGCTTCTTCTAAACCCCCCAGCCCACTCCTCAAACCCCGACCAAGCCGCCACCAACCTCACCCTATGGCTATCCAACAGCGCCGAATTCCTAGCACCACTGAAAAAGCGACAAAACAAACTTGGCAGCAAGAAGGCATCATGGTTCAACGATGATCTTAAGAAATCCAAGAAATTATGCCGCTCCCTTGAGAAGGCCTGGAAAAAAGACCCAAACACCAGTACCAAGGACGCCTTCAATAACGCCACCCGCATACACCACCAACTGATCCGAAAAGCCAAGAAAACCGCCTTCAAGGAACGACTAGATAACAACGCCCACAACAGCAAGGAACTTTTCAACATCGTCAAGGAATTTACTAATCCCTCAGCCAACTCTAACGACATCACCCCCTCTCAAGCACTCTGCGACTCCCTAGCCTCATTCTTCCACAACAAAATTGCAGACATCCACAACAGCTTCGACAACCAACCCGAAGACCAACCCACCCAACCTTCTGCTGAACCTCCACCCCCCTCGAACATACTCAATGACTGGAACCCAATCTCCACTGAGGACACCATCCGCCTGATGAACTCCATCCACTCAGGATCCCCCACAGACCCATGCCCTCACCACATCTTCAACAAAGCAGACTCCATCATTGCACCGCACCTCCGAGACGTCATCAACTGCTCCTTCAAATCCGCCACCTTCCCAGAAAGCTGGAAACACGCTGAACTCAGCGCCCTTCTGAAAAAACCCACAGCGGACCCCACCGAACTCAAAAATTACCGCCCCATCTCGCTCCTTCCATTCCCGGCCAAAGTCATCGAGAAAGCTGTCAACAACCAGCTTGCCGCCTTCCTCGAAGCCAACAAATCCCTCGACTCCTCTCAGTCCGGCTTCCGAGCAAAACACAGCACTGAAACCGCCCTCATCGCAGCAACAGACGACATTCGAACTCTACTAGACAATGGAGACACAGTCGCCCTCATCCTCCTCGACCTCTCCGCAGCCTTCGACACAGTCTGCCATAGCACCCTTCTATAGCGCCTCAGAAACGTTGGAATCCAAGGAAAAACTCTGGAATGGATCACCTCATTCCTCACCGGAAGAACTCAGAGAGTCCGCCTTCCACCATTCAAGTCAGTAGCCACTGAAGTCATCTGCGGCGTACCACAAGGATCCTCACTCAGTCCCACCCTTTTCAACGTATACATGAGCCCCCTCGCGGCCATCGCCCGCCAACACAACCTCAACATCATCTCCTACGCGGATGACACTCAACTGATCCTATCACTCACCAATGACCCTAGCACCGCCAAAACCAACCTACACGAAGGAATGAAAGAAGTAGCCGAATGGATGAAACACAGCCGTCTGAAACTGAACTCAGATAAAACAGAAGTCCTCATCTTAGGTACCTCCCCCTCCGCATGGGACGACTCTTGGTGGCCAGAAGCCCTCGGAAAAGCACCCATCCCGACAGACCACGCACGGAACCTAGGCGTCATCCTGGACTCCTCACTTTCAATGAACAGACAAGTCAACGCCGTCTCCTCATCCTGCTTCAACATTCTTCGCATGCTCAAAAAAACATTTCGTTGGATCCCCACCGAAACTAGGAAAACGATCACCCACGCTCTGGTCACGAGCCGACTGGACTATGGAAACACCCTCTACGCCGGGACTACCGCCAAACTCCAGAAAAAACTCCAGCGAATCCAAAACGCCTCAGCCAGGCTCATATTAGACATCCCGCGTAAAGAACATATCTCTGATCACCTGAAAAACCTCCACTGGCTTCCCGTCAATAAGAGGATCACTTTCCGGCTCCTTACCCACGCACACAAAGCACTATACGAAATCGGACCAGAATGCCTCAACACACGACTGTCCTTCTACACCCCCTCCCGCCAGCTTCGATCCTCCAACCAAGCCCTTGCCACTGTACCTCGCATCAACAAGACCACCATGGGAGGTAGATCCTTCTCCTACCTAGCAGCTAAAACCTGGAACTCACTTCCCACCCACCTTCGCCTTACCCAGAACCACCTAGCATTCAGAAAGCAACTTAAAACGTGGATATTTGACAAGTGATTCCCCACCCCTCCTTATGCGCCTTGAGACCCTCTGGGTATGTAGTGCGCTATATAAATTCTATGACTTGACTTGACTTGACTTGACTTGAGGGATGGAGTGAGTGGGAGGGATGGAGTGAGTGGGAGGGGTGGAGTGAGTGAGAGGGATGGAGTGAGTGGGAGGGATGGATTGAGTGGGAGGGATGGAGTGAGTGGGAGGGATGGAGAGGGAGGGAGTGAGTGAGAGGGAGGGAGTGAGTGAGAGGGAGGGAGTGAGAGAGAGGAAGTGAGAGAGAGGGAGTGAGAGAGAGGGATTGAGAGAGAGGGAGTGAGAGAGAGTGTGTGAGAGGGAGTGAGAGGGAATTGAGAGGGAGTGAGTGAGAGGAAGTGAGAGAGAGGGAGTGAGAGAGAGGGAGTGAGTGGGAGGGAGGAGTGAGAGGGAGTGAGGGAGTGGGAGGGAGTGAGGGAGTGGGAGGGAGTGAGGGAGGGAGTGGGAGGGAGGGAGTGGGAGGGAGTGAGAGGGAGGGAGTGAGAGGGAGGGAGTGAAAGGGAGTGAGCGAGAGGGAGGGAGGGAGTGAGAGGGAGGGAGGGAGGGAGTGAGAGGGAGGGAGGGAGTGAGAGGGAGGGAAGGGAAGGACGGAGTGAGAGGGAGGGAGGGAGTGAGAGGGAGGGAGTGAGAGGGAGGGAGGGAGAGGGAGGGAGGGAGTGAGAGGGAGTGATGGGAGTGAGTGAGTGAGTGGGAGGGAGTGAGGGAGTGGGAGGGAGTGAGGGAGTGGGAGGGAGTGAGGGAGTAGGAGGGAGTGAGGGAGTGGGAGGGAGTGAGTGGGAGTGACGGAGTGAGTGGGAATGAGGGAGTGAGTGAGTGAGTGAGAGGGATGGAGTGAGTGAGAGGGATGGAGTGAGTGGGAGGGATGGAGTGAGTGGGAGGGGTGGAGTGAGTTGGAGGGATGGAGTGAGTGGGAGGGTTGGAGAGGGAGGGAGTGAGAGAGAGGGAGTTAGTGAGTGGGAGGGTGAGAGGGAGGGAGTGAGAGTAAGTGAGCGAGAAGCAGGGAGGGAGGGAGTGAGAGGGAGGGAGTGAGAGGGAGGGAGTGAGAGGAAGGGAGTGAGTGAGAGGGATGGAGTGAGTGAGAGGGATGGAGTGAGTGAGAGGGAGGGAGGGAGGGAGTGAGAGGGAGGAGTAGGGAGTGAGAGGGAGGGAGTGAGAGGGAGGGAGTGAGAGGGAGGGAGTGAGAGGGAGTGAGTGAGCGGGAGTGAGTGAGAGGGAGGGAGTGAGGGGGAGGGATTGAGAGGGAGGGAGTGAGAGAGACGGAGAGGGAGTGAGACGGACAGGGAGGGAGAGGGAGTGAGGTGGAGATACAGAGGGTGGGATAGGGAGGGAAAGGGAAGGAGATGAAAAGGGAGGGAGACAGAGAGGGAGTGAGAGGGAGGGAAAGGGAGGGAGACGGAAAGGAAGGGAGACGGAGAGGGAGTGAGAGGGATGGAAAGGGAGGGAGACTGATAGGGAGTGAGATGGAGAGAAAGGGAGGGAGAATGATGGGGAATGACATGGAGGGAACTGGAGGGAGACTGATGGGGAGTGAGATGGAGGGAAAGGGAGGGAGACTGATGGGGAGTGACATGGAGGGGAAGGGAGGGAAATGAAGGGAGAGGGAGGGAAAGGGAGGGAAATGGAGGGAGAGGGAGGGAAAGCGAGGGAGACGGAGAGGGAGTGAGAGGGAGGGAAAGGGAGGGAGACGGAGAGGGAGTCAGAGGGAGGGAAAGGGAGGGAGACGGAAAGGAAGGGAGATGGAGAGGGAGTGAGAGGGATGGAAAGGGAGGGAGACTGATAGGGAGTGAGATGGAGAGAAAGGGAGGGAGACTGATGGGGAATGACATGGAGGGAACTGGAGGGAGACTGATGGGGAGTGAGATGGAGGGAAAGGGAGGGAGACTGATGGGGAGTGACATGGAGGGAAAGGGAGGGAAATGGAGGGAGAGGGAGGGAAAGGGAGGGAAATGGAGGGAGAGGGAGGGAAAGCGAGGGAGACGGAGAGGGAGTGAGAGGGAGGGAAAAGGAGGGAGACGGAGAGGGAGTGAAAGTGAGGGAGATGGAGAGGGAGTGAGAGGGAGGGAGAGGGAGGGAAAGGGAGGGAGATGGAGAAGGAGTGAGAGGGAGGGAGAGGGAGGGAAAGGAAGGGAAATGGAGGGAGAGGGAGGGAAAGGGAGTGAAAGGGAGGGAGACGGAGAGGGAGGGAGAGAGAGAGGGAGGGAGAGAGAGAGAGTGGGAGTGAGAGAGAGGGAGTGAGACAGTCAGAATGAGACAGAGGGCGAGAGGGAGAGAGAGCTAGAGAGAGGGAGAGAGAGCTATAAGGAGGGAGGGAGACCAAGACAGAAAGATAGAGAGAGATGTGTGTACGCCGGGATTGCTCAGTGGACGAAGGCGTCCGCTGCAGGGACCTGTGATAAACCTCATGGTCAGTTTTATGTTGTTGCTCTAGTCCCGCCCCTCCCCCACTGACCCAACCCTCCACCGATGCGGCCCTCGGGCACAAACCAAACTGTAAATTTGGCCCCCGAGAGAAAGTTTGTGAGTACCCATGTTCTAGATGTTGCTCGTGGCAGTCTTCCTTCTTCACTTAGCCATGATTATTAGCCGTCCTATGACACTGCAAGTCCCGCAGACCTATTGCCACAATTCGGGTCACTAACTAAGGCTCTTACCACGACCCTGCAACCTAATTAGATGGTCAACGTCGCAAAAAGCACACAACAAAAAAAGTTCCCTAACTGTCCTTAGTTGCTCTAGATCTCAAATTGTATCTAATTCTGTTCGGTACAGTCTGGTCCTGGAAAAGTGTCTCTGGATTAGTTGTGTTTAATCTCAGATGTGGTGGGATAGCTTCCTGCAAAACGTCATCATCTTCTTTCTCCGACTGAGTCCATTCTAGGTGTGCATCGCCAAAAGGTACAAACCGGGGGACCCTCTCTCCTTCACAATCACCTATAGCTTCGCGGACCCACTGATCAAAAGGCAAAGGCAAGGGCACCTTTTTGCAGTGCACACCATGGATCCAGTTTTTCTTTCCAACCACCTTTACAGCTGTGCGTGTTGTCAACAACACTTGACGTGGCTCTCTCCAGCGAGGTTCCAAGTTCTTTGACCTCTGAAATTTTTTTGTACAAACCCAGTCACCGGGTTGTATGGTGTGACCAGGATCCCTAGAAGCCTGAGGCAAAGCGTCTCGTACCTGTTGATGGAGAACACGCAATTTAGTGGTGAGGTCATGCAAATAGTCAATCAACATTGGGTATTCTATGTCAGAGTACTTCTTGGGTCTAGAGACACCCCAGACATTAGCCGGGCGTCTGAACACAATCTCATATGGGCTAAGTCCCACACAAGAATGAACAGCTGTTCGAGTTGACAAGAGGGCCAAAGGTAAAGCATCGGGCCAGGCAAGACCTGTGCTGGCTTGTATCTTCGCAAGTTTAAGCTTGAGAGTGCCATTATAGCACTCTACCAAACTCGCTGACTGAGGATGGTTTGCCGCATGGAATTTCTGCTTAATACCAAGACCGGCACATACTTTCTGCATGATTTGACCCACAAATTCACTTCCGTTGTCACTCCAGACAATTCAAGGTAAACAAAACCTCAGGAAGTATTCTTTCAGAAGGACCTTGGCTGTAGACAAGGCAGTATTATCCTTTAGCGGGTAGGCCTCTATCCATCTAGAAAAGGCGCACACCACCACAAGGACATACGTCAAGTTATTGGATCTCTCCATGTGAATGTAGTCTATTTGCAATACCTCAAAAGGATACGTTGGGGGAGCAAAATGGCCTGTTGGGGTTGGTGTCCCTCTTCCTAAGTTGTGCATCAAACAAACAATGCAATGTTTAACAAGATTGTCTGCACATTTAGGAATCCCTGCATTCTGCCATACCGGAGCCAAAAGCTTGCATATTCCTTTCGCACTGATGTGGGCTGGACCATGCACCATAGTTACTACTGGAAGTACATAGGCATCTGGTAACAGCCAACGTTGGTGTTCCGACAATTCTATCCAACACCCCGTCGCATCCAACATTCCCGTACCATCTCTCCACTTACTCAATTCTTTTTCTGTAGCCGCTTCCTGAATCATTTTCACACTTTCTATTGTGTCCTCACACATTCCTCCTTGACGGACCCATCTAGCAGGTCCAGCAACATACATATGGCTCATCACATCTCTCGCTGTCTCTTTCGCTATCTGATCCGCAAAAGCGTTTCCTTCACCCATATCATCAGTGATCCTCTTATGCGCACACACTTCACAATTGCTATCTGAGCGGGTAAAGCAAGTGATTCCAAAAGGTCATTCACTAACTGACCATGCTGTATTTTAGTACCATTTGAGGTAAAGAATCCTCTTTCCCTCCAAAGGCGGCCAAAACTGTGGCCCACCCCAAATGCATATTGGCTGTCGGTAAACCCATTCACTCTCTTTAGCCAACACACAAGCTCTAGTCAGAGCTATCAATTCAGCTGCATGGGCTGCATTCTGCCTAATGCATGCTGTCTCCACAATTGTATGCAAAGTGGTAACAGCATAGGCTGCAGTCGTTTCACCATTGGGGAGCTTAAAACACTAACCATCCACCCATAGGATCCCATCCGGGTCCAGGAGTGGCGTATCCTTCAAATCGATTCTACCTTTCGTCTGTTCCTCTGTACGGAGAAAACAATCATGTTGCTCTTGAATGCCTATCTCTACTGGGATCGGTAACAGTGTAGCTGGATTTAGGGTATTACATCGTTTGATGTGCACGTGACTAGCCAAGAGCGTCAGCTCATACCCCGATAAGCGGGCGCTCGTAAGGTGCTGTGTTTTTTTCCTGTTTAGGAAAGTGTCCACTGCATGTGGCACCATGACAATAAGCGTATTGTCTAGCACCAATCCAGCAGATTGGCAAATAGAAACTGCTGCTGCTGCTGTAGCTTTCAGACAACTAGGTAATGCTTTAGCCACGGGATCTAATGTAGCCGAAAAATAAGCACATGGACGTTGCTTGTCCCCAAATTGCTGTGTCAAGACTGACAACGCGCAACCTTCTCTCTCGTGCACATAAAGTGTGAAAGGTTTACTGTAATCCGGAGTACCCAACACAGGAGGGGAGCATAAGGAAGTGCGCAAATCAGTAAAACTTTTCTGGCATTCCTCTGTCCAAGGGAGAGGTTGGGGTGTATCTTTAAGGGTAAGTGCTAACAAAGGTTTTGCTAACAAAGAAAAATTCGGAATCCACTGTCTGCAATAAGAGGTAATGCCCAAAAAGGCACGCACTTCTCTCTGTGTGCATGGTACAGACATTTGTGCAATTGCTTGGATTCTTTCTGGGGTCAATCGCCGTCCCTCCTTCGACAAGAGATGACCTAAGTAGGTAACCTCTTGGAGACAATATTGTAAAAAGGGCGAAAGCTTATGATGAAGGTCACACAAGTGATGCAACAGTGAAACAGTACCTTGTTTACAAATGTCCTCAGAATCAGCAGCAACCAACAGATCATCTACACACTGAATAAGGGTGGCACCCGGAGGCAAAGTGAAAGCATCGAGCTGAGTTTTCAAAGCCTGACTATAAATGGAAGGACTTTCACAATAGCCTTGAGGTGCGCGCTTGTACCGGAAACTTCGGCCTCCCAAAGAGAAACCAAAAATATCCCTACTTTCCTCAGCAATGGGAATGCTAAAGAAAGCGTTCTTAAGGTCAATGACCGAAAACCAGGCAGCTGAAGCAGGTATCATTGTCAATAACGCAGTGATATCTGGGACGACAGGAAACTGAGGTACAACAATCTTGTTGACCTCCCGGAGATCGATCACAAAGCGATAAACAGGTGGCTGGGAAGAGTCAGTACATTTAAGGACAGGCAGAACAGGACTATTGAACACATTTCCTCTAGTCTCTTCAACCACACCTTTCTCAACCAGATCATAAATGATAGCCATCAGTGCTCTCTCCCCATCACTCGAAATCCTGTACTGAGGAATGCGAGGTAGCCTAACATTGGACTTGAGGGTGACAACATAGGGTGGAATCTGCAAGAGACCAACATCATTGGGGCCCGTAGCCCAAAGAGTGGCAGGCAGGGAGCGTAATTCAGAAGGTAGTTGGTCTCTAGACAAATATGTCGGGGAAATCAAACTTTTACCTAAAGTAAGGTGTACACCAGAAGGAGAACAATGCAGTGTCGCATATAGTCTTTTCAACAAATCCAAACCCAACAAATTTTCACCACAACCAGTCGTCAAAATAAGCAGAGCCTCTAAATCATAAGGACCTATCGAAATGGGCAGAGGACAAGAAACTGGGTTACGAACTGGGGCGCCAGAAAATCCTACAGAAACATTTGTTAAGCCAGACAAAGGTGCCCCAGGGAGTTTAGAGTGGATGATAGAACTCTTCGTTGCACCAGTTTCCAAGAGAAATGGCTCTGACACTCCAAGTGCAACGACTTCAACATGATGCCCATTTTGGTCCACTGGACCCCTGACTGACTCCCTCACTTTGTCTATGGCTGTCCTAGCTGGAGAAACCCAGTGGGACAAAGGGCTCAGGTTTCTGCCGCAACTTTTGAAATTGGGGAGTCGGCTGAAACTGACGCTGAGCAAGGCGAGGGGGATAAGCCTGTTGCAAAAGTACTTTTGTCTTTAATTCTTTGGTCTTTTTATCAAGTTTATCCTTCTCCTCCTTATCCCTATTTTCATAATACTGAGCAGTAGCCAATATCTGGGCTGAAGAAGAAACAGCCCATGAACTTTCAGAATCTTTTAATTTATTAGAGAGTTCGGGAAGCAAATTAAATACAAATTTTTCTACGAACAATCGCTGTGCCCCCTCTGTGCTCATATCCTGACCACTGTGATCAAGGAACGTTTCTTCAAAACGAGTAAAGAAGTCGGAGACACTCTCGTCTTTCTTCTGCTTATAGGCAGCTAACTTATCCCAATTAACTCGCAGAGCGGGCATCATAGTTTTCATTAAGGTAATAATACTACCAGGAAGTTGTGCAACTGAATCATCAGGTTTAGCAACGCCCACCTGGAGTCTATCAGCAGCCAGTATAGCATTCCAATCACCTCCTAATTCTTGGACGAGGTCCTCTTTCCGAATCCTGGCCCACAATGGTTGTGGGACAACATTTCCCATCAACATATCTATGTCAGCCAAATTCATAATTCAAGCATCAACAGTCTGAGATAATTCTTTGTAGTAACCAGCAGGGTTTTTACGGGGGTCAGGTAAAGACTGTTTAAGGGCCAGCACCTCAGATCTCTTCCAAGGTACATGTACCCATATACGTTGGAAGTGAGCTGGTATAGGCTGATTACCATCCTGGGCTGGAACCGCTTCTCTCCACACTGGGGGAACCTCTCGCATAGGGTAGTGTTTCAGTTTGCGCCTAACAGAAGGATCAGGTTCAGAAAAAGACCGGGAAATAAACATCGATCTGAAGGTGACAAGTGTCTGTATAGCATCCTCAACCTCAGGACCCACAACAATTCCCTTATCAAAATCAGTTCTAATATCCAGCAAACTCTTGGGAGCTAAACCCAATCCTGCAGCCTCCCATTCCTGACCTAAAATGCCACACATGGCGTCAAAAACAAATCTTTGTATAGGGGCATCCCACTGCTCAAAAGTATCCATAATATCTCGTACAGTATACTCAGGACTATTCATAATCCACTTGCGGGCAAGGAGATCTAACGCATCTCGTTCTTGGGAACCTGGGAGTAAACTACGGGTCTGCCTACGGGGAAGAACAGGAGTCAGACTTACTGACCCAAAGAGAGGAGAAAAGAGACCAGAAACAGTCTCAACCATCCGCTGACGGACAGAAGGGGAAGTTGGCAGAAAAACAGGAGATAAGGTATGAGGCGGAGCAGGAGAAGAGGCAACAGGTAGAACGGAGGTCGAGGGCAGAGAAGGCTGAGGCAAAGAAGTCGGAGGCAAGGGAGCCGAAGGCAGAGGAGCTGGAGGCAGAGAAGCTGGCGGTAGTGGTAGTGCCACAAAGGGCTGTAGTGGAGGTGCAGGAGGTGTAGCTGGTGCGAGAATAACAGGTTTCTGGACGGGTAACAAAAGCGGGGGTGCATTAGCACCATGAACACAGGGTGGGGCAATCTTAACAAGTGGGACATTAAAGGATCCTTCTCAAGATCAGTATCAGTATTTGGGGGAGAAGTTGGCAGCACCGGGTAACATTTATCAATTGCCATGCGATGTTGTCTATCTGAGACCTCAATTGCATAATCCATTTCATCATCCTTAAACTGCTGGGCATCCTGTATAACAATCATGCCTCTTTCTTTCCTATCTCTTTCTGCCTGTTTAATTTCTTTCTGTTTGGCTTCCTTGCGCCAAAGGCGAAAAGAGTCAAACATAGCCGGCAGCGCTTTTCTTTTAAACAAAGTAGCTTCTAAATTATCTAGAATTTCAGGCTCAAAACTACCATTATGTGGCCACTGTAAAACACCATCTTTCTTTGTATAGCGAACCCACACTTCATTAAAGGTGATGGGGCCCACACCATGCTTAGAATAGAGCTCATAAGTAGGAGTTCCAGCCGGAGGAATTGGACAAGAGTCCTCCAGTCGGGAGTCCCTATCGCAACCAAAACAACACAATTTCCTAAACTTACTGAAACCAGGCATTGGTATTTCACTGGCTCCTGTACAAACAACAAGGGGCTAATCATAACAGCACAAACGTACTCACCCCTTGGCTTCGGTTATTGCAATAATCGAATCAAAGAACCCAAAAACAAAGAAGTGGGCGCTACCCACGAATACTTAACAAAATGTCTTCTCACGCCAACAGAGGTCCGTCTAACGTCTCACAATACCAGTCATAACCAAAAGGGACCAAGGCAGGACGGCAGTCAGGGCAGCAGTCACCAGCAGCCATTGGAAAGGAGAAGCCACACTTCAAAAGACCATCGGTCCACTTTTCGACATACAGGGGTCGCTGGTGTGGGGGCGCCTCCTCTGAAATTTTCCTGCGGGGCTTCTCACGATCCTTGGGCTCAACCGCTACCTCTGAAGCCGCCTCACGTTGGGCCGCCAATTGAAGAACCGGGCCTTTGGGCCAGGCGGCGCAGGGCACGCCTGAAATCTTTGAGTTCACCTGCCTTGTTTCACAGAGACACGGAATACTCTGTTGGCGTAGAAAGACCAAGTTTATTAGCTGCAGCTAATCACAGTTGTCCAAGAAGTACACCAAGTAGGTTCTCAGGAGACTGCCACTTTACTCCCTGGTTCACAAACTTTTATATCCAAAATACATCTGTACAAACATACACCCAATGCACAAAGTTTTAGCCAATCAGAAGAGTTTGAAAACAAGGTGTTGTGCAACCAGAATGCTCTCTGCTTACATGTTTGTGTGTTATCCAGCCCCCAGAGTTAAGAAATACTGGTACCCATAGTTCAGTGTTGCAATGGCAGGACATGTCCGTATGCTTCAAAAGAAAGGTTGTAAAATAGGAAAACACAAGGAGAGAATTGCGAAGGCCAAAAGATAAGATACGGCAAGAGAAGAATACTAAAGGCTAACAGATAGTTGATATAGAGATTAGGTAGTCCAGACAAGGATTAGTTAGGCCGGCTGGTGTCTGAGATGGGTTTCAAGACAAGGACAAGGGGTTTTTTAACACGTTGCAGTCCAAGGGGCAGAGACACTTCGTGAATCGAGCAGCCTGTGTAAAGGCAACACAAAATGGCACAAAATGTGAAATGGAGTCTTAATTAAAGAACCTCATGTGCATGCTCTCTAGTCCATGGAAAGGAACTGTCTGATATGTATTTAGTGGTGAGGGCAAGAAGAGGTTTGACCATGGCTGAAAAATTGAAATCCACTGTCTACAGTATGAGGTTAGGCCTATGAAGGCTCACACCTGCTTTTGTGTTGTGGGGCCGTCATAGCATTGATAATGGCTACACGATCAGCGGTGATTTGCCTTCCCTCCTTCGAGAGAATATGACCTAAATAGATCACCAGGTTAATCAAGTGAAAAAATGGACACTAGTTACAATTCTAGACCATTGGTTAGAAAAACTATGGTATCCTCAAAAGACCCAATGTGAACAGGTGTTGCGGTATATTTCGATTCATCCGCCCCTACATTGTGGTTAGTTGGCAGTTATCATGGGATACCATAGAGAGTGTGGGTGCCTGCCTCATCCAGAGGCTCCTCTGGTCTAGGTTGCAGTGTCCAGAGATGAAAAAATTAGTGCAAAGATAAGGTCCAAAAAAAAAAAAAAACTGTTAAAAATAAGGTCTACACCAATAATAATTTTAATAGAATGGTGGGGAACTTATAGTAAAACCAAGTGGGTACTTGTCCTAGATCAAGTTATGAGATCTAGAAGTACAAATTTGCAAGAGTGTCGACATGTTTCAGCCCCCTTTGGCTCGACGGAGTCTATGGGGCTTTCGTCAGGACATAAAGACAGACAAACATAGAATTTACTCACACTATTTTTGTGGAGTTCGTTAGAAGTAGTGAGGGTCAACTTTAAGCCTCTCAAATCTTAATAACCCCTATTACGGAGTCTTCAGGAGTCATCAGGTAGGCCCCAGAGCCGCGTATACGTGAACCTGCACCGCTTGTGCTGACTCTGCCCCCGGATCTGGACCCCTGACTGACTCCCTCACTTTGTCTATGGCTGTCCTAGCTGGAGAAACCCAGTGGGACAAAGGGCTCAGGTTTCTGCCGCAACTTTTGAAATTGGGGAGTCGGCTGAAACTGACGCTGAGCAAGGCGAGGGGGCAGAGTCAGCACAAGCGGTGCAGGTTCACGTATACGCGGCTCTGGGGCCTACCTGATGACTCCTGAAGACTCCGTAATAGGGGTTATTAAGATTTGAGAGGCTTAAAGTTGACCCTCACTACTTCTAACGAACTCCACAAAAATAGTGTGAGTAAATTCTATGTTTGTCTGTCTTTATGTCCTGACGAAAGCCCCATAGACTCCGTCGAGCCAAAGGGGGCTGAAACATGTCGACACTCTTGCAAATTTGTACTTCTAGATCTCATAACTTGATCTAGGACAAGTACCCACTTGGTTTTACTATAAGTTCCCCACCATTCTATTAAAATTATTATTGGTGTAGACCTTATTTTTAACAGTTTTTTTTTTTTTGGACCTTATCTTTGCACTCATTTTTTCATCTCTGGACACTGCAACCTAGACCAGAGGAGCCTCTGGATGAGGCAGGCACCCACACTCTCTATGGTATCCCATGATAACTGCCAACTAACCACAATGTAGGGGCGGATGAATCGAAATATACCGCAACACCTGTTCACATTGGGTCTTTTGAGGATACCATAGTTTTTCTAACCAATGGTCTAGAATTGTAACTAGTGTCCATTTTTTCACTTGATTAACCTTGACATTATTTGGGGAAATAAATGGACATGTATTCCTCCTCCCCCTTTTGATCACCCCCCTAAATAGATCACCTTCTCTTGACAAAACTGAAGCTTTTTCAAAGAGACTTTGTGATTATGGAGGGCAAGGTGGCATAACAAACAGAGGGTAGCTTCTTTACATGCTGGGGAAGAATTTGCAGCAATGAGTAGGTCATCTACATATTGTAATAGGGTGGAATTATCAGGTAGTTCCAAGGAATCTAGTTGACTTTTTAGGGCTTGACTATAGATACTGGGGCTCTCTGTGAAACCTTGAGGGGCGTGGCAGAATCTAAAGCTCCGTCCCCAAGGGAGAAACCAAAAAAATGTCTGCTGTCAGGATGTATAGGAATGCTGAAAAAAACATTCTTCAGGTCTATGACAGAGAACTGCGTTGCGTCAGAAGGGACCATCGTTAAGAGGGCTGTAATGTCGGGGACAACAGCATATTGGGATATTGTTATTTTGTGAAGGGCTCTCAGGTCAATCACGAATCGGTATATTTTAGGGGAGAGAGCATCTCCATTTGTATTTTTAAGAACGGGAATAATGGGACAGTTACAGATATTGCCACGTTTTTTCCACTACACCCTTGTCCATTAATTCAGATATTATTGTTAAAAGGGCCATTTCTCCTTCCGCTGGCAGTCGATACTGCTGGAGGTGGGGGAGAAGTGCACCTGGCTGGATGCGTGCCACATGAGTGGATATGTTGAGACACCCTACATCATAATCATCATTGTAATAACTGCGTGTTGCTTCGTACCCATCAAATCTATTGGCCGGGCGCTGCCAGATGGGAGCATCATCACTGGGCCTGCGTTCTTTATCCTGTGGATGGGGCGGGCCAAGGTCCCTAGTCGGCCTTCCCTCCCTGGGAGCGCGAGGCCGAGTCTTCCCAGTTCGGATGTTTTCAGCTAACACAGGACACTCATCTATCCAATGGGCGTACCCCTTACAGTAATTACACTGATCTGTTTGGAGGACTCCCGTACGTTGAGGGCTGGAGGGGGTAGACTGGCGTGCCCTCGGAGGGGGTTGGGATTGAGGTCTGAAATTCCCGCGGGCATCAGGACTTCGGGGAGAGTAAGCCTGCTGCAGAAGTGCCTTAGTCTTAGGATCCCTAACCTTCTTACTTTCCTTGTCTCTATCTTCATTTTCCTTATTTTTCGTGATATTGTGCCATAGCCAAGATACCAGCCATAGTTTGGGCAGACCACGTACTTTCAACTTTCTTAAGCCTGGCGGAAATCTCAGGAAGCAAGTTGCTGACAAATTTATCGACAAACACTGGGCCAGAACCTGGGGTCCGGGGATCTAAACCACTATGTCCCTTGTATTCTGTCTCAAAACAGGTAAAGAAGTCAGCCACATTCTCATCTTTTCGTCACCTACAGGCGTTTATTTTATCCCAGTTAATGACAGTTTCCGGCAAAAGTGTTTTCATAAACATCATTATTTTACCGGGCAAAGTCAGGATGGCAGCTTCTGGTTTAGTCCCTCCTACCCTTGCTTCTTCCATAGCCTCTAGGCCAGGCCATTTACCTCCCAATGCTACTTCATGGTCTGTATGTCGAATTTTGTCCCAAATTTCAGTGGGGACAACAGTACCAAAAAGTAAATCTATATCCTCAAGAACGAGAGTACCTGCAGATATAATCTGACCTAATTCTCTGTAAAAGGCAGCCAGATTCTTCCAGGGATCTGGAAATTGCCCTTTTAACTGCATTACTTCTGACCTTTTCCAAGGAACATGAACCCAAAGCCTGCACCAGTGTGCCTCAACAGCCCCTCTGCCATTATTTGGGCATCGGTAAGTGCGTTAACAAAGACAGGGGCCGCCTCTCTCATTGGCATAACTGTTTCTAGAGGGGTGTTGGAAAAAGCGGTCATATCACGGTAAGCCATTAAAGCAGACATAGCGCCAAACATCTCCTCTCCCTGAACATCGCCTCTTTTTATTTGCGACCTAAGGTACATTAATCCGGTGGGTATCTGCATAAGCGCATCACCAGGGTACACATGTATTCGGCCCAGGTGATCTGTTCCATAATTGTCCACTGGGAAAAGGTGGACCATATTTCTTTAAAGGCATAAATATTACCGTTACTTATCCAACATTCACACTGTTGCCTCTGTAGGTCATTTTCTCGAAAGGACGAAAAGCTGACTGCAGAGCGCAAGGAGGCCAGTCGGGGGGGGAATTCAACAATTTATATAAATCCTGCTTAACTGTAGACCACGGGGAAGCAGGAAAAGAGCGTGTTGGGGTAAAGCTGCAGGGGTGGGGCGGATGGAGACTTGTTGTCATTCCTGCAGTGAGGACAGGGTTAGCGGGCTTGGTCGGTGTCATAGGAAAAATCGAGAGGGATGGTGTGGCAGGGAGAACAGTAAGAGGGGCAGTGGGGGCAGGATTGGGCGGTGGCAGGGGGACATGCGGGGTGTGAGGCGTCAGGGCAGGGTACATTGGGGCATATGCAGGAGGGCTTTCTAGCATGGTATCAAGCAAGAAATCTCCTTCTTCTCCCCCTTCCATATGGCCCTTTCCTTTCTCCTCACGAGCTGGATAACATTTTTGTACCCGGGTCCCATGCTCCCTATCGGCTATTTCTACTGATTTTGTCATTTGATTTTGTAAATTTTCTCTGGCGTGGTCGGCCATTGACATACGTTCTTGTTTTCTTTCTTGAGCCTTCTGCTTTCTAGCTCTCTCCTCTATCTCTTTCCTCCAAAATCGGACAGATTCAAACATAGACGGGCGCGTTTTCCTTTTCATTAATTGTTCCTCTAAGTTGGCGAGAACTTGGGAATTAAAGGAGCCATAAAGTGGCCACTGTAATCCGCGTTACTTTGTTTCGTATATTTTACCCAGAATGAGGAAAACATTATGGCAGAAGGGCCATGTTTAACATACATCGTATGGCCAGGGGCCCCTTCTGGAGGAAGCGGACAAGCTGCCTCCATCTGGGAGTTCTGCGTACACATATAACAACATAATCTCTTGAACTTACTACTGACTGGCATGCTTGAAAACATATAACAGACACCAGCGGGTTCTAAAACTCACCTCGCTTGTTTGGCTTTTGCAAAAGTCAATAACAGCAGAATAATACAGAACAGACACCAGCGGGTTTTAAAAAACTCACCTCGCTTGCTTGGCTTTTGCAAAAGTCAATAACAACTTGGCTTTTGCAGAAGTCAATAACAGAATCATACAGACTTGGTGGGGGATCACTTCACCCTTACCTTACAGGGGTAGTTCCCTTCTGCAGACGTAGGGCTGTGTCCTGCTCCAGAATTTATTTGCTAGGGGACCCCATCGAGAACGCGGTCATGTGGCCCAGACCGGGTGGGGAGGAACAGCGGGCGAGTCGTTCAGCTTACCGGATTGAAGAATCCCTCAGGTAGGGTACCTCCGTCGGAGTCTCTCCGTTCACCTCCTCACATCCACCGGGCCTGACCTTTGTGCTTGTGAAGTCGCTTTTCAGGCGCCATTTGAAGAACCGGATTAACCCACTTACTGGGTCTCGGCGGTGGGGGAACCGCCCAAGCCTTCCATACCCTTCATACATAGTAAAAGGAGACACAGGAGCCTTCGTCTGCAGGAGGATCCCAGATTTATTCAAATAGCCGGGGTTATGGAACAGAGTCTCAAGCTCATCAGAAACAAGACAGAGGAGGCTGCTGCTTTACTCCGCAGCTTACAAGCCTTTTATACTTTTTCATCTCAGTCTTTTGGCTGTTAGTTCATTGTTCAATCAGGGCAGTGTTTGCAGTTGATAACCAGATCCAGACGACGTTTGTAGATGGTGACCTGGTCAAGGCTTGGTACACAAATCATTGTTCACTCGGCTTGATCAAGGCTCAGTCTTTCAGGTCATTGTTTAATCACCCTGATCAAGGCCCAGCAGTCAGACCATTGTCCAGATAACCTGATCACGGTGTCAAGGATGTTTACCAGGCTGGGAGCAGGAGATGGAAAACAAATTATTTACACAGGGTGTGAGTGTCTCATGGCTTTCTGTTGAACTGCAAGAACAGGGGGGGTTGGGTGTGTGACAGTTCCTGGGCATAAATGCAGGCATGCGAGATGGCTGTTGTCGTGTTAGTTAGATTTTCCTCAGGCATCAGCAGAAACGACCAGGTGGGTCGTGTGGAAGTGTTTGACACAAGATGGCAATGAAAAAGTAATGGAGTCTCGGTACAAATGATGCCGATCAGAAGAACACTTTTCCTCATGCAGATGGGCT
Organism: Lissotriton vulgaris; assembly: GCF_964263255.1. Taxonomy (NCBI): domain Eukaryota; kingdom Metazoa; phylum Chordata; class Amphibia; order Caudata; family Salamandridae; genus Lissotriton; species Lissotriton vulgaris. The sequence goes on along the minus strand of NW_028249667.1, from coordinate 594,674 downwards.
TGCCTTTGGCGCACCCACTGTGTGTGCTTGCTATGAGTCAGCAATGCTACTGACATTGAATAGGTACTGGGATTGGGGAAGAGCGCATGGGCAGAAATCCGGTGATGTCACTTTCTGTGCAGATGGATGATGGGAAATCCTGTGATGTCACTTCCTTTGCAGATGGATGCTGGGAGATCCAGTGATGTCATTATCTGTGCTGATGGGTGACGGAAATGTAGTCCTCTTACTTGGCTTTTTCTTTCAAAGACAGTTTTTGTGGGAAACCAGTAATATCACTTCCTGTGCAGGTCAATTATGGGAATTTGAGTTTTGTCACTTCCTGCACAGGAAGTGATGTCACTTTGTGTGCAGATGGGAAATCTTACAAGTGGCTCCTGGCTTGTGGCAGAGGATTATAGCTTTAGGAACTACAAGGAGGCTGTAACCTCAGGATTTGGTCTACCGACTCCCTCCATGTAAAATCCGGTAAGGCCTCTCCTGTAACTGGCACCGTATATCCTTCCACAACGAAAGTATGTGGTGAATATGTGAGCCATGTGACTGAAGGTGATGACTGCGCGCTGTCAACACAACATCATGACCATGCTCAATCCCCAGTTCTTTGTTCCTGCTCCACTGCTAGGGGGATTTACTAATCTTCCCATCCAGGCAGCCTCTTCAGCAATGGGGAGGAAGAAGCTGTTGAACCATGCATAGTAAACAAACAGCGGTCCCTCACTAAACAAAACTCATATTCTGTTCTCTGCCAAGCTAGCCATGACCATCCACGAGCAGGAAACAGTCCCCATAGATACCCCTGACCTCCATGCACAGCATCTAAAGACTGAATATAATCCACCCCACTCTCTGGATGTAGACGTCTGACCAATGGCCACAGGCTAAAATCTCAAAGACGCTTGCAAACTTGACCACTGGTGTCCTGTGGTACTGCCCAGGCAGAGATTTAAATTCACAACTACCCAGATCATTGACCAGCCTGAAATCTTACTTCCTGGTGACTTCTTCAAGAACATTTAGGGTACAAGGCATGGACTTCAAAGTTCCTTCTTCAATTTCTCTTTAGCATGTCCCTTTCACTCATAATCTTCCTTGTTAGCAGCTGCGACTGGACATTCAGATTGATTGTGTGTGGAGTCATTTTGTCAAACTTCACTCCATGTTCTGTCAACTAAACCTTTCCAACCTGCCCAAGAGAGTAAAGGGGGTTTGGAGACCCCCTTCCGTCAGATGGAGTACCTGGTACCCTGGTCTGTAGGGAGCACGTGCAGCCTCTCCTTTAATGCTACAAGGTGATCTGCATCTGGGACAAAGCTGGCCAGGATATCAGTCAGTCCAGGAGAAAACATCTGTAACTAAGCACGGGAATTCCTACCAGTCCTGTCTCACCAATGTCCTCATTCTCTCGAGGAAGCATCTGCGCTTTGTGTGCATGATGGAAAAAGAAGCTGTTTTTGTACAACCGACCAGCAGCCCTCTCACTCACAGGCCACCATCTGCATCTGTGTACGGTCTTCAACTGGGCTCTTGCATTAAAGTGTGTTCATTGACAAAGCGCTTGTGCGGATGCGCCTTGACGCGGGGTCCAGTATCGATAGAGCTAACTCACCAGTGATAGACCTTCCCAGCACAGCACAGACAGCACCACCACACACTGATCTCAGGATCACACCCTCCCACACTGTTACACAGAGCTCAGTGGTGCAGCACAGCCGCCATTCGTGTCCTCCCCCAGTCCTCAAGCATTGATCCAGTGCGGCTCCTTCACATCTCACCGTGACCACAGCACAGTCTAAACCAGAGCCTGGGCCATGTGAGAACCCAGCCAACACAGCCCACAGCGCCATGAAGCCATGCCAGTGCACAAGGGTGTGACAGACAGGCAGCATTATGAATATTTGTATTATTCGTATGTCTTTGATTTATAAAGCTAAAATCTAACTAAACAGCAACTACAGAGTATTATTATTATTCGTATCATTAGTAGTAGTAGCAGTAGAAGTAGGGAGAGGTGTGGCAGCATCCAGGGTGGCTGACTCTGGAGCACAGGGCTCACGGCCCGATCACCAGTGGCAGCTCAGCCCAGCTCCCAGCGCCTTGAAACCCTTAGGGGTGATTAGTTCGCACTTTACAAACACTGGATTATGTAGTAGTAACAGCAGTAGTATTAGCAGTAGTGGCAGTAGTAGCAGCAGCAGTAGTAGCACTGGTAGTAGTAGCAGCAGCAGCAGCAATAGTAGTGGTAGCATTTCTGCTCTCTGGGCGTTCATCAGAGCTCTCCTAACATATACGCCATTTTGTATTTCACGTGTATTGGGCGGATGGGAGGTGACATCAGTGTAAAATGACGGCTGCAATAGTACTTCTTCAATGTTGCTGGCAAAAAGCTCCGGGGGAGGGGAGGATTGATCCATCCTGTTTTCGACCCGGGCCTGCTCTTGCTCTTGCTAGTATTTTGGTGCCTGGCTGTGTGTGACCGTTATCCATCTGTTTATTTACATGAGACATTTAATTCCAATACGTTTATTGTAAATGTAAATGTAAGGGTGAAAGGGCACGTGATGTCACTATTTTCCAAAGAGACGCCCTCTAGGGTGAAAGGGCACGTGATGTCACTATTTTCCATTGAGACGTCATCTCGGGTGAAAGGGCACGTGATGTCACTATTTTCCATAGAGATGTCATATCGGCTGAAAGGGCACTTGATGTCACTATTTTCCAAAGAGACGTCATCTTGGGTGAAAGGGCACGTGATGTCACTATTTTCCATACAGACGCCTTCTAGGGCGAAAGGGCACGTGATGTCACTATTTTGGATAGAGACGTCATCTCGAGTGAAAGGGCACGTGATGTCACTATTTTCCATACAGACGCCCTCTAGGGCGAAAGGGCACGTGATGTCACTATTTTCCAAAGAGACGTCATCCTGGGTGAAAGGGCACGTGATGTCACTATTTTGGATAGAGACGTCATCTCGAGTGAAAGGGCACGTGATGTCACTATTTTCCATACAGACGCCCTCTAGGGCGAAAGGGCACGTGATGTCACTATTTTCCAAAGAGACGTCATCCTGGGTGAAAAAGGCACGTGATGTCACTATTTTGGATAGAGACGTCATCTCGAGTGAAAGGGCACGTTATGTCACTATTTTCCATAGAGACGCCCTCTAGGGCGAAAAGGCACGTGATGTCACTGCTGCTGCTGCTGTAGTTTTGTTGCGTAGCACACAGGTGGTACTGGGCGGCCTCTGGTCCTCTGAGCTCCAGCCCCGGCGCATACTGACTGACTCCGTTTAAATATGGACTCCCGTCTTGACCCTCTGATGAACCGGAGAGAGTCCAGTAGGAGGTCTCCGGCCCGGTTAACACCCGGCGACACCCTGGGGAGGCCTCGCGGAGCCTGCAGCTGGAGGCCTGTCTAGGGCAGGGACAGCTTGGGCTAAGGTCAGCTGAATGCTCTGGCTCCTGTATCCCCACAGACATGTTATTCCTGACCGTTCACCCCACGTCACTGCGGCAGGACAATAAACACATGCATGCAGATGATGAGTGAGCAGCGGCCAAGGAGGGAGTCTGGCCAGAAATCCTACCTCCAGCCCCACCCGTCGCTCCATGAGGAGGAGAGAGGGTGTGCAATGGAAGCTTGCACCGTTCTCACACTGCGCTGCACCAGTGCAGTTGGGTAACAAAGTGATGGGGCCCATGCAAAATGTGACAAAGCCCATCTAGACTTCCATATCTAACAGGTATCTATAGGCTTTAGACTGAAGGGGTCCTGCAGGCCTGCATTACACCCCTGCACTAGTGCAAGGCATCATAGACCCTCACGGATTCACACACAAAATATATGACAACAGTGCACTACTGCAAACAAGCAAACACAAGCCATCTCAGAGGAAGGGGAGCCATAAGGCAGTTCACTAGTGCTTGGGTTCCTACGACATTATCTGAGACCCCCAGTAACACAGCGTTGCACTAGTGCAGTGGTGTAACACAAAATGATGGGCCCCCATGTAATGTTATGTTATGTTATATTTATTTTTGTATAGCGCGCGGCTACTCAAAAAGAGTGTCCCGGCGCTTTGTTTTTATATTGAGACCTATACAGAATAACACAACACAATGATATGACAACAGAATAAAAAGCAGAACAGAAAGATAAAGGCCTAGAGGGCAAACAGCCAGGTTTTAAGGCCTTTCCTAAAAGCAAGTAAATTAGTAGCTCCGCGCAGTGTCAGCGGCAGAGTGTTCCACAACTGTGGCGCCAGCAATCCAAAGGAGCGGCCTCCAATACGGGCTCTCTTTACTCACCACCGCCAGAAACAGAGATTCTGATCTGAGAGAGCGAGACGGGTGGTAAAAGGCAAGTCTCCTATGGAGATACTTAGCTCCCACAGCATGAAGGGCTTTATAGGCCAAAGTTAACGCCTTGAAGGCAATCCGTTTTCGGATGGGCAGCCAATGGAGCGACTGCAATAGGCCAGCAGTGCTGGCTCACCTATTTAGGCCATAAATGGCCCTCGCGGCCGCATTCTGCACAACTTGAAGCCGCTGCAGTAGATACTCTGGCAGGCCCAAGTAGAGGACGTTGGAATAATCCAATCTTGAGCCAATCAGAGCTTGCACTGTCAGCTTCCTATGCTCCTCTAAAAGAAGAGGCAGAAACTCCCGGAGCATCTTAAGGAGGCCAAAACATGTTCCCGTCACACCAAGGATCTGAGACCTCAACGTCAGACCCTTGTCCATCTTGACCCCCAAGTTCTTGGCTAGTTGGGACGGGCAAGACGGGGGGAACATGTTAATAGGCCACCAAGCCTGCCAGTCCGGATCCGATGAACACCCGAAGAAGAGTACCTCAGACTTATCTGAGTTGCACATGAGGCTGTTCAGCTGGAACCATTTAAAAACAGCCCCAAGGCAATCCCGGATACTCTCTCCATCAAAGTCTCCTCCCTTCTTACACGAAAAGAGGAGCTGGGTGTTATCGGCATAAGATACGATCTGGGCCCCAAAAGACTCCGCCAATGCCGCCAGAGGGGTCATAAAGATGTTAAAAAGAGTCGGGCTCAACACAGAGCCCTGCGGAACCCCGACTCCCAAAGGCGGCATCACGGCCGAGTTAGGGGAGGCCCAGATCGTTTGTCGGCGGCCAGCTAAAAAAGATGTAAACCAGCTGAGCACCGTCCCCCTTAGGCCGACCTCATAGAGTCTAGCGAGAAGGCCCTCATGGGGGACGGTGTCGAAGGCCGCCGACAGATCTAACATGACCAGCATGGCTTTGCCCCCGGAGTCCAATACCTCTTTAATGGCTTCTGACACCTCCAAAAGCGCCGTCTCCGTGCTTAAATTGGGGCGGAAGCCAGATTGGGTGGCATGTAGAACCTCATGAGTTTCCAGGAAATTAGAGAGCCCAGTATGCACATGCTTCTCCAAGATTTTCGTAAAAGCAGGGAGGAGAGAAATAGGCCTATAATTGGCCAAGACCTCCGGATCGAGACCAGGCTTCTTCAGCAAAGGGATGACCATTGCCTGCTTCCAGGCCTGCGGAACCACTCCCTGGCTCAAAGAGAGATTCAGGAGTGGATTCGCCAGCCGGTTTATAACTCCCGCCATTTTTGCCAAAAATTTGGCCGGGCAGGGGTAAAGAGGCGACCCAGATTTAAGATTGCCCATAAGTGCCAAGGAAGCAGGGGCTGAAATTGATGGAAAAACGGCCAACACTGGGCCCAAAGGGGCCGATAAGCCTGAACCGTCCTCGGGGCTGGTCAACCCCACTGGTGCCACCAAAGTGAAAGAATCCTGGATTAGTTTAATCTTGCTAGTGAAGAAATTTGCAAGATCAGAGGCCCAGGACTCAGAAGGAACGACTTGGGTTGCATTGGATCGAGGGGCCATGAATTCTCTGACAATGGTAAAAATCTCCTTACAGGAGTTAGAGGCAGCCTCTATCCTCCCTGCAAAATAGGCTTTTTTTCCTAGGCGAATGTCCCGATGATAGGCCTTAACCGCTGTCCTGTAGGTCAGCCTTGCCACAGAGTCATATTGTGAGCGCCAGGCTCTTTCAGCTGCCTTGCACTGCCGCTGAGAGGTCGACAGTGCCGCGGTAAACCAGGGAGCCGAAACCCGCTTAGATGTTAATCGGGGGGTCATCACCGGGGCGAGATCATTTAGCCTGTCTAATAGCCATACTTGCAGAGATTCCAAATCCCTCTCCAAGTCTCCCGTAAGGGGGCAAGGGTGATCCAGAGCGGCCTGAGCCAGCATGGCTGGAGTCACTCGATGATATGCCCTAGGAGCCCGGCCCTGCTGCTGAGACGCGGAGCTAGAAGGTTTCATCGTGCCCTTGACAAAAAATTTGGCCAGTCTATGGTCTGACCAAAGCACTGGAATAATAGCCTTCACCTCCAAGGGCGATGTCGAGAAGACCTGGTCAAGAGTATGACCCTTATTGTGTGTTGGCCCCAGAAGATAAGGGACCAGGCCAAAAGGGGCCGTTGTGGAAAATTAATACAGTTTGGTGAACATTATCTACGCCATCTTGCCTTTTTCCCGATGCCACACTTTTCGTCATACACATCCGCCATATTTTAGCTGCTCTGATCAGAACCACTCTCTGCGCGCCCCTGACCCCCAACACGGACCTTCACCCTCACCAACACCCCCATGCACTGATCACTCCCGCTCCCAGATGCCTTGAGCGTAAGCGGCAGCCATTTTAAGCACCATGGCCTCCCTGCCCCTTCCCTGATAGCCAGCGCGTCTCTCTCTCTCTCCTATCCTTGCAGGTATCCCCCGCACGCTGACAACCCCCTCGCTCTCACATGCCTTGGGCCATAAACCCCTCTTCAGCGCAGCTTCACCACAGAATCCCATCCTGTTCCCAGCGCGACACCTCCCCTCATTCCTTTCATGGTCTCAGATCCTTTTGATGCAAACCCCCTTTCCCTGTGTCCCCGTTTGTCTTCCTTGTTCCCAGGCCGCCACCTGGCCCTGCGGATACTGTTTATTACACCGTACAGTAGGAAGCTTCCCCTCCCCATCAAAAGACCCTCGAGCCGATCAAAGCCCCCACCCTATGAGATCCGATCAACTCCACGCATTCCGTGAATCGGCGGAATGCCCTGCTGCGCGACAATCATCACCTGTTGTGACCGGGGTGGGGAATTCAACTGTAAATGTATGTGGGAACGGGCCTGAAGGGGAGATTCCGAGGATGTTCTTTCAAATATCAAAGTGTTGCGAGAATGTGTTACGTGTAATAAAGGTCATAAACCCTAGTATAAGAGGCCAGGCCTCAGAGATGTGGTTAGAGCACCTCGTGACGATACTTGCTGTCTGAATTGATGTGTTCTCCTCCGGAGAGAATAAAATCCTCGTTTCCTGCCTTCCAGTCTCCAGCGCCTGCTTCTTCATTGATTAATATTGGTGGGTCATAGAGGCGACACCGCCGGGCAACATAAAGGGGTCTTTGGTTACTGGTTGTCTTTGAACCCCTTTTAACAATTGGCGTCCCAAGCGTGGGGCCCATCAGCGACTCGTGGATCCAGTGGGAGAGGTCCTGACGACAGAGTGAACGACTGCAACGATCGGAAGGTACCCTGTCCGATAGACCCTCGTCTGACAGCCGATCATCCGAACTTCACTGGTTCCGAACAGACCTCTCTCGAGTGATCTGCGGTCCTGACTGGGAACCATCAGGAGTGCCGCAAGGAGTAGGGAGAGAAGAGGACGATCGGGCGCTGGATTCGGAAGACAAGAAACTGTCCATGCGGTCCGGGTAAGGTCGTGTAAACACGACGAATTGCGAAAGTGATTGATAATTGATGAGAAAATACTAGTATTACTTTTTGTTAATTTATTTGGAGATTCACTGTCTGCAAACGGAGAAACAACAGGCTCTCCCTTTATAAACAGTGAAGGATAGGTACGCACCCGTCGGACCTATCTTTCTCCCCCACTGAACAATTGCCCCTCCCCCATTGATTAACTGTTGTAGATTGTTTTCTGGAGATTCTCTGTCTGCAAACAGGGAAGAATAGGTCCCCTCTTTGCAGATAGTGAAAGGGTAGGTGACGCGGACCTTTGCGAGCCTACTTATTCTCCCCATTGACCATATTGATTTTTTATTTTTGGCCTAACATTGATTGCTCAAGATTGGTTCATGAGGTATTCACTGCGTGCAAACAACGTAGAATAGAAATATTCTGTCTAGTCTTTGCACGCAGTGATAAGATAGGTAGTGCTGACTATTATCCCCATTGTGATCCGTCATGCCTGTCTTCTCCCCACTGGTTAGTAGCCTGTTTAGCCCGGACCGCTTATTAGAGATGAACCATCCGGCTCCGCTGGAAGGCACCCCTAATAAGGACATGTTCATGAAGCATGGATTAATCGCTATAGCCTATAGCCAGCTGTGGCATAAATATACGAAAAAGGATCGAGAAAGTCAGTGGCCACTGATAGGATCTTTCGATCTTGACAAAATAGAAACGGTAGAAATAGCCCTTCGTAGGAATGAAACAACACCTATTATGCTCGATAGTCTCGGTATGTGGCGCAAAGAAGCCACACGACGAAAGGAAAGCGATGAAGTCAGAAAGGGTGAAGAGACACGACGGACAACCCTCCAAACGTCTAGTAGGCAAAGGGAAGGGCCAGCGATGGCACAGTTCCGAGGAGTAGACATGAAAAGGGAACGGTGTAAAGGGATGTGCCGACAGGGCAACCCCGGGACACAACGACCCGAAAGTAATCCCCCGACACTATGCACAGGACGAACAGATTTAAAACAAAACCAATGTGCTTTCTGTAGATGCCTCGGGCACTGGAAAGCCCAATGCCCGACTCTACAGAGCATAGGTAAGAGCGGAGGGTCGACAGAAAGAACTGGCCGACAGAAAGGGAAAAGGCGCGAGATAAAAACCAATCAGACTAGCACGGACAGGACGGATAGAACCACCACGTTTGATTATGCTCGATGGCACAGATTTCGTCAGACCAATTTTAATGACATGTTAGAGTTCTGGGACTGATTGCCCTCTGTTGCTCCCCCACTCTGAAATACAAAAAAAACAATTACAGGCCAGTATAGACAACCCCCGTTAGAGAAAGGACTCAAGGAAGCCAAGCATCTGTGATATAATTTAGGATTTAATTACGGTAAAGATAAACACACAACCAACGGTAAATAGAATAAACTAGTAAAACACTCTCTAAAGCAAACTGTACTAATAGGAGAAATACAAAACATATTACGCTCACTCCGGAAGTCCTCGAAATGTAACAGTTCGACGGTCCCGCCCACCCGAAACACATAGCACGTGTGGGGCGGGGCCTGCCAACAGCCATAGACCAAAAGAGATCGCCGGCGAGAAGGTACAGGAGTCTCCTCAAAGCAGGCAATGAAATGGTCTTTCCATACTACCCTTCCAGGGATGGCGTCCCCCGGGCCACGAGTAGGGAGGGGGCGGATGCAAATGACCCCCTCCCTCGTACCTCCTGGTCCGGCCATCACGAATTCCTCCTTCGAACTGATGCAGGGTGGGCTGGGAGGGAGAGGCGACGCGGACGAACCTCTCCCACCTCCACAGGTAGGAGGTTTCCCAGCCCTGGTCCGGCGCCGATGTCCTCCAGCCGGGCGACGGCCATATACCTGCGCAGCACAGAACTTACAATGTCCGACGCACATATATTTCCGCAGCACAGGACATACAATGTCCGACGGCCATATACTTGCGCAGCACCGGACGTACAATGGTCCCCCCAAGAGTCGGAATCAGGGGTGTAGGGTGGTCATCATGTGCACCCCTGATTCAAAGGGACGGCGTGGGATGCGCCGGGAGAGGGAGGCGGCACGGATGAGCCTCCCTCACCTCCCCAGATGAAGGCTCCACTGCTGCACCCTGGCGCCCCGAACCAAAATGTCCTGCTCCAACAGCATGATGTTCTGTCTTTGTCGCCACAAGAAGTTTCTTCCACTCCTGAAAGATACGACGGAGGGCGGCAGCTGCAGGGTCTCAAAATGGCGTCTGGGCCCTCGGAAGGCGGGTCTAGGCCGCTGGAGTAACTTTGTCCGAAATTGCAACTCGGGCACTTGCCCACCTGGGCGCAAGCCCCCACCATCGACAAACATCCCCTCGACTTTGAAGATTCTACCAAAGTCCCAAGAGCCCTCAGCCCCTTCAGGCTTCCGGTGGGGAACAGCTGCATTGATCACTAATGAAATAACTACGGCACAACAACAAGATGGCGGTGCTCTCGTATCTGCATCAGCTTCCGTCTGAACCACCCAGGAACATTATGGGCTAACGAACTCGAGTAAGTTCCGGCTGAACATCAACATGACCCGGTAAGAAAGACTCTACCTCCCTCCCTCTTTTGATTGACGGTCCACACCACCAGCCCCTCTGTTAGCACAGGTTTTTTGAACTGCCGAAAGGGACCTTGGTCCAACCGCCAATCGTCGGAGACATTTTTTTGCCCCTGATGCTACTTCCGGACTAGACCGGCCTCGCCCAAAATGGCGCCGGTATCAATAGGAACTAACGGATGCCTCGTGGTGTTCCTTAGCTAATGAAACTTGATGTACTAAGATTTATATACGAACCTGTGCGCACTTGATGAAAAAGGGAGGAGGGTTCACTTGGCGAACATTTGAAAGGGGTCCCGTAAAAATGTTGATTTCAATGAACGATTTATTTTGATATTTATTGTAACTGGTACATAACGTCGCCTATGATGCACACCCACGGCATACATCTAGGAAATGTGATTACAATGAGCTTGACTGTGTTTCCATTTATGAACTGAAATGCCCCTGATCCCTCATCACGCAATGAAACATTTTTACTTGCAAATAATTAATTAGGCCTTTTTAACATGTTCTTGTGCCGCAAAATAACCCCCCTACTGTATGTGCTTCCATCGTCGACATGTCCGGCCAAAATATGATTGCACTCTCACATTTTACGTACTGAACGATTATGCAAATAAAGGTTTTCCAAACTATGAATAGGCATCACATGCTTTTGTAAATGTGGGAATTGGTGGGAGGGCTTTTTCTGTGCGCAACCGTTCTGCTCTTTTTTTGAGGTTATCTGAAAAATGGTTGTTCGGCCCTGGATGGATGATCGAATCAAAGGTATGATACGCTGCCTCCAAAATATGCGACTAAGCTCAGGAACTAACGTATGAAGAAGGACCTCGACTTCTGAGAATGGGTAAAGTAAAGCGGTGTGATTGATAGAATGTTATAAAGGTATGGTGGTCGAAGGTACTAAGGGACAGGGTTGACCGAAGAACTGATATGCCTTAGAACATCACAGCTTTGGGAATGATTTAAGGATCCCGATGGCCAGATACTTCTACAAAACCAGGTACCTCGCGCTAGGCACCTCTGATTCCTCTTTTTAGCGTTTCCCTACACACGATCCATAATGCCACCCTCGAACCCCCCCATGAACCACCTATCACGCTGCCCGCCCCCTTGACTTCAGAAACCAAGACCCTAGGGATTATATCCCGAGGAGATAAGTACGAGTATGTGGTAAGTAAAGGACTTTCGTGCCCGTACATTTGATGTGCTCGGATGTTGTTCCCCCTCCCTTTTCCTCCTTTTTCCCTCTGCAGGTTACATTGGAGTCCCGATTAGGGTACCGTAAAGGATCTGGAGCCACGTCACGCCCGATGCATGAAAACGGACTAACGCTGCAAGACGACACAAAAAGACACCCTACTCAATGCGCGACCTTTTTGTACCTGACCTAATGCTCTTCCGTCCCAAAACTGCATGCTTTCTACATCCTAACACAGACCCGAAACGTCTAACGTTGGGTAATGCACCGAATAGCCCAAACAGTACACGGTCATTCTCCATGTCACACGTGTACTATTTGGCCTATTGTTACTCTCTCTCTCTCTCTCTCTCTCTCTCTCTCTCTCTCTCTCTCTCTCTCTCTCTCTCTCTCTCTCTCTCTCTCTCTTTCACCCCTCCACACTTTCCCTCTTCCTAGCGACTGGCACCTAATTGGCGAACCTGGTGCACCTCCTGATTGGCCCCAAATACCACAAGTATTTGCACAAATTCGTCCTAAATAAATTCGTATCGATACCACGTTACTACCTCTCCTTTTCTGCTAAATATGGATGAAAATTAAATTGGCCAAAAGGAAAGGGACAGGTAAGACGACTAAGGTTCCCTAAATTTGACCCACAGTCAGGGAACTATTTGTCAGTGGCTTCTATGATAAAAAATGTGTCTGTGGTAATGCGACCTTCCCCATTCCAAGTTGTCTCCGTACCCCAAGCAGTAAAAAAATGATCGAGACACCCCCGTCTTCCCAGAATGCCCCCAGTTTAGTATCAGCTGCCCAGAACGAGAATCTGAAAAACGCCCTTGCTCCAATTCGCTGTGTTCCTAGTTGTTTTCCATAAGACCCCACCCACCCCAAGGATAAGTTTAATAATTATCGCAAGCCCCCCCCCGAGTTTTTGTAGTAGCCAGGTTGCGAGAATCTATATAGAAAGTTAGAAAGATGTGTGCAAAGTTAAAATTAGATCGAAAACTGAAGGAACTTGTTGCAGTAAACCTTGTTGAAAATGGGATGTTTAGCTAAAAGATAGGACGCATTGATGTAATGGAGAGTCGTTTAGCCTATGTTCATCCCTCAGAAGGATGCCTATCAGACTATGGTGAATAGCACGTTGCACTTTTCCGTAAGATACAAAGCCCTGAAGACCGGCCTAGCCTTGCAAGACTCGTACTAGGGAAATGGGTCTCTACCAGAAGAACTGACATCTACTGTAATAGACGAATGCAATGAATGGGTACCAGACCTCGTACCACGACAAATGAATGTAATAACCAACAAAACGCCAAAGAATTAGCCACAAAGGGAAGTTGTAGGAAATCCAGCAAACCCATCATCAATTGTTTATACGTTGGCTGCAAACCTCAATGTAGCGGATGTTTACCCCAGTTGCTTGGTGTTGGGAGAGAAATAGGTTTATGTAATTACCTTCTTCTGCAAAATCTCTAAAGACTGTCTTTTCGAACTCATTTAAGGGTACCACTGTCGGAGGAGAAAGAGACCGGATGTGGGAGCACGCGGCCTGACTGCGGATCGTGGAACCTCAGCGACGGAGGCCAAGGCGAGACCACAGCAGTAAGGAGTCGCAGGATGAGGCACTGTTTCAGACAAAGCTAAGGAAAGGGCTGACCTGAAGCCCCTGCTCTATGATCGACGTGTGCCAAAAAAGTCCCCGCTCTCTGAACCTGGTTATGGACCCGCCTGTCTCAAATTCTCCGTCCCCCTGATCTGTTCCCGACTTGGCCCTGCTCCATCCCCTCCTCCTCCGACCTACCATAAGGACTGTTCACACACACACCTTTCCACCTGAACTTCCAAGTTCCTCCAAAATCCTACTGAGCTATCCAGCGAAGGGTATTCCCTGCGTCAAAAGGGAGGGAGCTCCGACTAAGTAGACCACGAACTATGTTAATCTCAGAACGGTGACCTAGAACTCCACCAAGGGTCGCCCCTAAAGAGAAGATGAACGAAGTATGTGGTTCTACCCGCTACTGAACGCCTCGATGATGATGGAAGCAACAGGAAATACCCACCACAGAGACTCAAGAAACAAACAGACCCCACAACTCAAAGACAATTGCACTTTTCATCACAACCCTTTTTCTGCCTCCTAATAACTATGCTCTGGGTTGCGGAAGAAAATGCACCTGCTCCAAAACCGTAACGCATTTCTCCTATGAGGTCTGACGAAACAAAACAAAATGTACCCCTGCCCGCAGACCTCCAACGACTCAATCCACATGAACATTCCTGTTGACAGAACAAATTGTAATCCAGGTGCTTAACAGTGCCAACAGAAGACGACAAAGACACTGAGAACTCTGATATTTACTATATCTCATTTCTCTCCCAACCACCATTGGACTGACTATGCTCCCGCCGAGTACAAAAAGGACTTACTTATATGATAACTTACCAGTTCCTATTCCAAATGACTATAAGTATCTATGATCTGTACCCAACGCCCTCGCTACATAATTCTGGTCTGATATTGCATTACTATGATTTTTTCTGCAACCAACTTAACGATGAACCCGCCTACTAGATGAAGAGATTTTTCAATGTGATGTTTATGTACAGTTCTTTTGCCTAAGTCCCCTCTCCCTTACTTATGACCGCCGCAATAGGTATAGATAGGAAATAGGCCAGCAAGATGTCTTGGAAATGTTAAAGGGAGGACTGTGGAAAATTAATACAGTTTGGTGAACATTATCTACGCCATCTTGCCTTTTTCCCGATGCCACACTTTTCGTCATACACATCCGCCATATTTTAGCTGCTCTGATCAGAACCACTCTCTGCGCGCCCCTGACCCCCAACACGGACCTTCACCCTCACCAACACCCCCATGCACTGATCACTCCCGCTCCCAGATGCCTTGAGCGTAAGCGGCAGCCATTTTAAGCACCATGGCCTCCCTGCCCCTTCCCTGATAGCCAGCGCGTCTCTCTCTCTCTCCTATCCTCGCAGGTATCCCCCGCACGCTGACAACCCCCTCGCTCTCACATGCCTTGGGCCATAAACCCCTCTTCAGCGCAGCTTCACCACAGAATCCCATCCTGTTCCCAGCGCGACACCTCCCCTCATTCCTTTCATGGTCTCAGATCCTTTTGATGCAAACCCCCTTTCCCTGTGTCCCCGTTTGTCTTCCTTGTTCCCAGGCCGCCACCTGGCCCTGCGGATACTGTTTATTACACCGTACAGTAGGAAGCTTCCCCTCCCCATCAAAAGACCCTCGAGCCGATCAAAGCCCCCACCCTATGAGATCCGATCAACTCCACGCATTCCGTGAATCGGCGGAATGCCCTGCTGCGCGACAATCATCACCTGTTGTGACCGGGGTGGGGAATTCAACTGTAAATGTATGTGGGAACGGGCCTGAAGGGGAGATTCCGAGGATGTTCTTTCAAATATCAAAGTGTTGCGAGAATGTGTTACGTGTAATAAAGGTCATAAACCCTAGTATAAGAGGCCAGGCCTCAGAGATGTGGTTAGAGCACCTCGTGACGATACTTGCTGTCTGAATTGATGTGTTCTCCTCCGGAGAGAATAAAATCCTCGTTTCCTGCCTTCCAGTCTCCAGCGCCTGCTTCTTCATTGATTAATATTGGTGGGTCATAGAGGCGACACCGCCGGGCAACATAAAGGGGTCTTTGGTTACTGGTTGTCTTTGAACCCCTTTTAACACCGTGGCCTCCAGCAGTTTGATATTATCCGGGTCCGATGGCTCATCCATATGGAAGGTAAAGTCCCCGGCCACAATACAGTGTTCCGCTTTCAAGGCCAACCCCGAAATAACCGACTCGAGCTCTTCAAAGAAGGTTCCAGGCGGACCAGGTGGCCTATACACTAGAAGACCTTTAAAGGATTGGTGAGGCGCCAGAGTGATGGAGAAGGCAAGGGACTCAGATCCTCAGATGTCGTCCACGGCAATATAGAACATGTAGCGCGTTTATTAACCACCAATGCCACTCCACCACCCCTCCCCTTAAGTCTATCCTTCCTGAAAACATTGTAATCAGGGGGAATAGCCATAGCTATATCAGGATTAGAGAATTCCCCCAGCCAGGTCTCCGTCAGCATAAGACAGAGTGGCTTTTCCACATCCAAAAGATCATAGATATCTTGCGCATGCCTACATGCTGATCTAGTGTTTAGCAGCAGGCAAAGATACTTAACACAGTCGATCTCTTTGATTGGAAGTGAGGGCGGGGCATAGCTGGGGCGCCATCCACAGCCAGGGCATTGCGTCTTACCCCTGTAACGACCGGGGAAGACTGTGCAGCAGCCACCAGAGGGATTTTGAAATGAGCGTAACTCACGCGATGTATATCGTAGCGTGAGGGGCCCAGGAGCAGAGATGCACGGTAACTGAGCCCAACCCGCCGCCCGCTCGCCTCCGGGACGCTGACGGGCGCAGACGGGCTAGACTCTGGCGTGACTCCGGCGGTAGTCCGGCGTACCCGCTGCGCGTGACCGCTGCGCGTAAGCATGACTTCCTTTAAGAGGAGGTCGTTGCCTGAGCCGCTAGAGCGTGCACCCCTCACCCAATATGGCCGCCACAAAGCGCTGCTGCTCGCACTACAAGCCCACAGGAACCGGGACCCGCCAAGCGCGGTGGCAATACCGATTATGGTGCAAGTAAGTGGAGATGACCCTTAAAAACAGGGGATAAGGAAATAAAAAATCAAAGTAAATACGCAAACAGGAGATTAAAAGCGCCGCAATATTGCAGTAAGTACGCGCCACAGCTCAGCGCAATGCCGTGGAGCGCTCTGTCAGGTGTCGTGTCCGCTAGTTGAATCAGCAGGACTAAAGATGTCAAGACAGAGCCCCCTGGTTACCTCCCTTAAGAGGAGGTCATCGCCTGAGCCGCTAGAGCGTGCACCCCTCACCCAATATGGCCGCCACAAAGCGCTGCTGCTCGCACTACAAGCCCACAGGAACCGGGACCCGCCAAGCGCGGTGGCAATACCGATTATGGTGCAAGTAAGTGAAGATGACCCTTAAAAACAGGGGATAAGGAAATAAAAAATCAAAGTAAATACACAAACAGGAGATTAAAAGCGCCGCAATATTGCAGTAAGTACGCGCCACAGCTCAGCGCAATGCCAGGAGCGCTCTGTTAGGTCTCGTGTCCGCTAGTTGAATCAGCAGGACTAAAGATGTCAAGACAGAGCCCCCTGGTTACCTCCCTTAAGAGGAGGTCGTCGCCTGAGCCGCTAGAGCGTGCACCCCTCACCCAATATGGCCGCCACAAAGCACTGCTGCTCGCACTACAAGCCCACAGGAACCGGCAATACCAATTATGGTGCAAGTAAGTGGAGATGACCCTTAAAATCAGGGGATAAGGAAATAAAAAATCAAAGTAAATACACAAACAGGAGATTAAAAGCGCCGCAATATTGCAGTAAGTACGCTCCACAGCTCAGCGCAATGCTGTGGAGCGCTCTGTTAGGTCTCGTGTCCGCTAGTTGAATCAGCAGGACTAAAGCCTACCTAGACTCCCATATCTAACAGGTATCTATAGACTTTAGACTGAAGGGGTCCACGCCTGTTGCACAATGGCATGCGGGGCCTGCATTACACCCCTGCACTAGTGCAAGGCTTCACACACCTGCAAGGATCCACACGCAAAGTATCTGACAGCAACAGCGCACTAGTGCAAAAAATGAAACACAAAGATTCTCAGAAGAAGGGGAGCCAAAAGGCAGTTCACTAGTGCTTGGGTTCCTACAACATTATCTGAAACCCGTGGTCACACAGCGTTGAACTAGTGCAGTGGTGTAACACAAAATGATGGACCTCCATGCAAATGTGACAGATCCCGCCGAGACTCAGATATCTCACAGGTATCTATGGGCTTTAGACTGAAGGGGTCCACACCTGTGCCATAGAGACTCCAGAGCCTGAATTACACCCCTGCACTAGTGCAAGGCTTCACACACCTGCAAGGAATCACACACAAAACGTCTGATAACAGTGCGCCACTGCCAAAAATCAATCCCAAGGCATCTCAGAAGAAAGGGAGCCAAAAGGCAGTTCACTAGTGTTGGACTCCTACAACATTATTTAAGACCCCAAGGGCCAGATGTACAAAGCATTTGCGACCTGTAACATGCCTTTTGATATATACCAACCCTATTTTGTGAGTTAGTACCTATTACTGATTACTGATTCACAAAATAAGGTTTGCGAGTACATATTAGGAAGAGGCGTGTTAAGGGCGTCCCTTCCTATTCGTGAGCCGCACTGGTATGTAGGAATGTGTTGGAACACCACGAATGTGGTCGCAAAACATTCACAGTTGCCACCAACTTCAAGTTGGTGGTAACCCATTCACAAATGGAAAGCGGTCCCCAAGGGACCCGTTCCTCTTTGTGAATATGGGCGAACACATTTTTAGACCACTGCCTGCTCTTAAAAAATGAAAAGAAAACGTTTCACTTTTCTTTTTTAAGGCATCTTGTTTTCCTTCAAGGAAAACGGGATGCTTTACAGAAAAAAAGATTGCTATATTTAAAAGCAATCAAATCACAGACATAGTGATCAGCTGACCTCAGCAGGCCATCATCCCTGTGATTATTGCGATTCCTAATGGGTCTAAAATTGCGACCTACCTCATTAAGGGCCATATGTATGAAGCAAAAATCCTGTCGCAAACGATGCGATTCGCTAAAAATAGCGTTTGCGACAATAGAAATCGCAAATCCCAATGTATGAAGGCGAAAATGCATGCAAAAGAAGGAATCGCTATTTAGCGAGTTCCAAACCTTGGGAAAGTGGTAAATTGCGATTTCCAAATTTGCTCTGAAACCGGTTAGCGAAATTCGCAAATCTGGAAATCGCAATTAAGAATTCGCAATGGAATGTATCAACCATTCGTTAATAGCGAAATAAGGGAAATCGCAAATTAAGGAATCGCAATTACCATCAAGTAGGAGCAGGTGGTAACCAGGTGCAAAGTATAAAATGAAGCCCAGAATGCAACACACTCTTATCCACAATGTCTGGGCTCTACATGATAGTGAGGAGGCGAAGACTGAGAGCCGTGGCGCAGAGGAGGAGGCGGCAGGAGAGGATATTCCGGTTGCGCACCACCCTCTTCCAGCGCACTGAGGAGGACATCTACACCCATTACCGACTGGAGGAAGAGAGCATACTTGATTTAATAGAGGAACACAGACCCTACCTAGAACACCCCACCCGCAGTACACAAGCCATACCCACTCACATCCAGGTCCTGTGTTCACTACACCTGCTGGCCTCAGGTAGTTTTCAGGGGGTCATAGCCTCAGCAGGAGGGGTGTCACAAAGTGCCCTGTCGCGCTTCTTCCATGCGTTCCTCGACGCCATGACACATAGGATGCAACACCACAGACCACATACACTTCCCCAGCACCCCACAGGAACTAGCACAGACCAAGCAGGACTTTTACAACATTGCCCAATTCCCCCACGTCATAGGATGTATAGATGGGACACATGTTGCCATTTCACCCCCCTCAAACATAGAGTATGTATTCTGGAACAGGAAATGCTACCACTCACTGAACATACAGATGGTGTGTGATGCCAAAAACATAATCACCGACATAGTGGAAAAGTATCCAGGAAGCACACATGACGCCTTCATATTCCATCACAGTGGGCTATACCGTAGACTCTCAAGAGGGGAATTTGGAGAGGGATACCTACTAGGTAAAAGCACACAATGACAGCACACATTCCAAATGGCCAGCATGTGCATGACAGTCACTGACCTTTAAACATTTCCACCCACAGGGGACAGTGCCTATGCAGTCCGGGATTTCATCCTGACACCCTACCTGAATCCTGCTACAAGCGGGCACACATTTCAACAAGAGGCACCATCGAGAGAACATTTGGCATATTGAAGAGCAGATTCAGGTGCATTCACAAGAGTGGAGGAGCCCTCCAATACAGCCCCGAAACGTGCTGCAAAATTGTTGTAGCTTGTGCCATGCTCCACAACATTGCAACCAGGAAAGGGACACCAATGGAGTTGAGTGACTCAGAATCCTCCGACGTGGAGGGACCTGGACCTGTACACATGGAAGCTGGCGTAGCTGTTGCTGCAGCTGGGCGACAGAGGCGTGATGAGATCATGCGCAACTACTTCTAGGTGAGTAATAATGATACAATGACAACTTAAGCCTTTGCTAATGTGTTTAATTCCCAATAGCAACAATGTCACACATCCAAATAAATATAAAGGAACTCTCCCAATCCAATGCACATGTTGAAATCACAGTGCAACAATTTTAGTCTAATCACAGCAAATGCAACACTGTTGCTGGCCCTATTTCTCCCTTGTGTGTAATAGTCATTTTGCAGCAGTTCCTATTGGTGTGTGGCAGGCCTGTTGCTCCTGCCACTACGGCGCCTCTCAACAGTGGGTGGTGGGGTGTTGGAGCTCCGCACTGACTGTGAGTCCTCCTCACTGGGGGTCAGCACCCCTGGACCAGCAGTACGCAGGGCGAGCAGTTCATCCAGGGTAGCAGTTGACTGCACTACCACAGTGGCGATATCCTGGATTCCGTGAGAGAACTCACGCTGGGTCTCTATGGCACGCCTTGCCAGTATATTGGTGGAGGAAGCCAGCCGGTTAATAGCGCGAGTGTAGTGGTCCATGCGGGTCATTTCTTTGCGCCTGGCTGCGCGTTCTGCTTGCAACTCGGCCGTCAGCTCCTGCACAGCCCCCCTGATTTCTTGGCGAATTCCCCTGTTCCCTGCCCTAATCTCTCGCTGAATTGCCTTCATATCTTTCGCTTGCAGGCGGTGTACCTGGAGCATGTGCATTTCGAGGCCAGCAAACACAGAATCATCCTGATGCTCAATGGAGCTGAAGCCCGTGCGGGGTCTACGCCTGCCTGTGGTCTGTGGTCTTGACTCCTGCTGCTGGGTAACTGGTGCTTCAGACTGCACTATCTCATTGTCCTCCTCCTCATCTTCCATGATTCTCAATGGCCTCACGATCCTCCTTCTGTATCCCTGTGGTCGGATGAAAGGACTTTCCTCCCCATCTGTATCCTTGCCCTGGCTATCTTCTCCAGAGGCTTGGGGTCCTGTGTCACTCGCACTGGCTGTTGCCTTTCCACTTGCAGGTGCTGTGGATAGAGCAGCACACATTAATACATTTTTCCTGTCATGTGATGTTCAAATAAATTCTTTCACAGTGTTCCCTAACTTTACTTGTGTCATTCACCTTTCCTGACCTGCACATGTGAAAATTGCTTTAGTTGGATGCTACTTCAAACATTACTGACTATTGTGACTACATCTCCCATAATGCATTGCTGTGAGTGCCTGTGTACTTGCTCTGGGCTGACATGTGGTTCCCCTTATCCCTAGGTCAATGCAGGGGGTTGCTGTGGTTGGTTTAGGGTGGGAAGGCATGCTTCTTACCTGGTCTTGCAGCTGGTTGGGCTGAGCTGTCTAGCAGGGACACGCCCGCAACACTCTGTGGAGGCAGTGTGCCCTCTACCAGTTCCTCCAGTGGTGTAGAGTCTGTGACATTGGAGGTTCCCCCACCGGTGAGCTGGGACTTCTCCGGCCTGGCAGCCAACTTCTCCTTGGAGCGCTGGTGCAGGTCGCACCAGCGCTTGCGCAACACTTCTACTGTCCTGTGTGTCACTCCAAGGGCATTTACTTTGGCTTGGATGCCTTCCCAAATCCTTCTCTTCCTGGCTTCAGGTACCTTGTGTGAACTCCTCCCAAATAAAACCTCATGGTTTGGCACCATTTCTGTGATGAGGGTTTCTAGTTCTGCCTCAGAGAACTTCAGCTTTCTCTTCCTGGCTGCTTCCCCCTCTTGCTGCTCCTGCTGGGTTGCTGGAACATCCTAATTTCCACCTTCTGCCATGGCTCCTGAGTAGCAAACAAAACACACACTCTCTCAGTATCAATCCTGAAGCACCATGGGAAATCACTCACTTCCTGGATGGTGATGTCATCATAAAGCATCAGGATTGCGATTGGATGTTTCCAGAAAATCGCAAAATAGCAATTTTTCCCGTTGGAACATCGCAATTTTGCAATTTTCGAGCTGCGATCTCACAATTTTGCAATTTTCAGGCTGCGATCTCGCAAATTAGCGATTTTTTGAGATTATGGAATCGCTATTGGCCATCGAGCAAATATTTAGCGATTATGGCCGAATTGCTAAATATTTGCGATTGTGTTGATACATGCCGATTTGCGATTCTGATTTTGCGATTCGGTAAAATTTGCAAATTCAGAATCGCAAATCGTGTTCTTGATACATATGGCCCTAATATTCATGAGGTAGGTCATTTGCGACCCACTGGGAATCGCAGAAAGTGTTCAACATACTTTTGTACATGCCGTTTTGCAATTTCCTAATTGCGAATCTCAAGGATTTGCAGTTAGGTAATTGCAAAACGATTTCTTAGCACATCTGGCCCATAGTTACACAACAATGCACTAATGCGGGGCGTGGCTAAGCCGTGGATCGGGATGGTCGCACGGAGCTGAAGCTCTCCCAGCCACCGTAACAGAGTGGCCTTTTCCCCGACCCCAACGCGGCTCAAAACTTCGTAACAGCCTGGGACACGGAGAAGAGACAGCCTGGCATCGGTGGCGGTAGTCGGAGGAGCCCATATGCAGCTCAACAGACGAGCCTTATATCGCGCTCAGCCGGAGTGGAGGGTAAAATGGTGGCGAGACAGAGATACCCTGGAGCAAGATATGCGGCGGACTGAAGAGACGAGCATAAGCCTGGGCGGGGGTGGTGCGGTGAGTTGCAGTGTGCGCTCCAGGGTGCCCGGGTTACACACAGCAGCTTAGCGAGCGTCCCGCTATCCGGGGGGGGTCAGTTTGGCCCCCCGCGCCGTGTATGCGACGTTTCCCCTCATAGACGAGAGAGCCGGTGATTGAAAGGAAGGGGCCTGTGCGCTCGTTTTAGTACAGGCCTCGACCGCGGCCTCGCGTGCGCCATCTGATCCAGCGCGCTTGGAGGTACAACCTTCACTGTGTTCTGGCACCTGGGCGCGATTTGTGCCGCCCCCCCTCCTCCCTCTCCCGGCCGGAAAACCCTAGTTCACTGCCTGCATGAACTCACCCACGCCTGGAAAACACAACAGGGGTAGTGCACAGCTGGCACTTTCCAAACGCGGCGCCCATGCAGGCGAATAAGAGACACCGACCCGTGCTGTGATCACCCCGGTGCAACTACACTCCACCACTGCACAGTTGCGCTTAACCTACACAGACCTGGGCAGACTGTTGCATCTACGCCTTCCTGCACGCTCCTCTAGACACAGTCCTGACTTGCATAGCGGTCGGATACCTGCACAGTACTGGACTAAGCCATCCTGTAAGTTGCCTACTACACAAACGTACCGCTTGTTGCACTTCTTCAGCATCCCAATAAAAGGACTTGATCCACACACCTTATTCAGATCCTCCTGTGCTGTCGCAGCATGGGCCTCAAAGACCTTAAACAGCGCCTACTTCCCTTTCAAAAGATAGTGGAAGCTACCCGTGACCAGCCTAGCGACATGGCGGAAGGTGTGCAGCCATCCTTCATTCTAGAGGACAACACCAGCCAGTTAAGCCCACCGCTACTGAGATGAGGGCAGGATTCAAAGCGATAGATGTGCGCTTCGACACTTTGGACAAACACATGGCAGAGCTGGGTACAAAGGCCCGGGTGCATGACCGGCACTTCGACGTGGTAGAATCCTGCACATTGGATCTGGAGGATGGTGGGATGGCGCAATCTTTGAAATGATCGACCGCATGGAGCGTATCCCCAAGGATGTCGCAATAAAGAATGAGGATTTGGAAGAGCGTAGTCGCCGTAACAACATTTGCTTTTTGGGCGCTCCCGAATCTACAGCTGCTGGACGCATGGACAACATGGTGGAGACGATCCTGATTCACTTGTTTGGTAGAGAGCCCTTAACTTCAGGTTTTGTGGTTGAGCATGCCCATAGGTCACTTGGCCCCAGACCTAACCCAGGGTGCCAGCCCAGGTCCATAATCGCCCGCATAATGAATTTCAGAGACAGGGATACAGCACTGCGATTGGCACGTGAGCACGGCGAAACCTCTTGGCAGGGCTCCAAATTGTCTCTATACCCGGACTTTACCGCAATGGTTCAGGATGCCAGGAGGAAATATCTTGGAGTTAAAGCGCCGCTCAGGAACCTTGGGCTGAATACGGTATGCTGTATCCTGCTAGGCTGCGAGTGGAGGTCAATGAATGGGCCTGAGTTTTGAGAATCCTACAGAGGTGCAGGAATTTTGCAATACTTACACACTCAATAACAAACGCTCCACAGAGAAGGATACTACTTCTCCTCCACATAGTGGCTCGGACGCCAGCATGGACCTGTTCTCTGGCTCAGGTCGTGGCTGACTGATAGATTCTTGCTTTTCTTGTATATGCCAAGGATTTGATTACTGGATGTTAAATATTGGGATTTGGCTTGTTCTGTATACTATTCTGCACATGTTACTAGGCCGTAGGAAAGTTAACCTCCCCCTTTTTGGTGTACACCTAGCTATAGTTTTGGGACGACGAAATGTACCCTAATTGTTTGGTTTTCACTATGTTGCGGGTACCACTGGTACCATGCACTGCTTTGAAAAAGTTGGTATTGCCTCTCTGGATGGGCGGGAAGGCTGGGTGGGGGGTGGCGGGAGGGGTTTGGCTATAGTTGCTTTGCACTGAGTATATTGCACTTTTGTCCATAGGCGCATCTGGCATGTACACGTATTTGTTATTCATTGTTCTCCATACCACGCCAACATCATGGCACAGTTAGGTTACAACCCTGGCCCTTCGAGCTTTACCTTAGCTACATGGTATGTTCGGGGCTTAAACAATAAAGGAGGCAGGTCATCCATTATTTACTCCGGCACAGGGTCGATATAGCCTTCTTCTAGGAGACACATCTCCCCATCAGTGATCTGGCCCGGTTCGCTACTAATTGGGGCGAACAGATTTTTTTGAGAATTACAGTCAATTATGCCAGGGGCACAGCCATTCTCATACATAAGCGTATCCCCTTTACCTGCCACTCTGTAACATGTGACGACGAAGGTAGGTTTGTGATTGTTGTGGGCACACTGATGAGCCACAAGGTAGCGTTGATATGTGTCTACGGCCCCAACATCGATTCCCCTGATTTTTATTATTCGTTACTCTCTAGGTTGATGCAGATTGGCCCTGTGCCCCTACTCTTAGGGGGCAATTTTATTATTGCCCTCAACTGAACTGCAGATAGCACTTCAACTGCCCCATTCCCCAAACCACAGGCACGTAAAGCCTTAAAGTCCCTGTGCAAGCAATTTTCCTTACTAGACATGGGTCTCACACATGATCCGTGTCACACTACATGCACACATTATACAATAGGATCGACTATTGGCTGACATCCCCAGAGATTTCTCATTGGTTCCATGGTCTCCAGACACTTCCCAGGACATATTCAGATCACTCCCCCATTCAACTGTCGTTGAGGGTCCCTTGCCCTGAGGGTTTAGAAAGGCAGTGGAGGTTACCCAGCCGTGTGTTAGATGATGAGGTGTTCAGGCAGGAACTTCGGGAGGCAATTGAAGACTACTTTAATATAAACACTGGGTCAGTGGACTCTGAGGCAATGTTATGGGAGGAATTTAAAGCTTACATGAGAGGGGTGTGTATGTCTAAGAGCTCTGGGGTGCTACGGGACCTGCGTGGTACGCTTGCCGTCTGGAAAGGGAACTTGGATCCCTGGACACTGGGCAGCTTTCGGCGGCCGACAAGGGTCAAGATAAAAAGAGAGCAGCTCTGCTCTTGGAATACAGAGATACTGCTGGGAGAGAAATCCTTTTTATGGGGAAATATCATATCACTAAGGTTTACGGGGAGGGGGACCGCCCTGGGTGAGTATTTGTCGTGCATGCACGAACGGCGCCTGCACGAACGGCAAGTACGTGGTTGGCGTCTCTCCCGATAAATGGTTGGCAAAATAGCGGAGAAAATCATCATGCATGCGCGGAGGTTAGCGCATGCGTGTAAATTGTATAAAACCCTTCCTCGCGTTTTACAGAACGCTTCGCGTTCCTTCCGGGTTCTACAGCAGTTCTTCCGGGTCACGGTGGTGGCGTTTGCGGGTCTCGTCGGGATCATCTATCGGCGGTTCCAGTTCCCTGCAGATCTTGATACCAGGCTAGTTCATGTATTCCTGCCCGAGAGTATTGGTGCAGGTATTTGTCTTTTTGTTTCTGGTTTAAGCGGTTGGCTTTTTGTTCCGAGTGTCCTTTGTTAGGACTCATTTGTTTCTAGTGACTGGCCCTTTAAAGGTTTCATACAAAACAGGATAGTTTGTAGTGTGGAACGAACTGTTCCTCTTTGTTTCTTTTGTTTGTTTTCATGGGCTCATTGTGTAGATAAGACCCACGATACCTTATACGTTCCTGAATACCCTCACACAGGTAATAGAAGGCTATATATATATCTATATATGGAGAGACATGGTTATAGTGGTGTAACTAAAGTGAGTCATTTACATGGTGTGTTGTAGGGAGTACACAGCATTATCGCCCTCTCTTCTCTCTTGTGGAGTTAACAGGAGAACAGTTTACCTCATTAAGTGATACCCCATTCAGGTAACCATAGGTCCCTCTAGTTCTATCAACCCTTACAAACAATAAGCATTAGGGTGAAATATTACCTTATCTTACAGGGTGTCCCCAGCATTATTTCCCTCTATACCTCTATTCTGTGGAGTGAACAGGACAGTGGTGATATCCAAACACATACTTACATCCAGCATACGAACAGGTAGTCCCATACATCATTCCCCTTCATATATTCAGTAGCGCTATAAAGACTGTATTAACCTCTATTCTTTGTCTTTTAGGAGAAGGTTAACTGAAGCCTCCCAGTCCCCTGAGCAGACTATCTTCTCTACTGTGTACAAAGACCTTGTGTTTCCCCGCCTTTCCTTGTTTTGTTTCCCTGCTTTCCCCACACGGGCATCACTTATCGTTACCAGTATACATATCTTGGGACGGAGTGAACCGGTGAGGGGGAGTTGAGGACTAAGCTTCATATTTATGGTGTTTCTGAGGCAACCATTTATACCAGCTCGACAGTATTGGAGCAAATGATCCGACTCCCCTACACTAAAGCATACATTACCGAGCTACGTTCAGCGACAGGACACCAAATCAAGGACCCGTTGGATATCCATAAGGAATTCCTATCTTATTTTAAAACATTGTACACCACTAAATTGTGGAACAACCAAGCTGACCAGCAGTCTTACCTATCAGAGGTCGCATTAGAATACCTCGAGAAATTCATGCAAGACCTCTTAGCAGTGCCTATCACAGAAGAAAGCATTGATGAAGTCATCACAGCCCTAAATTCTTCCACTGCCCCGGGGCTTGATGGTTTCACAGGCGAATTTTACAAGGCATACAAAGACCTATTGATCCCTCTCCTCTTGGAGGTATATGCTGAAGCACTAGAGAGACAGGTTCTTCCACCTACTCTCCGAGAATCCGTTATAATATTGCTCCCTAAGCCCGGGAAAGACCCCCTATTATGTGGCTCGTATCGACCACTATCGCTCCTAAACCTAGATGACAAAATCCTTGCTAAGGCTCTGGCATGCCGTCTCTCCCTCCTAATGGAATCCATCATCTCCCCGGCTCAGTCGGGAATCGTCCCTCACCATGCCACAGTTTTCAACCTCCGCACCTTATTTAATACCCTACATAGAATAAATCTGGACGCTCCCACAGCAGCGATCCATCTAGATACTGAAAAAGCTTTTGACTCACTTGAGTGGCCCTTTTTCCTGTCCATAATGCAACGTATGGGGATGCCACAGGGATTCATTGCCACTACAGCTCTATTATACAGTCACCCCACGGCTAGGCTCTGGCTCAATGGTACTTTACCGGCACCCCTTCCCCTGTCACATGGCATGAAGCAGGGTTGTCCGTTGTCACCTTTGTTATTTATATTAGCGATGGACCCCTTGATAAGGCATTTCCAGGAGAAAGACCTACACAGGGGTTTACAGTTCAACACAGACCCACTGCTGGTTTCCTTATACGCAGATGACACAATACTATATGCCTGTGACCCTCAGGTAAACCTAGATCCCCTTATCCATGAGATACTCAGTTTTGGTACCTTTTCTGGACTGGGGATAAATTGGCGTAAATCAGTTATTTTTCCCCTCACAGCTAGCACAGCCCGATGGGACTTGGAGTTCCAGTTGGAATGGTGTTCAGACTCAGTGAAAATTTTGGGGGCGCACATACATCTCGAGACCGATCAGATTATTCGTCGTAATTATGGAGTGGCGATTTCCAGGCTTGAGGCACAAATAGACACATGGCTTAAGCTCCCACTCTCCATGGCAGGGCGAGTGGCCTTATCAAGATGATTGTACTCCAGAAGTTTTTATATCTATTTCAGAACATCCCAATTCCACTCACGAACCGTTTTTTTAGCACTTTTCACTCCCACTTAATTAAACTAGTGTGGGGTAACAGGTGTCCCAGAGTGCGATGGCAGATCATGACACGCCCCTGCGATAGAGGAGGGTATGGAGTCCCTGATTTGCAATTGTACTATTTGGCAGCGCAATGCAGCTTCGCGTAGGCATGGTACCATCCGGATGCCAGGATCCCCTTTCTGCGTTCGGAGTCGTATTTGTTTTTTCCGGACACCTTGGCTTCCGTACTGCCCCTGGGCATCCCTAAAGACCCCAAAGACATTCAGCCGGTCTCAACTACCAGCTGGGCATGGGCTAAACTGGGGCGTGTTACGAATTCCCAGTCGATGTACTCCTCTGCCCTTCCACTCCCTAACTCCAAATGGTTACCTATAACGGGTGCAAAGCTGGTGCAGAAGACTTGTACTAAATTTAACATTCCTAAAATGGGTGACTTGTTTCCGGCAGTCCACATTTTCGATCCAGATGATGAGTCCTCATTTCCAGACATTACATTTATGGACAGATTTGTCCTGGCAAGACTACGTTCGGCATTGTGGGCTCAGCTCCCAGATTACCCTCTTGAGCCTCCGTCTTTCCCCCCACTCACAATGGTGATAGGTAGTAGCAAAGGGGTCCATCTTATATCCCAGCTCTACAAGCCGTATGCTGACATTATCCCAGTTAACGATTATAGGGTACGCAGTGCTTGGGAAGCAGATTTGGGTAACCCAATAACTGACGAGCAATGGTTGGCTTGCTGTGCGGTAACAAAAACTGTATCCCTCAATAGTCGCCATAAACTGATTCATTTTAAATTCCTACGCAGAATTTACATCACCCCAGCCAGAGCCCACAGGATAGATCCCACTGTTGTATTTCTATCTAGGACCCTAATTCGATATTCCCGATTCATGCCCTTGTGCGGTTATAATTAATAATATCCTTATAAAGGCATAAGAATCATATCCATATTCAGTAATAGCCCATGCAGTCCAAAGCACAGCACGGCTACTCCCATCGACTCCTAGAAAGCACAACACGTTCTTTAAACAAACCAAGCCTCCAGCAGCCCGGGAAATTCCCCCCTGCTTTTGTTTTGATTTGAACAAGAACTCCTGGAGTCCAGAAAGAACTGTTAGTTCTTAGTGATGTCTTATGTCCAACCTTACGTCAAACCCGGCACCTTTCAGGTATAAAATACCAACAGTTGCCTTAAGCAAACACACAGTGGTTTGGAGCAGAGCGGCTATCTACTTGCCCGAGAGCCCAGCTGATGCGATAGCCCACGGAAACCGCCCCTCCCCTTTGACGCGCTGGAGAAGCTACTTTTTCTCATGCCGAGAAAATCCAGCTCCGGGGTTCCCGAGTCAATCTTGCGGGTTGCTGGGAGATCGAGTCCTGATGAAAGAGATACCAGACCTCCCACATTCTATTACCAAGGTACGGAGCTGACTAAACCCTTAAAAAGAATTCTTGATTCAGATCCTTGTCAAAAAACAATCTTAACCAACTTAACTTAAACTGATACTTACTTACTCCTTCCCAAGTATTAGGCTTAGGTCAGGTACATCGGGGTAGCCGTAGTCAGAAGCACCAGTTGAGTACGTTAGTCAATGGTTTTATGTATGTATATATATATATATATATTTTATCTATTTTAAAGTATCATATGGCTAAGAAACCATATCTATGCCAGTCAGTCAGTCAGAAATACTTTATTCGGTTCATAACAAAAACCACAAAAGTATAAAAAAGTCCCAAGGAAAGTAGGGCCGGGGTACCAAATTACAATACGGTTAACAAACAGCAAAAAATATGTAAAATAGATAAAAACTGTACAGAATATATACCAAATTCATGTGCAAATTTAAAAAGCATACACAGATCATCCAATTTACTTAAAAATGAATTATTAACTAGCTCTAAAAATAGACCATGCAAGACTATTATCTTAGACTAACTAGTTTTTTCCTTAGTCTCATGGCTATGGTTAAAAATGTAGCAACATTAATGATTTCCCACGTATTGGACAGCAGTTGAAGATATATCAGGGCCGGTTTCACTTTTCTAAACCCTTTATCCTTTAGTAGGGGTACAATGATTTTTTTCCGGATATCCGTAAAATAACCACAAAAGAACATAAAGTGAGCAGTGTCCATTATCAAAAATCCATCACAAGTACACAATTCATTTCTAATTCTGATACCTTGGTCCAACATGGGCGCCCAGAGAGAAGGAGATGGAATTTATTCAGCCTAAACTTGGTTAGTAGATATCTGTGATTAGCATTATTAACAACCTTCAGATATGGTTCTAGGTCATGGTCTGTTGTTACAACTAACTGATGCGCTCTCACGGTTGACTTAGTCAACTCATGGCCTTCTCTATCCATCCCTTTATGCAGCCTGAATGCGGTCTTGACCCATTTCATGTCTCCCTTAACCAGTTTGGACGGCTCATCAAATAATTCTGGGCGGCCTAGTGAGGCTGCAAGTTTTTTGACATATTTTAGCCATGGAATGGATTCCCAATGTTCTAACGTGAGACAGTCCCTCAGGATCTCATGGTTCACCTCCAATTCCGGATTCATCCAGACCGCAATCCACTTTAATAGGGGTGCGATGGCAATCCGGTCTTCTAGGTATTCCACCCCACATTCTTGATGCACTATGAAACCTGAGGTCGATTGTGGTACTGATAAAATGGACTTCAAAAACGTATCCTCTGCCACCTGTAACAACTTAGCATTCTTAAAACCCCATAGATCTGCGCCATACATGGCTATGGAAACTTATTTGGCGGCATAAACCTTTAACACTGCCTGTAGCGGTTTTACCCCCAATTTACGGGAAAAAGCCAAAACTGCAAAAATGGAGCGCGTATCCAAGATGGTCGCGTGAGCTCCCGAGACCCTCGCTGCCTCCACCGACTATCCTGGCACTAATCCTGGTTTTGACGACGGGTTCTTCTTGCTGCGACTCTCCTGATCTGGAAGACCCTTTTCAGAATTTGATTTGGACACCGGATGCCCGATTTGCTCCCTCTGGAGCCCAGAGGCCTACATCGTGGCTCCTCCCGGACCTTGGGCATTGGAAGCGCCCCGAAAGTAATTGAACAACAACGGCCTGCGGCGAAAACGGATGCCCGAGACCTACTTTCGGTTTCGTTCCTTCATGGTCGCGAGGACTCGAGATAGCTGATCCCGAGCCTACTGGCTACCACAGCTCCCTAACTGAACCCCACTGTGCCCTGTGTTTCAACACCTTGTGGAGTTTTCCTTCGAGGGAGCCATTTATACCAGATCTCGGAAGCCCCGACGGGGCAAATTATCCACCAGCTCGGTCGGAAGGCGAAAAGCGGTCTGTCAAGTCTACAACTCGTGGTGGCGGAACCCAAGCTTCCATCATGGACAGATTTGCTCGGAACAAAGGTTCGCCGAGTGGGACTGGGAAAATCTCGGAGGGCATGAGTGGTGGTGCCCAGGAACCGGAGGAACCGACTCTTCGTGATATTACGGGAGCCATCGCCAGCATGCAGTCATCGATGGGCCAACAATATGTGACCTTGGCGGCCAAGATCGACACAGTGGCAGTGGATGTGGGCCTAATCAGGGCAGATCTGGGGAAAACCAACGAGAGGGTGAAGTCATTGGATATTAAGACTGCCAGTCTCACTTCGGATGTGTCTGAGCTCCAGACCGAGGTCCGCACCCTTCGATCCTCCAGCGAACGGTTTGCCCGCCGCCTCGAGGATTTCGAAGGTCGTGCTAGGCGAAATAACATTCGCATTATAGGAATTCCGGAGACGTCGACAGATCAATCGACGGACCTTCTTGTGGAAGACCTGATTGTTAATCATCTAGCCCCTAAAAGGCCTGAGCAAGCTTTTTGCTGTGGAGCGCGCCCATAGGATTCCGGGCGGCAGACGGACACAGGGGACGGCCCCGCGGCCCATCATTGCACGGCTCTTCAATTATAGAGGCAGAGACGCCATTTTGCAGGCATCGAGGGCCAATGGCCCCACCAGGTTTGAGAACACCTCCGTTAACTTTTACCCTGATTTCACTCCCCTGGTGCAGAAACAGAGACTGGCGTTCTCCGGGGTGAAATCTAGACTACGGGATTTGGGCATGAAGTATGCCATGCTTTTCCCGGCTCGTCTGCGCGTTGAACACAATGAGCGGGTGCTCTTCTTCGATATGCCTGAGGTGGCTAGTGACTGGTTGGACACTTTATCCACACCGAAAGACAATGACGACAACGCTGGTGGTGCCGAGGGAAGCCAACGGGTCCAGGAGGAGTAGAGGCACCGGCATATGTACCAGTGTATCGTGTTATGATATTTTTGTTCTTTTCTTTTTTGGGTCGATGAATTTTAAAATTGGAACCCAGGGGTGGCGGGGGGGTTCGGGACTTCTCCTCCTTCGGGGGTGTGTTTCCTCTTCATCTGTAGTTCTAGTTCTTGGGGTAGGGCGACAGGCACACTGCTGAATGGGGTGTTTTTTTGGTTCTTCGCAGGGGTGCAGGGTGGGGGGTTGTTGTTCTAGGGTTTGGGGGGTGGGGGGCTTGGTTTTCTCTAGTTTGTTTATACTGCATTTGAGGCTACGTATTGTTGCTATTTCTGTGTTTCCTTCATGGGGTTGGGTGGACCTGATTTCCTGTCTCCGGGATGGGGGGTAGGGGGCTGCGGATCTTGAGCTGGAATGTTAATGGTTTGGGGGACAAGATAAAGCGGGGAATTGTACTTCAATATGTGAAACGCCACTCTCCTGACGTCATACTCCTGCAAGAAACGCACCTGGTTGGGAATATGTTTCATGCTATGAATCGGAGGGGCTACAAGTTGGTGGCGCACTCGGGGTTTACTTCGGGCTCCAGGGGTGCTGGTATTATGCTTCAAAATTCCCTTCCCATCGAGATAGACGATACGATTTTGGATGACAGGGGTCGATATGCTGCAATTGTTGGGAGGTGGGAGGGAAGAACTGTTATTGTCCTTTCGGTTTATGTTCCCCCTGGCCTGCAGACTACCACCTTTGCTGACTTGGGTAAATTGTTGCTTGGGCTACCCGAGGGACTTCTGGTGATGGGAGGTGATTTTAACTCTGTCATGGATGGTTCGCTGGATAGACACCCTCCCTGGATACATTTGGTCTGGTAGACTGTTGGCGGATGCTGCACCCGGGTCTGGCCCAATATACCTTTCACTCTGGGGCGCATGGGAGTCTGGCTAGGCTTGATTATCTTCTTGTGCCCGCTGCCCAGGCCGCGATGGTGCGAGAGGCCCGACATTTCCCTAGAGGCATTTTGGACCACTCCCCGCTGTGGATTCATATTGATCTCCATTTGAACGCTGGGGGCCGAATCGCCCCAATCAATCCCTGGCATCTCCGGACTCCAGAGATTAGAGCGGGGTTAGTCAAAACTATAGACCTTTATTTTGCGGAGAATGTGGGTTCTGCTTCGTCCTCGGTGTCCCTCTGGGAGTAAGCATGAGCGGATTTTGCGGATTGGCAATCCGCGAATTTGCGGATTTGCAAACTCGCAATCCGCAAAATCCGCGAATTCCCGCGAATTTGCGGATTTTTTTTTTTTTTTGTGTTCGCCCGTGTTTCTGCCAGTTCGCGAGGGTTTTTACAATTTCGCAATTTGCGAACTTACCTGTCGGGTCGCAAGTTTTGCGAACTTGTTGTTTCTACGTGTCCAACCTGTTTGGGACACTCTTCTTCATCACTGCCACTCTCTGTCACCACTGCCACTCTCTGACTACTCATGCCACCCTCTGGCCCACCCATGCCACCCTCTGTTTCATCACCACACCCTCTGGTTGTCCAGTGTACATTATTTTTGGCAAAGCAAAGCACACCTTCCCTGCCTCAAGTGACCTGAATTAATTTGGGGCTGATTAATGTGTCACAGAATATTTTTTTAGCTGGCACCTGCTTCCTTAGTGCGCCCTGATTAGTGATCTTTTGCACTTGCTAAGTGCTTTCATTGTTGCAAAATTAGTTACAACACCTGCCCTGCCCCAACTGACAATAATGAATTAGGGGCTGATTAATGGATTTTAACTTCCAGCCTGGCTCCTGCTTGTCTCCCTTAGCTGTAATTCAGGACCTTTGTGGCATATGTGTAACTATTCTGAGGTTCAGAGCAGGGTCACATAATAGTTGCAACTGGCAACTGAACTCTGGAGGGGCCCCTCAGGAAGCACTACAGGAAATGGCTACTAATGATGAGCCTGAACTTTTGAACCTGGTAAGTAGTTACTTTCAGTTTTGCTAAAATCGTATTTCTGCAATTTCGCACTTATTCGCGGGGCGCGAACTCACGCGAACAGTGCGAGCAGTGCGAGCAAAATCCGCTGCTCGCGGATTTGCGGATTTTTCAGGAAATTCGCAAATCTCGCGGATTGCGGATTTCCCGAAAATCCGCAAAATCCGCGAGCGGAACGGATTTTCCGCCCATGCCTATCTGGGAGGCTTTTAAACCTGTGGTGCGGGGCCAGGCGCTCTCGCTTATTGCTGGCGCGAAGAGGCGACACAATGAGGAGGTCGAACGGCTGGAGGCTGAGGTGGTCACTCTAGAGAGAGAACTTGATACCGGAGTCACGCAGGAGAAGTTGCATATTCTGCAATTGAAACAGTCTGACGATAAGGCCTTGGTCACAAATGCTGCGAAAGCCATGAGTCGGGAGCAAATGGGTTGTCTGTATGATGTGGGTGATAAGGCTGGGATGGATTGAGTCGTGTGGTGCCTGTGATTGAGCGTGAGGATGGGGTATGTGTGACTGACCCGCTGGAGATAGTAGAAGAGTTTGCCTCGCACTTTCGCAAGGTGTATGCTCCGGTCTCGGATCGGCCTGAGGAAGATTCCCGTCTTTTGCTTTGTGATATCGCCCTGCCTTGTCTGTCCGACTCCGATATGGAGCGAATGGAGGCGGCCTTTTCTACGGATGAAGTGGGTTCGCCATTCGCTCCATTCGCTCTGGTAAAGCTACGGGACCAAACGGCCTGCCCATCGAGCTGTACAAGTTGTGCCCAGACAAGATGGCATTATATCTTCGCGCAATGTTCTTGGAGTCGAGAGAGGGAGGCCGACTTCCCCGAGATCAACGTCTTGCCTCCATTGTGGTGCTACCCAAGGAGGGCAAACCACGTGAGCTTTGTTCCTCGTACAGGCCTATTTCTCTCCTAAACGTCGAACCCAAGGTTTTGGCAAAGGTGTTGGCCAACTGATTGATAACCGTTATAAGCGATCTGGTGCATCCGGACCAATCCGGTTTCATTCCTGCCCGTAACACTGTGCTCAATCTACGTCGCCTTCATGGCGTGCTGGCGAGAGCGGATACTCTGCGTGAACCGGCCATTTTGGTTTCGTTGGATGCCACTATGGCGTTTGACACTGTGGAATGGCCATATTTATGGGCGGCTTTGGCTAAGTTAGGCTTTGGGCCGGTGTTCATTGGTTGGGTCCGTTTGCTGTATGAGGAACCCTTGGCCCAGGTTGTTGTTAACGGAAGAGTGTCGGCTCCCTTTGCTTTGGGTCGAGGTACTCGGCAGGGATGTCCCCTTTCCCCGCTGCTTTTGCTCTGGCACTGGAGCCCTTGGCTGCTTGGTTGAGATGGGAGCCTTCTCTCAAAGGCATCAGGTGGGCCCCCGGTTTTGAAGACCGCATCTTGCTTTATGCGGATGATATTCTTCTTTACCTAACTTCCCTGCGGAAATCCTTGGGAGTGCTATTTGATGTCCTTAGCTCCTTTGGTAGGAACTCGGGATTAGTCATTAATTGGTCGAAGTCCTGTGTATACTCGCTTACGTGGGATGTCCCTCTAATACCACGTACTTGTCCGATATAGATCTCGCCCACCGGATTTAAGTATTTAGGCATTCACATCTCACGTGACCCGACGACAAGATACCGGCTCAATCTGCTTCCCCCGCTGGCTCGGCTGCGAGCGGATGTGAAGGCGTGGAATAGGCTGCCTCTGTCCCTGGTGGGTAGGGCAGCCTTATTCAAAATGATGTCCCTTCCCAGGTTTTTGTACGCTCTCCAGAACACGCTAGACCTGGTGCCCTCCAGCTACTTCCGTGAGGTAGAAAGCTTGCAAAGGAAACTGATCTGGGCCGGCCGTCCCCGGATTGCCTTGGCTAAGCTTACGCTTCCATGGTATGATGGGGGTATTGCGCTGCCGGATATCCGTCGGTATTACTGGGCCTCACAATTGAGCCCGGTTAACCATGCTATGTATGGTCCGGCATCTAATCCAGCCTTTGCCATGGATAAGTGGTTGCTTCCTGGCGGGGACTATAATAGGGTGTTTTATTCGAAGCGGACGGATGTAGCCCTCACTGGGCCCACAAAGTTCGCGGTGAAGGTTTGGCACAACGCCACCGCTGCCACGGGTTGGTCGGATACCCTCACTCGGCGACTCCACTTTACGCGTCCGAAAAGTTGGGTAATTTATGGACGACCAAGGGGTTTGATAAGTGGGACCTCATTGGAATTAGTGTGGTTGGTGATCTGTTGCGAAAGGACGAGATCAAATCTTTTGAGGAGCTGCGACGGGAGTTTCAACTCGGCCCTCGCGAACATTTTCGTTACCTTCAAGTTCGGCACGCCCTTTCTTCTGTGATGTTGCCTGGGACGTCTGTCCCGGACTCCTCGCCCCTTGAGGATAGAGTGCTGGACGGGCATATCCCGGACAGTACGATCTCTTTAATATACAAGAAGTTGATAAACCATCGGGCGGACCTTCTTGTGCAGCTCCGCACGTCTTGGACCGAAGATGGAGTGGAACTTGACGATGAGGACTGGCAGGCGGCGATATCCTCTCCTAAGGAGGTGGCTATCCTGGCTCGTCTGAGACTGGTGCAATTAAAGATCCTACACCGAGTGTATGTGACAGATCCTCGATTGTTGCGGATGGGGTTTGTTTCGGATGCTTTGTGTAAGCGTGGCTGTGGTATGGTGGGTACGTTCCTCCATATCATATGGGAATGTCCTGCGGTTGCCACATTTTGGACCCGTGTGCATGGTGTCATGTCTGAGGAGACGGGTGTTTCGCTTCTGCCTGAGGCTCGGAGATGTTTGCTTAATGTATGGGAACCCAACGACTATAATGTGGCCCAAACGCAGTGGGCCGCCTTGTGCAACATGATTGCGAAGCGTGACATTGCACAATTGTGGGGGTCGGCGCAACCTCCGAGTCTGTCTGCATGGTCTAGGAATATGGACTGGTGCATGTTCCGTGAAAAAACGGTTTATGTTGCCAGGGGCAGGCCCAGAAAGTGGGGTAGAATATGGGGTCAATGGAACCAATACCGTGGTGAGATTTGCACCCCTCCCTTTGAGCCACCACCGGAACGTCTCCAGTCCCCTTAACATGCCATTCCCGCCTCTCTAGGTTCCATTTGTGTATGGTTGCATACTACCTGCTCCCTCTTCCATTCCATTCCGGACATACAGTTTGTTGACAATTATCTGTGCAGACGTGGTGCCCCTCTCCAGAACAATTCTCCAATATTGTTTTCTTTTTATTATGAGCCCGTGCAGTATTTTCTTATGTTTGTTGGTTGGGGGGGCTGTTTTCCAAAAAAGATAAAATCAAAACCTTCCCTTCTCCTTTGTATGTATGTATGGCGAGACATGGTTTTTAGTTGCCGCCGGGCCCTATGGGTTGTTGGCTGAAGGGCTGTGTACCTATTATCCAGTACTGTATTGTGATAGATAACAGCCGGCCCACGGTGCCGTATACTTGCTTTTGTACTTTCATGTCTTTTTCAATAAAGGTTTTAAAAAAAAAATTAAAAAAAAAAAATGGACCGGACAAAAGCATTTCTTTTCTCAGACAATTGGGGAAGCCAGGTGGAACTTTCATCAAAAACCACCCCCAGATATGGGAATCTAGTCACCCTCGATAACTTATTCCCATTACAGTGGAGTGTCATCAGCTTCCTGTGCCTGCCCTTTGTACCCACAGCCATGACATGGGATTTGGTGTAATTAACGCTGAGATCCAAGGAGGACATAAACTCATAAAAAGACTTTGTAGCCCTACACTGTGGAATTGCAAATTGGTATTTGGAAGGGGCCTGTTTAGGTCGTCCCTTCTAAATACGGATTCGCATTGGTACATAAGAATTTACTGCGACCGAAATGTGGTTGTAAAACATTCACACTTTACTGCCAACTCAAAGTTGGTGGTAACCCAGTAGGGCGTGGCCAACCAAGATGGCGCACCTTAAGTGAGCTCTGTGAGAAGGTAGCCTGGGATATAATGTCCACTAGTTCTAGTGGGCACCTTGCACCAGTCTAATCGACCCTTATTGATGGTGGTTGTAAAGTCAACCTTTTCACCTTCGCTGCGGCGGCTATTCCGCCGCAGCACTAAGGGAGTGGGGCGGCCGCGCGGCGCGCCCATGCTGGTGACGGAACACCTCCGTCACCAGCCTCGGTTGAGCTGTGCTCATGACGGAGCGGTACCGTCATGGCCCTGCCCGCTCAATGGAACGCCCAGCACAGGTGCGGAATCCGCACCGCGCAGGCTCAGCGAGCGGGCCATGACGGAACCCCTCCGGTATCAGCACAGCGCTACCGCGGCTGGTGACGGAGCGGTTCCGTCATCAGCATCGAAGGAGTTATAGAAAGCTATCCTAGTGGTAGCATGGACCAGCAGTCATCAGGCTAAGACTTCAGAGAGCGTATTAAGCAAGTTGTTTTACCAATTATAATCCCTTGAGTACCAAATAAAAGGACACCACACAAGGTATATTTCAAATATATATATGTATTTATTCTAAACACAACCCCTCTGCACTCTTTATGAGGTCAGAGGTAAAAATACAATACAAGAATCTTAATTAGCGTACGAAAAGTTGCACAGTATACGTCTTGCCCTAGGGGTCTCACAAACCATATACTAAAATAGTAGTATAAGACCCACGTGAGAATTAGAAAGCAGGCCTGGGGCCTGTGAAATTGCTGGGGCTACTCTAAACAACAAAAGGTTAGGAAGTAGGAGGTCCACGGGAGTCGCGTGCAGTATCTAAACACAGCCGCGGGTTACTATTGACTTTCTATGGGAAACAAACAAGTTACAATTTTACAGTTTAAGGATACTTCCGGATGGACTACGATGAAACCCTTTTAGACTTAGACACTAGGAGGTCCAATACCCTTGAGACTACCAGAGTACTCGTGTTACCTTACCCACGGACGCCGGGTGCATAGGTGTCTTTTGATGTAGGGTTTCGTCGTCAATTTCAATGGAGAGCTGCAAAGAAGTGCTGCATTAAACCTGAGGAAAAGTGTCCGGGTGGATCCAAGGGTGGATCGAAGATCTGAAGAACCTGAAAGCAGAAGGGACAGAGTCTGGGTCACTTGCCAGTGACCAGGATGCCGATGGAAAGCTGCCAGCCAATTTTGGGTGATTTCAGGTGAAAAGGTGAAGTTTGTCTCTTCAGCCACGAGTCCAGGAGGCGTCGACGACAACCAAAAGCTGGATTTGAGCTGTCCCACAAAGGATCTAGTGGGCTGCGCTATTGGTATCCGGATTGGACCCAACAAGCCTTGCCAAACGCAATCCACGCAGGATGTCGAGATTGGCTTTGGTGCAAACCAGCAAAGTCTGTGGCGCTACTCCTTTGTAGGGAAGCTGGAGCAAGCCTGGAGCAACCAGGAAAGCAAGTTAGTTTCAAAATCGAGTCTTCCGGGGGCTCACTAGCCAACG
The DNA here is from genome assembly GCF_964263255.1 of Lissotriton vulgaris. Classification (NCBI taxonomy): domain Eukaryota; kingdom Metazoa; phylum Chordata; class Amphibia; order Caudata; family Salamandridae; genus Lissotriton; species Lissotriton vulgaris. Next base: position 554,864 of record NW_028249667.1, on the reverse strand, counting down.
GACTAGCAACCAGGAAGACGCGTCAAGCTGAAATGCAAAAGCAGGGCCCACGGGACACTCGTGGAGTGGGGGCCTCTGAGCTTCAGTGCAAATGGTGCTTGGGTTTGGGGCTTCAAGCACCCCAATGCACGACTTCGAGTTACCTCGTGAATTGAGAGCAGCTTGCAAAATGCACTCTACCTCCAGGATTGTCGAGGTCTGCCATAGGAGTGACTTATAGGTGTATATGTGTCTATATATGTATATAGATATAGGTATACTATATCTAAGTAAGGGGTGATTACACCACCTTACCCAGGCTGTACGAACAGACCTGTGGTGTCAGTTTGGCAAACCAGGGGTGGCACAATATATGCTGCAGCCCCTGGTAGGCCTAGGGTGCACCTATGCCCTGGGTACCTAGGCTACACTATACAGTGGTTCACAAGGGTGACCCAGTAACCAATCTGCTATGTACCTAAAGTACATGGTATCAATTTAGAGAGAGAACAGCTAGGCTAACGTCGAAAAAACAGAGAATCACAGCAAAAAGTGGGGGTAACCATAGGAAGCAGACCCTACTCTCCTACGAACTCTGCTAAAAAACAGACAAATCCCCTGTATATCCGATACAAATAACCGTTTGCCACAAGACAAACTGCGGCGGAGGGCTCCCGACATCCCACTGATTGAGCAAAAGCTAGAGTTGCGATGATTGCTCCATGTCACGGAATGGGCGACCGAAGCCGCAGCGAGGAGGTGTGGCCTAGAGAAGTAGCAGGGTGCCGCCTAAGTGAAAGTCGGAGTTAAACTTTCCAGACTCCAGTCCTTCTGGATTGAAAGGCTGGCACCTGGAACAGCAGTGGCTAGTCGTTGGGAGTCGCCGCATTGGAGGCCGAAAGGAAGAAAGCGCAGCGGAACAACTACCCTGATCAGGGTAGGTGAGGCAATGCGGGGGCAGAACCGAAGCCGAAACCTGAAACCGAGTGTAGTCGTAGGCGGCGGTGGCAGGCAGGCTGCGGGCTGGCGATAGACTTTAGTGAGAAGGATAGCCCTGGCAAGCTAAAAGAGAGCTGTCTGGGAGGTGACAGGTAGGCAACGACTTCTCGATCCCCGGGCGCATGGCAGCCTGAGATGGCTGAAGGTGCTGGTGGTGTCACGGTGCACCGAAGAAGAGTATCGGAAAAGCGGGGGATGGCGCTGCAGCGCAGCCACCCCGTCCTGAGCCAGCAGAGCCGTGTATGAGCCAAAAGCTACCAAAAACCAAAGATAGTGAAAACACACCAATGGCAGGGGAAGATCAACCATAAGTGCTTGAGAGGAATAAGATAAATACCTGCAGCGGAGACACGGCGACACAATGGAAGGGGCGCAGCAGGGCTGAGGGGGCAGTTAAATGGAACCAAGGGAGCTCCCCAGCGGAAAAAAACACTGATTAGACAACGCCAGAGCAGAGTCGACCGCTGTGGCCACCAGTGACTATAGCAGCGGTGACGGCAGAGCCCCGTCATGGACGAGTAACAATCCAGACGCAGCACATAGAAAATACTCTGGGTCGGGGGCCACTGAATATAGGTAGGTGGTGAAAGGCCGCAATAAGACACTCAGTGCACAGACCTGGAGAGGCAGTCGACTCACCAAGAGCCCGGGGCATCAAAGGAGCAAACGTTGGAACAGCGATGAGAGCAGTACATGCTTCCCTGCATTAGAGTACCTGCATAAACGACATCACAACAAACATGCTGTTGGCAGCCTAAGACTATGTGATAAGACAAAGATGAGAGGTAGAGTCCAGGCCAGCTGTTCGAGGGAGACAGGTAAGCTAACTGAGGTGGAAGGAGTGGCCTCCGAGATGCTCTGAGATCATGCAAAGATACAGATGCTCCGAAAATCAGTCAAAAGCACTTTCCTGCCATGATGTTTGCAGACGATACTCTCCTCCTCTCTAAGTCGCCACTGGGCATCCAAAGAATTCTAGATGGGGTTTGCAAGTTTGGTAGGAGGAGGGGATTAGAGATTAACATCAATAAAACAAAATTTATGATCTTCAACCCTAGTAAATCCACACGCCCAAACCCACATATGAATGGAATCCCTAAGGAGCAGGTCTCTGTATTTGACTACCTGGGCCTAACCCTCACTGAAAACATGACCTGGGGCCTCAAATTGACACAAACTACAGGCGACCTGGCTACGTTTTTTAGAAAGACTTTCCACAAGCCAGTTAGCCTGGTCATGGAGATATATAAAAGCCAGGCGAGGAGTGCCGCGTTATATGGGGTTGAACTCTGGGGGCACTCTAACCATAGGTCCTTAGCCATTACAGAGAACAACTTCGTCAGACAATTTTTCATTTTCATTTCATATATCTTTATTTCGGCTTTTTGCCATAAAAGAGTACAAAAAAACAGTTAAAACAAGCATTTGCAATGCAATAGGTTTTCTCATTTAGTAGAGTTTGAGCTATTGGCATTGTAAATGGCAATGCCTTTTATATAGATTTTTAAAACTAATAAAATACATTGTTATTTACATTGCCAATAGCTCAAACTCTTCTAAATGCGAGACCTATTGCATTGCAAATGCTTGTTGTTCTTGGGGTCACTCCCCCAGTTAGTCTGATGGGCAGATTCACTGCACAGGCTGGTTTTGAGATGCAGCATTCCACATCATGTGCTCAGCGACATCACACATCGGTTTCACATCACCGACTTGTAGCCACAGAATGCTGCATGTAATAAAATAGCCCTTCTTCATTTGACAAGCGTATTTCTAGGAGCACATTAGAGTGCAAACAACAGAGTTAACAAGAGTAAGCTTGTTAACTTGCTCTGCACTCTGCCCCTCAGGATCCGAGGAAGTGAAGCGGACAGCTCGAACTGATGCTCGCGCCTGTCGGAAGCAGTCAGCCAGCATTGCCCCTTAACAGAGCAAAGAGACGCCGCTCTGCAGTCGGGTGATTTCTTTCCTCTTAGCAGGATTCACATTCCATGGGAATCATAACTGAACCTGGTGCAGGGGTTGTAGGTAGCAATACTGCTGGCTGTGCAACATACCCATTGTCTCTCACAGCTCTGTAAACTTTAATTGCAATTACAAGCCAGTAATTAAATGCATCGGGAGTTCTTGAGGTGTGTTTTGGTAATGCATCTGACGTAGGATAGAGCCTCGAAATAGATATCTTGCAGTCTTAGCCTAATTATCTGCGTAGTATGCAACATTGCTATATTACACTACTTCATTAAGCCTGCACTACGTCGTTGCCAGTGTACGGTTATCATTTTATTCCATGGACATCCGGGGAGTCTGATTTACAAAGCTTAAATCAGAAGCACACATGGAACTTATTTTAATGGTTGTACCACATACGTCTAGGCAAGTAATAAACCTGCAGTGGCTGGGGCAGTCATATATTATCTAGTACTTCACATACCACTACATTATCAGAAGTAAATTATTAATATTCTGGCTTCACATTACTGTTTTTAACTTCACTTCATTACCTAACCTTAATTTCTATTATATTTACTTGTTGTAGTTTCCTATTCTTACCCTACAATGTGGTGTACGAAAAACAGCACCTCAAGCCAGCAACAAAAACAATAACAAGTAAGAGGCTGGCACACACATCAGTGCACACGCATAATCCCTTCCAGAAGCCAGGTCCCCTGCTTGGTGGGTGCGACTAAGTGTGAGCGGGAAATCCGTTACGCTCGCGGATTTTGCGGATTTTTGGGAAATCCGCAATCCGCGAATTTTGCGGATTTCCCGCAAAATCCGCAAAAAAAATCCGCGAACGTAACGGGTTCAAAAGTTGAACCCCCACTCATGCAACTATTTTACAATGGCGCCATCAAGCTGCCAGCGCCGTTGTAAAATAGTTACAAAGTTAGCTTGCACAGGAACCACTAGATAAAACGAAGCAGGTGCTGCTTTATTTTATCTAAGTGCTTCCTGTGCAAGCTAACTTTGTAACTATTTTACAACGGCGCTGGCAGCTTGCTGGCGCCATTGTAAAATAGTTGCATGGCTGGGCACAGGTCTGCAGCTCACTCAAGGGACCCCTGCGCCCTTCGGGGCGATTGCATAGTAACACACACATGGTCGCTCGAACTAGTTGATGCTCAAATTCAGTGACTCATTCATTAGCCCAAAAACAATCGTGAGCGTCGTCGAGGCTGGACAGGTGTGCCTTCTTCCCAAATCTACCGTGGAAAATCAGCTGTGATGCTGGATAGGCTTTGCATCCTTGACTTTCACGAGCGCAATACCCGTGCTGTTCCTGTGACCAGGAGCTTCTTTCTCTTCATCTGCTGAACTGATCTTTCTCTGACCTTTTATTCACACAAGACAGAGGCACATACCCTACTGGGCACATTGTGTTCGCACGGGTTTCTGCAAGTTCGCACGCGTTTTGTACAATTTCGCAATTTGCAAAATTGTACAAAACCCTCGCGAACTTGCAGAAACCCGTGCGAACATAAAAAAAAAAAATCTGCGAATTCGCGGATTTTGCGGATTGCGAGTTTGCAAATCCGCAAAATTCGCGAACGCGAGATTCGCAAAATTCGCCCATACTTAGGTGCGACCACCGTACACAAAGGCCCTGGATGTCCCTCGGGCTGGGGGATGTCATGCAGAGTTGGCATAGCTCACTCTGGGCGTTTTCATCCTGTGCCCGCCTGCCCCTTCACATGCCTGGCCTCCCCTGCGGGGGTGAGCCAAATGCACGGGTCCTGTGGAGTGGGCAAACATATGCTCCATTTGGGAAGGCGAGGTCCTGGCCTTGGGTTGCTGGCTCTGCAAAGGGGGCTAGACTCTGATTACATGCAAATATGTTTACATTTATTTCTCGCAGACAGGAACGTACACTCGTCCATCTTTCATGTCCACTGCCAGTGACAGCACTGTGCTATGTCCTGTTTTACTAGGAAACATTTGCAGTTTACAGCTCGAGGAGGGGCATCTAAGGATACTTGAGGGGTTCCAGAGCGAAGATAACAAGCATTGGCAAGGTCCAGTTCAGATTGCCGATGTCCGACATTTGTGTCTGCCAATGTGCAGTACGCCTCGGCGGGCTCCTCCCGACCTGAGCAGGGAGATGGTGGAGGCTTGCTCAGAGAATGGGCGGACCAATGGAGGACTGCTTCTGCTGTGTTTGTGTTCGGAGGGTGGAGGGTGGCGAATAATGGAACGGAAAGCAATTGACTAAAACAGCGCGTGTGCACTTGAAGTCAAACTGTGCCCTTCATAAATATATAAAACAGTATTAGACATGCTGCATTTGGTGGGGGAGGGACAGAGACAGGCGCTGTTAAGCAATTTAAAGCAAGGCGTCGGGTGAGGGCAGGAAGCTGCCAGATGTGGAAATGCGAGCAGCAAAGAAAACAAGCGCACGCAGCCCGTGTGCCTCTGGCAGTGAGGAGGAGGAGGAGGAGGGTTGCTGCCGGGCTCACACAGGCCACAGGCTCAAACTCCCCCTGCATTCCAGCAGGCGCGTGTCGCGATCCGGTCCTTTCTGCAATGCTGTCGGCAGAAGCGCACGCGCCCAACGTTACCCTATGGGGAAACGCTGCGCGCGGCCAGGTCTTGTCAAAAGACTGCTTTTTGAGCTGAGACGACAGCTATAGATCTCGCTTGCGAGAACGCGCTTTCAGCGCGTTCGTCGTAGGCGAGACCTAAAAAGCAGTATTCATAGATGATAATTCATCACAATATTACATACATGTTAGATATTTATAAAACGTAGGAACTAAGGGCCAGATGTAGGTGAAATAGATTTACCGATTTTTAATTACCGAATTTTACCGATTCGGTAATTTAAAATCGGTAAATCTATGGGTTGGACATGTAGGTATTCCAGATGTGCTGGAATACCGATTCGGATGATTTCGGTATTTACCGATTTGGTAAATACCGAATCGGTAATGCCCATTCAAGGAATGAATGGGCATTACCGATTCGGTATTTACCGAATCGGTAAATACCGATTTTCACAAGGGTGCAGGGGGTGTCACTTTGAAACCCTCTGGCACCCCCAAAACAGGCTCGGGTGCCATGTGGCAGGCATACATGCCCTAAGGGCAGGTCTGCCTGTCACATGGCATAGGTGTGCATGCACACATGTGCATGCACACCGGAATCAGTATTTTACCATCAAATTGGATTTGATGGTAAAATACCGATTCGGTAAGGCTTCTGGGACTCTGAAGAGTCCCACCTACATCTGGGTGGCTCAGATTCGGTAAATTTACAGATTTTTTATTTTACCGAATCGGTAAAATTACCGAATCGGTAATTTTACCGATTCGGTAAAATAATGCCCCCTACATACCTATCACCTATTTACCGATCGGTAACGGCCGAAAATACCGATTTTCGGCCGTTACCGACCGACCTACATCTAGCCCTAAAATATTACATGATCTCTAAAAAGCAAGTCTTATCAGCTAAAAACGAATTACTATCATGCATTTACAATTAGATGTCTACGCTTGTGCCACATAGCTGCCAGGAATTGTGAAACTGCAAATACAATGGGTCTGGTCGTATAGGTTTTTAAAACTCTAAAAGCATGCATACACTGTACAAAACCCAAGTTCTTGCACAGGGGTACCAGCCAGTACTTCCTGGAGTTACAGTAAGCTGGGCAAAAGAAGAGTATGTGCAATTTATTTTATATGTCACAACTACACCCAGGGCAGTTTCTCAGTGTACAGGCGGACCATTTGCTAGTAAAGGCTCTTATAGGTAGAGTACCATACCTCCATTGTACATACAGTTTCCTGGCTAAAATAGGATAAATATCATCCATGAAGTGCTCAAAATGATATGAGTCTTTGGTCATTAAAAAAGAATTGGTTAAAGTGCCAACATCAGGGTTAAACAAAGCAGCAGTTAATTTGTTATCAGCGAATACCCTAGTAAGGGATTTGCGTGAGACCATATTACAACTCTTCTCAGGATCATGCCATAAGGCAGATAATCCCAGCCTCACACATTCACTCTTTATAAACATGAGCCAAGAGATTTTAACTACACTTCAGTAGGTTAGTATTTGTTTAAGTTCTAGCCTTTAGTTGAGCAGCTCTGGGGTTATCCAGAGCCTACGTCAAAACCTAAGCGGTTTAAGAGCTAGTTCGTCTTCAATAGGTCTCAACCCTAAGTCGAGCCTCCGAGGGAGGAGCGGGGTGCTGGGTGGAAGAGCCAACTATTGTCCTAAAAATTTATTCTCCGTTTTGACAATTTCAGGCCTACAAGAATATCCCCATAGCTCCCCACCATACAGAATTGCAGCCATTGTTTGGGTTTTATAGATCTCCAGGGGGGGACCAACTGGTTTACGCGTGGACAAATTGGAAAGCTTGAGGATTCCCCCAGGGAGCTGTGCAAGTTTAATTTGTAACTTGATTTGCTGGGGGCCCCATGACAAGTCCTCATTAATGGTTACCCCCAGATATTCAAAAGTTGACACCCTTTCTAGTCTGGTTGTACCCAAGCTAGGATTGGGCCGAGTAGTTGCAGGGGGTTGAAGATCATGAATTTGGTTTTATTAACATTTATCTCCAACCCCCGGCCTCTGCAAAAATCCTAAAAGCCATCCAGTATGCGCTCAATCCCCATGAGAGACTTAGACAGCAGAAGGGTGTCGTCTGCAAACATGATCGCCGGCACCCTGCTGCCTGCCAACTTCGGGGCGTCATTATGGTGTACATCATCTACATGGGCGATTACCCCGTTGACATAGAGGCAGAACAGGGTAGGTGCCAATACGCACCCATGCCTTACACCCCTGTCAACGGGGAACCTAGATGACAATGCCCCGTTCTTCCCACATCTAACCTGCGCAACATTTTCCTCGTGTAGCCTCATCAGAATAGTTAGAAGATGGGCCGGTATACCCATTTCATGGAGCACAGACCATAGTTTCCGCCGGGGGACTAGGTCAATAGCAGAGTGGAGGTCCACGAACACCATATAGAGGCTGCCACCCTCTACTGTCACTGTTTCCCAGAATAGTAGAGCTAAACGGAAGATTTAGTCCATTGTGTAGGTGTTCTTCCTGAATCCTGCTTGATATGGACTAAGGATTGCGTGCTCCTCGATCCAATCCTGGATACGATCTAAAATTTGTCGCGCCAAGACTTTTTGCGGGACATCAATAAGGCTGATGGGCCTGTAGTTGGCTGGGAGCAGAGGGGAGCCATTCTTAAATATAGGGACAATTTCTGCCCCCAGCCAAGTACAGGGAACCACCATACCCCTCAGGATTGCTTTAAAACGTATTTGTAAATACGGGCCCCAGATCTTCGGTTTGTGTCTGAAGAGGTCACCGGGAAGTTTGTCGAGACCTGGAGCTTTTCCCACAGCAAGTTTTGCGATGGCGTTGCACACCTCCTCAACAGTAAATTCTAGCTCCTCAGACTGGGGGAGGGGAGCCGGCAGTACCGGTGTGCCTTCCATACCTTTCTCTATAGAGTATAGGGCCTGGAAATGATCTTCCCATACTTTGGCTTCTATGTTTGGTTCAATAACCGATTTCGGTTCCCTACAACCAGTATTAACTATAGACCAAAATCTCCGTGCATCCCTGGTTTCGAGGGCGACAGTTAGACTGGTCCACTTCTCTTGATCCCATTCTTGCTTTGCATGCTTAGTTACTTCTTTATAGTGTGTTCTCTTGGCTTGAATTTGAACTTTATTATTGCTTAACTTTAAGGCCTGAACTAACTCAGTCTTGGCCTTTCTACATGCTGCATTATACCAAGAGCTTGCAGGAGCCCTTTTTTTCCTAATAGCCACCGGGGGGTTGAATACCTCTGTTAAATTACATACTAATTCCCTATGAAGACCCTGCAATTTAGCATCGTAGTCGGGGGGCGAGGGTTGAGTATTTAAAACATCAACCTCCACAAACAGAGGTACGATTCGTTTGTATACTTTACAAAGTTCTTCCGGGTTCGCCACTATTTTATCCCACCTAACTCTGTGTCTATTATTTGATAGTATAATCCTGTCGCCCGAATCTCCCTGATTAGTCATGCCATTCTTACTAGGAGCGGTACAAAAGGGGGTGGTGATGGACGGAGCATCTTAATCAATCAAACACTCACACCCAGTCAAAAGATCTGGGTTTAATCCATCACCGTTCTTTAGCCCACTCTGCCACCCCAGTTCAGACATGGCTATATGCAAATCAGTCTGACCCTGTCCCTCATGGGAACAGTCCAGCCTGAACTGCCAAGCCATGTCTTCCCTGGACCAGAAACAAGCTTCCGTGAACCGGTTTCTGGCATTCCAGCCGTCTTCAGCCCGGCTTGCTTGAATCCAGTGGCAAAGTGAGCAAGGGGCTCACGTCTGAGCATACCCTGCCACACTTATGGCGGCCAAAAGCGGTACAAAAGGGGGTGGTGATGGACGGAGCATCTGAATCAATCAAACACTCACACCCAGTCAAAAGATCTGGGTTTAATCCATCACCGTTCTTTAGCCCACTCTGCCACCCCAGTTCAGACATGGCTATATGCAAATCCGTCTGACCCTGTGCCTCATGGGAACAGTCCAGCCCGAACTGCCAAGCCATGTCTTCCCTGGACCGGAAACAAGCTTCCGAGGACCGGTTTCTGGCATTGCAGCCGTCTTCAGCCCGGCTTGCTTGAATCCAGTGGCAAAGTGAGCAAGGGACTCACGTCTGAGCATACCCTGCCACACTTATGGCGGCCAAAAGCGGTACAAAAGAGGGTGGTGATGGACGGAGCATCTGAATCAATCAAACACTCACACCCAGTCAAAAGATCTGGGTATAATCCATCACCATTCTTTAGCCCACTCTGCCACCCCAGTTCAGACATGGCCATATGCAAATCAGTCTGACCCTGTGCCTCATGGGAACAGTCCAGCCCGAACTGCCAAGCCATGTCTTCCCTGGACCGGAAACAAGCTTCCGAGGACCGGTTTCTGGCATTGCAGCCGTCTTCAGCCCGGCTTGCTTGAATCCAGTGGCAAAGTGAGCAAGGGACTCACGTCTGAGCATACCCTGCCACACTTATGGCGGCCAAAAGTGGTACAAAAGGGGGTGGTGATGGACGGAGCATCTGAATCAATCAAACACTCACACCCAGTCAAAAGATCTGGGTTTAATCCATCACCGTTCTTTAGCCCACTCTGCCACCCCAGTTCAGACATGGCTATATGCAAATCCGTCTGACCCTGTGCCTCATGGGAACAGTCCAGCCCGAACTGCCAAGCCATGTCTTCCCTGGACCGGAAACAAGCTTCCGAGGACCGGTTTCTGGCATTGCAGCCGTCTTCAGCCCGGCTTGCTTGAATCCAGTGGCAAAGTGAGCAAGGGACTCACGTCTGAGCATACCCTGCCACACTTATAGCGGCCAAAAGCGGTACAAAAGAGGGTGGTGATGGACGGAGCATCTGAATCAATCAAACACTCACACCCAGTCAAAAGATCTGGGTATAATCCATCACCATTCTTTAGCCCACTCTGCCACCCCAGTTCAGACATGGCCATATGCAAATCAGTCTGACCCTGTGCCTCATGGGAACAGTCCAGCCCGAACTGCCAAGCCATGTCTTCCCTGGACCGGAAACAAGCTTCCGAGGACCGGTTTCTGGCATTCCAGCCGTCTTCAGCCCGGCTTGCTTGAATCCAGTGGCAAAGTGAGCAAGGGACTCACGTCTGAGCATACCTTGCCACACTTATGGCGTCCAAAAGCGGTACAAAAGGGGGTGGTGATGGACGGAGCATCTGAATCAATCAAACACTCACACCCAGTCAAAAGATCTGGGTTTAATCCATCACCGTGCTTTAGCCCACTCTGCCACCCCAGTTCAGACATGGCCATATGCAAATCAGTCTGACCCTGTCCCTCATAGGAACAGTCCAGCCCGAACTGCCAAGCCATGTCTTCCCTGGACGGGAAACAAGCTTCCGAGGACCGGTTTCTGGCATTCCAGCCGTCTTCAGCCCGGCTTGCTTGAATCCAGTGGCAAAGTGAGCAAGGGACTCACGTCTGAGCATACCCTGCCACACTTATGGCGGCCAAAAGCGGTACAAAAGGGGGTGGTGATGGACGGAGCATCTGAATCAATCAAACACTCACACCCAGTCAAAAGATCTGGGTATAATCCATCACCGTTCTTTAGCCCACTCTGCCACCCCAGTTCAGACATGGCCATATGCAAATCAGTCTGACCCTGTGCCTCATGGGAACAGTCCAGCCCGAACTGCTGGGTATACTCAGACGTGAGTCCCAGGCTCTCCACACCACTGGAGTCAAGCTATGCATATAGCCAGTGTCTAACCCAGGGTGGTGTGGAGTGCAAAAAAATGATGGATTTAGGCCCAGATCCTTGTACTGGGGTGAATGTATGACATTGTTCTACATTCTGTCCATCAACTGTGTTTTTTGCAATTTTCACCCCGAGTGTGCTGGGTATACTCAGACGTGAGTCCCAGGCTCTCCACACCACTGGAGTCAAGTTATCCAGGCGGATGAAGGCTGATAGCCAGAAACCGGTCCTTGGATGCTTGATTCCGGTCTGGGAAAGACATGGCTTGGTAGTTCGGACTGGACTGTTCCCCTGAGGCACAGGGTCAGAGCTGATTTGCATATAGCCAGTGTCTAACCCAGGGTGGTGTGGAGTGCAAAAAAATGATGGATTTAGGCCCAGATCCTTGTACTGGGGTGAATGTATGACATTGTTCTACATTCTATCCATCAACTGTGTTTTTTGCAATTTTCACCCCGAGTCTGCTGGGTATACTCAGACGTGAGTCCTAGGCTCTCCACACCACTGGAGTCAAGCTATCCAGGCTGATGAAGGCTGATAGCCAGAAACCGGTCCTTGGATGCTTGATTCCGATCTGGGAAAGACATGGCTTGGTAGTTCGGACTGGACTGTTCCCATGAGGCACAGGGTCAGAGCTTATTTGCATATAGCCAGTGTCTAACCCAGGGTGGTGTGGAGTGCAAAAAAATGATGGATTTAGGCCCAGATCCTTGTACTGGGGTGAATGTATGACATTGTTCTACATTCTGTCCATCAACTGTGTTTTTTGCCATCTTCACCCCGAGTGTGCTGGGTATACTCAGACGTGAGTCCCAGGCTTTCCATACCACTGGAGTCAAGCTATCCAGGCTGATGAAGGCTGATAGCCAGAAACCGGTCCTTGGATGCTTGATTCCGGTCTGGAAAAGACATGGCTTGGTAGTTCGGACTGGACTGTTTCCATGAGGCACAGGGTCAGAGCTGATTTGCATATAGCCAGTGTCTAACCCAGGGTGGTGTGGAGTGCAAAAAAATGATGGATTTAGGACCAGATCCTTGTACTGGGGTGAATGTATGACATTGTTCTACATTCTGTCCAGCAACTGTGTTTTTTGCAATTTTCACCCGAGTGTGCTGGGTATTCTCAGACGTGAGTCCCAGGCTCTCCACACCACTGGAGTCAAGCTATCCAGGCTGATGAAGGCTGATAGCCAGAAACCGGTCCTTGGATGCTTGATTCTGGTCTGGGAAAGACATGGCTTGGTAGTTCGGACTGGACTGTTCCCATGAGGCACAGGGTCAGAGCTGATTTGCATATAGCCAGTATCTAACCCAGGGTGGTGTGGAGTGCAACAAATGATGGATTTAGGCCCAGATCCTTGTACTGGGGTGAATGTATGACATTGTTCTACATTCTGTCCATCAACCGTGTTTTTTGCATTCTTACTGGGAGCAGCATGAACCAGCTCCAAAGTTAGCGCATTAGGATCGCTCTCCGCTCTTGTATTGACGTTAAGGTCGATCACCTTGGACCACAGCAGTGTCTCGACCAGAATATAATCGAGACGTGACTCGTGTCCAATTTTAATAAATGTGCACTTTGCTGGGGTATCAGAGTGCGTGCGGCCTTTGCAGGCCTTAATAGAATGATTTAAAGTTAGGGCCATTATCTGGATTGCTAGAGGTGACCATGACTTTGGTGGTGGAGACTGGCTCGCTGGAATAGCCCAATATTCATCCTCAGCCGCTAAGACTCCATCCTTCATCCCCAGTAGGGGCTCAAAGTGACAATTCAAGTCACCCCCTACCAGTAGGTGCATATCACTAGGAAGGGTGTACAAAAAATGCGACAGCACCTCAATAGTACTAGATTCGCTAGTTACACTTACAGGCCGAGAATAGACATTTACAAGGGCAAGCTTGAAAGCATTTGGCCATACAAGCACTACACACTGGACATCTTCCGAGTTCGTAATCAAAGTTTTAGCGGTACAACCCAGATGCGAGTCAACCCAGGTGGTCAGGCCTCCTGTAGGTCGCCCCCCCCCCAACGAGCAGGAACGTGGAATGCAGCATAGCCTTTACGAAATTGCTCCTCTCGTGCCCAGGTCTCTTGAAAGAGACAGATGTCATTCTTGTCCACAAATGTTTCCCACGCTGGGCAGGCGGTTTTGTTTGGTAGGCCTGCAACATTCCACGACAATATTATTAGGATACCTACACTGGTATCACCACTCCCCATTGGGCCATTTTCACACGAACTTGTCGGCAAGAGATCCGATGTTTGGCCGATCACAGTTCTACTAGATGGCTGAACACTACTGCCTATGATAATGCCTGTATTAGGCGAATGAGTATCTGAGGTTTCCCGAGTTATCTGACAGCTGGCAGCCTTCGTAGTTCTGCCATTAAGTGCATATGTCTTTTCTTGGGAGATCGCCCCAGAACCACCATTATATGGATATCTCTTGTCTTGGGAGGTCCCCCCGGAACCCACCTGCTTATACTGTAGTCAGTCTACCATATCCAGGCAACTGTATCTATTTTGAGTACAAGTATAACTGGGTGCGTAAGATTGTACCAGCCTACCCCTGTCAGCCCTACCCACTCCTCTGGGCTCTACCAGGATCCAGTCCTGAGCCATGTCTGGTTTGTGGGACGATGAGTAGAAATATGAGAGTGGGAAAGGCCAGATAGCTCACCCAGGGTTGTGATGCATCCATTCACAGATGTGCACCACAGTCCGTGGGTCCCTAAAATTTACCAGTACACAATCGCCCTTTATAGTCTTTGGCCTGTGCCCCACCCAGTATACCTTACGGACCATCAGTATTTCACTAATGATGTGAGCCGGGAGTGGCCTATTTCTGTTAAGCCAATCAGAGACTTTATTTTTTAATGAAACAAAGGATTCCCTACTAGCATCATTTAGTTCGGGGACCCCTGTTAGGACCACAAGGTACTGGCTCGATTCTGGGGGCAAGTCAATTCTAATCTCTCTAGAAGAGCTTCTAACAGAGTGGTCTTGGCAATCCTCCTTTGGCTTTTCACTATTTGCCACCATCATTGTGTTATCATGAGAGACCACTAGAACATTTTCTAGGGAGGCCACTGGTATTAGCTGCTCTGTACTGGCCACATTAACAGAAGATGTCTCAGCTGCTGATACAAGATTTTGAGGGGATGCCCCCCTGTTCTTCACCCAAAGTCATATTATTATGCTTAAGGCAGTCCGCTGTTTCCGAAGTTGTTTTTTCAATGTTAGACAACCGTAGCTCAATCTGCGAAAGTCTGGTTTCAAAAGGTTGAAGCGATAACCTTAGAAGAGTGCCCAGTCTTAGAAAAATGAATCATCGGTTGCGGCTAATACGGCGATGGAATTTGCCGTTCCTGCAATATTTGCAATTGATGATTGTATATAATTTTTATCCGTAACTTTCAGAACCTCTGGTGCCTGGCCTGGGTTGGTGGACTCACCATTCATAGTCCACTTTGCAAGCTTGGGCCTCCTACTACCGATGGTGGCCGCAGCCCCTCGCTTGCCCTTAGGTATCGCCCTCTTTCGTGTCCCCCGCAACTGCCGAGTATTGGGCCTTTCCAGGGTACTGTCCGTTGTTGACACTGCAGTGATCTCTTTCGCTGGTACTAACTGGGACTCATAAGTTGGAAATGCAAACCCTTGGTCATGGGCAGTCTCTACATTTTGTAAAGTAACGGGCACTTCGATGGTGGCAGTTGGTGGCATCCGCTCAGGTGTGCGAGCATTTGCGAACTGGCCCATGGAGGATATTTTTGCTGTGGCAATTTCGTGAGAAAGATGGCGCTCAATGAGGGTTATCTCATGATCAATAGCAGAATTGGCTTTAGTGAAAAAATTATCCAGTGTCCCTACAAGGTGGCCCCCCGAAGTCACAGCCTTGCTACTGCTTTCACGCCCGGCATTTTTCCCTGGGAGACATAATAATTCAACAGGTACTTACAGATGCAGGGAGAGCCACAATATGTAACAGGCCAGATGAAAGAGGGGTGGCCCGGTCTGGTCTCCTCCGGGCTGCAACAGGCTGAAACGGGCCCGCCCCGCGCTCACCCGCGCACGTCCCGCGACGCGAGAAATCAGCGTGATTTAAATACACTGAATAGGAGGAGGGCGGGAAGAGGATCCAGCTGTGATTGATTCTAGGGCTGCTGGTCCTCGCAGTCCCGGTGCGCAATCCTCTGAGGGCAAGACAAGGCAGCAAAGTCCACACTGCTGCGAGCGGCTCCTGCGGAGCGGGGGCCGCGAGCAGTTTTCTGACGGCAGGAGGAGGGCAGGAAGAGGACCCAGCTGTGAGTGATTCTAGGGCTGCTGGTCCTCGCAGTCCCGGTACGCAATCCTCTGAGGGCAAGACAAGGCAGCAAAGTCCACACCGCTGCGAGCAATTACTTGGATTACCGACAAGCTCCCCTTTGGTTCCATTGCATATGGACCTATCAATCAATCAGGAGTTTGTTAAAGCGCGACTACTCACCCGTGAGGGTCTCAAGGCGCTAGGAGTGGGGGGGGATAGGGGGGGTGCAGGTTCCATTCCATTAATGAGGGGGTCTGTCGAAGAGCCAGGTTTTGAGGTTTCTTGCGAAGATGGGGAGCGATGTTGTCTGTCTGAGGTGGAGCGAAAGGGCGTTCCATGCTTTGGCCGGGAGGAAGGAGAAGGAGCGGCCTCCCGATCTGGTCTTTCTGGTGCGAGGGACCACGGCGTAGGAAAGCTGGGCTGATCGTAGGGTCCTTTGGGGTGCGTGGAATTTGAGTCGGCTGTTCAGGTATGCTGGTCCGGTGCCGTGGAGGGCCTTGTGTGCGTGGGTGAGCATCTTAAAGGTGATTCTCGCCTCGACGGGGAGCCAGTGGAGTGTGCGCAGGTGCTGGGAGATTTGGCAGTGTTTTGGCAGGTTGAGGACCAGTCTTGCGGCGGCGTTCTGGATGTTCTGTGGGGTTAGATCCATTGATGAGGTAATTGCCTGCAGGCCACTACTCTTCTGGCGGCGCCTTTGGGTAACACCGGAATTGTCCGAGTATAGATTAGAGCTTTCGGAAATCCTGAGACTCCCCGGCTCAGGAAAACTGCCATGGCTTCTATTTGTCAGGGAGAGCCTCTATGAAATAGGTTTAAAACAATTATGGGACAATCCTGATACAGCTTATTTGAGTATATCACGTAAGTCATTGAGTACTAGCTATTGGGGCAGACTATCCGCAAAACTTCATGCAGAACCCACATTCGGCACTCTCACTTCACTCTTCCTGGATGTAATAGATACTTGCAGGCTGGAGACATGTTTCGACGAAATTCGCCCGGCACTGGGAAGGAAACTATGGGCTAGATGTAGGTAAATCTTTTTTACCGATTCTAAAATACCGAATTTTACGGATTCGGTATTTTAGAATCGATAAATTAGATGTAGGTAATAATTCGGTATTTTTTACCGAATCGGTAAGATTCGGTAATTACCGAATCTGTATTTACCGATTCCGTATTTGCCATTGATTCCTATGGGCCTGGAGGCCCATAGGATTGAATGTCAATTACCGAATCGGTAATTACCGATTCGGTAAATACCGAAAAATTCAAGGGTGGCAGGGTGTCACTTTGACACCCTGTTGCACCCCTGATTAGTGCTTGTGTGCCATGTGTCACACATACATGCCCTAAGGACCCTAAGGGCATGTATGTGTGCCACATGGCACAGGTGTAAATGTACATATTTGCATTTACATAGGAATTCGTTATTTACCACCAACTAATAGTTGGTGGTAAATAACGAATCCTTAAAACCCTGTAGCACTGTTTACAGTGCTACCTACATCTCAAAACACAGATTCGGTAATTTTACCGATTCGGTAAAATTACCGATTCGGTAAATTTACAGATTCTGTAAATTTATTGATTCTGTAAATTTACTGAATCTGGTTTTTTTAATGCCCTACATCTCAGTATCCAAATACTGGTCAGTAACAGCCGAAAATCTGTATTTCCGGCCGTTACCGGCTGGTATTTGGATACCTACATCTGGCCCTATATGTGCAGTTTCACCATGGCTGCCTCCCCCTGCTTGCTATCACGGGTAAATGGTCAGGCAGAAACACAAGTGGGTGTCCGGCATGTAACAAGTGTGATGAGTCCGAATTCTACTTGTTCTTTTTTTGCCCGGGGTATCAAATAGCAAGACATAGATGGCTGCTTCAGCAGTGTAAAAACCTAGGCACAGCCCATTGCATGGAAGCATTTAGAATCTTAAAATACAACACAGATTCTCATATAGTCTTTGCAGTTTCACGTTGTTTGAGTTCCATGTGGTGGGTTAGGAGAAACTTCCTTAAGATGCACGACCAAGGATCTGACTGTGCCTGATTTTTCTATCAGCCTTTAATCTGACAATGTATTATCTTTGATGAATTTTTTTTATTCTTTTTTATTTTTTTAACTTTTTTAACCTGTTTGTATATATTTGTTAATTAAACAACAGGGGGTGGTGATGGACAGAGTTTCTGAATTAAGCAGAATACTTTCACCCAGTCAAGAGATCAGGGCTTAATCCAACACCGTTTTTTAGCTCACTGCACCATCCCAGCTCAGAACCTGGCTATATGCAAATTAGTCTGTCCCTGGCCCAGTGTATCATGGGAACAGGGCAAACCAAACTACCAAGCCAATTCTTTCACTGGGAAGGAAACAAGCTACCGGGGACCGGTTTCTGGCATTTCAGCCAGGCTCTCCACACCACTGGAGTCAAGCTATCCAGGCTGAAGAAGGCTGATAGCCAGAAACCGGTCCTTGGATGCTTGATTCCGGTCTGGGAAAGACATGGCTTGGTAGTTCGGACTGGACTGTTCCCATGAGGCACAGGGTCAGAGCTGATTTGCATATAGCCAGTGTCTAACCCAGGGTGGTGTGGAGTGCAAAAAAACGATGGATTTAGGCCCAGATCTTTGTACTAGGGTGAATGTAAGACATTGTTCTGCGTTCTGTCCATCAACTGTGTTTTTTGTATATATTTGTGGCTGTTCTTTTATGGTGAAAAACCAAAAGAAAGAAATATTGGTATGGTATGATAAGACAAAGATGAGAGATAGAGTACAGGCCAGCTGCTTGAGGGAGACAGGTAAGCTAACTGAGGCGAAGGAGAGGCCGCAATCCACCCACAACTCAGATGACGAACCTCAAAGGCGCCACAGCGGCACACCAAACAAAACTAGATACATTTGCGCACCCTAAGTTAGATACCCCGATGGAAGAGAGCGATGACCAGTGTCATAACCTGACAACTGATGAATGAGGCACCACAATGCAAGACATAATGAATGCACTACAAGGGGTGCGCTCAGCACTAGAAACCAAGATCGACACGGTCGCCTCGAAATTGACGCTGATGCACGCTGACCTACGTAACCTGGGGGACAGAGTAAAAGCCACTGAGGACTCTATATCCACACTCCAGTCATCTACCAGAGACCTGTAGGCGCAGGTGGAAAAGCTCCAAACCACAATGACGGCACTGGAAGCAAGGCTAGAAGATTATAAAGGGCGCTCCCGCAGGAACAATGTTCCCATTATGGGGGTAACAGAAAATGCTGAGGGCTCTGCAGCAAACCTGTTTTTAGAGGAGCTGATCACAAAGCACCTTCAGCCCGAGGTCTCTCCAATCACTTTTCAGGGGAACGCTGTCATCGAGTGCCCGGTGGTCCACCTGGTGCAGGTGCACCCCCTCGTCCCATACAAGCCAGGATCTTTAATTTCAGGGACAGAGTTCTAATATTACAGGTGGCCCATTCGCCCCGACATATTATGATAATGCCACGATAACCTTCTTTTTGGACTTTACGCTTAAGGTCCAGAAACTGAGAAGCTCCTTCCTCAAAGTAAAAAAACGGCTCAGCGAAAAAGAACTGAAATATGCAATATTGCTTCCCACCAGACTCAGAGTGGCAGTGGAGGGGCAAACCTGGTTTTCCGACTCCCCTGAAGACGCCTGAGAATGGTTGGACAGGTGGAGGAAACCTGGAAACAACAGGAGCAACCCCCATCGCCCCCAAAAAAAGAGGAAGGTTGGAAACAGCCAGGGAAACCGCGAGGAGGGGAGTGTAACAGGTGACAAATGACCCGACAGTGTCCAGCCGGGATCTCTGCCCTCATCTTAATGTGATCAACATTGATGCCTTCTCTTCCAACTCCTTCTGCCTGCGCAGCAGTGTTCCCTAGGGCTCTTCACTTAGTCCCACCCTTTTTAATATTTATCTTGCTGATCTAGCTCCTATGGTTCAATCCTTTGGGTTTTCTCTCACATCATATGCGTCTGACACGCAAATCATGCTATCAGCCACTAAGAACACATGCAACACCAGCCTCTGCATTCATTACTGCATGAAACTTATCTATGACTGGATTAACAAGCACTGTCTTAAGCTCAATGCTAGGAAGACCAAGGTGATCTTACTGTGCAATAACCCCAATTTCTGGTTAGCCCCATGCTGGCCAGCAGACTTGGGACCCCTTCCTGTCCCCACCAGTAAAGCCAAAAGTCTGGGGGTCATCATTAATGATCACCTACTTTTAGACAATCAAATCAATTCAGTGGTCTCCTCTTCCTACAACATCTTGAGAATTCTTTAAAAATGTCTAATCTTTCTGCCTATGTCTGTGAGGAAGTCAGTGATTTCCACCTTAGTACTATCAAAGACTGATTATTGTAACAGCCTTTACTTGGGCCTGCAGGCCCAAAATCTGAACAAATTGCAGGTTCTCCAAAATTCTGCAGCCAGGCTGTTACTAGAAGTACCCAGGCAGAAGGTCAAAAATAGAATTAAATTCAAGGCCCTCTGTTTGACCTATAAAGGGCTATATGACTCTGGACCCACCTTTCCGAAGAACATCTTTCGCTGGTATACCCCAACTAGAAACCTAAGATCATCAGCATGTGTAGAATAAATTATATTAGATTTAAAAATCCAAATGGGGTGGCAGCAGCTTTGCAGGCAGAGCAGTTATATACTGGAACCTTCTGCCATTCTGCATAAGGTCTGACCCTTCCTTGCTTCAGTTTAGGAAACTATTGAAAACATGGCTTTTCAATCAGTAGGTTCTCTTGCTCTGCTCATCGTGGCTCACAGCATCAGCGCCAAGGCACCTTCGGGTATACGTGGCCCTTTACAAATTGGGTAACATAACATAACCTTATGTCAGAAACCGGCCCAAGCTGGGCTTGAGACAGTTTACCCAATCGATTACCAAGCCTCTGGAAAGTAAAGACTTGATCATCATAGAATCTCGGAAGCCACCCAAGAGACTACTTGCAGAGGTGGATTGTGCACACTGAAACGAATAGCAGCTTCAGAGGCAACTCAACGGAGCATGGGACAGAAGATCTAAGACCCTGATGAACTCTGCATGGTTGGGGGGTGGCCAGTTCTAGGT
Source organism: Lissotriton vulgaris (assembly GCF_964263255.1). Classification (NCBI taxonomy): domain Eukaryota; kingdom Metazoa; phylum Chordata; class Amphibia; order Caudata; family Salamandridae; genus Lissotriton; species Lissotriton vulgaris. The sequence continues at coordinate 534,156 of NW_028249667.1, read as the reverse complement.
CGACATTGCAGGGGAGCAGGGAGGTGGGTGGCAGGGGATAGCTGATATAGTGGGGTTATTAGGATGTGTAAGTTTATTATAAGCCTAGTAAGGACAGAAAAACATGGTGGATGTCTCGCAAATCAAGTTGTTACAATACATAACGCTCCCCAGATGGCTCTAGGGCAACTTGTAGAAATCCCCATCGATCTACCACCCCCAAACAGATGACAAATGGGCGATGGGATTGCACAACACTGTTATATCTCTGGGTATATTTACAGATATTGTAGATGCACAGCAACTTGAAACTGAACAAGCCCCCCACTCAGGTCAAAATCCTTTCATGGAATGTGAATGGCTGAGGCGTCAAAATTAAACAGGGGGTGGTGTTGTATTACCTCAAGCAACAGGCACCTAAAGCCGCCCTTTTGCAAGAAATCCACATACAGGGAACATCCTACTGCACACTTAACAGATGGGGTTATAAACAAGTAGCTCAGGCTGGTTACACTAGGGACTCACGAGTGGTGGGCATCCTGTTGTGTAAATCCTTTCCATTCACAATATTGAAGGTGACGCAACACCCTTGCTTTATGACAATATCTGGATACTAGGAAGGCCGGCTCATAAATATCGTGTCCCTCTACATTACTCCAAGACTACACTCTCCCACCCTCGCTGACTTAGTTGCACACATAGTCAACCTGCCACAGGAGGAGCTGCTCATTAGAGGTGACTGTAATGCGTCTCTGAGTGGAGAAATAGACTGTTGGCCAGCCAGACAGAGAGATATTCTGGGGAAATCTCTGGCGGAGTTCCTGTCGGCGATTGGGCTGGTAGACGTCTGGCGAGCACGAAATCAAACTGCCCGAAAGTATACTTTCCACTCTGGGGTCCACAGGAGTCTGTCCCGCATAGGCTACAGATTTGGCTTAGCGGCTCAATTACCCATGTTTGGAGAGCTGACCTACTTCCCGAGGGGCATCTCTGACTACTCTCCAATTAGCGTCTCCTATTGAGAAGCACCCTCAAATAAGAGTAATCAAATGTCATTCGACCCATGGTATCTCAAAATATCGACCATTAGGGAAGACCTCTTGGAAACGACAATCAAATATTTAGAAGAAAATGAGGGATCAGTAGAATCTGATCGAATCTTATGGGAAGCCTTTAATGCAGTAATTAGAGGTCAAGGAGTCTCTCTGATATTCGGTCATAAAAAGGAGTGTAGTGTAGTTCCCATATTCCTAATAGGCTCTGCACATTGGAATAATATACACTATAGATTTCACATAGGACTGAGGTCAGTAAGTCTCTATCGAGTACATTAAACTTAATTGTGTGTGCTAGCTAACTCAGAGGTCACTAGAAACTTTCTCGAATAAACAAGAAGGGATTAGTCTCTGACAACCGCATAAACATGACAACTTTGTTTCCCTTAAAGTCGGAACAATATCTTCAGAGTAGTGGAAACAATAGGTAACTATTTCACTCAGTCAATCGTGCATGCTTTGTTTCTACAGAGTTGCACAGAAATAGAGAGACGGGCATTTCAATAAAAGAGGTTTATTGAACAGTCTTCTTTCTCATGCAAAAGAGGTGAACTGCTACAATCGTGAGACAGAATGCGAAGTATAATGCGTACAGCGTAAACAGTAATATAAAAAATACTGTAATAGCATTGTCTGTTGCTATGACATATATAAAAATACATATATAAATAACACAGGCTAAAATACTCAACTGGTGCTTCTAAAATACACCTACCCCGGTGTACCTAACCTAGGTCTAGTACGAGGGAAGAAGTAGGTGCTGTCTTTAGCTATAGTTTAGTTCTGCCAAGAATTGCCAAAGGTTTCTCTAGGTTCTAATCAGCTCCATACCTTAGAATGAGAGAGGTTGGTATCTCTTTCTCTGGACTTGATTTCCCAACACCCCGCAAGGGGAATCAGAAACATTGGAGCTGGCTTCTCGGCAGGAGAATAATAGCTTCTGGTCAGTGCGTCAGCTGGGGAGTTGGCTTCCTTCGGCACTTGCTGTGGCGAGCTGCGTTGTGCAAGTAGGTAGTCGAACTGCACCGAACCCCACTGTGCTTTGCCATAGCAAGTGAAGGTGTATTTATACCTTGAAGGTGTTTAGGGATGCCAGTATTGGCGTAAAAGTCGGGGATATGAACGTCATGAATGAACCCCTAAGGAATAGATGTTCATGCATAATAAATGAGTTCTTGGAGAAATCAATATTCAAGCAGGGGGAAAGTCCTAATGTCTTAATAGTATGGTCCTCCTAGAACTCGTTGTGACGGAGATGAACGGATGTAAGTAGCCATGCCTGTATTTGGGTAGCATGGGCTATGCCTAAATAAGGACTGGATTTCTATGCCTATATAAGGGCAATATGAATTATACCTATATAAGGGCATGAATCGGGAAATGCATACAGAATCTAAATCGACACGCAACACCCACTCCACTTTCGTATGTACGACTAAACATGTCTAAACATATCTAAAACATATCTACACATGAAGTGCTATAACCCCTCCAAAATACATAAAAATGCATTAGAACTGGTTGTAAGCATAAAAAATACATTGGTGCTGTACACATAAAAGCAATGTTTCATTCTTAGCATATGTAGTGAATAATTAAAAAAAATATGCATTTAAGAAATGGCTCGTAAATACAGAAGAAAAGAGGCTGAAACCATTTCATGTCAGATTACATAAAACTGTTTGTTTTGTGGACAAGGTCATATATTGTCTATGGAAGTATTCAAAGAATTCTTGTTCTCTATGAATAGTTCTACTATAAGCAGATTACTTGTGCCAAAAAATGAAAAATACAAATTTGGAAGAAAAAAAATTAATCATAGGAAAAAGTTCTTTGTTTTCAAAAATGAAGGTCAAATTCAAAGTTTCTCAGAACATTATGTGCCAAAATCAAAAGTCAGTGTTAGTGCTTGGAGAAAACATGAAATCTTCTATGTCTGTTGACAAAAAATCGTCTATCATTGTAGGCGAAAGTTGGATCACCTCGTTTAGAAGATTAACTGTACATAGATGTGAAGCATCACCTTTAGCATTGGTCGCATTAGCAATGTTCGATTTGGATGTTACCTGTGGGCCTGAAGTTTCCTCTCGTACCTCAGCATCAGCATTTTGCATCTGTGAGATCTCAATGAATGCCATCATCAGAATTGGTAGCCACTGGGGACAACACAGAGCATGGGCCGTTACCGGTTCAAGCAAAGTACCAACATCCATTGGCATGACTGATGGGAGAGTTAGACAGATGTCTAGCACACATTCTTCTCCGCACAGCAAGCAGCGTAGAACAGGTAAGATGCAATCTTGCCAGATTGGTCTGAATGACAGAAACCATGTGGTATTTAATTCTCGTAGACAAGTTAATCCCAAAATGTGGACGATGCACTCACGACACTTCATCTCCAATAGAGCTCTCTCTATGGTGCTTGGAGTGGCGCTGGTGATTTGGCTTGCCATATCGTAGCACAAGGTGATAAAATAGTATCCCTGCAACGAGTCCTAAAAGGTGGGGCAGTCCGCCAAACACAGAGTGCACGAAGTTTTGAAATATTCAGAGGACTGCTTGAAAAGGTGCTAACAGTCCGGAACATACGTTCTTAAATAGATGTACAATACCGCTCGTATCAGACATGTTGAAGATACAACTTAACATTTCTGAGAAATAAATGTAAATTGATACTTGTATAGCGCACTACTCACCCGCAAGGGTCTCAAGGCGCTTGTACGAATAACGCTGTGGAACCCATCCTGGCTTTCCCTGTGAGGCGTCCACTCCTGGGCACCCCCAAGGTGGAGGCCAGGCATCCTTAGCGTTGTGGGGGCCGTTGTGGAGATTAAGCAAGCTATTGCCCAGAGTTGCAGAGTGGGACTCCATGATTGGAATAGGCACCGAGGCAAGAATTATCAGGTCCGTGGAATGTATAGGGCAGTTTGTATTCAGAAGGTCATGTATCTCGGCAGAAGTCTTTGCGACTTGTAGATCATAGGTCTCTTTGGCCGAGGTCAGTGGCACAGTTTTTTGCAAAATATTGGCTTTCATTCTGCTTAGAATATCAATTTGTATAGCAGATATGTTCAGTGAAGACCATAGAGGCGACTCCCTGTCTATGTTGGGTTGTGGAAACAATACTTGCATTCAGCAAGTGACCATGGTTGACACAGTTACTAGATATGGTATACCTGACAACATGCCACAGCAGCTGTGATCATTCAACATGAGGTAACTCCCAATCGAAAGTTGTCCAAAACTTGGATCAATCACTGCAGCTGGTGAACCTTGCAGGTGACAGGATAAGCTGTTAAAGGAACCATTGCGGGCCCTGTGTAAATTAATACCCTGACAAAGGAGAGAACCGCTTAGTGCATTTTCAGAGTTTGTACCGCTAAGAAACACTTCACGTCCCCCACTCCAACATCTGTGTGTGTATGGTAAATCCTTGATGTATTCTTTACCCAAACTTTCATATGTGTCTGCTGGTAAGTGTTTTAGGCAATACTGAAAATGAAAAATTGTAACAGGCAGAGTGATTGTTCCATGTATTATCTATTCAGTAGCTGGTTTTTCTGCTACCATAAATGGCAATCTTTCCAGTTTTTCAATGCTCAGCACCGTATAGTCTGCTCCCCTTTGTGGCAATTTGATCTGTTTATCAGTGAGATTGAATTCTGAAAACAATGACGTGCTATTGATTAAATGCCAAGGCACATAGGCTGAAGGAAGGTTTGTAACGTCCAGCCTAATAGCATGATAGAACGTAGTTGCGACTGAACATGTTGCAACATGACCAAGTCCTGTTCCATGATGTATATGGCAGAAGATACTATGCTGTCCAATGAATATATTCTGGACGACAGAGTTGTTAACCCATTGTCAATTACAGAGAGAGATTTCTCTAAATTAACACTATCAATTTCTCATATTCATTCTGCAGTCTCTGCTTGCATAATCTTCCATAGTTTGTTGTATGCAGTATATATACCGGCATATATAAAACGTTTTTGACGTGGTTTTCTTGGTCCTAGCAAGAATTCCCTAAGATCTGTGCCATCTTTAAGTAAAGATAAGTGTTGCTTTACATCCTTAAGTGTAGATCTTTGCAGCCAATCGAGGCAGAGCTTTCTTACACTGTATGTTGTTACTTTTCCAGGATGCTGTCTTTGAACATATCTTGGATCTGGCCTAGTGATTTTAAACCCTTGTGTTTTGTTCAGGAATCTATCTTGACAGTTGTTTGTGTCTGTGGGCCAGATCAACCGTTTTTCCCAATCTGGATATGTTCTGTTGTGAAGCAAAATAGTATGCACATCGACCTCCCACTCCGAAGTGTTATCATTGTCAGGTGTAGGTGTAGGTATGGACGAGATATTCATGTCTTTAATATTGGCTAACCCAAGGCAAGACGTCTTCTGAACAGTGTCATTCAAAAACATTATTTGCTCAGGGATGATACAGGCTCTAAACATAGCTTCTATCCCATGCACTTTGTTTCCAAAAGTCGAAACCTAGTCTAGACAGTTGGGCAAAAAAGGCTGCAGAATAAATCTGTTTGGAATTCGTTAACATACTCTTCAGTCCTGTTTTGTTAACATTTTTAAAATAAAATTATTCTGGATTGGAGACATTGTACCCTTAAAAGTATGGAAACTGATTCGCAAAAGTTCTTGGTGGCGTAGGACAATGTTCCCATTGGTTATACATCTATACATTTCTAGGTGATGCAGTTTTATGCAAGAAATGATGACCATAGTGGTTATAACAATACATTTGTTCATAGTCTGATGAACCTTCTAAATATTCATGATTTGTGAATACTGCAGACATTTCTAGGTCTGACATCATATTATTAACAGTCTTGAAGTTCCAATCATCAGAAAAGGTACTAGATGAAACAAAGTCACTTAATGAAATCTTGAACTGGTGTAGAATCTTCAACAGCTCTGAGGGGCCAAAAATGTCATATTCTGTTTTGTCCCATGCTATACCATTAGGTATAGGAACGGCTGTGATGTTCACTGCTGACAAGTCCCTTTGTTCACAATGAGATGATTTTTGTGGTTTGAAGAGTAAGTTGAAGTTCTTACTTGCTGTGTCCATTTTTACATATCTTCCATTTATCAGCATGCCCAGAGTTATTACCAGAGCTAACCAAAGTAGAAGAAAAATTATTCCCAACACAATCCAAAGTTCAATTCTTGGAGAAACCAGATAAGTCTTTTGCAGGTGATGAAAAAAGTCAGGTGCTTGTTCTTTGAAAGTTCTTTTTGCTGGCGTTGTTTCAGGTTCGCTGGGATCCTCAGAAAACATATCAAAGTTAATGAAATAGCCAGAGGCAGTTCTGTCAATGGTTGGAATAGCATCAGGATTCGTTGAAATCGCTGGAACCACTTGATCACTTGTTACTTCGTTTTAGACAGGTGTTTCATGACAAACTGTTATTTGGGTCTTAAGAGGTACAAGTTCCATAGCTTTGTTGCTTAGTCCTTCTTTTCTCACTTCAGATTCTTCAAAGTTGATGATTCTCAGTTTTAACCTCTTGGATCGTAGCTAGAGGAGTGAGTCTGCTACTTGGTCGGAGTCCACTTGGCCTACTGCTTAGTATCGGCCACATAGTGTGGTTTGATCAGGTCGATAGACACGAACCTGTTCTCCTTTTTACCAGCAAGGGGCGGCAGTAAAACTGTTCTTGATCCGTGGATTGCTAGGACAGGTACTGGTTGTCTTTAAGAAGGCCCAAATTCTTCTTGTTTGCGATCTTTTCTCTGATTAGATCCTCAAGCTTTGGGATCCAGACAGGCCTTGCTGGAACGGTTGGTTTTTCCCCATTGGTGGTTGGCTTCAGGAACACGTTGCTTTGTTTCGTTCTTAGTTCATTTAACACCTTCAATGCTATGGGAATTCCCCTGCTGCGCTGGCTTGGTCTCATTTCCATTAGTTCATGCCGAGCTCAGCTCGTCATGAGTGTAGCAGCAGGCTACTGCATGACGAGCTGGGCTCGTCATGAGCGTGGAAGGAGTTAAGTCCTGTAAAACAGACAAACAATCTTTCATATCAAAATTCTTTTGTTCCACCACTGATCAGTGACAATCAAGGTCTGAGATCAACATTCTTATCCCAAAGAGGACCTCATATAGAGTGATACCCCCTAGAGTACTTCTTGGCAAGTTATTAAGACTATGTTACACACTTATTAGATGTTTGACCCACCCGTCACCCAAACCTAATACCCTAGCTGTTATAGATTGCTTTATGTCCTGTTTTTTCTCTCCACAACCGAATACCACAATGCAATGCCCAAACTGACCATGGCCTCTTTATAAGCCCTAGAGCTAAATGCAGGACCCTGGTCAGAATGTAGCGTGCCAATTGGGGAAACAACCTTTACTACGCGGTCAAAACACTGCAGTACCATAACAACGCAGATTTTACAACAGAAGTCGTTACCACGACTTGCACTGGAGGGCGCTGTAGACTAACTGCCTAGCCAGGTCCTCCCTGGACCGCAAACAAGCATCTTTTTGCAATTGTTCTTTTTGTCCTTGAAGATACAGGCCTGCAGACTCCATACAAAACTGTGCAGGTGGTTCTCAGCCCACTGGGAATCTTAGAAAATGAAAACATAGATACAGAGAGTTCAGAGTCTCTGTACCATGTTAGTCAAGCCTGAGAAAAACAGTAATTATCCACAGATAGTTACAAATCAATGCTTTAATGTGGTCAAAAAAATAATTAAGTCAGAAGTTTTTATGGTCAAATATCACTTTATCAGGGTGTGTGCCTGTGAGACTTTCAAACATTCCTGCAACAGATCTAATCTCTGTTCCCCTAAGCCCTGTAATTTATAGCATGGACTCCAGGCCGACAGGCCTAGTTTAGCATTAAACCGTGGGTTAGACTTTTACCTTTACAGCCCCACTCCCATCCAAGGTCACCCTGAACAGAATGCATAGCCCATTTTATGTACCTTGGATCTCAGTGCAGCTTGGGCTTTCATGAGCAAAATATGTTACAAATGTCCCCCATAAAACAGGTATGAACAGCAGAGAGTACCTGAATGGTGGGAATCTGCCAGCAAGAAGCATCTAAGCCAGGCGCGGCTGGCACTAGTAAGAGCAGCGGGGCAGGGTGGGGACGGGGCTGGGCGAGGGGGAGGGGAAGTCGACAGAGGACGGGATAGGTCCAATTGAATGGATGAGGCCACCTGCATTGCGCTCACTGCATCACCGACTCGGTGATGCGGCGAGCGCGGGGTGGGTGGTTTTATTTATTCATTTTATTTCAACTATCCTGTCATCCGTCAACTCCCCTCTCACTGCCCTGCCCCAGCCCACTGCCCCACTGCTCTTAGTATTGTCGCGCTTGATCTAGGTGCTAGTACAGATTGGTGCAGTTGCTTTACCGAAACCCATGTGTTTCTTTGGAGCCACATGAGTTATTTATTTATCTCAGAATGTGTAGCGTGAAGCGATCTGAACCCAGGTGTCTTATTGTGAGAAGTGTATGTGTGACATTGAAGGACTTTTTAGTGAGCTGCCTCTTTAGGCTACGACAACATACCCCTCACATGAAATCTCACATTTAGTAGTCAGTATTAGATGTTTAGGAAAACTGCGCAATGCATCACCCCTTATTTATTTTTCATAATGTGCATAACACGTAGGTGAAGAGCCTGTGTCATTCCCTTCTGTATATGATTATTTCACTTACTCCCCTTATATCACTATGCTCCATCATATAGCCCACTCCTCGTTCACTCAGGTTTTTATAAATGAGCTGTTATATGTGCACTATTTGATTCAATGCCTATTATACTCCCCATGTTTGACTCATTTTTTGATTTGTTATCTTTCCCTATAATTGTAAAGCGCTCTGATATCCTTCGGGATCAAGTTTGCGCTATATAAAACTTTATAAATAAAATAAATAAATAAGGAATAGTGTGATTTACTATTCCAACACCTTCCCTATTGTACGTAGGCTGGAGTTGGAATAGTAAACTATACTATTCCTGAGTCCAGCACCCTAGTGCGCAATGCGTGGTAACGACTTGCATTGTAAAAGCCGCGTTGTGATTTACCGCGTTGTGATGTACCGCGTGGTAACGTCATACATCCGCCAATTGCGTATGTGCTGATAAAGACTCGCAAATCTTTTATAACAGCTTGAGCATGAGCCGAGCGCTGAGGCCACATCCAAATGAACCTTGAACATGAATCCACTGCGACCATGATATATTTATAGTTACCATCCCTTTGTAAGGGACTGCAGTGGTCCAGGTAAACAGAAGCTAATGGTTTATCTGAAATTAACAGGGGCGTCTGCGCAGGACGTTTCACAGTAGAGACTTTCATCTTTTGACATATTTCGCAATCCAAAACATAGTTCCAGGTCTGTTTCCTAATGCCTGGCCACCAGTGCCTCTGTTTTAATAATGATACTGAGGCGGAAACACCTGCATGTGCAGAGGCAAGCCCTTCATGTGCTGCTAGGATTAGTCCTGATCTATGTTCCATGTTTGGAATTACCCTATCCCCCACTCCAGGAATTTGAGCAAATGGAACATTGTTCGCATCAGTTATAAACGAGTATTTGAGAGGAAACCATTTAGGTAACGTATTACCACTTCCTTTGCTTGTAGCATTGACAGCCTGCATTATTTCACTGTCTATTTTAATTTTTGAATGAGTGATTGCAGCTATGGAAGCCGATTAAACAGCCCCCATCGCGGCTTCATCAGCCAATGTATTCCCTTCAACGTGAACACCATCACGTTGAGGACTCAGCGTGTGTATCATGTGAGTGTTTTGTAGTCCTTCTCGTAACTGAACTACTTGTTCCCCAAGCGTTTTATGCTTAATCGTGCCACCTTTTGCGTCTTTGAAACCTTTCTGGAGCCAATTCTGTAAATATTAATTGTAAGATTGAACACAATAGAAAGATTTGCACACTATGAGTGTGGGAAATTCGCGATCCGTATTTTCAAGTGCCATTATGAATGCTTGTAGTTCAGCTCGCTGAGCTGTACAATCTCCAAGAGATTGGGTTTTAGTGACCATAGGTCTGAATTTGCCATCGCGCATACGACCTTTAACGATTGCGCACGCCGCACTATAGGCTTGTTTACCCTACGTAGCGGGTTGAGCTGATCCGTCAGTATAAATGATACATTCATACTGGTCTAGAGGCAGAATTTTAGTAGGCAGAGGACATTCTTGTTCGTATTGTAGAAATGCTTGTGTTTTTAAATATGGATCAAAAACATATTCAACATCAGTTGCAGTAAGAGGATTAACCCATTGTATCCATCTCGAATGTAAAGCTTTAGCATTTGGAATGCTTGCTTTTGTCACTGCCTCTAAGGCAGGTACAGGAGTTACGACCATAATGCGTTTCCCTTGTGCTAGAGCTCTTTTTCTTGCTTCAGCAGTTTGAACCGCTGTCAGAATTTTTTCTGTAGAAGTGAATTTCATTTCTGCTTGTGTATACAAATGTGATTTGTATACGATTGGTACTTTTCACCTTCATTAAAAGTAAAATAGGTGAATCTGCATTGACCTGGAATGATTCAGATCACTACGTTGCATACGTTTACGCGAGTTTATAAATGTTTAGTTGCTAACTTGTCTGTTTGTAGCTACCGCAAAATTTCTGTGTGTTTTTGTGTCCAATTTACTGTTTTAAAATCAGGTTTGATTCATTCCTAGAGAGGTTTAACCCTTTTTGCGTAGTTAAGAATGTAAGTTCTTCCGAAATTTAGGAAACTTAGAATTGAATGTAAGTTTTTCAGCGTTTTTGGAGGTTGAAGCAGCACACATTTTTCTAAAAAGTTTGCTGACAAGCTTTTGCCTTCACTTGAAAGTTCATATCCTAGAAAAAGGACATTTAGATGGGCAATTCTCGATTTCTTAAAATTGAATTTATACCCCTCAGAGGCGAATCCAAGTATAATGGTATTCACCCTGTTCAAGTGCCTATCTAGGTCATCGTCTCTAAGGTAGATATCATCGACATAAGACAATGCCTCCTCCTCATAAGTTTGTAGTAACTCTGTTACCCTTGCTTAGAATAACTCTGGATTATTCTTGAATTCTTGAGGGAGACGACAGAATTGGCGCTGTGTCCCCCTTATTGAGAAAGCGGTCAAATACGTACTTTCAGGTGCTATATTTTGACAAAAGAAACCGTTAGAAATATCTAATGTGGTTTTATATTTTTTAAGCACAGTGTTATTCATTAATGCTGTACTGTGTGCATTTTGCACTGCAAATGTTTTGCAACAAGAGTTTAGATGTCTGTAATCCAATACTAGACAATATGTATTGTCTGGTTTGGCGACAGGAAACAAAGGATTGTTCATTGACGAGGTGCATGGTCCAATCACCCCTTGATATTCAAGTTGATCTAATATCTTCCTGACCTGTTTTTTTGCTCCTTGCTAAACTGGGTACTGCCTTTGCTCATCCCATCCTACATGATTTTTGTATTATGCTGGGGCCTGGGCTACTGCCCATTTCCTGGCATAAGTGTACTTTAAATCAATTGGAATATGGGTAGAGACAGCTGGCATAATGATGTCTTCGCCATGTGGGCACTCCCGGACAAATTCTGGTGGCCTGTCTTGTTCAGCCAGTAGTATATCATAGCCTTTGGAAAGTCGCTCCCAAAAGAGTGCTTTCACTTTTCTTGGTATGTCTCCCTTCATCCGAGTGTTATTTCATATAACCTATGTGGAAAACTAACCCTGGTATCTGCAGTTTCAACTTCAATGTCTTCATTCAAGTCCACTGTTTCCAGAAGACCCTTCAGGTTCTGGCGAGCTATTGTTACTTCTGCTGCGCTGTCCAACATTGTCTGAAACCATTCTCCATTCTTGAGTTGTGTCCTCAAGATCCTCGGCATGTCTGATTTTTAGACCTGCTACCTTCTTTTTGGTGAATTGAGTTTTTGGTTTACTTTTCTGAACGTGTTGATCATCTTTCGACTTCACACGTTCTTCTTTGATTTTTAGACGTGCTACCTTCTTTTTGGTGAATTGAGTTTTTGGTTTACTTTTCTGAACGTGTTGATCATCTTTCGACTTCACACGTTCTTCTTTGTTTTCTGATCGTCCTCTTCTTTCCGATTTCTGTGACGAAGTCTGAAAGGTACGAGAGGAATGTGTATCAGTATCTTGATATCTATCAGGTTTTCTCAAATTATCCCTATTCCTGAGGTTGTACCTCCTTTCGGAGGGCTCCTTTTGAGGAGACATACCTCAGGAATGAGAACGCTTCTCTTTAGAAGTTTTTTTGCTATTTTCCCACTTCTTTTTAGAAGAGGTAGGAGTGTTTTTAGTAAAGAAGTAAAAACCTTTTCAGGACTTTCAGACAGTTGTGGTTTCACTGTATAATTCTACTATTACTAAGTAATTCATCGTCCGACATTGCTTCAATATCAGGGTCTGGTGTATAGCCAGCTAGAACCGGCCATGTTGCTCCTGGTCTACCTAGTGGACCAAGCCTGGTAATGTGATTTAAATGTTTTAGGGCGCCTTTAAGCCAGAGCTCATGCTCCTGGTATGTTAGTGGAATTTCAATATCCTCGAAAGGAATATACTCATCCGGTGTTTCATCTTCTTTGAGGAAGTGAAACAAATGTGTTACTGGATTTGATTCTGGGAATACTATCCATGAATAGAATACCTCTGTCTGGTGATATTCATGTGCCTCTATCACAAAAACTGCTCTACCACCTCTTGATGATAGGCCATGTTTTATAAGTTTTATAGTGATGGCTTTCCTTAAATTTGGAGGAATTATTACTGCATTCACATCAGTTTCAGTAAAACCTGTATAGTTTAAAATTCTGTCGGCGTTGTCGCCTGTCACTGCTGCCAAGGCGTTATCCTCGTCAGCCATTTCAATGAAAGTTGCAGAGCAAGCTTCAAGGAAACAAAGATAAGGTGCACAATATTTTGGAATACTGTATCCTTCAACGTTGAACAAACCAAAAAGCTAATACATAGGATTTTTCGTCCTACTCAGCAATGGCGGATATTTATCCCCTACCCACTCCAGACGTCTATTGGAGTATTATGAGTAGGGGTTCTCTGAGAAAAGCTCGACTGAGTTACTTCAGTATCTAGCATTAAATTAGTGCCTTACCAAACCATTGGGCACCATGTAGTGTAGTTTGAGTTTGAGTTTAAAAGTTCTTGTTAAGCGCACGTATACCAGCGGCTTCTTGGCGCTAAAGCTAACGGGGACTGAGGGTGAAGGTAGGGAGGTCAAAGCGGGCAATTAGTCAAAGGATTTTGTAAAAAGATGGGTTTTGAGGCTTTTACGGAATTGCGAATAGAGGGGGATGGAGCGAAGTTCAAGGGGAAGGGAATTCCAGAGGGTAGGGGCGAGGACAGCAAATTTAGATCCACCCCACTTCTTTCTCCGGAAGCGTGGGATAGTAAGGAGGGACTGGGTGGAGGATCGTAGAGCCCTAGTGGGGACATAAGGGACGATCTCAGAGGAGATGAAGGCTGGCGCCGAACTGGAGCGGGCCAGGAAAGTAATGCATGCGAGCTTGAATTGAATTCTAGCTCGCACGGGGAGCCAGTGCAGTGATTTCAAAAGAGGGGTAGAGTGGTGGAATTTAGGGAGATTGAAGGCCAGGCGGGCCGCCTGGTTCTGTATTTGTTGAAGGCGAAGCAGGCTGTATGCAGGAATGCCGGCATACAGGGCGTTCCCGTAATCCAGGCGGGACACCACCATGGCCAAAATGATGAGTTTAAGTGCGGAGAAAGTGAAGAATCGGGCCACCCTGCGAATAGTACGCAGTGAGAGAAAGGAAGAAGATACCACAGAGCTAACCTGGGAGTGAAGGGTGAGTTGAGAGTTGAGTTTTATGCCTAAAGTTTTGACTGAGGGAGAGGGAACAGGAGAAGGACCAAGAGAAGGGGGCCAGAAAAGAGGGGACCAGGGACTGGATGAACCACCCGTCAACACCAGTTCCGTTTTATCAGGGTTGAGTTTAAGATGGTTGTGGTTCATCCAGTCCCTGATATGAAGCATAACAGTTTGAAAGTTAAGTGTGGCAGAAGGAGAAGAGAGATTGAAGACCAGCTGGAGGTCATCCGCATAATTAAATACGGTGACCTCCATCTGTTGAAGAGAGAAAATAAGAGGGGCAATATACAGATTAAATAGGAGGGGAGAGAGAGAGGAACCCTGGGGAACCCCGCACTGAACTCTTCGGGTGTCCGCTGTGTAGTCACCCAGGCGGACAGCCTGGGTGCGGTCACTCAAGAAGGAGGACAACCAAACCAGGGCACTCCCCCCGATCCCCGCCGCCGCGATACGGGAAAGTAAGGTGTTGTGGTCCACCGTATCGAAAGCGGCTGAGAGATCGAGGAGCACAAGCGCCTGGTGCTGATTGGTGTCCATACCCTCCCTGAGGGTGTCAAGGACCGACATAACAACAGACTCCGTAGAGTGTGCGGGGCGAAAACCGGCTTGACGGGGGGCAAGGGCACCGTGTTTCTCCACAAAGGAACTCAGAGCGCAGGTGACATGGCGCTCAAGCACCTTAGCCAGGAAAGGTAGGAGGGAAATGGGGCGGAAATTGGCCGGGACAGAAGGATCTGCCCCCGGTTTCTTCAGAATGGGCACAATGACCGCGGATTTCATGGAGTTGGGAACTATGCCTTGAGAGAGGGAACTGTTGAGGAGGTGGAGGGGAGGGTCTGGGCAAGAGACAAAGACGTGGCGGAGGATGTGAGCAGGACAGGGATCAAGCGGAGAGCCGGATTTGATCAGTGGCACTACAGAGGTCAGACTTTCCCGAGTGATAGGGGGAAAGGAGATTAGTGCACCTTTTGGGGGAGGACATTGAGGATCAACAAAAGATGGGGAGGGAGGGGGGATGTTGGCCTTAATGGTGGTAATTTTGTGAATAAAATAATCTTTAAGAGAGAGACAGAGATCTTCGGATGGGGCTGGTTTGAGAGTAGTTCTGTCCGAGAACGCCAGGTTGTGGACGATGGAAAAAATCTCTTTGGACTGGTTCTCTGCTGCTAGAATTTTCGAAGAGAAGTAGGATGTTTTGGCCTCCAAGATGGCTGTTTTATACTGGCTCAGGATGTTAGTGTATTCCAGTTTCAAAGTGGGGCAGTAGTTTCTTCTCCAGGCCCGCTCTGCGCGACGGACAGTTAATTTGATGGTTTTAAGCTCATTATTAAACCACCGATTGGCGTCTTTGTCGCGTTTGGAGGTGATGCGTTTGAGCGGGGCAACAGAGTCGCAGCTGTGAGTGAGCCATTGATTAATGGAATCAACCTGGGAAGCGGTGGTGAGGCCCTGGAGAGAGGGAAGAGAATTAGTCAGGAGGGAGGAGAAATTTTCAAGATTGACACGACTCCATGATCGGACCCAGGTGTTTTTGGGTCGGAGGGGCTTAGCTGGGGGAAGAATGGGAAGGAGAAAGGAGATCAAGTGATGGTCAGACCAAGGGCAAGGGGAGATAGAGAGTGATTCCACAGGGCAGTTCAGGGACCAGATCTGGTCAAGCTGATGACCTTTAGTGTGGGTAGGGGAGTGGACATGGGATGTAAAGTTGAGAGAGTGAAGGGTTTCGGAGAATTCCTTTGATGAAGGACATTCGGCAGGATCGGAAGGCCAGAAATTAAAGTCGCCAAGGAGTAAGATAGAGGAATTGTTGACAGTAATAGTGGCCAGGACCTCCAGAAAGTCGGGGAGGAACTGCAGGGGGGACTGGGGGGGACGGTAAGTGAGGAAGCAGGTTAGGGGGGGAGAGGTGGAGAGTGTGCGGATCACTAGGAATTCAGTGGTAGCAATGGTAGGTAGGGATAGGATTTGAAAGGGGAGATCGGTACGTGCGACGACCGCCACGCCGCCCCCGGCTCTACCTGATGGACGATCAGCCCTAAGGGCGTAGTAGGAGGCCGGTAAGGTGGAAAGAAGTGCGGGGAGGGAGTCGTCGCAGAACCAGGTCTCAGTAAGGAAGAGGAGATCGGGGGTGTGAAGGTCCAGCAGGACCGAAAGTTTGTGCGCATGGGCGACCGCAGATCGGGTGTTGAGATAGATAGCTGTGAGGTTTTTAGGGGTAAGGGGAGTAGCAGTTCCACAGTTAGTGGGAGAAGAAGTGACTGTGGGAGGGGAGTGAGAAAGAGGAGTAGGGGAAGCTATGCCAAGAGTGGTGATAAGGGAGCTGGTTGTGGCCGAGATGGGCCAGGGACCCTGGTAGCTACGTAGTAGGTCCGGGGTGTAGGTGATGGGTGGGGCAGAGTGAAGCGCCCCTAGTCCCGGCCTGTCGCGGACGGGCGCAGACGGGCTTGCCTTAGGCGTGCCTTCGGCGCGCAATCGTCGCGCCCGCTGCGCTCGTCCGCTGCGCTTCCTCCCAAGACACATGATTTATGCTGGGTGGTCGGGGCGTTGGAGGGGGCGTGGCCAACCGAGGGGGCGTGTCACGTGGCACACCTCGCCCTCGTGAATGGCGCCCTGAAAGTAATGGATCGTTGCAGCGTAAGCCCGCTGTTTGAGGGAAATGCCAGAGAGTGCAGCTATGCCAGGTACATATAAAAGCAAAGTATCACACAAATATTTTAAAAAGCAAAGTTCGGCGCTCCCGGCTTCCGCCTCAGGAGTCCTTCGTTAGTGTCGCGCTCTGACAGCTGCGCGCACTATATATAGAGATGGTGAGGGGGCGTGGCCAACCGAGGGGGCGTGTCACGTGGCACACCTCGCCCTCGTGAATGGCGCCCTGAAAGTAATGGATCGTTGCAGCGTAAGCCCGCTGTTTGAGGGAAATGCCAGAGAGTGCAGCTATGCCAGGTACATATAAAAGCAAAGTATCACACAAATATTTTAAAAAGCAAAGTTCGGCGCTCCCGGCTTCCGCCTCAGGAGTCCTTCGTTAGTGTCGCGCTCTGACAGCTGCGCGCATTATATATAGAGATGGTGAGGGGGCGTGGCCAACCGAGGGGGCGTGTCACGTGGCACACCTGCCCTCGTGAATGGCGCCCTGAAAGTAATGGATCGTTGCAGCGTAAGCCCGCTGTTTGAGGGAAATGCCAGAGAGTGCAGCTATGCCAGGTACATATAAAAGCAAAGTATCACACAAATATTTTAAAAAGCAAAGTTCGGCGCTCCCGGCTTCCGCCTCTGGAGTCCTTCGTTAGTGTCGCGCTCTGACAGCTGCGCGCACTATATATAGAGATGGTGAGGGGGCGTGGCCAACCGAGGGGGCGTGTCACGTGGCACACCTCGCCCTCGTGAATGGCGCCCTGAAAGTAATGGATCGTTGCAGCGTAAGCCCGCTGTTTGAGGGAAATGCCAGAGAGTGCAGCTATGCCAGGTACATATAAAAGCAAAGTATCACACAAATATTTTAAAAAGCAAAGTTCGGCGCTCCCGGCTTCCGCCTCAGGAGTCCTTCGTTAGTGTCGCGCTCTGACAGCTGCGCGCACTATATATAGAGATGGTGAGGGGGCGTGGCCAACCGAGGGGGCGTGTCACGTGGCACACCTCGCCCTCGTGAATGGCGCCCTGAAAGTAATGGATCGTTGCAGCGTAAGCCCGCTGTTTGAGGGAAATGCCAGAGAGTGCAGCTATGCCAGGTACATATAAAAGCAAAGTATCACACAAATATTTTAAAAAGCAAAGTTCGGCGCTCCCGGCTTCCGCCTCAGGAGTCCTTCGTTAGTGTCGCGCTCTGACAGCTGCGCGCACTATATATAGAGATGGTGAGGGGGCGTGGCCAACCGAGGGGGCGTGTCACGTGGCACACCTCGCCCTCGTGAATGGCGCCCTGAAAGTAATGGATCGTTGCAGCGTAAGCCCGCTGTTTGAGGGAAATGCCAGAGAGTGCAGCTATGCCAGGTACATATAAAAGCAAAGTATCACACAAATATTTTAAAAAGCAAAGTTCGGCGCTCCCGGCTTCCGCCTCAGGAGTCCTTCGTTAGTTCCTATATTCCCAATAGGCTCTGTGCATTGGAATAATATATACTATAGATTTGGCATAGGACTGAGGTCAGTATGTCTCTATCTAGGACATTAAACTTAATTGTGTGTGCCAGCTAACTCAGAGGTCACTAGAAACTTTCTCGAATAAACAAGAAGGGATTAGTCTCTGACAACCGCATAAACATGACAACTTTGTTTCCCTTAGAGTCAGAACAATATCTTCAGAGTCGTGGAAACAATAGATAATTATTTCACTCATTCAATCGTGCATGCTTTGTTTCTACAGAGTTGCACAGAAATAGAGAGACGGGCGTTTCAATAAAAGGGGTTTATTGAACAGTCTTCTTTCTCATGCAAGAGAGGTGAACTGCTACAATTGTTAGACAGAATGTGAATTATAATGCATACAGCGTAAACACTAATATAAAATAATACTGTAATAGCATTGTCTGTTGCTATGACATATATACAAATACATATATAAATAACACAGTTAAAATACTCAACTGGTGCTTCTCAAATATGCCTACCCCGGTGTACCTAACCTAAGTCTAGTACGAGGGAAGAAGTAGGTGCTGTCTTTAGCTATAGTTTAGTTCTGCCAAGAATGTCAAAGGTTTCTTTAGGTTCTAATCAGCTCCATACCTTAGAATGAGAGAGGTTGGCATCTCTTTCTCGGGACTCGATTTCCCAACACCCCGCAAGGGGAGTCAGAAACACTGGAGCTGGATTCTCGGCAGGAGGATGACAGCTTTTGGTCAGTGCGTCAGCTGGGGAGTTGGCTTCCTTCGGCACTTGCTGTGGCAAGATGCGTCGTGCAAGTAGGTAGTCAAACTGCACCGGACCACACCGTGCTTTGCCATAGCAAGTGAAGGTATATTTATACTTTGAAGGTGTTTAGGAATGCCAGTATTGACGTAAAAGTCGGGCATATGAACGTCATGAATGAACCCCTAAGGAATAGATGTTCATGCATAATAAATGAGTTCTTGGAAAAATCAATATTCAAGCAGGGGGAAAGTCCCAACGGCTTAAGAGTGTGGTTTTCCTAGAACTCGTTGTGACGTAGATGAATGGATGTAAGTAGCCATGCCTGCTTTTGGGTAGCATGGGCTATGCCTACATAAGGACTGGATTTCTATGCCTATATAAGGGCAATGTGAATTATACCTTCATAAGGGCATGAATTGGGAAATGCATATAGAATCTAAATCAACACACAACAGGAGAAGAGAAAGAAACTTATAGAAGTAGAGATGGAGATCTAAAAACTAGAAGCCGAACTACTGTTATCAGACACTTCGGAGGGGCAACACAGGCTACAAATTAAATACAAGGAATACAGGGACATTGGAGGCAAGGTACAAAGCAAGCAAGCTGCTGGCATGGCTAGATAAGAGAGAGCAGGCCTCTAGTTGGGTGTTTGAAATCAAGTAAAAAAATGAAAAATCAATCAGAGATCGACAGGGAATAGCCGACACTTTCGCAGCATACTATAAACAACTGTATAAGTCCTCCACACATATTACCCAGGTAGAGGCTCAGAAATTGCTGTACACCCTCAATGTTCCCTCGCTTGATGACACTAGCTCGCGGAAAGTGAGGTGCTACAGGCCATCAGAGCATTAAAAGCCGGGAACCAAAAGGGCCTAGACGGCCTACCTATCGAACTATATAAAGTAACAGCATTCACAACGACCCTGTATTTCTTAAAAATGTTTCAAGATAGTATCAAAGCAGGGAAACTGCTGTAAACCCAAAGACTAGCCAATAATAAAGTGATACATAAAGAGGGAAACCACCAGACGACTGCGAATCGTACAGACCAATTTCCCTGCTCAACGCAGAAGTGAAGATCTGGGACCCATTTTGTCCCGATGATGCACAAGTTAGTCCACCCCGACCAGTCAGGGTTCATGCTGAGCAGCAAAATACCTCGCTTAACCTGAGGCGCCTTCATTGAGTGTTGGGAAGAGCTGAACACATTATGGAAGAGGCAGTCGCAATGTCGCTAGACTCTAGGAAAGCGTTTGACATGTTAAAAATGGCCTTTCTTACTTGCGGTCTTGGAGAGACTGGGATCCGGTAGCAAATTTTTGGCATGGGTTCGGCTCTTGTTCTCCGAACCCCTGGCTCAAGTGATGGTATATGGGGGGTGATCTGCAGCTTTCACGCTACACAGGGGAACGAGACAGGGATGTCCCTTGTCCCCGTTGATGTTTGCCCTTGTGTTGAGGCCCTTGGTGGTGTGGGTATGAGGTGACCTGCTCATCAGAGGCCTCAAATGGATGGTGGAGTGGGAGGACAGAATCTCCTTCCACACAGACAATATCCTTTTATATTTGGCCAACCCCTATTCTTCCCTGCATAGACTGCTTCACATATTCACTCTATACCAAAGATATTAAGGATATACTATAAACTGGGATAAATCGTTGATATACAGCCTCAAGAGTGAGAGTTCAAGGCTTCCCAGAACCTGTACAGCCCAAGTGGTGACAGAGGAATTCACATACCTGGGGATCTATGTAACCAGAGACCCTATGGTGTTCTATGGCTGTAGTCTGAATCCCCCACCCTGTGCCGCCATCGAGAAGACGTACGACACTGGGGGAGTCTACCCGTGTCTTTTTTAGGAAGGGCTTCCCTATATAAAAGGATGGCACTTCTCCGCTTTGTTTACATTTTACAAAACACACCATATGTGGTCCCTCCCGAATACTTTCGCGAAGTAGATGCAGAGGAACGCTACTCCTCTGGGATGGGCAGACTACAAGTATAGAATTGAGCAAGCTAACTAAAAGCTGGTACGATGGGAGGATAGTGCTCCCAGCACTGCAATAGTATTATTGGGCCGCTCAATTGTTTAATCGATGGGCTCATGTAGTCCTGGATTAGCCAGCCTATATGATGGACAGGCACAACATGGGATCGAGGGGCTACCTCAGAGCTCTCTAAGGGGGAAGGAGTCGACACCAGTGAATACTCTGACATCCACGACGATCACACTATGGCGCTCTGCGTCAATTGCGCTGAGATGGAAAGACAAGATCACCCTGGCTACGTCACTATGGGACTCATGTCTCCTGGGGCTATTGGCACCCCAACTGGGCTTCGATAAAGGGGACCTTATAGGTCTTTCCAGGTTGGGTGATCTGTGGGCGGGGTGAAGATTAGACCCTTTTCTGGTCTTCAGGAAGAGTACGAGCTGGCCCCGGCGGAGACCTTCTGATACCTCCAGGTACGACATGCTTTGCAGCGAGCCATTCCACAGGAGGTGGACCCCCCAGCTTTCTCCCCCTTGGAGGACAGATTACTGGATAATTATCTGAATGATACAGCGATTTCACTAACCTACCGGAAAATACTAAATAACTCCCCTAGTACTTTGGATAAAATGCGGGCCAAATGGGAGTAAGACTTGGGAAGATTCGATGACGATGAGTGGCAGGAGGCACTCGAGTCGCCCCGAGAGCTGGCCATATGGTCCTGTTTTCGACTGATCCAAATGAAAATACTCCACAGTGCCTATTACACATGCACTACACCAGTAAAAAGGAATAGACTAAATTCACCACTATGCCCCAAGAACTGTGGCCTAGAAGGAACATTCCTACATCTTTGGTGGGCTTGCTCAGTGATCCGCAAATACTGGAATAAGATCACTTCTGCATGCAGAGGATATGTGGCAAGGAGATTGAGGCATCTCCTCAATGGTGCCTATTAAATATCGGTGGGAAGACTGATCTGACGATGGGCAAAAGACTATGGGTTACATTGAGCTCCATGGTGGCCAAACGTAATATAGCATGCAGATTGGGGCTGGGTCCGGACCGCTGTTTGTAGACTGGGAAACCGACATGGACTGGTAAATGCAAGCACAGAGGGTGACTTACGAGGGACTGGGCTCCCGACATAAGTGGTCAAAGGTCTGGGGAAAGTGAAATGAGAGCAGAGGAATGCTCTGCCTACCGGTAAACAATGATTCTATTTCCAAAGAGCTGAGAAGGTAAATGTGGCAACGGCGGGATGAAGGCGTGCAAAATGAATGGGGTAAATAAAGTAATACAATGTGTAACTAGGGGAACGTTCAGATAAGCACGCAACATGTAACTTGTAACCATATGCTGAACATGATGATTGTTGCTGTCCTCCTTTTGGCGCTGTTAAGAATCAAAATAATTTAAAAAATAAAGTTGCTGCTCACCCATTCTCAAATATGAAGGGGTCCCCAAGGGACCTATTCCCCATTGAGAATGATAGAAACAGGAATTTTTAAGAGCAGGCAAATAACAGCACTTGAACGTTTCATTATATTCTTTTTAAATGCAGCCCGTTTTCCTTTAAGCAGAATCTAAAGGGCAAGATCAGAGTATACAGGCAAAGTGTCACATTTATTAATTGGGGTCTGTGAACGGCCTCCGCCGACGTGCCAATGAGACTCTTGCAACTTGCCACGTCATGGCCTTACCCTCTGGCTAGGCATAAATTCAAGTGCAGGCCGCCTCACCGCACCACATAATCCACCCCACAGAACGAGGGGAGGCTCATCTAGATCAGAGCGTCTCCTAATACCCCACTCCTGAGGTCCTGACGGGGCAAGCAGGCGTTTACTGCTGCGCCGACGCCACCCGCAGCATTTTGCGCTGGGTGGGCAGTTTCCCTTGCATCTGGGGCAAGCAGGTCTAACCTGCTAGCAGCCCTGAGAAGGTGCATGTCCTCTCACCATCCAGCCTACAACAACGCATCTAAAGGCACTAACACATTTTCTGCTTGCTCCTCCAGCCACTGTGTCGCCTTCCAAAAAAATGGTGCCTGGCTACAGGGTTTTTGTTATATGGCCCAGAAATAGCCCAGATATAGCAAGGGCCATTTCATCTCCCCCAGTTTTCCCAGAAGTGACACTCCCAGGATCGGTCTCCCCCCAAAACCCACTGGGCACATAGTGTGGATGTGTTGTAAACAGACGAGCTGCGGAAGAAGCCGAAGCCCTACCGAGCACGGTTCAGCTGTCATCCTTCGGGGAAACACGAGAACGAGTATTACACCTCGGCAGGGCTAACCGCTCAGGCATGTGTAGTGCACTGAGGGACGAGACCAGGTGCTCCGAGACAGATGTTATGGACATGGGGTAGAACCTGATCTCCTGGGACAAGGACCACAAAGTAGAAGTCTGAAAACACCATAATAATTACAAGGTGGTGCCTACCCTATCCTACTTTGAATAGACCTGTACTCCTTTTTTTAACCAAAATAAATGTGGGTAGATTCACAGGGTAGGTAGGGAGTGGAATAGCTGCTCCAAGGTGCCCTTGGGACACAGCCTAGATTCTGCTGCCTCTGGATGCTGCTGCTGGACCACACCAGATGTCCAAGAGCTGTGTCCAGCCAGGGCTGGGGTGTGTTGCACTCACTCTCTCTTGGCAGCTCAAAAGCATCCAGAACTCCTTTCCTCCCTCCAGCTCTCCCACAACCTCCTGCCTCGCCACGTTTAACATTTGAGAGATACACTGGGTGACAGCGAGGCTCGCCTCTGTTGAACAATTCTTACTAGACTGACAGAAACTGGCACAGCTGCCTCCCCTGATGCAAACTGTGGGCCGATTCACCAAACTAATCTGAGATAAAATCCTAAACTTACTACTTTTGGTATTCACAGAAGGCATTAAGTAGTAGTAAAGTTAGGACTCCTAAATTTACTACTACTAAACTGAGACAAAATCCTAACTTTATGACTTTCAGTATTCACAAAAGACATTTAGTAGTAGTAAAGTTAGGAGTCCTAACTTTACTACTACTAAATGCCTTCTGTGAATACCGAAAGTAGTAAGTTTAGGATTTTATCTCAGATTAGTTCTGTGAATCGGCCCCTGCCTTTCTACTTTAGTTGTTTCTTATCTGTTGTTCTTTGTTGTAGGAAAGTGCCTCTTTTTGATATGGTCAACCACACTTTTTGCCTGGTAGTTTATGTGATTTCAACTTGAAGTGCACTGGGTTTCTGCTAAACAGGTCCCTGGTGCAAGATCTCTTTCCCAAAAAGACACAAGAGTTTCCTCTAATTGTCAATACCTTTACCACTCTCTGCAAGTCCATAGTAAATGGTGCCCCTGGTACCTAGCGCATAAGATAATAAAGAAGGTCCCTAAGGTCTGCTGCACAAATTGTGACACCCTAAGGGACCCCTCACCAAACACATGCAAAGGCTGCCATTGCAAGCTATGTGTTTTGGAGCAGACAAAAGTGAAAACACAACATGGCACACATCTATGTGTGCCATGTCCCTTACCCCCGCATTTAGCATTTGCAAGTCACCCCTACAGTAGGCGTTACAGCCTAAGGCAGGTTGCTTTATATTACATGTCAGGGCATACCTGCATGAGCAGATATTCCCATATGCTGGTCAGTTCCATTAATGCCAGTGCAAGTGGACAGGGAAGTCACTTTAGAGCGAGTATAGCACATCACAACGCGGTGCATTACATTCCGTGCTTTTACAACGCGGTCGTTACAACGACCGCGTTGTTAGTACACGATGCATTACATTGCAAGTCATTACAACGACTTGCAGTAGGGGGCGCGCTGGACTTAGGAATAGTATTATTTACAATTCTTACTCCAGTTTGTGCAACAGTAGGGAAGGTGTTGGAATTCATTTCCAATACCTTAGCGCCCCCTACAGCAAGTCGTTGTAATGACTTGCGATGTAAATGCATTGCGTACTAACAACGCGGTCGTTGTAACAACCGCGTTGTAATATTACTACGATGTAATATAAACGCTGTTTCCCATTTAGAACATATGCTGGACACTGGTGAAAATGAGTTCCCCAGCTATATGATGACTTCACTGAAGATAGGGATGTTTGGAAGGCGAGATGTTAGACGGTCTTCTAGTGGTGTGACAGACATTTTGGTTAAGTCTAAGTGGGTCGCTCCCACGACTTTGTTTTGTGTCTTGGTTTTGATTCGGCCATTGCAATAGTTGAAGCCGAGGGGTTCGTATGTTTGCGAGTTTATCATTTTTGATAACCCCTTGAAGTTTGAAGCAAAACTAGTGAGCTAAAAGATGCCTGGTTTTAGCAAATTTAGGAAATGGTTTTGTTGTAGTTGTAATAGGGATTCCCGATTGGAGGATTCGTGTCCGATTCCTCCGGTTGGAACTCCAACTTATGAGCTCTATTCAAAGCATGGTGTAGGTCCCATTACATTTAATGAAGTATGGGTCCGTTATACAAGGAAAGATGGTGTTTTACGATGGCCCCAACATGGTAGTTTTGAATCAGATGTTTTAGATAATCTAGAAGTTGCGCTATTTAAGAAGAAAGCCCGTCCGGCGTTGTTTGACTCTTTCCGCCTTTGGCGTAAGGAAGCCAAACAGCGAGAAATTAAGCAAGCGAAGAGAGATAGGAAGGAAAGGAATATATCGGTAATGCAAGCTGCTAGGCAGTTTAAGGAAGATGAAGAAGATTGTGCGATTGAAGTGTCAGATAGACAACATTGCATGACCATTGACAAATGTTACCCAGCTTTGCCACCCCCCCTTTCAAATGTGACTGAAGACCCTGAAAAGGATCCTTTGATGTCACACTTACTGAGATTACCACCCCCTTATGTGCAGGGTGCTACTGCACCTCCGTTACCTCCAGTTGTTGCACCCTTTGTTGTCGTTCAACCCCCTGTTGTTGTTCAGCCACCCGTTGCTTCACAGGTGGTTCTTCTTCCCCCGGCGCAGCCCCCTCCAGGGACGCCAGCCTTGCCACCAGCCTCGCCTCAAACTCCTTTGCCTTACACTCCTTTATCTTCGACTTCTCTTATTTCTGTCCCTACGTCTCTGTCACCTCAATACACTTTGTCTCCTGTCCTCATGTCAACTTCTTCTCCTTCTGCTCGGCAACGAATGACTGGGACTGTCACTAGTCTTTTGTCTCCTTTCTTTGGGTCACTGAATATGACCCCTGTTTCTGAATGTAAGCAGAGACGTAGTCGGCTCCCTGGTCCCGAAGAGCGGGCAGTGTTAGATCTCCTTGCTCGTAGATGGGTTTCGAATACCGCCAAGTACAGTCCACAAGTGGTTATGGATATCTTCCTACAGTGGGAGGCACCAAAACAAAGGTATGTTTTTGATGTCATGTGTACCTTCCTTCGTCAGGAGTGGGAAGATAATGAGTTGGGTTCAATTCCACTGGAATTGCTTAATGTTCAGTCTGAATTTGCTAAAGGGACGATAGTGGGTTCCGATGTTGAGGAAGCGGTAGAGACACTACTCACTTTTAGGTCTACACTTCCACCTCAGTCATTGTTCGAACCTGACCCTTCTGTTAGGAGAAAAGTGAAGCAGTATCCTATGAGAGAGGTTCCCCCTGTATGGAGAGAGGCAGTTGTGGCTGATGCCGCTCATGGTATTGCGGCTACACCGGCTCATTTTCAGCGAGTGTGGGTGCATCTCCCTTGGAAGAGAGCTGAGGTCCTGGCTCTTAAGCAGACCTTGCCTGACCCCCGTAAAAATCCTGCTGGTTATTACAAGGAGCTGTCTTAGACAGTTGATGCGTGTGTTATGAATTTAGCTGACATAGATATGTTGATGGGTAATGTAGTTCCTCAACCCTTGTGGGCGAAGATCCGTCACGAGGTTCACGCGCCAGAGTTAGGAGATACGTGGGTTAATATTACTGCTGCAGATGGTCGGCAGGTAGGAGGTGCCAAACCTGAACCCTTAGTTGCAGAACTACCTGGTAGGATTATTAATTTAATGAAAACTATGATGCCTCCTCTGCGGGTGAATTGGGACAAGTTAGCAGCATGCAAACAAAAGAAAGACGAGAGTATGTCTGATTTCTTCACTAGGTTTGAGGAAACATTCATTGATCATAGTGGTCAGGACATGAGTACAGAAAGTGGTCAGAGGTTGTTTGTAGATAAGTTTGTTTTTAATTTACTTCCTGAACTTTCCAATAAGTTAAAGGACTCTGAGAGTTCATGGGCTGTTTCTTCTTCGGCCCAGATATTGGCTACTGCACAATACTATGAGAATAGAGATAAAGATGAGAAGGATAAAGTAGAGAAGAAGACTAGAGAATTAAAAACGAAAGTTCTTCTGCAGCAGGCTTATCCGCCTCGCCCTAATCAGCGTCAGTTTCAGCAACCTTCCCAGTTTCAGCAGCCCCCACAGTTTCAGAAACTGTTGCAGAAGCCTAGGTCTTTTGCTTCGCGACTCCCGCTAGTCCCTAATCAGTGTGCTTATTGTAAAGAAGAAGGTCACTTCAAGACTAGTTGCCCGATCTTGCTACAGCGTGCAACTGGTATGTCTGGTCTGAGAGGTCGTGGTGGTTTCCAACTAGTACCTAGGGGTAGGGGACGTGGTACGTTTCCCCAGAATGAACGTTCCTTTTCCCCTCAGAATTCTATGAATTATTTTGACCAACAGAATATTCCGACCTTCCAGTCCGCTCAGTACTACACTGATGATTATTATGTTGGAAGTGTGAGTGCTGGTTTTAATGATAGCTAGGACAGCCATGGACAAAGGGAGGGAGTAGTGTCAGTTCCAGTAGACCAGAGTGTACCTTATGTTGAAGTGGTTACATCAGGTGTGTCAGAACCTTTTCTTTTGGATACTGGTGCAGCAAAGAGTTCTATCATGCACTCTAAACTCCCGGGCGCACCTTTGTCTGGCTTGACCAATGTTTCAGTAGGATTTTCTGTCGCCCCAGTTCGTAACCCGGTTTCTTGTCCTTTGCCCCTTTCTATTGGTCCCTGTGAATTGGAGGCTCCCCTTATTCTAACGACTGGCTGTGGCGAGAATCTGTTGGGTTTGGACTTGTTGAAAAGATTGCATGCAACATTACATTGTTCTCCTTCGGGAGTACATCTTACGTGGGTAAGAAAGTGATTTCCCTGATGTATCTGTCTAAGGATCGCCTTCCACTGGAACTGCGTTCTCTCCCTGATACACTTTGGGCTACAGGCCCCAATGATGTTGGTCTCTTGCAGATTCCACCCTACGTTGTTACCCTTAAGTCGAATGCTAAATTACCTCGCATTCCTCAGTACAAAATTTCCAGTGATGGCGAAAGAGCTCTTTTAGCGATTATCTATGATTTTGTTGAGAAAGGTGTGGTTGAAGAAACAAGAGGTAATGTGTGTAACAGTCCTGTTCTGCCTGTCCTTAAGCATACTGACTCTTCTCAGCCACCTGTGTTTCAGTTTGTGATCGACCTTCGAGAGGTCAATAAGATCGTTGTGCCACAGTTTCCTGTTGTCCCGGACATTACTGCTTTATTGACTATGATCCCTGCCTCAGCTGCTTGATTTTCTGTTATTGATCTGAAGAAAGCTTTCTTCAGTATTCCAATTGCTGAGGAAAGTAGGGATATTTTTGGCTTCTCTTTAGGAGGCCGCAGTTTCCGGTTTAAGCGTGCTCCTCAAGGTTATTGTGAGAGTCCCTCCATTTATAGTCATGCTTTGAAAACTCAGCTTGATACTCTTGCATTGCCTTCTGGTGCTACTCTTATCCAGTATGTTGATGATCTGTTGGTTGCTGCTGATGATGAAGAGATTTGTAAAGAAGTTACTCTTTCTTTGTTGCGACACCTGTCTGACCTTCATCATAAAGTGTCACCTTCGAAGTTGCAGTATTGCCGCCAAGAAGTGACCTACTTAGGCCATCTCTTGTCGAAGGAGGGAAGACGATTGACCCCAGAGCGTATTCAAGCGATTGCCCAAATGACTGTGCCATGCACACAGAGAGAGTTGCGTGCCTTCTTAGGTATCACCTCGTATTGTAGACAGTGGATTCCGAATTTTTCTTTGCTAGCGAAACCTTTGTTGGCACTTACTCTTAAGGACACACCACACCCTCTTCCTTGGTCTGACGAATGTCAGAAGAGTTTTTCTGAATTGCGTGATGCATTGTGTTCTGCTCCGGTGTTGGGTACCCCCGACTACAGTAAACCTTTTACGCTTTATGTACACGAAAGAGAAGGTTGTGCGTTGTCAGTCTTGACGCAACAATTTGGAGACAAGCAGCACCCATGTGCGTATTTTTCAGTTACTTTAGATCCGGTAGCTAGGGCGTTGCCTAGTTGTCTGCAGGTTTGGTATTGGATAATACATTGATTGTGATGGTCCCACATGCAGTGGATACCCTATTGAATAGAACGAAGACTCAACATCATACCAGTGCGCGTTTGTCAGGTTATGAGTTAATGCTTTTGGCTAGCCATGTGCACATCAAGCGGTGCAACACATTGAATCTAGCTACATTGTTGCCGATTTTTGTAGAGATAGATGCTCAGGAACAGCATGACTGTTTTCTCCGGACAGAGGAGGAAACGAAGGGTAGAGTTGATCTGAAAGATACTCCTCTTTCGAATCCTGATGGTACCCTATGGGTAGATGGTTCGTGCTTTAAGCTTCCGAATGGAGAGACGACTGCAGCATATGCTGTTGAAACAGCACGTATTGCACAGAATTCAGCGCAAGCAGCGGAGTTGATAGCATTGACTAGAGCGTGTGTGTTGTCAAAAGGAAAGAGAGTGAATGTTTATACTGATAGCCAATATGCATTTGGTGTGGGTCACAGTTTTGGTCGCTTGTGGAACGAGAGAGGATTTCTTACTTCCCATGGTACGAAAATTCAGCAGGAACAATTAGTGAGTGAACTTCTTGAATCACTTACTTTGCCGACCCAAATTGCGATAGTGAAGTGTAGTGCACATAAGAATGTTACGGATGATGTAGGTCGAGGGAATGCATTTGCAGATGAAGTAGCAAGAGAAACGGCGAAAGATGTGACGCGTGGGATGTATGTTGCAGGTCCTGCCAGATGGGTTGTGGAAGGAGGAATGTGTGAAGATACAACAGAAAGTGTGAAGATGATTCAGGCAGAAGCTACTGAGAAAGAATTGAGTATGTGGAGAGAGAGTACGGGAATGTTGGATTCAACAGGCTGTTGGGTTGAGTTGTCAGAGCACCAGCGATGGTTGTTGCCGGATGCATATGTGCTTCCGGTGGTTACTATGGCTCATGGGTTGGCTCACATTCGTTCAAAAGGGATATGTAAGTTGTTGGCTCCAGTATGGCAGAATGGTGGAATTCCTAGGTGTGCTGAGAATTTGGTTAAACACTGCATGATTTGCTTGATGCATAATCCTGGAAAGGGAACCCCAACTCCAGCGGGTCATTTTGCTCCTCCAACGTATCCGTTCGAGGTGCTGCAGATAGACTACATTCATATGGAAAGATGCAAAAACTTGAAGTATGTCCTTGTGGTTGTTTGTGCTTTTTCCAGATGGATAGAGACCTACCCCCTAAAGCAGTGGTTCCCAAACTTTTTTGACCAGTGGCTCCCTTGATCTAATTGGCAGTTGGCCATGGCTCCCCCCCATTTTTTTACCGGTGGACGGGTAGGTGGGGATGTAAGCCCGACTTCGGGAGCACTTCCTGTTGTTTTCCTTAAATTAATTGGGATGCAATGAAGGTATTTAATCATATTTGTAACAAAATAAAAAGATAACAGTTGTCAAAGGGGAAAAACAAACTTTTGTTTTATCTGCAGATACGTTTTCTCTCATCGAGAATGTAAATGCGTTGTGAACTCAGGCGTGGGAGGCTGTATTGAAGCCAGTGATCATACTGATGTTTCAGTAATATTTGAATGCCTTCCCCTTTCAAGGACCATCCGAGAGTTCTACTGGGTTTGGTTGAGACTAGTTTAGAAAAATGACGATGGCCCTGTCTGTAAAGGCACATTTGAAGATGTTTTTTAAACAAAATACACTTTTGCCCTTAGTCTGACCCTAGTGTTCATGCCTGCTTCCGTCGTGCCCTCAGACTACCCTTCTGTCTGTGCCTGCCCCAATACCCCTGACTACCCCTTCTGACCATACCTGCCCTTGTGCACTCTGACTGCCCCCTTCTGTCCATGCCTGCCCCTGCGCCCTCAGACTGCCCCTTCTGTGCACGCCTCCTTTCTTCGTGCACTCAGTCTGCTCCTTGTGTCCATGACTGCTCCATTTGTGCCCCCTGATTGACCCATCTGGCAATGCCTGCTCCCACTGTGCTTTCAGACTTCCCCTTCTGTCCATCCCAGCCCCCTTCGTGCTCTCGGACTACCTCATCTGTCCATGCGTTTCCTCCATGCCTTCTCCCTTCGTGCCCTGATACTGCCCCTTTCCTCCATGCCTTCTCCCTTTGTGCCCTGAAACTGCCCCTTTCCTCCATTCCTTCTCCCTTCATGCCCTGAGACTGCCCCTTTCCTCCATGCCTGCTCCCTTCGTGCCCTGATACTGCCCCTTAACAGTGGTGGCTGGTGACATTTAAAAGTGGTGAGCGTAAAATTTGTTTGGGAGTCCACCACGGCAAGCGAGCGCAGCGAGCGAGCCTGAACAACCTAAGGGAGATTTTTTTTAAAAAGAGTGGGCAAACTGGGGCATATTAAGGATTTTGGGGGCCCTGGGCCTAACATATTCAGGGGGTCCCCGGCCCCTGTTAGGAACTGCTTTGAATATATGGTCCAGTTTCAGCTGTTTCATGCCCTCTTTGACTAGGTCACTGACAGTGCATAGCCATTCCTCCAAAATTCTAAATGTGTTTCCTTCTATAATATTCATGGATAGTGATGACCTGTTTTCAATATTTGCAACAGAACAGCAGCTCACTAATATTAATGCAAATAATCTCTGTGACACCCTTCCATTTCTCATGTGTGTGTGAGGTACTATTTTGATCTAAAAGTAACTTTAAGGATGTTGCATGAAACGTAAACTAACATTTCTCTGCAAAATGTCACTGTGAAATAGACTAGTCTCCCACGTCACCCACATCAAAAACAAATGTCAGGAAAATGATATTCAAAAAAGTCTGTTTATGAAGGTCTAGAGAAAATAATTAAATTAATATCTTACTGTTGTAATACTTTATTCGATAAATATTTATCATAAAAATACAAACATACAGACAAAGTACATAAAAACAATCTGCCCAAAAGTACTACATTTTCAACAGAATAACACAGACAATTTAAAAAGAAGGAAAATTAAAACTATACAATCGTTTCAGATAAGTTTGGTACATTGCCTAACAACCTGGATCGAATTATCCAGGCACCCGCAAGATATTTTGCCACCCCACAAACAATAAACATTGAGGCGGTGTTGGTTGACATGATGCGCAGGGCTGATCTATGATCTTTCACACCCAAGACCCTGCACACTGGTTTCAGCCATTTGTTCCTGACGTGCTTATATGCTGAGCATGCAAATAAGAAGTGGCCCAGGGTTTCCTCCGGGCAACTACAACCTGGACAATTTAAGTCATGCCCCCCCATGCCTTTCCAACCTTCCATGATTTTCTGAAGGGGCAGAGTACCATATCTCAATTTCAAGAACAAGGTCCTGTCTCTGGGTAACTGAATAAAGTCAAAAAAGGGTTCCAGCTTACACGTTGGTTTGTGTTCAAGGAAGTTGGTCGTCAGGAATCCCAAATTGGGTTGACATGGACCTTATTCTCAACCCAATCCCAATATAGCTTTTTGACAAATTGTTTAGGAGGTGGACATTGCGAGACCCAAGACTCTCCCAAACCTATGGAAATGACCAACAGCTTAGGATTGTTAAGCCACTTTATGTTATTGTTAACATTAAGGGAGATTAATTTGTCCAACACTCGGGCATATTCAATGAATTCTTGAGGCCTTCTGAGGCGCAAAATGTCACTGTGAAATAGACTAGTCTCCCACGCCACCCACTTCAAAAACAAATGTCAGGAAAATGATATTCAAAAAAGTCTGTTTATGAAGGTCTAGAGAAAATAATTAAATTAATATCTAAAAATCAAAATGGTTAGGAATAGAAAATAATGTTATAGTGAATTTTTGGTGCGCCAATAAATCGCTCATAACAGGCAAATGAATGCACTAACTAATGTAGAAGAGACTGGTACCATGTGCACAACAGACCTGCCAATAAAACATACAGCAATAAACTTCGTGTGGGGGAACAAATGACTTGGAACTGTTAAGCGCATAAAGGACACGTAAAATGCGCTGCTAAACGATGTGGATGAATATTCAAGTACATGAGTCCTGATGCCAAGGTAGGACTCTGTCTGAATACGCACCTGAGAGTGTAGCAAAACTACACACTCTGGGAACGTAATTTCTGTGTGAATCGAATTTTTTACCCAATTGCTGTTCTGTTAATTAATGCTCGCCAGAATACCAGTGTCACCTAAACTGCACGAGGTTGGGAGTTTCAACGGCATCAATAAATAAAGTAAAGTGCAGCTTTCCAGACACACGGCATGCCTGTGCAACCAGTAAAGGTCAGAAAAGTTCACATATGCACAAAGCGCCGTGCCCAGAAGAAACCGGAAACCCCTTTCCATTTCACACACACACAGTAGTGATTAATGAACAAGAATATAGCACATAATCCACAAAAAAAAATACAGTTGCGGCTCACAACACCCATTGGACTCAAAGGGCTTCAGCCCCGACCCTCCCCTTCCCCCGCTCCTCCCCGTTGTGTGTGGCAGCCCGGGATGAGACAGCAACCCGGCTGCACACACAGCCGCACCCGAGCGCTTCACAGGTCTTTTAAAGACCACTTACATGTTAATGAGGCCTTGCTGTGTTTCACCCCTTGTAAGAGCCCCTGCAGCTCCACTCTGCATGTTGCCCACATTTATTTATTTATTTGTGTAATTTGTAAAGCGCACAGCTGCCCCAACGGGGCGTCCCGGCGCTGAGAACTCTGGAAACAGGAGGTACAGAATCGGGGTGCCAGTTTAAGAGGAAAAGAAATGGGTTTTAAGGGACTTACGGAATACTGATTCTGTTTGGCAGGTGCGTAGAGCTAGCGGGAGCTTGTTCCACCGCTGAGTGGCACAAACCTCAAAGGTTTTTCCACCTGCACGAGATCGTTTAAATCGTGGAGTTTCCAGGAAAAACAGGGAATTGGAGCGTAATGCCCTGGAATTGACGTACGGTCGTAAGGTGTTTTTCAGATGGGCCGACCCATTGCCTTTGGACGCTCGGAAAGCTAGCGTCATTGCCTTGAAGACGCATCTTTTAGCAATGGGTAGCCAATTCATTTTACGGAGGGGTGGAGAGATGTGATGTCTGGCAGGGATTCTCTCCACCAGCCGGGCGGCGGCGTTTTGAACCGTCTGTAGTTTGTGACACAGACCAGCTGTGATGCCAAGGTAGAGGGCATTGGCATAATCGAGGTGGGATATAATTAATGCCTGGATCACAGTCTTACGGCAGTCCGCCGGCAGATAGTTAATGAGCCGTTTGATAGTTCTGATTTTTGCGAAACAGGAGGCTGCTACAGTTTGTACCTGGGTGTTGAAACTGAGGTGGTTATCCCAGCGTACTCCTAGGTTTCTCACCGAATCTTTGGGCGAGGGGGCTTGGCTCAGATCCTCCGGCCACCACAGACTGGAATCGAGGGGAGATGGTGAGTTGAAGAACAAGATATCCGTTTTTCCTGCATTGAGACGGAGGGAGTTGGCAATCAATCCAACTAGAAATTTTCCTAAGGCAGGTTTTCAGCGGGTCGAAGGCGGAGGCGGAGGGGGTGTCGAAAGTAAAAAGTAACTGAATGTCGTCAGCATAGGAAGTGGATTTTATCCCAGTCTGAGCAATCAGTTTGGCCAGGGGGGTGAAGTAGACATTGAACAAAAGCGGGCTTAGGGAAGAACCCTGTGGGACTCCCCATTTAAGTGGTCTGGCAGAGGAAGTGAAAGGAGGGGTGAAAACTTGTTGTGTGCGGTCAGAGAGATAAGATAAAAGCCATTTCAACACAGAGCCGCCCAAACCCAAGTTCTCCAGCCTTCTCAGCAAGATCTTATGAGAGACGGTGTCAAATGCTGCTGAGAGATCCAGCAGCACTAACACCGCCCTCGACCCTCGGTCAAGCGTCCACCTCACCGAGTCAGCCATTTCAATAAGGGCTGACTCCGTGCTGTGGCCCGACCTAAAGCCATGCTGGGATTCATGAAGAAGTCCATTGGATTCGATGTAGTTCGCCAACTGAGAGTATACCAGCTTTTCCAGGATCTTAGCTGGAGCAGGCAAAAGGGAAATGGGCCTGTAATTGCTGGGAAGGTCGGGGTCCAAATTGGGCTTCTTCAAAATGGGGACTAAGGAGGCATGTTTCCATTTGGTAGGGAAGCTACCCGTTCTCGGGGATTCGTTCCAGATATGGTTCAGGTAGGGATTGAGTAGGGGTGCAAGTTTTTTGTATTGCTTGGCTGGCCATGGGTCATTTGGGGAACCTGATTTACATTTAAGAAGTTCTGTCATGGAATCGGCTTCTGATATGGCTGCAAAGTCAGACAGAGTGGACGGTAGGGGTGAGAGAGAAATGGCTTGCTCTTCTCCTCCTACTCTGTTGGGGGTGGGGAAGGATGAGTAAATAGCCTCGATTTTGTCCTCGAAAAATTGTTAGAGTTTATCACATAGCGTCTGTGAGGCAGGCTGGGCTCGAGTCAGCGCATTAGGGTCTGTGAAGGATCTAACAATGTTGAAAATCTCCCTGGCGCCATTGCTGGCGGTTTTAATTCTGGAGGCCAGAAAATCCCGTTTATGCTCCTCAATCATTCTCCGATATTCTTTGAGGGCTGTTTTATAGATGGTTTTACTATCCGGGGAATACTTCTGTCTCCAGAGGCGCTCGAGAGATTTACAAGAGGCCTTTTTCTGCCGAAGCTCATCGGAGTACCA
Organism: Lissotriton vulgaris; assembly: GCF_964263255.1. Taxonomy (NCBI): domain Eukaryota; kingdom Metazoa; phylum Chordata; class Amphibia; order Caudata; family Salamandridae; genus Lissotriton; species Lissotriton vulgaris. The sequence goes on along the minus strand of NW_028249667.1, from coordinate 498,446 downwards.
AGGGGCTGAAGGTACCGCCCTGTGGGTTTTAATGGGTTTAAGGGGGGCCAGGGCATCAATGGACTGACCGATCCATGTGTCCAAATGGTCAATCGCTTGGTCGGGGTCAGACAAGGGGCAGGGTTGGGTATTTTTTAGATGTTCCCGGAGCGCATCAGAGGAAATGCGACTCCAATTTCTGCCTGATATTTTAGGAGTAATGATGAGTCTGGTGGGGCGAGGGATATTAATCTCAAAGGAGATAAGGTAATGATCCGACCAAATAACTGGAATGGGGGGGCCGCCCGAATAGAAGGTAAGTTGGAGCAGATTAGGTTGAGTGTGTGACCCGCTTTGTGCGTTGGTAGGGTTAATATTTGAACTAGGTTGCAGGCCGCAAGCGTGAAATGAAGTGGCTGCTATGTGAACAGTATTCGTTGTTAACGTGGAGGTTAAAATCTCCTATGGTAGTGAAATTAGCATATCGTGTGCTAAGCTGAATAATATAATCCATCAGAGTCGGTAAGTGCAAAGTATTAGAATGGGGGGGGGGGCGATAGATAAGTATTCCCGAACAGGAAGAGGACGGAGAGATTTGGATGCTGAAAGGCAGGCCTTCTATACATTCAATTTGATCAAATGGAGGAAGGGTAACTGTCCATGTGGATTTGTGGATTAAGGCGACACCGCCCCCCGGCTTACCATTGGGTCTGTTGGCACAGATAATACTGTAGCCCTCCGGTATGGCAAGGGAAATTGCGGGATTCGTGGTATCGTTGAGCCACGTTTCAGTTAAAAAGAGCAAGTCCCAGTTGTTGTCCCGGAGGGACTGCCAGATGTCGATAGCATGTTTGCTCAATGATCTGCAGTTGATAAGGGCAGATCTAAGGGACAGGGGGGAGTAGGCTCCGAGAATAGGAGCCGAAATCGGGCGGGGGTTGGACGAGTTATTAAGTCTGACGCTGAAAAGGAGAAGTGACAGACTGTGCAGGCATAGTCCTGGCTCAAAGCGTCTAAGGTGGAGCAGGGGTGGGTCGCGCAGGCAGGGGGTCTTAAGGACAGCAGCTCGGTCCGAGTATAAGACGTGGTGTTGTGGCTAGAGGATCGGGCAGAGGGACCTGCCCCGGTCGCGTCCTGATCGCGGACGAGCGCAGACGAGCTTGCCTTATGCGCGCCTTCGGCGCGCAATCGTCGGGCCCGCTGCGCTCGTCCGCTGCGCTTCCTGCCTAAGCACATGTTTGTAGTGAAGGGACGATGGGAGGGGGCGTGGCCTCGGAGTGGGCGTGTCCCAGTCAGGGCGTGGGGAATCGCAGTTGTACAATACCGGCGATTTCGTCCTTACCAGCGCTCATTTTGCTGGGTAAAGGGGTGCCTGCACACTTCAGTCGTGTGACAGGAAGGGTGAGTGGTTTTTAAAACAAACTACATTTTCAATTTTAAAAACAGATAAGTGCTCATACAATCTAGCTGCTCCCGGCTGTGCCTCAGGAGTAAACAGAGTTACCTGCGCACTAGCGAATCAGCGCGTCTTATAGAGCGTATTGCAGGGGGCGTGGCCTCGGAGTGGGCGTGTCCCAGTCAGGGCGTGGGGAATCGCAGTTGTACAATACCGGCGATTTCGTCCTTACCAGCACTCGTTTTGCTGGGTAAAGGGGTGCCTGCACACTTTAGTCGTGTGACAGGAAGGGTGAGTGGTTTTTAAAACAAACTAAATTTTCAATTTTAAAAACAGATAAGTGCTCATACAATCTAGCTGCTCCCGGCTGTGCCTCAGGAGTAAACAGAGTTACCTGCGCACTAGCAAATCAGCGCGTCTTATATAGCGTATTGCAGGGGGCGTGGCCTCGGAGTGGGCGTGTCCCAGTCAGGGCGTGGGGAATCGCAGTTGTACAATACCGGCGATTTCGTCCTTACCAGCGCTCGTTTTGCTGGGTAAAGGGGTGCCTGCACACTTCAGTCGTGTGACAGGAAGGGTGAGTGGTTTTTAAAACAAACTAAATCGTGCCGCGGCGCCCCTGGCAACTCATAACGGCGCACCAGGGAGCCGCGGCACACACTTTGGGAACCACGGCCCTAAAGGATAATACTGCCTTGTCTACAGCCAAGGTTTTGCTCAAAGAATTTTTTCCCAGATATGGCTTGCCGAGGATGGTATGGAGTGATAATGGAAGTGAATTTGTGGGTCAGATTATGAAGAAAGTATGTGCGGGTCTGGGCATTAAACAGAAATGTCATGCTGCGAATCACCCCCAGTTAGCAGGCCTGGTCGAGGGCTATAATGGCACCCCTGAAGCTGAAGTTGGCCAAGGTGCAAGCGAGCTCTGGTCTTACATGGCCCGATGCCTTACCATTGGCACTTTTGTCCACGAGAACGACAGTGCATTCTCGCGTGGGACTTAGCCCATACAAGATTGTTTTTGGACGTCCGGCGAATGTCTGGGGTGTGCCGAGGCCTAAGAAGTACAGTGATATTGAGTACCCTATGTTGGTTGACTACTTACATGATTTGACTGCTAAATTGCGTGTTCTTCACCAACAGGTCCATGACACTTTGCCTTCAGTTTCTGTAGACGCAGGCGACACGATTCGACCTGGCGACTGGATTCTAACCAGGAATTTCCAGAGGTCAAAGAACTTGGAACCAAGATGGACCGGTCCATACCAAGTCCTGTTATCAACTCGGACTGCTATTAAGGTGTTCGGCAAGAAAAACTGGGTACATGGTACCCATTGCAAGAAGATACCTTTGCCCTTACCGTACGATAAGTGGGTACGGGAAGGTGTTGCCGATTCCGAGAGTGAAAGGGTTCCGAGATTTGTACCTTTTAGCGATGCACATCTGGAATGGACTCAGTCAGAACGTGTGGATGATGAAGTCTTGCAAGAAGCTGTGCCGCCGTGTTTGAGACTTGATACTGCACATCCAGAGACACTCTTGCAGGATCAAACTGTGCCTGGTAAAGAACGCTACAACTTAAGGTCTAAAAAGGGCAAATAAACTCAGATTTTTTTTGTGAATTACACTCTTTCAAACAAGAGACTATTTTTCTTTTTCTTTTTCGAACCACCATCCGGGTTCAGCTGCAGGGTCGCGGTATAAGACTTAAGGGGTGGCCCGCGTATTGACGAAAGGTCTGTGGTTCTAGGGACGTCTAGGACGCCTGGACGCACACTTGAGTGAAGAAGGAAAATTGCCGCGAGCAGCACGTTAGAGGATGGAGTCTGTTGTAACTGAAAGAGATGTTGAGAGAATAGATCTTAAGACAAGATTTTGTACATTGATACATAGCAAATGTTTTATAATATTCTGCTTTTTGACATTTAGTCATTCTTTCTTTGATATGGCACATGGCTAACGGCCTGGCCACACATAGCCAATAGCCATCACCGGCAGAATGAGTAACTGTGAATTGGCAGAGACTGGATCAACAGGGGAAATAGAGTCAGAATAATTTATATCTCTAAGGTTAGCAAGTCATTAAATTTCATCCTGCAATTTTACTGTTGGAAAGCCTTGTTTTTATGGAATATGCATCAGGTGCCAAAGGATGCGATTGTTAAACAAAAAATGGGTCTCAGCTGGAGATTGTTTTTTAAAGTCATTATTTTTTTAACTGGAGGAACTTACTTTAACCAGCCCCCGAAGAATTAATCATTACCTTGTTAAAGAAACATATTAGAAGAATAATTTCACCCTTCACAGCACCAAGCTGAGTCTGAAAACACACCTCCCCTTCATGTTGTATCCTATCATCACTGCAATGTTTCACCTACGTTCACCAAAGTGAGATGAAATACCTATAATGTGGTGCAACTATTATATTTTTGTCATAGGTACATATATTACAAGTCCACCTTCTTCTCTTTAGGCAATTAGCCACATTCATAAATTCATTACGTGAACTGTCTCAACCACGGTTGTCAAGATGGTGCCTATCCAGTCCAAATCCTATTCTTACGAATGCCATTCCCAGTTAGTACTCATGCTCGGCTCTGACCAAACTTGCCCAAGATTGAAAGAGGATGACCATCTGTTAAACTAGGTCTATACGTTTCGGCAAAGACACCATAAAAAGGCCTTCATCAGAACTAGCCATACCTAAAATGATTAAATAAAATGTAAATACCAAATATTGAAACAAACTATGCATGGAACAATAACCTAAATACTTAAAATGAGTTACCATACGTCAACAAAGCCATTGGGTTAATCTGTAAAGTTGCCAAAATCATAAACATTAGGGTTAAAACACTCACACACAAACTCACAACTATTAAAAACAAATTCTCCATGAATAATTTCAAATATTGATCTTGTGTCACTAGTACCAGTGCTAATCCAGTGACGAGTGCTACAGATGGGTATGTCCACTGTGAAGGGCTTCGCAGGTGGTTCGGCCCCTAGAGTGAACAAACTGTGTGAACTAACCACTAAATATATTTGTTTTAACATTCTTTATTGATTTTCAGAGGATTAGTACATTACATCAAGACTCCTGTATAGCAATACTTATACAACAGCATTGCAAGAGCAATACATGCCAGATAGGTAGTGTCGGCCACACTCCCCTATCCCCCATACTTCATTGCAAAAACATCACTACTACTTATATTTTTCCTGGTTGGAGGCAATTGGTGTAGTCATGATCTTCAGCCTCAGAAATTCGCATATTTACATTTTTCAGCCCTTGGCCCATTTCTGTTGGATTCCTGTCTCACAAAAAAAGCCCATCTCTAGACCACCAAGTCCCAGAAAAGCCATCCTGCACATACACTAACCCCTAAACATATGGAAAAAGCGGAAGCAATGACGAGCACTGCTTGTATGCAGACCCCCAAATATGGATGTTGACTACGAAGTGGCAGACCTTACCGTAAATAGATCTGATAAATAATGGTGGCTCAGCCATTCTGGCCTAAGTATGCCTAACAGAAAGTTAACTTCACAAGTCAGACATTAAAAGCCAAAGGTCCCAATCATTTTGAACATTTCATTGTGTCCAAACAAAGGTAGACCTGCTTGGGTTTGCCTCGGTTTATCAAATAACTTCAGAAAAATGTCAGGACAAAGTATTCCAATTAGTAAATTGTGTTTGCTTGAAGTTGTGGTCTCTATGAGTGAATGCTGCTGTATTGTTCATGAATTTGTAAACCGGACAATATCTACATCTGAAAGGCCCCTGGATCGAAGCTAAATCCCATAAAGTGGTTACTGAAGAGTTAATTATCTTACACACACCAATCTGCCCCTCAAGGTTTTCCCCCTCTCAGGGTGATCAGCGGTTTCTCTGTTGGGTGTGATCAGTTTCTTTCTTAGATTTGTCTTCCGCGCAGAGGTAGTATGTAGCTTTGTGCCGAAGACGAATCCAAAACCAAAAACCCATGGTTGTGTGTATACGAACACTTGTGCAGTATATTCCACAACAGAATTCCTTTTAATAAAAGTCTAAACCATTGATGGTCCTATCTCAGTTTTTGGCTTTAATTAAAAGGAGTTCTGTTGTGGAATATACCGCAAACATTTTCTTAGTTACCCGGCCAGTGGTCTTCGGTAACCATACTCAATTAGCATTTTGCAAAGCATTTCCGTATGATAGAAATAATTCTCCTTTCTAGACTAGGTCCTGGGTGTATGCAGAAACTGACCGAATGGAAGGCTGGGTTTCATTCTCAGCATATGGAAACTATCATAATAAAACGAGTGCTCTGATCGACCTCCTATTTAACTAAAGTTGACATTAGCAAATAGTCATAGTAAATGTAAGGTCTGGGCTTTGTGTATGAAGCCATTCTTGGAATTGTGACAAATCTCTTTCGCAGTCCTGGTGATACAGAAAACTCCATTGATGTACCTCACGCATGCCTTTAAATAATTCCAAAGAGGATGGTGGTGTCTCAGACCCATCTGACTTCGTCGTTTCTCATAAAGAGGTTGGCCATATTTGGTGCAAATATGCAGCCCATTGCAATGCCTTTAGTTTTTTTTTAAGGAAGCAGTTAACAATAATTCAGTCACCGGCAGTTACAATATGTCAGTCAGCATGCAGTCTGGAAGGGTGTTCTAGATGATTTTCAAATACTTTACTGGTAAGACCCTTAGAACATTTTGGTGTACATGGACTCCATATCAAACAAGACCAGAAACTCTTGTTCTGGATCAAAGTTCAGTCTCTTAGAATTTCCATCATATGAGCAGAGTCTCTTACAGAAGTTTTAGCATGTGGCACGAAAGGTTTTATGAACGTATCCACATACTTGGGAACAGGTTCTAAATTAGAACCACTCCTGAGATAAATAGTCTCCCTGGAGCCTTCTGAAGACTTGTATGCACTTTCGGGAGAAATTTAGAGCTGAAGTTCTTTCACCTCTATTCTGCACAGTCTTTATGATTCGTACTTGCGATTTTTATTTCAGCTTGCAAGACTTAATGGGGTCTGACTCCATACTGGAAGGCAGAGTTTGAGCGTTTTCAAAGAGATCTTGTTAAGTTTCTGTGGCAAGGGGGACCTCTTAATTTAACAACTTTAATCCTATAAATATATGGTAGCCCAACTGGGAATCTTAGGTGAATGGACACAGAGGAGAAGGGCTAAACTTTGAGCTATCATGGATCAGGCAAATGCAAGGAGGTCCTCTTTAGGATATCCTATGGATGCTGAAAAGGGTTAACCTCTGCTTAAGCCTAAGAACAGGCGCCATCCTTAAAATCTGGGATTTGATTGAAAAGGGACTTTACTGCAATCCTATTGCCTTCACCGCCAATTCATTGTACCCTCTTTGGACCCCTCACATTTTCACACTCCTCTTTCAGATCATGGTGGGAAGGATCATGGAGAGTCGTAGCAGATCTATTCCAGTGGTTGGAAGTAAAACCCTTTGAGAAGTGGCAGGTCAATTTCAGTTTACAAGAGACCAAGCTTTGCAGAAACCAGCAGTCGAGACACTGGATAATGCAGCAGAAGATGTGTGTGACAGCGTCTACGGACACCCCTTGCTTGAGATCTGGGCAACTAAGGTTTAGAGAATGAAAGGCCTGCTGTCAATCCTTTACAAGCTTCTAACTATTCCTCAACTGCAGCTGTCTTGGAAATGGAAAAGGGACAGGTCGGTACAGATAGTGGAATGGTTGCAACTGTGGGACGACCTATTATTGCAACATAGTGTGGCGGTGCAACACAAGGAGTGAGTCCACTTGTAAAATAAAGCCCAGTTGGACAAGGCTCCTGAGTGTGATGCTCTCCAAGACCATAGGGGAGTCATGGAGGGAGTGTGAAAAAGGAAAGCAGGAACTGAATTGACACAAAGTGGTATTGCTATTGACTGCAGTTTTTAGACGGGGATCCTAGCCTCCATAAAACAAGTTATGGGTACATGCACACTGGCAGACCTTGGACTGGCCATGTTGGAATTAAGACCACTGTCAGAGTGGAGATTTGCACGTCAACTCTTCCTTGTAGCCATGAACCTGGAAAAATTAGGCAAGATGCCGATGGCTTGTATGTCTTGCTGAAAACTGTGGAACACAACAGCTGTAGAAAGACCGTCCTCTGATGTGTCAAAAGAGAAGCCAAGATCCTAGCTGTATCGCTGCCTTTTGTGGCATTTAGGGCAGGATTGGATGTCGAAATGACATGCTCTTCTAGGCTGAAAGCTCTGCGATTGTTTGTGTTGAGTGTTTTAGTGGGAGGGCGACGTGAAGGGGCAGTGCTGATGAAGGATTTTTATTGATTATATGGGTCAATTTTAAAGCTTTGTAGGAATATTGGTGCTTAGTTGTAATTTTTGCATTACAGAAGCCACAGTCTTATGACTTATTCTGAAGGTACCAGGAGGCAGAATCTATAGAGATGCGTCATTTTCCCTGCACCAGCCTGCGATACCCTTGCCTCAACATGGATGCACCGTATTTACAATACGGTGCACCATGGTGCAAGGATTGACAGATGTGTCAGAAATTCTGATGCATCTGATGGCCCAAAAGACACGCATTGCTGGAGTTGTGTTGCAAGCACAAAGCAACTCCAGCAATGCAAGGGGAGGCCTATTCTTATTGTACTGCGTCACTCCCTATGCCTGCTTAAAGCAGGCATAAGGTTTTGACGCAGTGGTGTCCTAGAAGTGGCACAGTGAAATCTACAAGATTTCACCGCGTAATTTTTTTAGGCTTTCCTGCATGGGAATGCCCACCCTGGATACATTATACCTGTAGGAGAGTAGGGTCTGCAATCCTATGATCACCCGGACTTTTTGCTTTTGTTTCACTGGTTTACGACTTTCTCGGGCTGTGGGCCTGCCAATCAGACCCACAGCCTAGCTGTTCTCTCGCTAAATTACTGTGTGAACCCTAGGTGCATTACCCAATTGGAACTGGGCCACCCTGTCAGACCCTGTAACTCAGGGCATCGGTGTACCCAGGGCCTACCAGGGGCTGAAGCATGTATTATGCCACCCCTGGCTGGCCACCTAAATCTGACACAACTGGCTGCACGACAGCTGGGGCCACGTGGCGTACTCGCCCGTTGCTGTAGGTATAGTATCCCTATACCTAACCTTAAAATGGACACCTGAGTTCCTATCAGTCACTCGTATAGCAGGCCTTGACAATCCTGAAGGCAGAGTGCATGGAACCGTGTGAATTGGGCTCTGGCACGAGCCGAGCCCGGTTGCAGCTTGCGGAACCAAGACCCAATGGCTGTTCCATGATAACGCGTATCATATCGGTAACTTCGGTATCGCGTTATCAAGACATGTCGAGTAAGGTGTCATACGAATCGGGATGCTACCCCCTCACCAATTCTGGCAACGAGGTTAGCATTCTGCCCTTCTAGAGGGACACGACATGTACGTAACTGTGAACCCCGGTTAAAGTTAACTGAAGCCTCAGCTCCACAAAATGGACGCTGCCACCACAGACACGAGTCTGACCTCCTGCTGCTGGGAGTCCTTCCAGCGAGGAGAGCTTGGACAAAGGGTTTCCTGTCAGGGGCGGTGTTCGCACCATCCCAGACAGGGTTTGTGTATTCTTGGTAGGTAGGGCTTTGCGAGAAGGTGACTGCGGAGTGGCACCCCGGTGCTCACTACGCATCTGCCGGCTAGAACCAGTTCCAGGGGCGCGCAGCCCCTGACCTGGGGAAAGTCCAGCAGGGGGAGAGGGGTGTAACTACCCCCCTTCCTGGTCCCACCCCTAGGGCAGGACCTAGTCATGCACCCACCCCTTTCTTTAGGATAAAGGCCGGAACGGGGACCCTTCCAAATTAGATCATCTTTGAATCAAGAACTACTTTCTACGAAAGGACATTCGAGACTCTTCTCAAGATTTCTCCCTTGTGGCTAAGGAGTAGTCACCCTGCATCCGCAGGCACCATCTAAGAACTCTGCGGTTTGCAGCAAGTCCTTCCTCAGGAATCCGACGACCCAGCTCGACGAGAACCGGCTTCTCTGGCACCTCTGACCTCTACCCACATCGTCAGCTCAGCTGAGATCTGTGGGTGCGACGAGACCTCGAGGGACCGGCCTTCATCAAAACCTGCACGCTTTCTTAATCCAGCACGACCACCGAAGGAATCCTCTGGTGAGTGCTCTGGGGTCCGAGAAGCCCCGATCCTGAGCAGCTCCAGCACCGAAGTGCAGCCTCCCAGCATCTCCACGATCTGCGTGAGGCCCTTCTGCTCGCCGCTCAGCACGTTGTCCGATCACTAGCCGCTGGCTTGTGATCTCCTTGATGACATCCGACAACCAACGCTGCTGGTCTGGTTGCTCCAGACCGGCCCTTGCTCCCTTTTCCGAGAGGAGCACCCCGGACCCTCCTGGTCCACTTAAGACGCCATTTTAGGACCACCACGTGGCCCTGAAATCTGCCAAGGCTTGTTGCCCCAATCCTGGGCCCAGCGACGCCGATAGCATCAACCTTCGTGGGACAGCTCGCACCTCCATCCTGGTCGCCGACAACGCCTCCTGGTCCGTGAGACTGCAGAGCCTAGCGTCGCCCACTCACCTAGTCGAGGTGAAGGCCATCCGGTGCCTTCCTGGTACCCTCTGACTACTGGATAGTAGTACGAACTTGGTCCCCTCTGCTTTCAGGTATCATCGATCTCTGATCCAGGCTTGGATCTCTACGAACTATTCTTCACTGGTCGCCGGCCAGCAACTCCTTCCTTCCGGCTCCTGGCTCGTCAGCGAAGACCCCCGACGCCTGTAAGACTTGTGCAGCCGCAGCCCTTGTGGCTAGGTAACTCCGGCATTTCGGTGCCCGCATAGCCTCCTTACTTAAGGGTCCTGAGTCCCTCGCTTCCGACTTGCCTTATCGGGTCCGCCCGAGACCACTAAACTTTCCGTGCCCTCGGGCACTTGTATTGATTGTGCACTTGAAGTATTTTCGTAAGAGTTTTGTGTTGTGCTTAGTACCCTGTCCTCATAAAGAGTACAGGGCTGTTGTGATTTTAATAAATACACTGTTTATTTTTCATAACACTTGTGTGGTGTCCTTTCACTTGGTGTTCAAGGGGTATATGTGTGGTATAACAGCTGGCTTAACACGCCCTCTCGAGTCTTTAGCCTTAGACTGCTCGTATCCATGCTACAAGGATAGCTGGTCTATAAGGTTGACTTACAACCAATCATCAATAAGGGTTGCTGGACTGATACATAGTGTTCACTAGAATAGTGAGCACTGCATATCAGGCCACCTTCTCACATTGGTGAGCAGCGGTTGGGATTTGAGCTTGCTGTTGTTTTACCACGCGTATCCTAAGAATATCTTGTGAAAGATCGCATAAGTACTCCAGGTACATATAACTTAGCTTAGAATACTCTGAGTTCTACTGAACCAGCTGTTGTAGCTCCGCAAGGCTTAGCACACCTTGGCTACAACTCTTAGCAAGGGATCAGTAGGCAAACATATAGTGTAGGTAGGTGCATCACTTACACCACACTAGAAGCAGCATGTCCGACAAAGGAGGAAACTCTGAGTCTCCCCTTGTGTCAGTCGACCTTCCACAGGTCACCTCCAGATATGCTGCACTTAGCTTCCAAGAGATGCGACAGATCTGTACATCTCGGAAGTTAAAACAGGGTGCAAACCCTACCATTCCGTTTCTGATTGGTCTCTTGGAGATTTATGATGCAAGGAGGGCGGGTAACACCGACCCTTCTCATCCAGAAGTGGATATGCCCCCCCTCGAGGGAACCTGAGGTGACCCTGACCTTATCCATCTCTCCACAGAAGGCGAAGAGGAGGACGAGGAGCCAGAGACATCTGGGGACGAGGCAGACAAAGGTCCAGTCATAGTTAGCCAGCTAACCCAGGACAACTTAAGCCGGCACGAGAATGGTACCAGGAGACTCCTGGGGCCTCTCTCAGGCCAGCTTAACATTGGGAACGGACGAGTTAGGTCTCTGTCGAGAGGCTCTAATAGATCCGTTCGAACCAATGGCTCTCGAGGCTCTGCTCGAAGAGGGATGACATCCCCTCAGAGGAGAGTGTACGAAGCGAAGGAGCGGGAAGTCAATCTGCGGATCGAAAGGGAAGAACTTGCCCTAGCCAAAGAAAGACTCACCTTTGCTCGAGAGCAAGAATTGAGTGGGACAATTCCCACTGGTGGCAGCATTCCCCCACGGGAACCCAGGAGTTTAGACACTAAGCACCTGAATAAGATAGTGCCCCCCTTTAAGCAAGGGGACGACATCCACAAATGGATTACTGCTTTGGAGCGGGCCTGCACTGTACAGTGCATCCCCCAGAGTCAGTGGGCAGCTATCTTGTGGCTCTCCTTTGAAGGTAAAGGTAGAGATAAGCTCCTCACTACTAGAGTAGAGGACGCTAACAATTACCAGGTCCTGAAGAACACACTGATTGATGGGTTCGGCCTAACCACTGAGCAGTACAGGTTGCTGTTCAGGGATACCCAGAAAACTCAGTCTCAGGACTGGTCTGATTTCGTCGATTGTGCCACTAAGGCTTTGGAGGGCTGGTTGCTGGGCAGTAAGGTTACTGATTATACAGGATTGTACAATTTGATCATGCGAGAACAAATTTTAAACAATTGTCAGAACCAGTTGTTGCATCAGCACCTTGTCGACTCGGATCTGACCTCTCCTCAAGAATTGGGAAAGAAGGCAGACAGATGGGTCAGGACAAGGGTTAAGCAAAACCAGGGCCAGAACCAGGGTGGTCAGAAGAAAGCAGACCAGAAGGGTAAAGATTCGAAAGGGGAACAAACTGACCAGAAGTCTTCGACAGGTCCCCAACAACCCAAAGAGGGGGGGGGGGGTCAGGCTTCCCAGAAAAAGAAGAATCAAGAAGGCCAATCGAAAAGGTGGTGCCAATACTGTAAAAGTAAAACTCACTGGTTTAGTGAGTGCACCAAGAAAGGAGGGCAGACTCCTGCTACTGCAGCCCCTAAGGCACCTGTGCCCCCTAGTACAGCCAGCAGTAGTAGTGCGCCTCCCAAGGGACTAGTTGGGTTAACCTTGGGTTCTGAGGGGTGTGACAATTTAGTTGGTACACTCACTCAGGCTGTCCTTGTCTGTACAGGGGATGTGGATATATCCCCTGATGTCAGTCCCAATACTTTGGGCAAATACCGACAGACGCCTTTAATCAATGGAAGAATGGCTCAGGCCTACAGGGACACTTGTGCCAGCGTCACCATGGTGACGCCTAACTTTGTGGACCCTGGACAGATCATGCCAGGTACAGATTTCCTGGTGACCAATGCCAGCAACGTCACTACCAGTCATAGTATGGCGATTGTTGCTTTCTCCTGGGGAGGGGTAAATGGCCAGAAAAAGGTTGTTGTTAGTTCAGACCTCCCAGTGGATTGTTTGTTGGGCAATGATTTGGAGTCATCGCAATGGTCAGAAGTGGAGCAACGGACTCACATGGAGATGTTAGGCTTGCCAGCACATGTGTTTGCTGTGACCAGGTCACAGGTCAGACGATGCCCCACTGAACAGGTGCTGGATCCTGGAACAACGGACCAGACACCTCCCAAGAAGAAGAGCAGTCGGGTTAAGGCCTCGCCTTCCCCCTTGCCCCAGGTCGAGGATCAGGTCTCAGAGGAGGCTGACCTCCAGGAATTGCGGGAAACTGAACCTAAAGAACTCGAACTTGATCAAGTTGAGCTTCTGGGCTCAGGGGGACCCACACGAGAAGACCTGGGGAAGGACCAGTTAGACTGCCCTTCCCTTGAACCCCTCAGACAGCAGGCTGCTGCTGAGGCTGCTGGGAACGCCACAGGTACCCACAAGGTATACTGGGAAGATGGACTCCTGTACACTGAGGCAAGAGACCCCAAGCCTGGCGTGACCAGGAGGCTGGTTATCCCCTTGTCTCAGCGTGGTTTCCTCCTTACCTTGGCCCACGAGATTCCCTTAGCAGGACACTTAGGCCAGACGAAGACGTGGGACAGGCTTGTCTCGCACTTTCACTGGCCTCACATGAACGAAGATACCAAGGAGTTTTGCCGCTCCTGTGTCACTTGCCAAGCCAGTGGTAAGTCAGGTGGCACGACAAAGGCCCCCCTTATACCAATGCCTGTGGTGGGGGTGCCCTTTGAACGGGTGGGGATTGACATCGTCGGTCCCATGGAACCACCAACAGCATCAGGGCACAAGTTTATACTGGTGGTAGTGGATCATGCCACCAGGTATCCTGAAGCTATTCCCCTTAGGACCACTACAGCCCCTGTGGTGGCAAGAGCCCTAGTTGGAGTATTCTCCAGAGTGGGCTTCCCTAAGGAGGCCGTCTCCGACAGAGGTGCAAACTTCATGTCGAGCTACTTAACTGCTATGTGGAAGGAATGTGGTGTTAACTACAAGTTCACTACACCCTATCATCCACAATGCAATGGGCTTGTTGAGCGCTTCAACAGGACCCTGAAAGGGATGATTCATGGACTACCTGAAAAGCTTCGGCGTAGATGGGACGTCCTGATTCCCTGCCTTTTATTCGCTTACAGAGAGGTCCCACAGAAGGGGGTTGGCTACAGCCCTTTTGAACTTTTGTACGGGCATCCTGTAAGAGGACCCCTGTGTTTGGTGAAGGAAGGATGGGAGAGACCTCTCAAAAAGCCTGCAACCAGCACAGTGGACTATGTGCTTGGTCTCCGCTCGCGGATGGCTGAGTACATGGAGAAGGCATCCGAAAACCTTAGGGCCAGCCAAGAACTCCAAAAAGCTTGGCATGACCAAAAGGCTGTCTTGACTGTTTATCAGCCCGGGCAGAAGGTGTGGGTGTTGGAGCCAGTGGCCCCAGCAGCACTCAAGGACAAATGGTCCGGGCCCTACACCATCCTGGAGAAAAAGGGAGAGGTCACCTATCTGGTGGACCTTGGAACTCCCCGGAGCCCCCACAGGGTGCTCCATGTCAACAGGCTCAAAGCATATGTCGACAGGAAGGACATGAGTTTGCTCATGGCCATAGATGAGGGACAGGAGGAGGAGAGTGACCCTCTCCCCGACCTGCTCACTCAGAATCCTGACGATGGATCGGTAGACGGTGTTGTCTTTTGTGGCAGCCTCTCCGAACATCAACAGGAGGATTGTAAACAGGTTCTTCAATCCTTCCGGCATATGTTCTCTCTAACACCCAGTCAGACCAAGTGGTGCACCCATGAGGTTGGCACTGGTGACAGCTTGCCCGTCAAGAGTAAAATCTACAGGCAGCCCGATCACGTTAGAGACTGCATCAAAAGTGAAGTGCAGAAAATGTTGGAGCTGGGAGTCATTGAACCCTCGGATAGCCCTTGGGCTAGTCCCGTAGTTCTAGTGCCGAAACCTCACACCCCGGGCGGTAAGAAAGAGATGAGGTTCTGCGTAGACTACAGGGGTCTCAATGCAGTCACTAAGACTGATGCCCACCCAATACCAAGGGCAGACGAGCTTATCGATAGATTGGCTTCGGCCAACTACTTAAGTACGTTTGACCTGACAGCTGGGTATTGGCAAATCAGGTTATATGAGGACGCCAAGCCTAAGACCGCATTTTCTACCCCTGGTGGGCATTATCAGTTCGTGGTGATGCCCTTTGGTTTGAAAAATGCACCTGCCACCTTCCAACGGTTGGTGAATCACGTTCTCACTGGGCCGGATGACTTCTGTGCGGCGTATCTTGACGATATCGCTGTCTTTAGCTCCACCTGGGAGGATCACCTAGTCCACCTGCGGAAAGTGTTAGAGGCTCTGCAAGCAGCAGGTCTCACTATCAAGGCTACCAAGTGCCAGATAGGGCAAACACAGGTTGTGTACTTGGGCCACCTTGTCGGTGGAGGCCAAGTTCAACCACTGGAGAGCAAGATACAGTCAATCAGGGACTGGGCTCCTCCAACCACCCAGACTCAGGTTCGAGCTTTCTTGGGCCTGACTGGTTACTACCAGAAGTTCGTCAGAAATTACGGATCGATTGTGACTCCGCTCAATGAACTGACGAGTAAGAACATGCCAAAAAAGGTTCAGTGGACAGCGAGCTGTCAAAAAGCATTCGATGACCTAAAACAGGCCATGTGCACGGCGCCTATCCTCAAGAGTCCAGACTACTCCAAACCATTCATTGTCCAAACAGATGCTTCTGAGTTGGGTGTGGGAGCTGTTCTATCTCAACTGAATTTTGATGGTAATGACCAGCCCATTGCTTTTATAAGCAGACGGCTGACCCCCAGAGAGAAAAATTGGTCAGCTATAGAGAGAGAGGCCTTCGCTGTGGGGTGGGCCCTGAAGAAACTGAGGCCATACTTGTTTGGCACTCATTTCAAGATTCAGACCGACCATAAGCCCCTCCTATGGCTAAATCAGATGAAGGGTGAAAACCCCAAACTGCTTAGGTGGTCCATTTCCCTACAGGGGATGGACTTCACAGTGGAGCATAGACCTGGCACTGATCATGGCAATGCAGATGGGCTCTCCAGGTATTTCCACTTAGAACAAGAAGACTCACCTGGTCAAGGTTAGCTTATTGTCCCAACGTTTGGGGGGGGGGGGTCATGTAGGAGAGTAGGGTCTGCAATCCTATGATCACCCGGACTTTTTGCTTTTGTTTCACTGGTTTACGACTTTCTCGGGCTGTGGGCCTGCCAATCAGACCCACAGCCTAGCTGTTCTCTCGCTAAATTACTGTGTGTACCCTAGGTGCATTACCCAATTGGAACTGGGCCACCCTGTCAGACCCTGTAACTCAGGGCATCGGTGTACCCAGGGCCTACCAGGGGCTGAAGCATGTATTATGCCACCCCTGGCTGGCCACCTAAATCTGACACAACTGGCTGCACGACAGCTGGGGCCACGTGGCGTACTCGCCCATTGCTGTAGGTATAGTATCCCTATACCTAACCTTAAAATGGACACCCGAGTTCCTATCAGTCACTCCTATAGCAGGCCTTGACAATCCTGAAGGCAGAGTGCATGGAACCGTGTGAATTGGGCTCTGGCACGAGCCGAGCCCGGTTGCAGCTTGCGGAACCAAGACCCAATGGCTGTTCCATGATAACGCGTATCATATCGGTAACTTCGGTATCGCGTTATCAAGACATGTCGAGTAAGGTGTCATACGAATCGGGATGCTACCCCCTCACCAATTCTGGCGACGAGGTTAGCATTCCACCCTTCTAGAGGGACACGACACGAGGGGCTTTGCGAGAAGGTGACTGCGGAGTGGCATCCCGGTGCTCACTACGCATCTGCCGGCTAGAACCAGTTCCAGGGGCGTGCAGCCCCTGACCTGGGGAAAGTCCAGCAGGGGGAGAGGGGTGTAACTACCCCCCTTCCTGGTCCCACCCCTAGGGCAGGACCTAGTCATGTACCCACCCCTTTCTTTAGGATAAAGGCCGGAGCGGGGACCCTTCCAAATTAGATCATCTTTGAATCAAGAACTACTTTCTACGAAAGGACATTCGAGACTCTTCTCAAGATTTCTCCCTTGTGGCTAAGGAGTAGTCACCCTGCATCCGCAGGCACCATCTAAGAACTCTGCGGTTTGCTGCAAGTCCTTCCTCAGGAATCCGACGACCCAGCTCGACGAGAACCGGCTTCCCTGGCACCTCTGACCTCTACCCACATCGTCAGCTCAGCTGAGATCTGTGGGTGCGACGAGACCTCGAGGGACCGGCCATCATCAAAACCTGCATGCTTTCTTAATCCAGCACGACCACGAAGGAATCCTCTGGTGAGTGCTCTGGGGTCCGAGAAGCCCCGATCCTGAGCAGCTCCAGCACCGAAGTGCAGCCTCCCAACATCTCC
This sequence comes from Lissotriton vulgaris, assembly GCF_964263255.1. Taxonomy (NCBI): domain Eukaryota; kingdom Metazoa; phylum Chordata; class Amphibia; order Caudata; family Salamandridae; genus Lissotriton; species Lissotriton vulgaris. Next base: position 481,238 of record NW_028249667.1, on the reverse strand, counting down.
ACGATCTGCTTGGGGCCCTTCTGCTCGCCGCTCAGCACGTTGTCCGATCACTAGCCGCTGGCTTGTGATCTCCTTGACGACATCCGACAACCAACGCTGCTGGTCTGGTTGCTCCAGACCGGCCCTTGCTCCCTTTTCCGAGAGGAGCACCCCGGACCCTCCTGGTCCACTTAAGACGCCATTTTAGGCCCACCACGTGGCCCTGAAATCTGCCAAGGCTTGTTGCCCCAATCCTGGGCCCAGCGACGCCGACAGCATCAACCTTCGTGGGACAGCTCGCACCTCCATCCTGGTCGCCGACAACGCCTCCTGGTCCGTGAGACTGCAGAGCCTAGCGTCGCCCACTCACCTAGTCGAGGTGACGGCCATCCGGTGCCTTCCTGGTACCCTCTGACTACTGGATAGTAGTACGAACTTGGTCCCCTCTGCTTTCAAGTATCATCGATCTCTGATCCAGGCTTGGATCTCTACGAACTATTCTTCACTGGTCGCCGGCCAGCAACTCTTGTCTTCCGGCTCCTGGCTCGTCAGCGAAGACCCCCGACGACTGTAAGACTTGTGCAGCCGCAGCCCTTGTGGCTAGGTAACTCCGGAACCTCGGTGCCCGCATAGCCTCCTTACTTAAGGGTCCTGAGTCCCTCGCTTCCGACTTGCCTTATCGGGTCCGCCCGAGACCACTAAACTTTCCGTGCCCTCTGGCACTTGTATTGATTGTGCACTTGAAGTATTTTCGCAAGAGTTTTGTGTTGTGCTTAGTACCCTGTCCTCATAAAGAGTACAGGGCTGTTGTGATTTTAATAAATACACTGTCTATTTTTCATAACACTTGTGTGGTGTCCTTTCACTTGGTGTTCAAGGGGTATATGTGTGGTATAACAGCTGGCTTAACACGCCCTCTCGAGTCTTTAGCCTTAGACTGCTCGTATCCATGCTACTAGGATAGCTGGTCTATAAGGTTGACTTACAACCAATCATCAATAAGGGTTGCTGGACTGATACATAGTGTTCACTAGAATAGTGAGCACTGCATATCAGGCCACCTTCTCACAATACCTGATGCTGGTATAATGTGAAGCAGGGCTTTACAACGTGACGCATCTCCCTGGATGCATCACGTTGTAAATTGGCTGCATTGTTTATGCGGCCTCAGTGTCACAAAAGTGATGCAACGGAGGTGCAAATGTGTCACAAGGGGCTTGTAAATATGCCCCCAGGAGTCTGGGCGACTGACCAGTTTGATCCTGAAGAGCACCAGTGCAGTCAAAAATGGTCTGGCTTCAAGTTACGGCTGTGGAGCAAGGACGGATGAGAAATGAGCTGTTCCTGGTATGATTCTTAGTGCTCCACATAGACCGCTGCTTCATCTGAGCAGCCATCTTGGATGGGAGTCATGCCAAAGAACTGAACAGGCATGAAGTCTGTTGACTGCTACTGAGAAAGAAACCACGCGAGGAGGTGGATGGGGTGGTGAGATATGAGGGTTCTGGTGACAGGGGAGGGAAGGGGCTTCAGGACTGTTACACGACCACTCATCATTTAATGGTACATAATAACAGTGTAGTTCCTATTTTCCCTATAGGCCCTGCGCATTGGAATAACATAAACAGCAGTGCAGGCGTAGGACTGAGGTCATCTAGGTCTCTACTGACTATGTTAGACTTCATTTAGGTTTGCGCCAGCTAGCTCAGAGGTCACTGGAAACTTTCTTGACTGAATAGGAAGGGATCACCTTCCCTGGCTCAGACAAGAAGGGATTCAGCTTCCGACAACCGCATAAACATGACAACTTTGCTCCCTCAGAATAAGAGTCAATCTCTAGAGTCGTGTGAAACAATAGACAGCTATTTCACTCAGTCAGATGTGCATTCTTAGTTTCACCAGAGAGCAGAGGGCAGAGAATAGAGAGACGGGCGTTTTCAATAAAAAATATTATTTATTGAACAGTCTTCCTTCTCATGCAAGAGAAATTAATTGCCACAATTGCAATACTTAATGTAAAGTAAAGTACGTACAGTAAAAGGAGTATTATGAAATAATACTGTAAAAGCATTGATATGGTTTCTTAGCCATAAGACACTTTAAAATGGATAAAATATATATACATATATACATAGGCTAACGTGCTCAACTGGTGCTTCTAAAATACGCCTACCCCGGTGTACCTGACCTAAGCCTAATACGTGGGAAGGAGTAAGTAAGTAGCAGTTTAAGCTAATTCCAATAATTAGAGGGAGCGATCCATACTTCTTGAAAATATCACAGGGCCAAAGAATGTTGATTCCCAATTTTATTGTTCACGTTTAAATCACCAACTGACGACAGCTTCTTCAATCAGTTTCAACAAATAATTAATCCAAATTTCACTCAAAACATCAGACAGCCGACGCGTTTCGTCCTGTGCAGGACATCATCAGGGCTGTTAAAATATAAATCAAACAAAAAACGTATATTACACTTTTGAAGTTACAATAAACCAATGTTACAATATTGTCATGAAAACACAGTCATTTAAACGTAATGCCTTTCATCCTGCCTATTTAACAGTCTGAAGTATTGCAAACGTTTTTTCAACATTACAGCGCTTACATACCATTACAAATTCATAGATGCTGTATACCTCAACCCCTGCCTATTTGGCAGTCTGAAGTATTCAATTGAACTTAAAAGATCTATTATCCCAGCCTCACAGAATCTACACATACTGTGGTGTAACCCAAAAACAGCGAAACGCCTACCTTTCAAAATGATCAGTTTTGTGGGATATATCTCTCTAGTCCTCGTTATCAATAAGTATTAAATCGTGATTCAATATCTGCAATAAAAACATCCCAATAATATACATGGTACATGTGATAAAGAGTTAATTATTGCTGAGCATTACTCTCATGTCCCCTAACCTAAGTTCCACTAGTATCTCACCTTTTTAGTGAATAATATTCCAAGTCCGGACCTCAACTTCCCTTTATTATTCTCCACGTCTTCTGCTAAAGTCTCCGTAAGACATAACATAATGTCTACCCATTCACTATCCATATACATTCCCTATTACCATGTACCATAGTGGCTCCCACTAAAGGCCCCAAATCTGAGCTTACCATTTAAATATCCATAATTCCCTTCAGCGTTTCATCCAATCACCAATCTCTATTTTTCCTATTTAAGCCTGAAAAACACATGATATATATATATATATATATATATATATATATATATATATATATATATATATATATATATATATATATATATATATATATATATATATATATATATATATATATATATATATATATATATATATATATATATATATATATATATATATATATATATATATATATATATATATATATATATATATATATATATATATTACCTACTGGCGGTCGCCAGTAGGTAGTTATAGTTAGGATTTTTTTCAATGTTAAATCTCAAAATTCTATTTGGAATGACTTTGGCACCGGTTGACGAATCTGCCTGAAAATTTCCTGAAAATGGCCTCGTCGAGCTCCGGTCCTTCCCTGAAAGTTTGGGGGGGATACGTCAAGCGGGGGCCGAGATAAAAGGGGGGTCCCAAAACGCATTTTCCCCATGTTAATTTCCATAGGGCGGTCAATTTCACTTTTAGCCCGAACGGCTGAATGGATTTACACCAAACTTGGCAAAATTGTAGGGACTGGTAGCCCGATGTGCCTTTGCTATGTCTCAAGATATGTGCTCCAGTGGATTTTGAGTAATTTAGGTTCAAATAAATATATATATCTATAGGCGCTCTCCGGTGCGCGCACTTGAGTGCGCTCCTGGCGCGACACGCGACTTGCGCGCAGAAAGCTGATTGGCTCTTGGGTGTCTGTAAACATTCTAAACAGTCTGGAGCGGCCGCCATCTTGTGTCTCGGTAAAATCGAGACACAAGGGGTTTGAAAAAAAAAGGGGCAAATGACCATAAGGGGGAAGAGTAGACCCCCTCTGACCCCCTAGGTTTGATGTAGGGACTAAAATAGGGTCCTGCAGGGCATTAAATTTTTTTTTTCGTTTTGCGCGGGGGGAGCGCATGGTACGCGCACCGGCGAAGCACGGGGAAAATCCAGGACCATATTTATGAAGGCCTTGCGCTGTTAGTTTTGCGCCTCCTGTGCGTCAATTTTTGTGACGCACCAGCGGTGTAAAAAAATGCGCATTGTTATGCAATATTTAAAAAGTGACGCATCTATCTAGATGCGTCACTTTTTAAATATAGTGCAACGAGGCACATTTTATTACACTGCTGGTGTTATGCGTCACTTTTCTGTGCGCACTCCTTATGACATTCCAGATGTGTCATATTTAATGTATGACGAATCATGTTGCAAGGAGTTACAGATACGTCAGTATTTCTGACATATCTGTAAACATAAAAGTGATGCGAGGCAGGTGCAAGATTTTGACGCAACAGCATCCTAAAAGTGACGCAGAGAAATCTTATAGATTTCAGTACGTCGTTATTACCAAGCTTTTTGCGGGGGAATGCCCCCTTTGCATACATTATACCTGACGCAGATATAATGTGGCGCAGAGTTTTAAAAAGTGACCCATGTACCTAGATGCGTCACTTTTTAAAAATAGCGTCAGGTATAATGCATGCAGAGGGGGTGTTCTCCCGCAAAAAGCTTTGTAATAGCGACGCAGTGAAATCTTTGAGATTTCACTGCGTCAGTTTTAGGATGCTGTTGCGTCAAAATCTTGTGCCTGCTTTACAGCAGGTGTTAGACTGAGGCAAGACCTTTCACATGCTGCTTTCCCCATTTGAAAGGACGCATTACTGGAGTTGCGTCACTTTTGTGACGCACTCCAGCAATGCGTTACTTGGAATGTCATAAGGAGTGCGCACAGAAAAGTGACGCATCGCACCAGTGGTGTAAAAAAATGTGCTTCGTTGCGTTATATTTAAAAAGTGACGTATCTAGGTAGATGGGTCACTTTTTAAAATCAAGCGCCACATTATATCTGCGTGAGGTATAATGCATGCAGAGGGGGTGTTCCCCCACAAAAAGCTTTGTAATAGCGACGCAGTGAAATGTTTGAGATTTCACTGCGTCACTTTTAGGATGCTGTTGCATCCTTTAAATATAGTGCAACGAGGCACATTTTATTACACTGCTGGTGTGATGCGTCACTTTTCTGTCCACAGTCCTTATGACATTCCAGATGTGTCATATTTAATGTATGATGAATCATGTTGCAAGGAGTTACAGATACGTCAGTATTTCTCACATATCTGTAAACATGAAAGTGACGCGAGGCAGGCGCAAGATTTTGACGCAACAGCATCCTAAAAGTGACGCAGAGAAATCTCATAGATTTCAGTACGTCGTTATTACCAAGCTTTTTGCGAGGGATTGCCCCCTCTGCATACATTATACCTGATGCAGATACAATGTGGCGCAGAGTTTTAAAAAGTGACCCATGTACCTAGATGCGTCACTTTTTAAAAAATAGTGTCAGGTATAATGCATGCAGAGGGGGTGTTCCTTGCAAAAAGCTTGGTAATAATGACGCAGTGCGTCACTTTTAGGATGCTGTTGCGCCAAAATCTTGCGCCTGCTTCACAGCAAACCTTTCACATGGTGCTTTTTCCATGTGAAAGGACACATTACTGGAGTTGCGCCACTTTTGTGACGCACTCCTGCAATGCGTTACTTTTGTGTTTACAGATACGTCAGAAATACTGACATATCTGTAACTCCTTGCGAATTGATTAGTCATATATTAAATATGACATATCTGGAATGTCATAAGGAGTGCGTCCAGAAAAGTGACGCATCGCTGTTTTCACGTAGCGATGCGTCACTTTTCAGAAATGAGGCCTCCAGTTTATTCACTGTGTCATAACTTTCTTTTCTAACACTCACCTTCTTTCATTCCTCATACTTCACTTCCTTTCACCTCTCATACCTTTCTGTTCTTTCTTACTCATTCTCCTTTCAATTATCAATGCACTATATTTCACTTACTCTTCATTTTTTAAGAATATAGCTCTTTGATGAGAATTGGAGGTAGTTCTGAAAAGAACTTTTGGTTTTCTTCTTTTAACTGAACAGGAACAAAAACAGGGAATGGAAACTGCTCAACAGGAGCAAAAAGAAAAGAAAAAAATTAGGGGTGGGAAGGGCAGCGATGGTTCTCCAATGCTCGAACCATGAGCAGGACACTTTGCTCCCCATAGGTGAGGAGTTGATTGCAGTATCTGCATTTGACGACCCCATGGTTAAATGCAGGTTGTATGTTTGCTACCTGCTCCTGTGATTGTTCTCTCCCAGAAGAAGTTGCTCCTCCTGTTGATGTAGAGGCCCCATCTCTGGAAACCTCTTGTGCCAGAGCCCTGACACTTTCCCGGGCAAAATTCTGGGGGTGCCTCCTCTCCACATGGCGAATCATGGTGAAGTTGCCAAAAGAGTATTTTTTTGGGGGGTTACCCCGTGACAGGACCTGTTTGCAGATCCTGCACTCTACTTTTGGTGCATTCACCTTCTTCTGGTCTGCTGGAAACTTAAAAAATTTCCAGATGAAATGTTCTTTGACCTTCGGCTGAGGAGGCTCTTCATCAATGAAATCATTGGAGTCATCTTCACTGCTGGATGGTCTGGCAGCCATGATTAATCAAGGAATATGGAACAGCAAAAAAGGCAGGTCTTTCAGTCACAAAAGTGAAAGAAGAAGTGAAGGAAATGGGTGGGGATTTCATTCATTGTAAAAAAAAACTGTTAGCAACCAATGAAAAGTGTTATTTTAGGGTCACATGACCCGACGCGTTTACGCTGCGCGCTCCGGAGCACTTCCGGTGCGTTTACGCAGCGCAATCGTAGGCGCTTCCGGGGCGCAAACGTGGCGCGATCGTAGGCGCTTTTGCGTGCGTTTATGCGCCGCGAACGTAGGCGCTTCCGAGGGCACTTACGTTGCGCGCCGAAGTGACGTCATCAATCTTTTATAGAAATGCATAATCATTTTCCTTATTAAAAAAAACTAATTTTATTTGTATGGTACGAAATGTTTTGCATTATTATTAACTTTTCATTCATATTTTTTTTCACGAACGACAGTTGCGCTCTGGGTGCGCTTTCAGATGAGCTCTCGGAAAAGCTTACCGGAGAGCTTAGCTGAAAGCTTCCCGGAGCGCGCACCCAGAGCGCAAAAGAAAAAAATTATATAAAAAAAATGAATACTTAAAAAAAAACAGCAAATTGTAAAAAAAAAAAAAGGTTAGAAACTCGATATACAAAGGAATTAGCATTTAAAAAACCTATGAAATTCACTGAAAAAACCATAGGTTTCACACCAGTTATAGTTAGGAATTAGCATTTAAAAAACCTATTAAATTCACTGAAAAAAACCATAGGTTTCACACCAGTTATAGTTAGCTGGAAATTTTACTGATATAAAACCATTGAAATTCCCACGTTATAGTTAGATGGACTCACTATAACTTGCGCGTGCAATGCACTGCTGATGATGTCTTATTAAGCCAGTTAACCAATCAATTTTTAAAAACCATCCATTTAGACACTTATTTAAACATTTATTCTTCCATCAACTTTTACATATACATATATAAAATATATTTATTTTTCAGAAAGACACACATTCACTGGATGGTGTCATCAGTGATGTCATGAGTGATGTCACTGACCATGTCATGAGTGATGTAATATGTGATGTCATCAGCAGTGCATTGCACGCGCAAGTTATAGTGAGTCCATCTAACTATAACGTGGGAATTTCAATGGTTTTATATCAGTAAAATTTCCAGCTAACTATAACTGGTGTGAAACCTATGGTTTTTTCAGTGAATATATATATATATATATATATATATATATATATATATATATATATATATATATATATATATATATATATATATATATATATATATATATATATATATATATATATAAATTAAAATCTCATGGACATGCTTACTGCTTCAACACCCATATTGCTAATAGGGCTAACCATCACCTCACCTCGTTACTTCTCTCTCCTGTAGTACCTAATGCACACAAAAATAAAACCAAGAATACAGCTCTCAGTCTCTACCTTTCATAGGTTTGAAACTGTCCAAACACATCCAATAGCCCCTTCTATTTACCTTATTTCACCATCAAGAACGTTCAAGATCCAGGAAGTCTCAGTGAGCGGCGACGGTCATATCTTCAGTCCTCCGTGCAAATAACTCTCTATCTTTCCGGATATTTAAACACCTAAGCAACCAATCAGTGTCATTCACCTTCGTGCTCAAATCCCAAGTGTAGCTCTCTCTCTGGTCCGCTACACACCGCTTCCGTTTATACCTTGCTCAAAGTAACATTCAGTCATGGAGCATATCCAGCTAGGGAGCTTATCCCTTCAAGCGGCCAATCAGATTTGCGTATTTCGTTCTGACCCCGTTCGTTCGTCTCATCCAGTGTTACACGAGCAAAGAATTCAATCGTTAAAAGTAAAACATCCAACTGTGCTATCTCAAGTTGCAGTCCTCTAACGTTCAAGCATACATGGCCGCGCTCCTACCAGTGACTTAAAACCTAACGCTAACCTCGAGGTTGTTTTTGTTTACCTCGGTTTGTTCTATATGCAGCCTGCCAATCAGATTCATTCTGGCCTCTGCGTCACACCAATCAGCAGCCGTGCCCGTCCAAATATCCTACAAGTTGTTTGTACAGCTACAAACCAAGTCTTCAGCTGACTTTTAATTTATTCCATTCATATCGGTCAACCCTAAATCCGGCCTATCATTAAAGCTTGATATTGTGTCTTACGTCGACCCAATCATAATCGCGCTATTCCTGCCAACCTAATTGCGGTTCAATTCTTATTTTCAAACTCGTGTCGAAGTGTCTGCATTACCACTAACCGCCAGCTCATTCAAAATGCTATATCTCGATTATACAGCCGCCTGTCTGCATTAATAATATCAGTATTTGAATTTACAAATGATTTATTAAACTCGCAGGCCCCCCTACCGGTGTGAAAATCACCTTTCTGCGTTCCACACAAAGTGGTCCTCATCCTTGTACTTGAATATACCACTCATTATGGGACCTTACAGCCAAATATGGTCCTAATAATTATATGCAATATTCACATCATTGCATACCCTTATTCCATCCATACAGCGTTTATGATCAAGAGTTGCACATGACCCTTCCGTTTGACCATGTGCGGTGCTCTAAAGCATTACAATTTCATATTCTATCAATTCACACTTAGAATCAAAGCCGCAGACTGTCAGCTGTTCCAATTACTCTTATTCCTGATATTTATTGTGGATTCAACCTGTTAATGCTCACCAAGCATGTCCTATGTACGAGAAATCCTTCAGAAAGAGACTATGTACTATTGAATCTATTCCTGACAACTCAGAGAAAGTAATGAAGCTCATGCTCAGTGTTGAGTCCGTGTTGTACTGTCCTACAGCGACTGATCCATCTCGCCTCCTGCTGTCGCAGTCGCAGCACCCAATCACCCCCTCTTTTCAATGGCATTACCCTCTGTAACCCATGGAATCTAATACGATTCTTTGAAGAATGATTTGTTTTGATATGTTGAAAAATGGGTGATTTTGCATCTTGATTTATTACTGATCGGACATGTTCCTGTATTCTCAGCTTTAATTTTCTCTTTGTACTCCCAATGTACAATTGATTGCATTCACATAATATGGCATATACAACGCCCTCTGTGTTACAATTAATGAATTCCCTGACTGTGCACACTTGGTAAGTATTAAAACTGAATTCCTTAGTCCTGTTCAATCCTATTTCACAAACATTACAAGTGCCACAAGTGTAAAAACCCGCAGGAGTTTGGGATAGCCAATCCGTCTGTTTTTTCTTAATGGGTTCTAAATAATTCCTGCTGACCATTTGTTTAATTGTGGGGCATCTCCTAAAGATTATCTCAGGACCATCCCCAAGCGTCGCTTCCAATTGTGGGGCATTTCTAAGAAGATTCCAATTCTTCTTCAGAGCCTTATAGATCTGTTCTATTCTCACAATATCTAGTAACAAAGGCTATACGTCTCACTGCTGACTTATCCTTCATTTTCTGGGTTAATGTTTGCTTCCTATTTACCCCCAAGATCCTGTTCCGTGCTCTATTCAGGTCCGATATTTTATACCCCCTCTGAGTCAACTTGTCTTGCAAGGCATCTAATTCCAACAAAAAATCTGTGTTTTTACTACAGTTTCTCCTAATTCTCACCATCTCCCCAAAGGGAATTCCTTGAACCACTGATTTAGAGTGGTGACTGTCAGCTCTGAGAATTGAATTGGTAGCAGTAGGCTTTCTATACAATTTGCTGATGATTCTATCTTTCTCTATACTTAGTTCCACGTCCAAAAACACTATATGTGTCTGGCTGTGTTCCATGGTTAAGGAAACATTGAAATCGTTATGGTTCAAATATTGAAAATAGTCTTGTAAATCTTTGGCTGATCCTCTCCATATCATAAGGACATCATCGATAAATCGAGTCCAGAATAAAATATTGTCTACCCATTTGTGCGCTCCTCTGCTCCAGGCATGCTCCCTCTCAAACCAACCCATGAATAGGTTCGCGTCGTAAGAGGGAGCAAACCTGGAGCCCATCGCAGTCCCCCTTATCTGATGGTACCATACATCTTCAAACAAAAAATAGTTGTTCGTCAGAATCAATCTTGCCATCTCAGTCAACAGGTTAGAATGCTCCCTTACGCTCACATTCCTACTGCCCAAAAAATGTTTCAATCCTGTCAAACCATTATCCACTGAAGACTTGGCGGTTGGGGGGGCAGCGGCTGCTGCTCAGCCTACTAGTTCGTCTTTTTTGGACGAGATTTCTCGTATCAGAAAAGGAAGAAAGAAAAGTCGAGGGCAACCAGGAGGGGCAGGAAACACAGGAAATATGAGGATGGGCCTAAGGAGCCAGAATGCTTTGAAGAAGTAAACAAGAATGACACTAGTGATCAACAGGGTGAATTACAAGTTTTGAATTTGTCTGATAGATGTCTGAATAATGATGAACTGTCAGTCTTGAAAAAAGGATTGTCTTTCTGCCCTAAGTATAAATGTAACTTTACGGATTTGGAAATTGATTTATTTCATTTCTCACGGAAATTGAAATTGAAATGGTTTTTTTCTGAACATGAGAGGCCTGTCAATGTTAATGTAACATCGAATAAAAGCTGTGAAATGACTATCAATGATTTGCGAAACACTCACTTGCTACTGTCTATCACTGAGGGGGAGGATTTGGGAGAGGGAGATGTGGCTGATTTATTGAATGTACAGACTGATTATAGTTGTTGTAGCGGTTTTAAACCTAGATCCAAGTTTATTCCGCAAGGGGGACAATTTAAGGCAATAGATTTGTATATAGTTAAAACCCTGGAAGAGTTACACAGAATACAGGATTCAAACTGGAAGAAAAGGAAGAAAAACAAAGACAATTTGACATTCGGTGAATGTAAGGCCCTCAGGGATCTGAGATCAGACAGTAACATAGTTATACAGCCCTCCGACAAAGCGGGTAATATTGTTATCATGAACAGATCAGATTATAGTGGGGAGATTAAGAGACAATTGGAAGATGGGTCTTGTTATGTCAGATTGTCCTCTAATCCTATCACTAGGGCAGCACAGGAAATAAATGAGAGATTATTCACTTGGAAAGAGGAAGGGTTGCTTGATGAAGCAGAATATAAATATCTCAGCATTAGTAATCCCTCCTTTCCTTTTATTTACATCCTACCCAAGGTGCATAAATCTAGAACCAAACCACCGGGTAGGCCCATAGTTTCGGGGATTGGTAGCTTGACTGAACATCTATCTGAATTTGTAGATTCTTTTCTTAAACCCCTAGTTACCAATCTCCCCTCGTATATTAGGGACAACATGGACGTCCTAAATAAACTAGAGGATGTGACATGGGAAGAAGGATATACCCTGGTCACGATGGATGTGGTGGGGTTATATACGTGCATTCTTATGGATAATGGTTTGACAGGATTGAAACATTTTCTGGGCAGTAGGAATGTGAGCTTAAGGGAGCATTCTAACATGTTGACTGAGATGGCAAGATTGATTCTGACGAACAACAATTTTTTGTTTGAAGATGTATGGTACCATCAGATAAGGGGGACTGCGATGGGCTCCAGGTTTGCTCCCTCTTACGCGAACCTATTCATGGGTTGGTTTGAGAGGGAGCATGCCTGGAGCAGAGGAGCGCACAAATGGGTAGACAATATTTTATTCTGGACTCGATTTATCGTTGATGTCCTTATGATATGGAGAGGATCAGCCAAAGATTTACAAGACTATTTTCAATATTTGAACCATAACGATTTCAATGTTTCCTTAACCATGGAACACAGCCAGACACATATAGTGTTTTTGGACGTGGAACTAAGTATAGAGAAAGATAGAATCATCAGCAAATTATATAGAAAGCCTACTGCTACCAATTCAATTCTCAGAGCTGACAGTCACCACTCTAAATCAGTGGTTCAAGGAATTCTATTTGGGGAGATGGTGAGAATTAGGAGAATCTGTAGTAAGAACACAGATTTTTTGTTGGAATTAGGTGCCTTGCAAGACAGGTTAACTCAGAGGGGGTATAAAATATAGGACCTGAATAGAGCAAGGAACAGGATCTTGGGGGTAAATAGGAAGCAAACATTAACACAGAAAATGAAGGATAAGTCAAGTCAAGTCAAGTCAAAGGATTTATATAGCGCACTACATACCCAGAGGGTCTCAAGGCGCTTAAGGAGGGGTGGGGAATTACTTGTCAAATAACCACGTTTTAAGTTGCTTTCTGAATGCTAGGTGGTTCTGGGTAAGGCGAAGGTAAGTGGGAAGTGAGTTCCAGGTTTTAGCTGCCAGGTAGGAGAAGGATCTACCTCCCATGGTGGTCTTGTTGATGCGAGGTACAGTGGCAAGGGCTTGGTTGGAAGATCGAAGCTGGCGGGAGGGGGTGTAGAAGGACAGTCGTGTGTTGAGGCATTCTGGTCCGATTTCGTAGAGTGCTTTGTGTGCGTGGGTTAGGAGCCGGAAAGTGATCCTCTTATTGACGGGAAGCCAGTGGAGGTTTTTCAGGTGACCAGAGATGTGTTCTTTACGCGGGATGTCTAATATGAGCCTGGCTGAGGCGTTTTGGATTCGTTGGAGTTTTTTCTGGAGTTTAGCGGTAGTCCCGGCGTAGAGGGTGTTTCCATAGTCCAGTCGGCTCGTGACCAGAGCGTGGGTGACCGTTTTCCTAGTTTCGGTGGGGATCCAACGAAATGTTTTTTTGAGCATGCGAAGAATGTTGAAGCAGGATGAGGAGACGGCGTTGACTTGTCTGTTCATTGAAAGTGAGGAATCCAGAATGACGCCCAGGTTCCGTGCGTGGTCTGTCGGGATGGGTGCTGTTCCAAGGGCTTCTGGCCACCAAGAATCATCCCATGCGGAGGGGGAGGTACCTAGGATGAGGACTTCTGTTTTATCAGAATTCAGTTTCAGACGGCTGTGTTTCATCCATTCGGCTACTTCTTTCATTCCTTCGTGTAGGTTAGTTTTGGCGGTGCTAGGGTCATTGGTGAGTGATAGGATCAGTTGAGTGTCATCTGTGTAGGAGATGATGTTGAGGTTGTGTTGGCGGGCGATGGCCGCGAGGGGGCTCATGTATACGTTGAAAAGGGTGGGGCTGAGTGAAGATCCTTGTGGTACGCCGCAGATGACTTCAGTGGCCTCTGACTTGAATGGTGGGAGGCGGACTTTCTGGGTTCTTCCGGTGAGGAACGAGGTGATCCATTCCAGTGCTTTTCCTTGGATTCCGATGTTTCTGAGGCGCTGTAGAAGGGTGCTATGGCAGACTGTGTCAAATGCTGCGGAGAGGTCGAGGAGGATGAGGGCGACTGTGTCTCCATTGTCCAGTAGAGTTCGAATGTCGTCTGTTGCTGCGATGAGGGCGGTCTCAGTGCTGTGTTTTGCTCGGAAGCCGGACTGTGAGGAGTCGAGGGATTTGTTGGCTTCGAGGAAGGCGGCGAGCTGGTTGTTGACAGCTTTCTCGATGACTTTGGCCGGGAATGGAAGGAGCGAGATGGGGCGGTAATTTTTGAGTTCGGTGGGGTCCGCTGTGGGTTTTTTCAGAAGGGCGCTGAGTTCAGCGTGTTTCCAGCTTTCCGGGAAGATGGCGGAGTTGAGGGAGCAGTTGATGACATCTCGGAGGTGCGGTGCTATGATGGAGTCTGCTTTGTTGAAGATGTGGTGAGGGCATGGGTCAGTGGGGGATCCTGAGTGGATGGAGTTCATCAGGCGGATGGTGTCCTCAGTGGAGATTGTGTTCCATTCAGTAAGGATGTTTAAGGGGGGTGAAGGTCCAGTAGATGGTTGGGTGGGTTGGTCTCCGGGTTGGTTGTCGAAGCTGTTGTGGATGTCTGCGATTTTGTTGTGGAAGAATGAGGCTAGGGAGTCGCAGAGGGCTTGAGAGGGGGTGATGTCGTTAGAGTTGGCCGAGGGATTGGTAAATTCCTTGACGATGTTGAAAAGTTCCTTGCTGTTGTGGGCGTTGTTATCTAGTCGTTCCTTGAAGGTGGTTTTCTTGGCCTTACGGATCAGTTGATGGTGTATGCGGGTGGCGTTTTTGAAGGCGTCCTTGGTGCTGGTGGTTGGAGCCTTTGTTACTAGATATTGTGAGAATAGAACAGCTATCGATAAGGCTCTGAAGAAGAATTGGAATCTTCTTAGAAATGTCAAAAAATGTCAAGAAATACAGCATCTATGAATTTGTAATGGTATGTAAGCGCTGTAATGTTGAAAAAACTTTTGCAATACTTCAGACTGTTAAATAGGCAGGATGAAAGGCATTAAGTTTAAATGACTGTGTTTTCATGACAATATTGTAACATTGGTTTATTGTAACTTCAAAAGTGTAATATACGTTTTTTGTTTGATTTATATTTTAACAGCCCTGATGATGTCCTGCACAGGACGAAACGCGTCGGCTGTCTGATGTTTTGAGTGAAATTTGGATTAATTATTTGTTGAAACTGATTGAAGAAGCTGTCGTCAGTTGGTGATTTAAACGTGAACAATAAAATTGGGAATCAACATTCGTTGGCCCTGTGATATTTTCAAGAAGTATGGACCGCTCCCTCTAATTATTGGAATTGTATTGGACATTTTTTGGATCTTAGGACGGTGGATCCGTTTCGAGGTTTCAGAGCGGATACTGCATCAGAATAGACATTTGTGTTATTTCTATTACAAATTTGGGTTATTTTCTGTGCTACAGTGTGTGTTGCCCTCACTGTTGCTTCTTTTGAGTATAGCAGTTTAAGCTAAGTAGGTTTTTTGCCATGAATCTGACTCAAGAATTCTCTCTAAGGGTTTAGTCAGCACTGTACCTTGGGAATAGAATGTAGGAGGTCTGGTATGTCTCTCTCAGGACTCGATTTCCCAGTCACCCGCAAGGGTAGGCTGGAAACGCCGGAGCTGGATTTTCTCGGCAGGAGAAAAGACAGCGTCTTTCTCAGCGCGTCAAAGAGGAGGGGCAGCGTCCGTGAGCTCTCCGCGTCTGCTGGGCTCTCGGCAAGTAGATTAGCTGCTCTGCTCCAGAACCACCACCGTGTGTTTGCTTAAGGCATTGTTGGTATATTTATACCTGAAAGGTGCCGAGTTTGATGTAAGGTTTAGACATAAGATGTCAATAAAGATGCCACTAAGAACTGGCCGTTCTTACAGTGCTCGCAGGAGTTCTATTACAAATCAAAACAAAGCAAGCGGGGATTTCCCAGGTTGCTGGAGGTTTGGTGTGTTGAAAGAACTCGCTGTGCTTTCTCGGAATCTAAGGAAGTAGCTTTTGCCATGCCTTGGGCTGCAAGGGTGATTTACTGAAGTATGGATCTGTTTCTTATGCCATTATAGGGATATTTATTGATTATAGCCGTGTAAAGGGAATAAAATGGTGATATTGATTCAGGTTCCTAGATAAAAAAACACTACATTATCATCATTTTGTTGCTGCTCACCACTCATCTGATTTAACGGATCAGATTACTTATCTTCTAGACATTACTATGGCGTCAGATTTTTATTAATTCAATGGCTGGTTGTCTCTCCTGTTCTTACTGGCTACTTATTAAAAGGCTGCAACTACGAAAAAGTTGTGTGATGTCATCATAACCTGTGACATCATAATGGTATGAAGGGTGTATGATGTTCCTTCTGCTTCCGCTCTGTTTTTTCTGGAAGGACACCACTGCCACTTTACAAACCTTAAGTCCACCTACTGCAGTGGGCCAGGTTTTGAAACAGAGGGAGTCCGGGAATATGGGCTGATGTCCGTCCATAGGCCCAGTGTTAGCTCACATGCCAGGCCACTGTGCAGAGAGGGGACTGAAAGAAGCAGCGAGTAACGCTAAATAATGGGCCCCCTGCAGAATGTAATGAGGGGCCCTGATTCTCCCATATCCCACAGATATTCTTTGGTCTTGGGTTCAACAGGGCTCCCCGAAGGATTGGAGTCAGTGGTCGAATTACATTAAAAACAAACTTTGGGGACTGTAATGGTGTGTGTAAAGGGCGCCGGCTGTTTGAGCTTGAGGACGGGGACAAAGGCATGCTTAAAATAAAACAAAGTATTCAGTAACTTTTTTGGGTCTTTCACCTTCAGGTAACTACATATAAAATAATGCACAGCTTAATTGAAAAAATCTGCAAGTTTAGTTAATCGGTGGGTCATGCACTATTGTACATTATGACATGATTAAGACTGACAAATCTACTTACTCAACACACTTGTTAATCTTAACACCAATAATACATCAGTCCTAAACTAATACTTTTGCGACAAACTTTCCAATCATTTCCAATCAAAAGTCAATGAGGTATATAATGAGTTTTCCTCTAACACACAAGTTGACCTGCCTGATTCTAATCATGGAAGCCCTTTTATGGGAACTAAGGGGCATATTACCAAGCAATAGCGATAATTATCGCTATTGCTTGGTTAGAGACAAAAATTGAACGCCGACCTGCGGCGATTTTTATCACAGATAAACCTTGGTATTACCAAGGTTTACCGCAAATGCGATAAAAATCGGCCGCAATGCATGAATATCGCTGAAAAGTCCGCGATATTCATGCATTACCGAGCTAATGCTCTTAGCCATGTTATCCACCTCCCATTGGATAACATGTCTAAGAACTGCTCAGGGCAGGTGTTAGCTTTTGGAGATATTCACGCTTAGCGCGAATATCTCCAAAAGTTGGTAATAGGAGATAGCGATGTTAGCGACTGTTTCCAGTCACTAACATCTTGGCACGCCCACTTTCCATGTCATTAGTGATAAATTTCTCTGACATGCAAAGTGGGGCACAAGATGGTCGCTATCTCCTACTAGCTATCGCTAACTGGTGTTAGCGACAGCTAGGTCATAGGGAGATAATTTTATCTCCGCTTTCTTGGCTTTTAAAGCCAAAAAAGCGGAGATAAACCCCTTTGAGAACATGCCCCTAAGACTCTTAATAAATTCACTACTCTGACAGTTGAGCAGGTGATTAAACTAATGCGATCAATTAAATCAGGTGCTCAATCAGATCCCGGCCCTTCCAGAATGCTACATCTAGCACTACGGATGGTGGCTGCATATCTTACCAAGTTTCTAAATAGTATGTTTAGTTTGGGATATTTGGAAAAAGGCCTCCGTGCTACCGTTAATAAAAAAGCCTTCTTTCAATCCTCACAAAGCCAGCAGTTACCGCCCTATTTCTTGACTGCCGATCCCAGCCAAAATAGTGGAGAAGGATAGGAATATGGAACTTATCCCGTTTCTGAATCGCAATCAATTGCTAAACTGTTCTCCGTTTAGCTTCAGAGTCGGACACAGCACTGAATCTGCCCTAATTGTAGCAATGGAAGAAATCAGAGCGATAGTGGATCATGGTGGTAAGGCAGCACTTAGCCTCATAGATTTGTCAACTGCGTTCAACACTGATCATCATACAGTGCTCATAACCCGTCTTGAGAGTATAGGAATTAAGGATTCTGCCTTAGCCCTATTAAGTTCTCCTCTCTCAGATGGGGAACTATCTGTCACTCTGAATGACTTTGTGTCGAAGCCTTTCTCCCGCCCCTGCAAAGACCCTCAGGGGTTGCCATTAAGCTCACTCTATTCAATATGTATGTCACACCTCTGGCTAGAATGATAAGCTTGTTTGGGTTTTCCATAGTATCTTACGCAGATGATTCCCAGATTGTGGTGTCTATTTCAAGTGACGATCATGAGGTAGCGAACAGGTGTCATAACTCTATAATGGAAATTAAAAAAATGGATGATTAATAATTGCCTCAAACTAAACTCTGGAAAAACCCAGGTTCTTTCTGTTTAGTGATGATACATCTTTTTGGTCCGCCATCTGGTGGCCTCAGGATCTAGGAAATCTCCCATCTCCCTCCAAAAAGGTTAAGAACTTAGGAGTAATATTTGATGATAAACTTACCTGCTTGGACCATTGTTTCTACTGTTTGTGCCCTTCTAGCCCAGGGTCTGCATTTGGGAAGTCACACTATCATCACCACTCCACGGCACTCCTGACCGCGGACTGCAGACTGCCCGGAACTTCATCCCCCAGAAGGCAGTGCGGTCCCGAGAGAGGAGCTGCGACACCCAGCCAGCCGGGACATAAATTTGCCTGAGGGTTCCAGCGGCGCGGGACGCCCTTACCTGCTTGGACCGTTGTTTCTACTGTTTGTGCCCTTCTAGCCCGGGGTTTGCATTGCGGAGGTCGCGCTATCGTCACCACTCCACGGTGCTTCTGAACGTGGACCACAGACTGCCCAGAACTTCATCCCCAGAAGGCAGTGCGGTCCCGCGAGAGGAACTGCGACACCCAGGCAGCCAGGACATAGATTTGCCAGAGGGCTCCCGTGGTGTGGGACGCCCTTACCTGCTTGGACCGTTGTTTCTACTGTTTGTGTCCTTCTAGCCCGGGGTCTGCATTGGGGAAGTTGCACTATCGTCACCACTCCACGGCGCTCCTGACCGCGGACCGCAGACTGCCCGGAACTTCATTCCTCAGAAGGCAGTGCGGTCCCGCAAGAGGAGCTGCGACACCCAGCCAGCCAGGACGTAAATTTGCCAGAGGGCTCAAGCGGCGCGGGACGCGCGGGCAAGCCCGGGCCAAGGGCGGGCCCGTCCTTGCCCGTCACAGCCCGAAAGAGGCTGGGCTGGGCCACGTCCCTTGGCTTCAGGTCCTCAGGGGTCAATAACAACAGAAACTACGATCTGCGGTAAAAGACTCGATTGACTTTTGTTTTGTAATTTTATGGACTTTTGTGCTTGCGACAGGGTTCTCGGTTGAGTTAAAAGAATGGAGAAAAGGAAGTTACACAATTCAAACCCGGGTCAACAGACAAATAAGCCCAATGCAAACAATATGTCTTTAATGAATTACCTGACAGGGGTGGTGGGGGGGCATTGAAAAACAGATCTCAAGTGTAGAGGAGGCTGTCACTAAGGATAAGGAGTCACTGGCATCAGCTGAAACCAGCAGGGTTTTATCCTCTCCCCGTAAAATGATTGACAGGGCAAATAACACCTCCAAGGCCCTTATTGAATTAACAAATGGCTGTGTTCTTATTTAGGCGACGAGATTTCTTCTGATGATCCAGACGCCGCCTCACTCCCACCTCCGAAAAGAACTTGTACTAAGAAGAAAAAAGCTTCCCCCGCTAGCCTTTTACCTTTGATCCACAAAACTGTTATACCCCCTAATAGTCCTGTCCTCACATCTAAAAAGAGGCAAAGCAAGGACAATCTAGGGACCAACAAAGCAAAAAAACAGGGTAACTGTGTAAAAAGTATTAGTAACTCTAAGGGTCAACACAATAATCCTCCCTCGGAAATTAAGAGCTTGGTTACAGAATTAACTACTATCATTAAGGCTTCTATTGGCTCCCTAGAGAAGAGATTAGATCATATTGAAGCAGGCCAAGCCTTAATCATGGGCAAATTAGCTGAAGTTACCTCTTGATTGTCAGTGATAGGTGGAGATGAGGGTGGTGATAAAACCTATAGGAAGATCCCCTGACTTGATATCCAGGGATGTAGCAAACGAAGCAATTCTAAGGAAAACATAAATAGAGGGAAAAGTCTTTCTTTGAAGGGCCAAGGGTTGAATAGCGAAGGGGGAAGAGGGGAGGAAGGATGTGTAGGTAAAGAAAGTTGGGGGTGGTACCTCGTCCAAATGCCCATCCCTAGCAAGGGCCTCTAGAATTCCCCATGCAAGAGGCCCCCTCAGACCACATTAGTTTAAGCTTCCCACCCACCGCAGCCCCTTATACCATAGTTCTAGCTAAAGTCCCTCCGATAATCGAGTGAGATAAAGAATCTTGGGTTACACTGCGGAACAAAACCATACACCACCTGGGTGCTAAGGCTGGTTTGGTGAAGGAGATGTTTGACACATTTAAGATGGTGAGACGAGTTTCGTGGGTTGGTACCAGCAGGAAAGCCTTAAATGGGGACTGTGTGGTTTTGTCCCTGAGTTTCCCGGCTCTAGTTTGTGAAATTTTAAATCGCGCTAGTGCTAAAGAACTGAGAGCTGATGGAATTAATGGTCTCCCCCTGGATTTCTTTTATCGACCAAGCATGCCGGGAAAGCGCACTGCCTTGTATGGTAACACTTACCCTAACAACAACTCCTTTTACAATTTGGAGGCAAAAAATAGATTTGGCCCCTTGCAATATCTCAAGGACATGGATTGACATCATGGTAACCATTACCCCATGGGTAGTTCTGTATCTGATCGGACCATGGGGGATGAAAAAAGGGTATTTAGGAATGACTGCTGGGCACGTGTCAGTATATTCGCTAAGGTTCCTCTTCAGGATCCCGGTGACTCGATGAGTATTAAAATACCGCCTAACATGACCTGTAATCAGCTCAATTATAATGTGTACCCAGAACACCAGAGTAAGGGTGACCTATCCCCAATAGTAACTTCAATAATTATCTCGCCTGAATCAGATTGCTGTCTTCTTAGTGAACTTCCTATTCCCTCTACTGAAGTTGAAAATTATACGAACTCCCCATCACAGCTGGTAGAACGTAAGGGTCAGGGAAAAAAAGTATATGGCATAGAAACTCAAGCAGTTCCAACACTTGTGGTTGCCAGAGTAGTCTTCTGGAGCATTTGCGGGTCTGAAACGAAGGCTACAAATGAAGTTTGGGTTGATTTTATTCATAATTTTGACATTCTCTGTCTTCAGGAGACATGGCTAATAAATGAGATACATTTGGACGGGTAGGTAGCCAAAATATCGAAATTCAAATATCGATATACAATAATATCGATGTTTCAATTTCGATGGTATAGAATATCGATGTGCAATAATATCGATAGACAGAATATCGATTTTAAGGTATCTATGTTATTAATATCGAAATTTTGTTTAGTGTTATGTATTTTATTATGTATTTTATATGTTTGTTAAACATGTTTTTTAATGTATGTTCAGAAATTGGTAATTTTGTTTACATTTTGCGTTTTAGTATCAGAGCTGGTTGTGGGTTTATAGGGGAATAGGGTGGGAAGTAATTTAATTAAAATTAATTAAATATTATGTTTTTGTTTTTTTAATATTTTTGATTCATAATTAATTGTTAAATAATAATTAATTGGTAATTAATTATTATTAATTAGTTAATTATATTAATTAGAGTTAATGTAGTTATATATTTTATTTTTTGTTATTGTTAATTAATAATTAACTGGTAATTAGTTAATATCAAGTGATTAAATGATAATGACATTTTTTATGTGATTTATTTATGTGTAGTGGGTTGTGTGTTTATAGGGGAATAGGGTGTGAAATATTGAAATTAATTAAAGAGATTGTATTTATTTATTGGTATTTATTATTAATTAAATATTAATTAATTAAATGGTAATTCGTTTTTTTAAAATTAATGTATATTAATTATAAACAATGTATTAATAAATGCTGTTTATTCTTGTAAATTTCTTGTTAATGAATTATTTATTGATCATTAATTATTAATTGGTAATTATTATTTGTCAATTAGTTAATTTATAATTACATCAATTTAATATTTTAATTGTTATTAATTGATTAATTGATATTTAGATGAATTGTGTTTTTTTGTATGTGTAGTGTGTTAAAGGGGGAGTAGCGTGGGAAGTAATTTTTTGTTATTTTAGTAAATATTAAGTAAAAATATTTGGTATTTAGTAATATATTTTTGTGAATAAAATATTACATCTTTTTTTCTTTAAAAAAATTTGTAATTGATAAGTATGTTAATATAACGCCTATGCTATCCTACGCTTTCGCAACTATTGCACCCTCTGGAGTGGAAATAGTGATTTTTACCCCCACGCTATCCAACGCTTTCCCTACTGTTGCACCCTCTGGAGTGGGAATAGTCATTTTTACCCCTACGCTATTCAACGCTTTCCCTACTGTTGCACCCTCTGGAGTGGGAATAGTAATTTTTTCCCCTACGCTATCCAACGCTTTCCCTACTGTTGCACCCTCTGGAGTGGGAATAGTAATTTTTACCCCTACGCTATCCAGCGCTTTCCCTACTGTTGCACCCTCTGGAGTGGGAATAGTAATTTTTACCCTTACGCTATCCAACGCTTTCCCTACTGTTGCACTCTCTGGAGTGGGAATAGTAATTTTCACCCCCACGCTATCCAATGCTTTCCCTACTGTTGCACCCTTTGGAGTGGGAATAGTAATTTTTACCTCTATGCTATCCAATGCTTTCCCTACTGTTGCACCCTCTGGAGTGGGAATAGTAATATTTACCCCTACGCTATCCAATGCTTTCCCTACTGTTGCACTCTTTGGAGTGGGAATAGTAATTTTTACCCCTACGCTATCCAACGCTTTCCCTACTGTGGCACCCTCTGAAGTTGGAATAGTAATTTTTACCCCTACGCTATCCAACGCTTTCCCTACTGTTGCACCCTTTGGAGTGGGAATAGTAATTTTTACCCCTACGCTATCCAACGCTTTCCCTACTGTTGCACCCTCTGAAGTTGGAATAGTATTTTTTACCCCTACGCTATCCAACACTTTCCCTACTGTTGCACCCTCTGAAGTTGGAATTATAATTTTTACCCCAACGCTATCCAACGCTTTCCCTACTGTTGCACCCTTTGGAGTGGGAATAGTAATTTTTACCCCTACGCTATCCAACGCTTTCCCTACTGTTGCACCCTCTGAAGTTGGAATAGAAATGTTTACCTGTACGCTATCCAACGCTTTTCCTACTGATGCAATATGTTGAGTAAATATATATATTAATTTATATGTAGAGTTTTTAATTTATTTTAAATGTATATGTATTAGTTATTATTTTTTAAATATGTTTTAATGTTTATATCTATAATTTTTTACATTATATGTATTTTTTAATTATTTTTACATTATTAATAATACATTTAAAAAAACAATATTTTTTACTTCGATATTTTTGTACAGCTATATTTTTTCCCGATATTTTTGTACTTACCTTTATGTAGATGAAACTTCGATATTTTGGATGTCGATATTTTTGCTTCGATATTTTTGTATGTCTATATTCTGTCCGTCGATATTATGTCATAGATCCATTTGGATGGTTACAAGACATTTCATATACTTGCATTTGCGGTCAGTACATGGGAGACATAAAGGGGGAATTTGTGTATATATTTCTAACATGCTGAGGGTCCAGAATATCAAAATGTTAAAAAGTACTGCCTATTATCAAATTGTCACTATTTATTTGCCTTCGCATGTTAAGGTGCTGGTTGTAAATTTCTATAACAATAAGGTTAAATTTGCAGATGTTATAAATAGTCTCACCAATGATTTAAGTAGCCAGGCTACCTTTAAAGCGAGGGATGTGATTAGGATATGGGGTGGGGATTTTAACACTAGTATCTGTAGTCTGAATGACTGTGGGATTGGGAACTGTGGGCTAGGGGACAATGATCTAGAGGAAAATGGCCATATCAATCACTTTGTACATACAGATAGAGGTGAAAAGCTTAAGGATATTATGGCCTCGATTGACCTCGGGTTTGCCAATATGATGTGTTCCCCAACCGTGGATTACGGCCCCACATACATAGGACGGGGCTTTAAGTCAGTGATTGACTTCATTATTACTCCGATTCAATATGCTGACTGGTTGTCGAAATTTACGATTCATACAAACGGCCTTAGTGACCACCTGCCACTAAGTATGAACTTAATGCTACCTGATAATAATGCCCCCTCCACTGCAGAAAGTTTGCCGTGGACCCAAGATATTGTGTTGGCACGCCAAAATGGATATTCTTTGAGGTGGGGAAAGAAAGACCCAGTGGTGATGAACACAAAAATTACCTCAAAGGCCTTAGACCCGATCCTAGTATGTTTAAAAGAAGACACTCCCCGTGTTGACATTTTAAATGCGTTTATGCATATTACACAGGTTATACAAAATATTCTGTGCATGCCCAGTAAGACGCCATCAAAAAGGAGTAATGACTGGTTTGATAGCCAGTGCACCAAAACGTATTCCCTGCTTAAGGCCGCACTTTGCAACTCAGAGAGGGATGGTGAGAAAATTAGAGCCTGCAAGAAGGCCTATAATATTGCCAGAAAAAAATGTTTAAAAGATTAAGGAGCAGGCGTGGGATAACCTTATGAGGCCTCACAGTGCAGAGACTGCTATTCTTTTTGGCAGGCAGTTAAGGCTCCCTTTTTTGTTTACTGTGATAGTGCGAGGTTAGAAGTCGCAATCGATGAAAACTTATGGATCAATTTATTTTCCAATGTATATAGTTACAAGGCTGGCGACCCATTAAGTCAACTCGACACCCTAGCCGTACAGGGGCCTCAACAGGCAGTTCTACCGATTGATATTGAGCTTTCCAAAGGGGAAGTGCTGATGGCCATAAACGCGAGCAAGGGAAGTAAAGCCCGGGACCCGACGGAATCCCCATCGACCTATATAAATCCACTACTGATCTTTGGGCCCCTCTTTTAACACAAGTTCTAGAGGCATGCTGTGAAAAGGATGTTTTATAAAATCCTGGTCCGAGTAAATTATTATACCTATCTTTAAAAAAGGGGACCGGGAGAACCCAGCGTGCTATAGACCAATATCTCTCCTAGATTCGTTTATAAAAATTGCAGGAAGGGTAGTGCTAAATAAACTTCAGACATGGGCAGAAGATAATAATATTTTGAGCCCGGTCCAGTATGTATTTAGGGAAGAAATGGCACTATCGAATAGGTTTTAAATTTTATCTTAATTCAAGTGAAATACACTCAAGCGAAGACAGGGCGTTTGTATGCAGTATTTGTCGACCTTACTGCTGCCTTCTATTGCGTGGACGATAGTAAGCTATGGAAAATCCTAGAGTATATTAGGGTAGCACCCTCAGTTATGCAATTCCTGTGACAATTATATGTGGGGCCTCTGCAAAGGTGAGACATGGCCTCAAGGGAGAGTGCACCAAGTCATTCCGCGTAGAGAGGGGCGTTAGGCAAGGCTGCGTATTGGCCCCGGTCCTCTTTTCCATATATACCAACGCTTTGGAGGAGGAACTGAGGGTCAATGTAAGAGACTCACCGAGATGTAACAACAAGCAGATTGTCTCCCTTCTCTACGCGGATGATGCAGTGTTAATGGCTAGAACCAAGATAGGCCTACAGAGAGCACTCTTCACTTACATTGAGTTTATGGCCAATAGGGGTCTAAAACTCAATGCAAAGAAAACTTTTGTGATGACGTGCGGGAAGGGGGTTACTAAATGTAGAAGCCTAGTGGCGGGTAGCGATAGAATTGAATCTACCAGAACATTCTCGTACCTTGATATACTACTTGAGGACACAGGCTCCTGGGGTCCAGCGGTCAAGGGTAGGACTCTTCTGTTTAAGCGCTCGACTGCGGCGGTAATGAACTTTGCACTTAAACTGGGAACAAGGCCCCCGGAGATCCTATTAAAAATTTACCTAGCAAAATACAGAAGTATTGCAACTTATAGGGCGGGGTTTGGGGTTTTTATAATGTATCTTCTTTACAAGTTGTAGAAAATGCTTTTTTAAGATTTATTCTTGCTGTCCCCCAGAGTTCATCTGTTTTTAACTGTCATAGTGAACTGGGAGTTGAGCATATTACTGATGTCATTAAAACACAACCCATTTTACTCTGGCATAGAGTCTGGACCTCGACAACATTAGGCTTAAATCGTGAAATTATTAAGGATATAATGGTCCTGGACCATGCTAAAAACATTCCCTGGTTAAACTATGTCAGAAAATCATTTAACGATCTGAATAGAACATATTTTTATGATAAGCCAGAGTCTATTTGTTCTATATCCAGAAAAGACTTGCCTAAATCATTTTGAGCTGCTCAGATTAGCCTGCTATTCTATCCAACCTTACTTGCTTAATTGTTTAGGGGGTTTCGATAGATATGTTTTGACCAGGTTTAGGTTTGAGAGCTCTCATCGCTTGGTAACTTTTCCAACCATAAATGATTGGTCTAGGGATCTTGTCCACTGCCCATGCAATAATCTTTCTTTGCAAACAAGTATGCACGTGGTCCTATTTTGTAAATGTTATGCCAGGGAACGTGCAAGATGGATTGCGCCTTATCTGAAGCAGGGTGCATGGCGGCAATGCCGCCCAGCATTTTTATTCTTACAGCTACTGGATAATTAATATTGTACAGGTATTATGACTGGCCTTTTAAAGAGCATTCTGAGGAAGCGGAACACTATAACCTGCTAGTTATTTTAAAGGGAAAAAGCATTAAGGGCTCTATCATAATGTAATTTTAGCTTTGTTTTCCTCCTTTTGTATGGAATTTTTTAAAAAGTATTCTTATGAATTCGTTTTCTCAAATTGTTGCTTTTATGTTTTTATTAATCTGCTAAAATCGAATAAAGCATTTTTTGATTCTTTAAAAAAAACAAAAAAACGGACCTTCTCAGACCAAATTAATCAAGTCACTTCATCTTGTTATATTCTGAGACCATCGAAGAAAGTTCTTTCTTGCATCCCTTCGAGCTGTAGAAAACAGTAATAGCTGTCCTGGTGTTCTCATGAATTGGCTACTGAAATGCTCTATATGTCAACATTCAACAGTGACTCTTACATAAACTTCAGACCCTTCAAAATGCAGCTGCGTGCCTTGTCTTAGGCCCCAGGCACTATCTAAACTTCACCGGCTGCCTGTAAAAGACACAGGCTGCTTTAAGGCCCTGCGCATTGCCACAAGGCGCTTCGTGATTGTGGTCTGGAATAATTGATGCTCAGATTCCAGTGGGATGTCCCTAATGGAATGGTACCTTCCACTTTCCTAAAACATTTGATGGTACCTACATTTAAAAGGGCCCCATGGGGAGGTAGAAGTTTCCTCTTTTCCACTGGAAAAGTGTGCACCAGTCTTATTTGTACATAAAATCTCAGCCCAGCTTGTTTCGTTGCTGGCGTTGCTCTCAGCCTGGCTGTTCTCTAACCGATGGCTTCCAGCAGGGTCGTCCATGACAGTTCAGAGCAAGTGGCCTATGGGCATTAGTGTGCTTTAGAAGAATCTCATTCATTCATTCACTCATGAAGCCTCTATTAGTTCATGCACTGTAGCGCTCAGTGTCTGTCACCAGAGAGCCTCAGAACTGAATCCTGTCTGACGCAGTGGGGATTATTGACTTGCGTATGTTTAGTGCTACGAGGTTCCAGTCTGTGACAGAAAGCACTGTGAATATGTTAATTATTATTTCTAACTTGTATTACACACCGTATAAGATAGGCTGCTGCGAAATGCCCCAAAAGGGGTTAAGATAAAGTGCTCCCACAATATAGATTTTAGTAATACCCAGACCGTAGAGTGCATTTTTTAAATCTAACTGTTCATTAAAAGCACACACTTCACAACTCAACTGGTATCTCCTGTGCACTCCCACACAAAAAGAATACATCTGTGTCACGAGAAAGCTGCAAGTGATTCCATAAATATAGGCCAATACTGGCTTCCAAGCTCCCTTTACATTTTAGTTTGACAAGTTGCACACATCTACATTTCTATCTGGCAGCAGGCACCCGGGCAGGAAGGCTTGTTTAGCTGAGAGGGTGGCTCAAGGGTGGGGGGTGGGGTTGGGCAGATTCCTGGGTCATTCCTCAGCATACAGAGGCATCGGGGCAGGGACGCCAGGTCAGGCGGCTGAGAGGCGGTGAACTTGCTTTGGCTGGGCAGGGTGTGCGCTAATGGCCATGGCATGCTTGGCTAGCGCCGTGAGCTCGGGTGGCTTTGTGGCATCAAAGCCCTCACGAGCCTGGCCATTGTGTGGCGCGAGGCTGGGCCCTTAAGCCGGGGCCTTTGGCACAGAGCAGGGGCCCTCCCTGGCACCTGAGAGGTCAACTGAATGTACACAGGCTGTGATCTGTCCAGGCCTGGGTATAATGGACAAGCACTTAACTCAAGGACGTAGGCCTCCTCACGAGGGGAGGGGCCCTGAGTGACCCAGCCGTGAGTGACCTGCCCTCCTCGGCCAGCCCGGGTCAGACGAGCAGCGCCGCGCAGACTCAGCTTCATGGCGGCTAAGTGGTGGCAGGGCCGGGCCGGGCCTTCTGGCGGAACTAAGAAAACAGAGACAATAATGCGTCATTAGGGCGACGCTGAAAGATCTCTGTTCAGGGGGTTATGGCAGACCGAAACGGCTGGAGAGGGGCGATGAGGCGCCCCCACCCACCCCAGCCACATGTAAGGTGAAAGGAAGGCAGGCTCCTTCCGTGCCGCGGTCACTCAGTGAGCTGACAGCGCCCATGCCCCGTCATCAATGACGTAGCAAGGGTGTCATGGGACCGAATCAACAAAATCGAGCCCTCTGACTCCCGCTGGTCGGGATTAAAAGCCAGCCATCGTTGGAGAACCGTGGGGCACGGCACCCTTGGAACCGGTGGCACATCACCTGCTGCCCTAACCACAGCGACGACGTCTCTCCTCTCTTTACCCCTTTCACTCTTTCTTCACAACCACCTTCACTCTTTGCCGTCTCTCAATCGACCCTATTTCCTTCTTCCCTTTCTCACTTTTTCTAATCTCCATTTTCTTTTAACCATCTCCTTTTATGGCCTTTTCTCTCGCTCCCACTCGTCTCCTTACTCTATTTTTTCCGCGTCCGGGTGTTTCTTCCCCCAACCTCCATTTATTCTCCCCGAACTCCATGTAATCCCCTCCCACCCTTTCTTCTTTGCACCTATGTCTAGTCTTTCTGTGTTCTTCTTCCTCCGTTATCCTTATTTCTACCTCCTTTTATGTTGCCTCTCTAATCCCGTCTCTTGTTTCTTATCCCTTCTTCTCTCTGACGCTTTCTCTTCATTCCTCTCATTGCCACCCGTTACTGATCCCCTTTTGTCCTCACTTCCTACCCTGTTTCTATTTTTGCCTTATTCCTCCCTTCCTCCTTTCTCTCACCTCCATGTCTCGCATTTTCTTTTTCTCTCTGCCCTCTTCATTTGTCCTTCATCTCTCCAGCTATGATCAATTACCCTCCTTCCTCCCTCCCTCTTTCCACTAGCTTATCTTATTTATATCTTTTCTATATTTTTTCTATTCATCTACCATCCCACATCTTTCAATAATATGTCCCTGCTTTGCTTGTTAGTACTTTATTCTCACTGCCCAGCTTTTCTTTTTTACTCTGCTTACTATCCCCTTCGTCCATCTCTCACGCATATCTCCTTCGTCCATCTCTCACTGGTATCTCCTTCGTCCATCTCTCACTCGTATCTCCTTCGTCCGTCTCTCACTGGTGTCTCCTTCGTCCATCTCTCACTGGTGTCTCCTTCGTCCATCTCTCACTCGTATCTCCTTCGTACGTCTCTCACTGGTGTCTCCTTCGTCCATCTCTCACTGGTGTCTCCTTCGTCCATCTCTCACTGGTGTCTCCTTCGTCCATCTCTCACTGGTGTTTCCTTCGTCCAACTCTCACTCGTATCTCCTTCGTCCGTCTCTCACTGGTGTCTCCTTCGTCCATCTCTCACTGGTGTCTCCTTCGTCCATCTCTCACTGGTGTTTCCTTCGTCCATCTCTCACTCGTATCTCCTTCGTCCGTCTCTCACTGGTGTCTCCTTCGTCCATCTCTCACTGGTGTCTCCTTCGTCCATCTCTCACTGGTGTCTCCTTCGTCCATCTCTCACTGGTGTTTCCTTCGTCCATCTCTCACTCGTATCTCCTTCGTCCGTCTCTCACTGGTGTCTCCTTCGTCCATCTCTCACTGGTGTCTCCTTCGTCCATCTCTCACTGGTGTTTCCTTCGTCCATCTCTCACTCGTATCTCCTTCGTCCGTCTCTCACTGGTGTCTCCTTCGTCCATCTCTCACTGGTGTCTCCTTCGTCCATCTCTCACTGGTGTTTCCTTCGTCCATCTCTCACTCGTATCTCCTTCGTCCGTGTCACACTGATACCTCATTCATCCATTTCTCACTGGTATCTCCTTTGCCCATCTCTCTCTCACTGGTACCTCCTTCGTCCATCTCTCACTGGTAGCTCCTTCGTCCTTCTCTCACTCACATCTCCTTCGTCCTTCTCTCACTGGTGTCTCCTTCGTCCATTTCTCACTGGTACCTCCTTCGTCCATCTCTCACTGGTAGCTCTTTTGTCCACTTTTCACTCGTATGTCCTTCGTCCATCCCTCCCTGGTATCTCCTTTGTCCATCCCTCACTGGTATCTCCTTCGTCCATCCCTCAGGGGTATCTCTTTCGTCCATTTCCCATTCGTATTTCCTTTGTCTGTCTCTCACTCATATCCCCTTCATCCATCTTTCACTGGTATCTCCTTAGTCCATCTCTCACTGGTATCTCCTTCGTCCGTCTCTCACTGGCATCTCCTTCATCCATCTCTCACTGCCATCTCCTTCGTCCTTCTCTCACTGGTACCTCCTTCATCCATCTCTCACTCGTATCTCCTTCGCCCGTCTCCCATTGGTACCTCCTTCGCCCGTCTCTTGCTGGTATCTCCTTCGTCCGTCTCTCACTCGTATCTCCTTTGTCCGTCTCTCACTTGTATCTCCTTTGTCCATCTCTCACTGGTATCTCCTTCATCTATCTCTCACTGGTAGTTATTTCGTTCCTCTCTCACTCACTCGTATCTCCTTCATCCATCTTTCACTGGTAATTCCTTCATCCATTTCCTCACATCACCTTCCCTACCATTCCCTTCCATTTTCCTCTTTCTTTTATTTATTGCCTCTCTTCTCTGATGCATCCCTATCCCCCATCCTGTTTTTCCTGACCTCGTTCCTTTTTTCCTCTGTCAGTTTTCTCCTTTCTTATTTCCCTCCTTTTCTCCATCCCCGCTCCTTTCTTACATTTTTTCTCTCCATACTGGTCTTTCTCCCTTTTCTTCTCTACCACCATCTTCCTCCCCTCCCCTCTGCTCCCTGTTTTATCATCTTGCTTCTGATTTAGTTTTCTCTCCTTGTTTACTCTTGCTTTCTTTCCACCTTCAATAGCCGCAGCAATCCACCCACCCCTGTCTTTCATGTCTCTCAGTTTCCCACTAGACCAGTCTCCCTTGTCTCTTCTCCACTCGCCTGGCCTCAGAGTCTGCTTTGCCACAGTCCCCCCCACCCCCCCCCCTCTCCCTGGGAAAAGAAATCAGACCCAGGCCCCAGGCAGACACTTAGCATTCAAGACTGGAGTAGAAGGTCTAAAAAACAAAACAGCAGCAGGTGAATGGTACATCCCACACCCAGGGGCTTCGGTGCCACTGCACCGTTTGCACCATGAATAGTCCGTCCTTAAGAGGCTCATTTACTAGAAGAAGAGCAGGTGGCTCTGTGCTCTAATCGTCTGTGCCGAGGAAGGGACCCGGGTAACCGGAGTTAAACCCAGAGGGTCCCGTTACAGGTGATGGTGGCCCTGGTCTGCCAGGGCCACCACAACCACCTCTGCTGCCACAACAACAAACAACACATTTCCTTTCCGTCCAGGGCGCTGTCCTCGTCAATCCTATTGAGGGCTGGCCCTGCCCTTACTAATATAGTTGGGTAGAAAGGGAAATAAAAGTTAGGTAAATAACCGTTTTTTCTCTTTTAATTAAATCAAGACTGGCCCCTTCCCTATATCCCCTGGCTCCCTCCTTCCAGATGTCCAGTACGTACCAAGTGACAATCGGGGGGTTCCTAGGCGCTGAAACGGAAGGGGGGGGGGGGGGGGAATGTGACGAGGAAGACTAGGACTCAGTGTAATAAAGATTACAAGTAAGTAATAGAAACATGATTCCATTACCAGCTCAGTAACTCAGAGAGGCACATTGAGGCCACATGGAAATGGCGCCTTTGGTGTGGAATTGCCACCTCCATTCTGACGTACCGCTGTCTTTGTTCTGAGCATCAATGTTTGCTGATTGTGCTCTTTTTGTGCATAGCAAGGCGGACGACCACTCAAAAAGCTTGAACGTGCTCCGTCTGGGTGCAGGTTAGAGGAATAGAAATAACACATTTATTTTGTTTGTAGGCAAAGATAAGGCAGAAGCCCAGAATCAAAGGATATTGAGCGGATGCAGAGACTAAAACCTGGTTACTCAGCTATTTAGCGGTGAGGGTGCGGGCGTGAGATTTTGATCGATTATCTAATCACCCTGATCCTTATCTCACTTGAGTCCCTTTGGATCGATTATTGACTGTCATTGAGTAAAAGGCAAACCCACATAGGTTAAATCAACCTCATAGACTGACGCAACTCTAAAGAACCACTTACGACTGAAAAGTTTAAAGATGTATTATAAAGCCAAAATCAGTTGCAAGTACAAACACCTCAATATAAGGTTCAAAAGGTATACAGGTAATAGAATGAACATGAACTCTCTAAGAGATCTCAATCGACAGAAGAAAACTACTAAGACCAATTCAAAAATCAATAAGTTGAATATCATTGACACAAGGTGAATCTGAATCGTCATTTACAGAAAGAAATGAAACAGGTTAAACTGTCCCTACACTATGCTAGATGACATCCCTACTTAACAAGTTCTTTACCTAAAAAGGTGTCAGCCGTTGGACTTCCGAAGAAGCTCAATCTCTCTTAGTCTCAGATGGAAACCTATGTCGCATAGCAGTACCCTTTCTGCCTACCCATCCGCTCTCTAAGGGTCCTCAGGCCATCTGCTCTCTCTTCTCCCCGGGGTGCTGTCCCTAATACAAAATCACAGTATGGGTGGAACGCCCCTTTGGGACGCCCACCACGTATACACTTCACGTGGTCTCGCTTCTGTTTTTTTTCCATAGTTTCGTTTCTTTGGATCGTCTGTTAAGTTGACCTTGCTTCCCAGGCGCCGTCTCCATTGTGCCGGTACCCCCATGACATTCCGGTCGACTCCTCCGGACCCGAGCCTATCTCCTCAAACAGAGCTCTATTCATCAAGCTTTTGATTGGTACCCCCCTCGCACCTGCAAACAGACACTTCGAAACAGGGCCCCAAATTCCAGGCTCCCCTTATCTTACTAGGCCGTAAAACTTCGACCAGCATTGGCAATTTAATTTAACAAGACTTTTGACTCTTGGCTCGCACGTGCAGATCAAAGCTATCCCCTATCTCTCCAAGCCCACTAAATTATGTGCAGTAGTCTGCACTCTGTGAACCCTTATTTCTTCAGCTTAAAATAATATGCTAACACACCACACTAAAGTTATACAAAACACTTCTATAAAATATTGCCTTTAACACACATATATAGGTAAGCAAAATCATTGATTATAATGAATCCATGTCGTATAAAAGATGCAATGGCACATTTCGCTCTCACACAGTACCATGTGGTCTGCACGCTTCTTCATTTTACATTTTACATCTTTCTTCATTTAGCAGCTACATACATGGAACCTGATTAACACGTCTAATGTTCCTAAGCATTCCCACACATTTCTACATTAGCCCACACTCTATACGGACTTTTCTAACTCTAATAAACACTCTAGAGTAAATGCGGATACATTTTCTCACTTCTTAAGTTACATTAGCTAACTTTACGCCACAGGCTTGTAAATATGACGTATACATATTTTTCATTCAAATTGCGCTCTCTCAGTTCCCCCCTTTGATGACCTCTAGGGGTCATCACTAGTACATCAATTTGAATGTGTCACACAGAACTTGTTGCAAGGCTCCCTCTTTTTATCGTTTCTAGAGCTCTCAGACTTCTATATTGATGATCTTGCATAGCAGCTAATCTCCGTTCCTGTTCTCTCATGGACCTTTGCAACCTGTTTGATCTATACCATTTGTACAGTCTCACTAAACCCCACAATATGATTATGCAAATTAAAATTATGAAGATAGGCTTCAGAATATACCAGACAAAGCTCTTCCCGAGATTGGCAAACCAACCTTCAACTTTACCCATTCCATGACCTACTTTTTCCCAAACATTTACCCTTGTTAGGTCTTCAATTTCTTGATGTATCTTAGTAATATTCTGTATAGCCTTCTCAAGAGGTTTTGGATTGTCTGGAATGTAAGTGCAGCATTCCTGGACCTTCAAAGCCTTACAGACTCCGCCCTCTTTTGCTAGCAGAACGTCTAAAGCAAGACGGTTCTGAAGGACCATTGCCCTAATCGATTGCATCTCTCCTTCCACCAGCATCAATGACCTTGCAGTACTGGCAGACAACCTATCTACAACTGTAGCCAATCTCCTGATCTTAACATCATTAAGTATCAAACCTAAAAGAGGAAACATGGCGCCAAATACGTCTCCAACTACTTCAGCATCTCCTACATCCCTTTTCCCTCTTGTCGAAGCCTTTCCCTCTAGGATCTCTAAATCCTTTGCATGGTATATTTTGGGGAAGACAATCGCCAAATAACATGAACCATACCAATTGTCAGGCGATTTCACATAGGCATTTCCTTCCACATACAAAATATACGTTAGGAATCACTTGCATCCCTTTCAAGAAATCTTTCGTATAATATTCTAACCGAAAAGCATGTTCACAACTAACTTCACCTACAAATACACTCTCATAATACGTTTTGCTTCGGGTCAGACATAACTTTCCTTTCTGTGTTCGATCTAAAGCTATTGGACCATTACTACCCTTCTTTTTGTGTGCCTTTTCCTCTTCGGTCCAATCTGTTTTCCATTGTCCTGACATTTTTAAAATCTTCTGCCTCCTGTAACGGTCATCAACTTGTCCAATAAACTTTTTCTCGATCTCTGACACTTTGCAAGTCAGGTTATTTCGGCGTGCATATGAAGTATCTAATGTATCCCAAGGAAGGAAGAATTTAGCCAATCTATCTTCCTTCTTGTAATAGTCCCAATTGTTCATTTGTTTATAATTCGGGACTTCGGGTAATACCGAATCATAATTTGAGAAGTAGTACTCAAACCCCTCTCGACCATAAAATATACTGAGCAATAAACTACATGTTATCCCATATGTCAATGGAAGATGATGATATCGAATGCCTTCATCTACGGAAGCCGGCAATTGCATGCAGACATAACAATCCTTGGCCTCCATGGCATCAATATACTCGTACAATAGTTTGGCAAATGCGTTTGTTCTGAAATTTCCCTGCGACTCATCTATGTGTAACCTACGGGCTTCTGCTGCCAGCAACGCCTTTTCCTGCATTACATTGTTCTCCTGCTTCTTTCCAACAAGAGCAGGTTTCAAAGTCGTTACAGGCTTTACATCTGTTGTCTCAGTTACACTTGCATGTCCCACTATGTATGATACAGTAACTACTATGATTATAAGAGAAATTACTACTGCTATAAGTGTGCCTACTATGCATTTTGCTTTGCGATTCGAACTGCCGGTCTCCATGTTATCAGACAGCGTAGCTTTTCTTTGAAAAAGTTTCTTTTGATTTCTTCACTCGGCTTACATTTGATTTCTCAGTCTGTGAACCACTCTTAAAAACGACAAAGTCTCTTTTCAACAAAGTGTCTTTTATATTCAGCAACAGACAACCCTAGCCCTTCTCCATCCACTAAATGAAATCCCTAATTTTCTTCTTCTTTCCACTAGGCACTAGGTTATCTTCTTTCTCGCTGGTTTATTTACAAAGTCTTTAGGTATCTACAATGATTCTGGTGCCAGCAGCTCTAATGGCGTATTCCAACAGTTCTAAACGAAGGATGGTTTCCTCATGTGCTGGTACTGGATGACCCAAGGTTGGAAACTCTAATCTATTCAGTACCAAGTCCTTTATCCGGCTTAGATACAGAGGGACGGAGAGTGTGAACGTTAGCAACCCTTCAGTTTCGATTCCAGGTGTCAACAGCCGTACTTCCACCGTTACAATTGGATCGAGATTGGTCACCTGCACTTCCCTCACCCTCCCGGATCTCTGTCCCCAAGACATCTGCCGCCAGGTAGGTCCACTCAGGAGTGGCGTATCTTCTGAAGGGCACACGTACCCTCCTTGATCTTCTTGGACTCTCAGAGTCTGAGTCCGCTGCACCTTCGTCTAGGTCTGAGTCTTCAGAAATCGGGACAAGAGTTCTTTCTGGATTCGCTCTCAGGCTTGGCCTTCTCCTTCTTTCAGGCCAGCTAGCTTCTCCACTCCTTGTCCTCCTGCTCCTTGTTCTTGCACTTGACTCTTGACCACTTGCAGCTTGATCAATGTCCGATTCGTACTCCCAGCTACTTTCTCCTTCTGTAGCAGCTTCAGTTTCGCTGGTGTATTGACCGTCCTCGGCCTGGTCAGACACACTCTCAGTCTCCTCTGACACCCCTGCAGCTTGGCTGATCCCCTCTGTGGCTTCTCCGCTTTCAGCTGGATTTTCATCCGAGAGAGGAGCTGCTTCTTCCGGAGGTGCTGGAACTCTTCGAGTGTGTGAGGCGTGGATCCAGTTGGGCAAGCCTCCACACTTCACTGCAGTGTTCGTGATCAATATGACTTGGAAAGGTCCACGCCAGCGCAAGTCTAGACAATTCTTCCTGACGTGTTTCTTCACCAGGACCCAGTCCCCCGGACACAGATCGTGGCACAGATCATGAGACGATGAAACTTCAGCAGCCTGCACCTGAAGAGACACAGAATGAATGGCGTCAGAGAGTCCCTTACAATAGTCCAGGATCAAATCATCTGTGATGTTCAACAATGCTGCAGTTGGAACGGATGGCAGTCTCATAGCCCTCCCCATTAGCACTTCATGTGGGGAGAGACCTGTCCTTCTGTCTGGTGTGCTACGTATGCTCATAAGGACCAGTGGAAGTGCACCAGGCCAGCTCAAGGATGTCGACAAACAAACTTTGGCAAGTCGGGACTTAATGGTGCTGTTGATTTGCTCCACGATCCCTGAAGCTTCTGGTCGATAGCTACAGTGCAGCTTCTGGTCTATACTTAGGGCTGAACATAGCATCTTCACAATTTCGCTGTTGAAATGTGTTCCTCTATCTGATTCCAAAGAGGCCGGCACCCCGAAGCGCGGTATCAGTTCTCTAAGCAATAGCTTTGCTACTGTAAGTGTGTCACACCTACGTGTGGGGTAAGCCTCAACCCATCTGGAAAATATACAGACAATCACTAGGACGTATCTGAGGCGTTTGCACTTTGGCATTTCAATAAAATCTAATTGCATTCTATTGAATGGCCCCCCAGACCTCCCTATGTGGCTCAATGTGACTGGTGTTCTCTTCCCTACATTCAGTTGTTGACAGATAACACAACGTTGACATACTGCTTCTGCCGCTACTCTAAACTTTGGGTTGTACCAGGTTTGCCTGAATACCCTTACCATGGCATCTCTACCTATGTGTGCTGGTCCATGCAATCTCCTTGCCATTGGACTGACGAGTTCGTTTGGTAACACTGCCCTCCCATCTGCAGAGATCCAAAAGTCCATCTCACTCTTGGTACAACCAGCTCTTTCCCATGCCTTTTTCTCGAAATCAGGTGCATTCTCTTGTATACATTTCAACTCATCCCAAGTGTCTACAGTTTCCAACAACATAGTTAACTCGGTCCTTTCCTGTATTCCCCCCACTTTTACCTCTGTAAAGGAATACCCTTGTTCCGCACAGTAGCGTGCGACTTCATCAGCATACCTATTGCCTTGTGACACAAAATCCGTATTCCTTGTATGAGCTGTACATTTAACAACGGCAATAGCTGCTGGACCTTGTAGTGCTTCTAACAATAATCGAACAAATTCTCCATTCCTAATAGGAGAACCTGAGGAGGTCATGTAACCTCTTTGAGACCATAACTGCCCATAGTCATGAACTACCCCGAAACCATACTGGCTATCGGTGTAAATGGTGACTCAAATTTTATTACCTGCTAAACAGGCACGGGTCAAAGCAATGATTTTAGCTACC
Organism: Lissotriton vulgaris; assembly: GCF_964263255.1. NCBI lineage: Eukaryota > Metazoa > Chordata > Amphibia > Caudata > Salamandridae > Lissotriton > Lissotriton vulgaris. The sequence continues at coordinate 442,879 of NW_028249667.1, read as the reverse complement.
TGAGCGGAATGTACTCCTTCCAGGCAGGCGGCTTCCACAACTCCGGTAATGGTACAAACGGCATATGCTGCTCTCAGCTGACCAATATCGTCTCTTACGCATGAGCCATCAACAAAGAATATTTCATCTGGGTCGGTCAATGGCTCATCTACGATATCTGGTCTTGGTTTGGTGCATAGTTCAGTCACATCAAGGCAGTCATGATCTGTACAAACATCATCATCAATGTCATTTGGAAGTGGCATCACAGTGGCAGGATTCAAAACAGAGCACCTCTTTAGGGTCACGTTCTCGGCAGCCAAAATGACTTGCTCATAGCGCGTGAGCCTGCTGTTTGTCAGATGCTGTGTCTTGGTCCTGGTCATCAACAGTTCAACGGAATGCGGTACATACACCACTAACTGGTGACCCATCACTATGTTCTCACACCTTTCAATGCTGACACCCGTTGCAGCAACGGATTTGAGACATCCGGGCAACGCTGCGGCTACTGGATCTAAGGTAGCCGAGAAGTATGCAACTGGTCTACGGGCATTTCCGTGTATCTGGGCCAAAACTGACAAAGCACAGCCTTCCCTTTCACAGCAGTAAAGTAAGAATGGTTTTTCGTAATCAGGCATTCCTAAAGACGGGGCACGACACAAGTCCTCCCTCAGCTGCAGAAACGCCATCAAACAATCTTTTTCCCATGGTACCGGATCACTCACCCCCTTGTGCGTCAGTTTTTGTAAAGGTTTTGCCTTCAGTGAAAAGTTAGCTATCCACTGCCGGCAATAACCAACCATTCCTAGGAACATCCTGACTTCTCTTTGTGTTTTGGGCGAATTCATTTTCATGATCACCTCTATTCTGTCTGGTGACACCTTCCGTTTTCCCTTTTCAATCCTGTGACCCAAGTACTGTACTTCGGTCAAACAATACTGCAATTTGCTTGGAGACACCTTGTGTCCGTTCTCTGCCAAGTGATTTAGTAAGGTGATGGTGTCTATTTTGCAAGCTTCCTCAGTTTCTGACGCCACAAGTAGGTCGTCTATGTACTGAACCAGAACCGAGTTCATGGGCAGTACTAGACTTTCAAGATTTTTCTTCAGCAGCTGGTTAAAAATCGATGGGCTTTCTGTATACCCCTGTGGGATACGACACCATGTTAAAACGCGATTTTCCAGCTTAAAACCGAAAAGATATTGGCTTTCCTCATCTAAGGGGATTGAAAAGAAGGCCTGGCACAGGTCTATCACCGTGAACCACTCAGCTTGGAATGGTATCTGAAACAGTATCACTGATGGATTCGGTACCACTGGACAACATGAAACAACTATATTATTAATCTTTCGAAGGTCCTGCACTATTCTGTATTTCCCACTAGGCTTCTGCAAACCCATAATCGGGGAGTTACATGGGCTTCCCACGATTTCCTTCAATATTCCCTGCTTAATCATGGATTCGATCACAGGCTTTATTCCTGCAATCGTCTCCGGGGTCAACTTGTATTGGGGTGTTCTTGGATACTCAGCATTTGGTTTTACCATGATCTTTACTGGCTCTACCCCTTTGATCAGTCCTATTTCCTCCCCAGTGAAATCCCACACCTCAGCTGACACCGCACCTCTCAAATCCCATGGAAGCTCCTCCACCGTCAAGGTAGGATATAGCTCCACGCATACTTGTGAGTTTGCAACCTTAAAATCGGCATCATCATCGTTAGTCTGCACTTCTACTCCTTGAGGTGTGCAATATATCGTACAGTTCAGTTTGCATAACAGATCTCTTCCTAACAGACACACAGGACTGGAATCACAAACCACAAACTGGTGCTCATCACTGTATTTCCCTATTTTCACCGACACTGGTTCTGTCAGAGGATTCGTCATTCTCCTATTTGCGACTCCTACTACCTGGATCGTTTCTCCTGACATTGGCAGACCTGGGACCACCGCTGATCTCAGAGTGGATCGAGTGGCCCCCGTGTCCACCAAAAAGGTCGTAGGGCACCCTGCCACTTCAGCCTCCACGTATGGTCCCCTCTGGTCTACCTCTAAGGCTGCCCCTAAGGTACAATCTTCCTCTCTATTCACTCGCTGTCCCGTAAGGGGATCAACGTAGTAGCATTCCTCTCCTCCTACGAACAGTGGCAGTTGTCTATAGGTTTTTCCCCCGTTCGCAATACGAGGTGGTTGAGGGAACTGGGCTCGAGGAGTCGGAGTCCCCCCTTTGATAAACTTTCCCTCCGGTATCGTTGTTCCCTTCACCAGACTGTTCTGGACATCGTCTTCCTCAGGTTCTAATTCTCCAGTCTCGATATTATAGGGGCACTCGCGTTTCCAATGTCCCACCTCGTTACACTGGTGGCACCTAGTCGTCTTTTTCAATGTCGCAATATCTATCCTAGGTCTCTGTTTTTCCTCATCGTCTTTACTTTGATTATTCTGCTTTTTCCCTAGGGTTACGGTTCCCTGTTGCCGCTGTCCACCCTTTCCAGCTGACTGCATCTGTACCAACATCAGTTTTTCCTTAAGTTTCTTTGCTTTCAAATCTATTTCATCGCTGCAGTACCTTGCATATCTCAGAATTTCATCTAATGGTTTGTTTTGCCAACAAATTAAATACTGCTGAATCATCAAGCTGATGTCAGGTCTCAGACCCAGAACAAACTTTGACACAAACTGTCCTATGTCTTTAGGATCCATCACATCCAACCCACTGTACTGTTTGAACGCTTTCAGCAATCTCTCATAATACTCATGGACAGTTTTTTTAGGTTCCTGAGTGGTTCGATCTATCTTAACCCAGTCTATGTCCTGCAGCGGCACCTTCTCTTTCAACCATGCCATTACCCTCTCGTACTTTTCCATGACTTTCTCTGATGGCCCGTTTGTCTGGGCGTCCCTATCCGGTTCAGAAATGGGCCATTCAACACTAAGCTTGCATGCCGTCCACAAATCCCCTGGTACTACAATGTAAAACAGGGTGTTCAAATCGACCCACAGTACTTTGGAGATCTTTACAAACCTCTCTACCTGTTTATACCACTCCACGGGGTTCTCCCTCAGCTTAGGAAAAGAATTGGTAAATGCCGCTAAGTCCCCCCTACTCCAGGGCACATGCACGTAGCTTCCATTCGCGATTTCTCGCAAAGGGAAAGCTTCCATTCGCTGTGGCCCTCCCTCTGGGGACATCCCAATTGTACTCCTTCTGACGGTCCCCCTCTTGGACCATCTTTCCTCCCATTTATCCAAATCCCTCCACGTTCTTATACCCAAGATCAGTTCCTTTATGTGTATTTTCAACCCAATCGTCCTCCGTTCGTCTAGGTCCTGATCCGTGCAATTCAGCCTATGGTTACCCTGTAATGCTTTAGTTCTTGATAAGTCTATCATGTACCTGGTTGCCAACTCAGATAATCTTTCATGTACTGACCTCGCCTTCCGAGTAACATCCTTTGCCATAAACAGTACCTCATCTTGTTCATACAGGTCGATTCTCTCCATTGGCAATGTGCCGTCTATTATTTCATCTAGATCTGATTTTAGACTGGTTAGTCTTTTTGCCTTTACCTCAGCTCTCAGTACCTCACTCCTAGATGGTCCGTTTACATCCCTCTCGTCCCAACTCCGAGTCCTACGTCTAGGCACAGGTGAGCTATGAGGAGTCCTCCTTTGTTCCCATCTTTCTAAGTCCCATGCTCTTCCATCTTACCTAGGTGTATGGTGGAACAATGTTCTATTTCCCACCACCCCATTCTGTCTCTTCGGCTCTGTCTCTCTAGACACATGATAGGATCCCCCGTTATTTTCTAAGTCTCCGCAATTCCCTTGCTGTCTGGTGTCACTCAGTAAACGATAAGGTCCCTCACAGCTCTCCATGTTCCCGCGATCTCGTCCGTGATCACTGGATACATGGTGAGACCCTTCACGACTCTCCATACTCCCGCGACTCCAATGTTGCACATTTTCGCCCGGTGTGTGGTGAGTGCACCTGTAACTGTCCCTGTACTCCTGTGTCCTTCGGTCTCCCTCGCTGAGGATGGGGCGAGGCACCCCCCCACATCCTGTATTCTTGTCTTCACACGTTCGTCTATTGCCACCTGTGATATGGCGGGTATCTCCTTTGCTTTCCTGACTCTTTCCGTCCCACTCTGGACTGCTTTCGCCAGCTCCGCAGTGAGAGAGTATCCTGTTATCTCGACCTCTCCATTCAGCTTCCGTTTCTATTCTGTTATTCTGAGTTTCTACGGCAGCATCCCATTCTTTCAAATACTCCCTTAGCTCTTTATGGGATTTCGGTCGTGGTCCCCTCAGATCCATCAGCCCTCTCTGACCCCCCTGCTCTATTAAGGGATCCGTTACTGAATCCAATGGGGTACTCCGACCTCTTGGTCCTAGCAACTGCCTTTGGGAATTAATCGTATTGTTCCTGCTTTCCATCTCTGCTCTTTCCCTGTCCCGACGTGCCTGTTCTTCCTCCTGTGCTCTCTCTGGGTTGTAGATTGACACTACAGGACCTATGGTAACAGGTACTTGTAGAGCATCCGGCAGCTGATACGACCTTGCTCACTCTGTTTCCGGCACTTTTTGTACCACAAACCTTCCGACTACTCTCTGTACTGGACTAGATTGAGGTATTTCCTCGCCTTTTTTTGGTTCCCAATCTGATATGGGGAGCGGTCTATTTTCCCCCCTTCCGGCCCCATCCCCCTGCTGGAGCTCGGGACGTTCGGCCTCTCTATTGTACGGAGGTGGTCTGTCTAATAATAACCTATTTATCAGACTATCATCCGTCTCGCTCTCATCATCCTCCTCTGGAGGCTTCTTTTCTCCTGTAACTTCTATCACTGGGTACAGTTTATCTGCTTCTATTCTCTGCACCCTCCACTTTTTAGCTTCATCATCCCATTTGGCATCCTGCACTGCTCTTACCGATCGTTTCACTCTTTCTTGGCGCCTGTTCAGGCTCCGGTCGTACGCCGCCCTGAACCATGCATTGAGGGCTTCAAACTGTGTTGGCCTGGGTAGAGGTCTCGTTGCGAGCATTACTGCTTTCAGCTGGTTCAATGCTTCTAACCTAAACGTTCCGTATCTCGGGAACGTCAGTTCCTCATTTCCCTCTGTTATCTTGCTCCACTCAGAGATCCATAATATATTATGTAACCCCACATTCACAGCCATATAATGAGCTGGTGTACCCTCCGGCGGGGCCTCTTCCCCAGCATATGAGTTCCCTCTGTCTCTCTTAAAGATCGCCCTTAGACATTTAAAACACTTCATTTTCAAGAATCTACGATTTTCCTTAATTCACTTCCTTATTTACTTCCCGATGGCGAACCACCAATCTCTGCGCGGCTCTCGCTGACCAGCCTATCCTAGCGCGGTTCTCGCTGACCAGCCTATCCCAGCGCGGCTCTACACCAACCAGCCTATCCCAGCGCGGCTCGCTCTGACGTCACTCGTCCCCTTTGCAGCAGTTCCCCTCCTTTCTCAGCTCGTCTCCCGGTCTTGCATGCGTCTCATTCATACACCGAAAAATGACTACTTCCGACCAAGCGATCACTTTTCTTGACTGTACGTCCACAGTCTAACTGTAATTGTCACCTCAACTGACGAGACGTCTTTCACAAACGTTCAGACGATCGCCTTAACTGATAGGTTACTTACACACAGTAAACGTCCGACCAGCGTCCGTTACTCATACACTCACTCTTACGTTCCCCCTATCACGGTCCTGCGGGCGATCAATGGTACCTCACGACCCCGTTCACAATGGTAGACAATTACTCTGGATGTCCGATACACCCGAACCACTTAAGCCCTTCTCTGGACTTAAGATTTTCACCGGTTGCGCGCGCTCACAACCGTCTCTCAATCACACTACAGGCATTCAACTCCGCTTGACATTACAACACAGGTACAACACAAAACACCGCAATCTGGCAACGCATGACCCTTATACTCACTCTCGACCGACTCTGCTGCTTTTTCTCTCTCGCACCATCAGCACCTTCTTCGGCAGGTAGCTCTTCTTCTGGTCGTCGATGACTAGGGGCCTTGGGGTAATCTTGACCTAACCTAGGTCGCTTTCCTCAAGAAGCCAACCATCTTTCTCTGCTACCAACTGCGGGCGTGAGATTTTGATCGATTATCTAATCACCCTGATCCTTATCTCACTTGAGTCCCTTTTTGGATCGGTTATTGACTGTCATTGAGTAAAAGGCAAACCCACATAGGTTAAATCAACCCCATAGACTGATGCAACTCTAAAGAACCACTTACGACTGAAAAGTTTAAAGATTTATTATAAAGCCAAAATCAGTTGCAAGTACAAACACCTCAATATAAGGTTCAAAAGGTATACAGGTAATAGAATGAACATGAACTCTCTAAGAGATCTCAATCGACAGAAGAAAACTACTAAGACCAATTCAAAAATCAATAAGTTGAATATCATTGACACAAGGTGAATCTGAATTGTCATTTACAGAAAGAAATGAAACAGGTTAAACTGTCCCTACACTATGCTAGATGACATCCCTACTTAACAAGTTCTTTACCTAAAAAGGTGTCAGCCGTTGGACTTCCGAAGAAGCTCAATCTCTCTTAGTCTCAGATGGAAACCTATGTCGTGTAGCAGTACCCTTTCTGCCTACCCATCCGCTCTCTAAGGGTCCTCAGGCCATCTGCTCTACCTCCTCCCCGGGGTGCTGTCCCTGATACAAAATCACAGTATGGGTGGAACGCCCCTTTGGGACGCCCACCACGTATACACTTCACGTGGTCTCGCTTCTGGGTTTTTTCCATAGTTTCGTTTCTTTGGATCGTCTGTTAAGTTGACCTTGCTTCCCAGGCGTCGTCTCCATCGTGCCGGTACCCCCATGACATTCCGGTCGACTCCTCCGGACCCGAGCCTATCTCCTCAAACAGAGCTCTATTCATAATAATAATAATAAGGGTAGCTTATAAAGCGCTTGGTTACGCCAAAGCGTGTCCCCGCGCTGCAACTGAAGAACTCTGAGCGAGGTGGAGACCAGTGATCCGTTATCTGGAGAACAGGTGTGTTTTTAGGTTCTTGCGGAAGCTGGATTCGGATGGATCCAGACGGAGATGGAGAGGGAGGGAATTCCAGCTTTTCGCTGCCAGATAGCGGAAAGAGCGTCCGATTGGTACCCCCCTCGCACCTGCAAACAGACACTTCGAAACAGGGCCCCAAATTCCAGGCTCCCCTTATCTTACTAGGCCGTAAAACTTCGACCAGCATTGGCAATTTATTTTAACGAGGCTTTTGACTTTTAGCTCACACGTGCAGATCAAAGACAACCCACTATCTTTCCAGGCCCACTAAATTATGTGCAGTAGTCTGCACTCTATGAACTCTTATTTCTTCAGCTTAAAATAATATGCTAACACACCACACTAAAGTTATACAAAACACTTCTATAAAATATTGCCTTTAACACACATATATAGGTAAGCAAAATCATTGATTATAATGAATCCATGTCGTATAAAAGATGCAATGGCACATTTCGCTCTCACACAGTGCCATGTGGTCTGCACGCTTCTTCATTTTACATTTTACATCTTTCTTTATTTAGCAGCTACATACATGGAACCTGATTAACACGTCTAATGTTCCTAAGCATTCCCACACATTTCTACATTAGCCCACACTCTATACGGACTTTTCTAACTCTAATAAACACTCTAGAGTAAATGCGGATACGTTTTCTCACTTCTTAAGTTACATTAGCTAACTTTACACCACAGGCTTGTAAATATGACGTATACATATTTTTCATTCAAATTGCGCTCTCTCAAGGGTCTCAAGGCGCTGGGGAAAGGAGGGAGGAGGGCTGCTGGTCGGTCGGGGTAGAGGATCATTTGAAGAGTCAGGTCTTGAGGTTCTTCCTGAATTGGGTCAGTGATGCTGATTGCCTGAGATGCAGGGGTAGAGTGTTCCAGGTCTTGGTGGAAAGGTAGGAGAACGATCTTCCTCCGGTTCTGGTCTTGTGGATCCTGGGGATGGAGGGCGAGTTGGGAGGATTGGAGTTGTCTGGTGGGTACATGGAATGTGAGGGGAGGGTTAAGGTATGCTGATCCTTTGTCCTGTAGAGCTTTGTAGGCGTGAGTGAGAAGCTTGAAGGTGACTCTCTTGTGACTAGGAGGCAATGGAGTTGTCAGAGGTGTTGCGTCATGTGCCTGTGGCGAGGAATGTCAATGACTAGTTGTTAGACCTGACATCATTGGCTTGAGTCTCTCCTCCATTTTTTCTGTTTGCCTCCACTGTTTTACGATGTTTTGCTGGTATATGCTTTGGGCGCGGTGTCACTGCTGATCAGTGCCACAGCGCAAGTGCTCCCCATGTTAAATTGATGTATCTATTGTATCCATGTTTGGCTTATTTGGCTTACTGTCAGTCCCTAGTCTAGTGCACCAGGAGTGCCGGGGCTTGTAAATACAAATGCCGCTCGTGGGCTTGCAGCACGTGTTGTGCCACCCACAGGAGCGGCCTCGTAAAAGAATGTCTACGGGTCGGTCATTGCGAGACCCACATGCAGCCTAGTGCTGTCACGCAGGCTGCGCAAGTATACCTACTTGCCAGCCCCTCAAACCTTCCCTTGACTTCATGTTAGTCACCCCTATGGTAGGCCCGCGGGCAGAGTGCATTGTAAGTATAAGGTAGGACACGCCTGACCAAGTTGGCATGTCCTAATAGTGAATTACCGCCATCTTCGTTCTTCACTATTGCGAGGTAGCCTGCTCTCCGTTGGGTAGAATGGGCCGCCGGGATTATTAATGCTATGACCCTAGCTGGCTCGGGGAGCATGGTGCAATGTCAAGTTTGGTATCCCTGAACTCGGGGTTTAATTACGCATCCGTTGGTGTGGATGGTTTTTGGACTCTGGGTTTGAAAATAGCACTTTTAGAAAGTGTCTATTTTCTTGTCTAACCATTTCTGGTTTCTGCTGGTCTTGCGTGTGTGTGACAGGAGCTGGGTGGCTCCACAGGTCTGGATGAGTCAGTGTGGGATGAGTGGGACATTTGCGTTGAGAGTAGGGGGAGAGTAGTTGCTGATAGCCTGCCCTGCCGGATACAATGCTGGCTCCACCTCCTGCCAAGCGGCTGATGGCTCTGTGCCTGCCATGGACGATCCTAGCCCCACCTCCTGCCAGGAGGCCGATAGCTCTGCTCCTGCCAGTGTCAATGCTGGCTCCACCTCCTGCTGGGTGTCTGAGGACCCAGCCCTGCTCAGTGAATAGGCCAGGTGCTACTGCCTGGCTCCACCCACAACAGACCCAGGATGTTGGGAAATTCCCCTGCATGGACAAAGGGATCAAAGCCAAAAAGGGGTATAAGAGAAGGACCCCTGAACCAAGAATTTAGATCACTTCTGACAAGGAACCCTGTAACCAAGGACAAGAGGCCTGCTGATCTGAGGACTTGCCTACCCCTTCTGCCAGTGTGCTGTTTGCTGGGGGGAATCCTGCAGTGCTTCTTTATTTTTGCCAAGGAAACCAGGAGAGAGGAACTGTGTGTGTACTCTCACGCTTGCTAAGAAAATCTCCAAGGACTGGAAGAGTGCCAGTCTCCTGCCGAAGTCACAGGGCTAAAGGACTTCACCTGCTTAAAGTGCTATTTGCTGGAACCTGTGAATCCAGCACCTCTGAAAGAGCCAGCAACCTCGACGCCGACGGGCGTCGCCGAATCCAGCTCGATTTAGTGGGTAACGGCCCCAGTGTCCCGCTTCCTCGACGACCGGCCGCCGGGCCCGACCGACGCCAGCAGCAACGCCAGTGAGTGGGAGTACGGCTCTAGCTCCAGGGGACCTCGTGTCTGCACCACTGCTGATCGCATCGCCCTCGTGCCCTCTCGACGCCGTGAGCGCTGCTCACTCTGTGCAACCGCATCATCGACGACGCCTGCTGAGGCCTGATCGACACCGAAGACGCGACGCCGGATTGCTCGACGCCGCTGATCATCGTGTGCTTCATTTTCCTAAAGGTACTGTGTGTTGGGGGTCCGTGTGACTCCGGGCTCGACGTAGCGCTCCTCGCGGTCGACGCCGAACCTTTGAATTAACTTTGCCTCGACGTCGTGTAGCCCCCGTGTGGGTTACCCTGTTGCTAAGAACTGTATTGCCAAGAAGAAGATTTGCTTTGATACTAAAGACTTTGTGCTAAAGAAGAACCTACCTTTGAACTATCCCTTTTTCCTTCCAAGAGTATTTATTACGATTGTGTACATTTTTTGTCGTTATTTGGTCTTGTGCTAAGCCTTATATAAAAATACTTATTTTTATAATACTACTGCGTTTGTCCATTTGTAGTGTATTCACTTTATTACTGTATGTGGTCATAAATGCTTAACACACAGCCTCTGAGATAAGCCTTTCTGCTCTGCCAAGCTACCAAGGGGGTGAGCAGGGGTTATCGAAGGGTGTGATCCCCTTGCCCTGACTAGAAAAGGTGTGTCTCTATTTGTCAGAAGTGCATACCTCTGCCAACTAGAGACAGCCGGTTCTAACACTAGTCTAGTGGCAGTGTTTTGGACTTTGGACATTCTGTAGTTTCTTGAGCTGTTTCAGGTTGATGCTGGCTTAGAGCACATTGCTGTAGTCGAGTCTGCTGGTGATGAGTGCGTGGGTGACCGTCCTTCGGGAATCTGTGGGGATCCATCTGAAAGTCTTTTGGATCAGGTGGAGCATGTGGAAGTAGGCTGAGGAGAGTGCATTGATTTGGTGGTTCATTGTGAGTGAAGAGTCCAGTATAATGCCAAGGTTGCATGCATGGTCTGTCGGGGGGGGGTAGAGCACCCAGAGTGGCTGGCCACCAGGAGTCCTCCCAGGCTGACGGGGTGGGTCCCAGGATGAGGACTTCGATCTTGTGAGAGTTGAGTTTGGGGCAGCTGTCTTTCATCCATGTAGCGATGGCCTTCATTCCACTGTGGAAGTTGGTTCTGGTGGGTGAGGGTTTGTTGGTGAGGGAGAGGATCAGCTGGGTGTCGTCGGAATAGGAGACAATGTTGAGTCTGTGTCATCTAACGATGAGTGTGAGGGGGGGCCATGTAGATGTTGAAGAGGGTGGGGCTCAGAGAAGAACCCTGGGGGACACCACAGCTGATCTCCGTGGGTTCTGAGGGGAACAGTGGTAGTCTGACTCGCTAGGGTCTTGTCTCGGATGCCGGCATCATGGAAACTGGTGATTAGGGTGTGGGGGAGACGTTGTCGAAGGCAGCAGAGAGGTCTGGTAGGATGAGGGCTGCGGTTTTGCCCTGGTCGAGGAGGGAGCTGATGTCATCTGTGGCGGCGGGGACTGCAGTCTCTGTACCGTGGTTGCTTCGGAAGCCAGACTGGGAGGTGTCCAAGACATAGTTCGCTTTAGTGAACTTGAAGAGCTGGGCGTTGATGTCCTTCTTATGACCTTGGCTGGAAACTGGAGGAGGGAGATCGGTCTGAAGTTCTTGAGGTCTGTTGGGTCTGAGTATGTCTTCTTCAGCAAGGGGTTGATCTCAGCGTGTTTCAAGTCATTGGGGAAGGTGGCAGTTTCAATGGCGCAGTTGATGGTGCGGAAGAGCTGGGGGACGATGGCGGCAGCTGGTGTGTGGAAGATGTGATGCAGGCATGGGTCCGTCAGGGCTACTGAGTGGATGCTCTTCATGGTCTTGAGCATGTCCTCTGTAGTGAGCGGGGTCCAGCAGAGCACGGTCTGTTGAGGGGCAGCTTTGTTGTGTGTGATGGTGGAGGGTGTGGCGGCCAGGTCTAGGGTATCAAAGCTGTTGTAGATCTTCCTGATCTTGTGCAGTAAGAAGGTGCTGAGTTTGTTACAGAGGCCTTGCAAAGGGGGAATGTCTGTGGTCTCACTGTTGGGCCTGTCGAACTCTTTTATGATTGCGAAGAGTTCTTTGCTGTTGCTTGTGTTGGCATTGTCTTGATAGGCTGTTTTCTTGGTGGTTTTCAGGAGGGGGTGTTGTGCGTTGACGGCAGATTTGAAGGTTGTGTGACTTTCCAGAGTTTTGTTGCTCCTCCATATCTTCTTGAGACGTCTGCAGGATCATCTGGACTCATGGAGGGCAGGGGTAAATCAGCTGGCTGCCTTGGAGCATTGTTTGCCTGGTCTTCTCTTGAGGGGTGCCATGCTGTTGGCACAGTTGGAGATCCATTTGTTAAGGTTGCATGCTGCGGAGTTGGCGTCCGTGGGTTTTGTCGGAGTGGTTTTGCTGTAGGAGTTGATGAGGAGTTCTTCGGTGGCATTGATTCAGCTGCTGCTGTGGGGCAATTATGGTGGGGTGTACAGTGGGCATGTCGAAGGCTAGGTGAACGCAGTGATGGTCGGTCCAGGAGAGTACATTGGTGTGGCTGTAGCTGATGTTCCCACTGGCGGAGAAGATGGGGTCAAGCATGTGGCTGGATGTGTAAGTTGGTGAGGTAACTAGTTACTTGAGTCTAAATTTGGCATGGTTCTCCAGGAGAGAGGCGGTGTTCTGATTGCTGGGGTTGTCCAGGTGGAAGTTGAGGTCTACAAGTAGTATTTAGTCGGTCGATGTGAGAGCCTGGGGTGCAATGAGGTTTACGATAGAGTCGGTGAAGGGGGATCAGGGGCCCAGGGGGCCTGCAGATGAGGTTGACACGGAGGGTGTGTTGGATTTGGTACGGATCCTGAAGTGGAGGTGCTCCATGGTTGTTGTGGGTCGTTAGAGTGCATGGTTAGTCGAAGTGTGCTTTTGTGAGCGATGGGGATGCCTCCTTCTAGGCGGTCCTTGTGGGTGATCTTGTAGCCATTGGGAATGGCAATGTCCGGTCCGGAGTAGGGGTTGGTCCACATTTCCGTGAAGAAAGCGATGTCAGCGATGTCAAGCATTGAGGGGGTCCCAGATTTCTGTGGCGTGTTTGTGGAGGGACCACAAGTTGAGGAGGATGCAGTTGAGGCAAACAGGTGCACTGACGGTGCGCTGGGCAGCGAGGGAAGCTGGTGTGATGGCGTGACTGAAAGTGCATTTGCCATCACCAAGAGTCTTCTTTGGTGATGCTAGTTGGCAGGCGGTGTGTCGTTCTGGGTTGAGGGCGCTGTTATCGTAGCGATGGAGGGTCCGAGAACCAGGGACCCTGGTACAGGGCACGGTACAGGTGCAAACGGGCTCGCGAAGTTGTGCCAGCAGCGCGGCCCTGCAGTGGCCGCCATTAAGTAGTGCTGCTGGGGGTGCTGTACAGCAGGGTGGTGGGAAACACAGCAGCAGGAAAGGACACTGCATGGGGTGGGACCAGGGGGGATCGCAGCTGCAACGTGGGAAAGGGCGGCTAAAAACAGGAGGAAAAGCGAACAAGCAAGAGTAAAGCAAAAGCCAGAGACAGAAAAACAGAAAGAACAGAGAGAGAGAGACAGAAAACAGCAAAAAAAAGGGTCAGGAGGGCAGTCAAGTAGCTGAGCAGTGATGCTCTACCACTGGACCACGAGAGATGAGGTGCAGGCAGGAGCCTGCGGGTGGAGGAGGGCCTTGAACTCTTGACCTCCGGGTCAGGGGCGCCAGCTGCAGCAGAAGTTACCTGCCTACCATAATCCCCCAGTGTAGCAGGTCACGTGCCTTTTTTCATCCCTTCAGGTATGAGTGATATGCAGGGTCACTGGAATTATGCGATTGTGCGGCTGCAGTGATGTTTGCAGAATTATGGATTTGCCCCGTTTGCCACATAATCCATCATCTGCTGCGTAATCTGCAGATTTTAACAAGATAGTTTCTAGCTCAAACAGGTCATAAATTGCTAAAATGTTAGCAACATGTGTTGCAGCGCAATGGAAGGCCCTTTACAAAGCTGGACTGGTCATCTTTCTGTTGCTTACTGCTATATTTGTTTATTAAACTGGTACTAATGAGGTGCAACTAATGCCAATACAGTGTAATCTAGTTTTAAAATGATGAAATAATGAAGTAACACTATTTCGAAATGTGCCACATTATGCTGCATAATTTGGCTTTTCTTGCTGCATAATTTACCTAGCCCTGCCACATAATTTGGTCCTCTCTTGCCACATAATTCCAGTCACCCTGGTTATATGTTGCCCGTCCACAATTTGCCCACTCAAGAAGATCAGTCTCTCAGTGTTTGGGCTCTGTTGCCCCAGCCGCCACCAATGTACCACATTTTGCCGCCATGTTGAAACCAGTCCTAGCGCTACCATTCAGGTCTGCATTTTAGAAAAGTAATGTGTGGCATCTCCCCTAACAGACATAACTTAACTGAGCTCTCCAGCTCTAGCCTGGTCATGTGATTTACCCGACACATAACTTCCGTCCAGAAGTCCGTCAGTCGGGGGGAGGCCCACGTCATATGTAGGAAGTCAGCGCAGGTGTTTTACCGCATGTACAGGTCACCTGGCTGCTGGGATCAATCTTGGCCAGTTTAGATGGTGTCAGATACATGTTATGCAGACAGTGGACCTGTATGAGCTTAAACCCCGCATTTGGGGAGATCAATTCAACTTGTTCACAATCTTGTTTCCATTCAGATGCAGTCAGATCATCCCTTCAGCACGGATTCCATTAGCCCCAAGCCCTAAGGCCCTGTTTTTAAAAGTATTTTGATGTACTCAGTTCATTGTTCCATGTAAATCCCTTGGACACCCCTTGGTGACCTGGAGCTATCAAAACTATTAAACAAACAAACAAACAAATAAATAAACAAATAGACAAACAAACAAACAAATGAATAAATACATAAATAAAGTGTTTCAGAAATGACAGTGACATCACTCCCACAGCAAATTCTCATTGAAAAATACCACTCAATCACATCTCCATAAATACGTTATCAAATTAGCTACAACTACGAATGACCTACAGTGAACAAAACATAGCGCCCAGATGGACACATCAAAGCACTACATACTCCAGCAACTTATTGGAAGTGATGCCCACAAAGCAGTCAACTATCGCATAAAAAGGTTTCCTGTGACCACAGACCAATAGCAGGTGTCAACCAGTGCAACCGAACAGGTGTGCCTCACAACCCAACAACTGTTGGGGCCTCCAACACCAACATGACCTTCATTCAGAACAACACACTCAAAAAACACACCAACAAAGAGCATGAGAACACCCCACATGACTACACCTGTTATCAGGTAGAATACATTGGGATTGCAGCAAGCAACATGGGCAGCTGGTAAAGACAAGAAACAAGCACTGGAAAAGCCAAAAGGTCTAGCTTTAATGTGCCAACACAGGCTTTCATAAATACTGCTTACATATGTTGTATGTACAAATGATTTTTATTACATTAAAGCCTACAATATTACCATATTAGGTTTTGGCAATGCCGAGGAAAAAGCAAACACAAGAGATGATGGACGGAGGGCTGAAACTTTTCAGACACTCACCCCAGTGGGGCGGGGGTGGGGGGCATGCGAGGATGCACAAAACAAACAATAAATATTTTAAATGCCGGTCAGGTGTCTCTGCCCCAATGCTCTCCTCAAGAATTAGGAAGTCCAGCCAGGCCCCACTGACCAAGCACAACGCTGCCTGCAATGCGTAATACCAGACTTCATTACGAAGGGATCCAGGACAAGGCCCTCGACTGGATCTGCTCCTTCCTCTCCGGCAGGACGCAGTAGGTCAGACTCCCCCTTTCCTCTCAGACTCTACACCAACCACCTGCAAAGTCCCCCAGGGGTTCTCCCTCAGCCCTATGCACTTCAACCTCTACATGGCTCCGCACGCCCCCATCGTCAGAACCTACGGACTCAACATTGTGTCATACTCATACGACATTCAACTCATCCTCTCCCTATCCAACGATCCCAACACCACCAGACACAACTTTCGAGAAGGCATGGAAGCAGTCGCCAAATGGATGAAAAACAGCTGCCTACAACTAAACACCAACAAAACAGAAATACTCATCATGGGCCCAAACCCAGACACCTGGAACGACATCTGGTAGCCCCCCGCCCTCGGAAGCCCGCCCACCCCCACAGACCAAACATGCAACCTGGGAATCATCCTTGACTCCGAGTGTGAGAAGGTGGCCTGATATGCAGTGCTCACTATTCTAGTGATCACTATGTATCAGTCCAACAACCCTTATTGATGATTGGTTGTAAGTCAACCTTATAGACCAGCTATCCTAGTAGCGTGGATACGAGCAGTCTTCGGGCTAAACTCTAGAGGGCGTGTTAAGCCAGCTGTTATACCATCACATATACCCCTTGAACACCAGGTGAAAGGACACCACACAAGTGTTATGAAAATAAACAGTGTATTTATTAGAATCACAACAGCCCTGTACTCTTTATGAGGACAGGGTACTAAGCACACAACAAAACTCTTACGAAAATACTTAAGTTAGCACAATATACACAAATGCCCGAGGGGCACGAAAAACCATATACTCTGAAAGTGGAATGCGAAATTACTAGCAGGTAAGTAAAGTACTAATAGGCCTTGGAATCGCTAGGACTTGACTATAGAACCTTTAGATTACTAATAGGAGGCCTAGGGGACTCGGGTGCAGAGTGTGCACTCTCACGCGGGATGCGGGACAAAGTCTATGGTAGCTAGTAAAGACAAAGTTAGTGTTCTCGGGCGAACCCGACCTGGTAGGAGAAAAACAAAAGTGGATTCTGACCCTTGGATAGTGAGGCTATGCTGGGGCACCGAAATGCCGAAGTTACCTAGCCCAGGGGCTACAGCTGCATATGTCTCAAAAGACGTCGGGAATCCTCGTAGACGGACCAGCAGCCTGAAGGAAAGATGCTGGCAGGCGACCAGTGAAGAGAGTTCGAAGTGATCCAAGCCTGGATCTTGAAGATGGACGATACCTGAAAGCAGAGGGGACCAAGTTCGTGACTACTAGCCAGTAGTCAGGTGGCACCAGGAGGGCACCGGATGGTAGTCACCTCGACTAGGTGAGTGGGCGACGCTGGGCTCTGCAGATCTCACGGACCAGGAGGCGTTGTCGGCGACCAGGATGGAGGAGCGAGCTGTCCCACGATGGTTGAAGCTGTCGGCGTCGCTGGACCCAGGATTGGGCAACAAAGCCTTGGCTAATTCAAGCCCACGCGGTGGACCTAAAATGGCGTCTTGAGTGGACCAGGAGGGTCGGGGTGCTCCTCTTTTGGAAGGGAGCAAGGGCCAGTCTGGAGCAACCAGACCAGCAGTGGTGATGTCGTCGGGCGTCGTTCAGAAGGCCACAAGCCAGTGGGCTAGTAGCCAAACAACGCGGTGAGCAGCAAAAAGCAGAAGGGCCCCACGCAGATCGTGGAGATGCTGGGAGGCTGGACTTCGGTGCTGGAGCTGCTCAGGGTCGGGGCTTCTCGGACCCCAAAGCACTCACCAGAGGATCCCTCGGCGGTCGTGCTGGAAAGAAGTCGTGCAGTCTTGAAGATGGCCGGTTCCTCGAGGTCTCGTCGCACCCACGGTTCTCAGCTTTGCTGTAGAGGTGAGTAGACGTCAGAGGTGCCAGGGAAGTCGGTTCTCGTCGAGCTGGGCAGTCGGATTCCGGAGGAAGGACTTGCAGCAGACCGCAGTGTTCTTAAGATGGTGCCTGCGGATGCAGGGTGACTACTCCTTAGTCACAAGGGAGAATCTTGAAGAAGAAATCTTGAAGTCCTTTCGTAGAAAGTTGTGTCTTGATTCCAAAGATGATCTAATTTGGAAGGGGGCCCGCTCCTAACTTTATACTAGGAAAAGGGGCTGACCCGGTGACTAGGTCCTGCCTATGGGTGGGACTAGGAGGGGGGTGGTTACACCCCTCTCCCATGCCGGACTTTCCCCAGGCCAGGGGCTGGTGTGCCCCTGGAACTGGTTCTAGCCGGCCTATGCGTAGTGAGCACCGGGGTGCCACTCAGCAGTCACCTTCCTGTAAAGCCCTGCCTACCCAGGATACACAAAACCCTGTCTGGGACAGTGCTAGCACCGCCCCGGACGTGAAACCCTTTGTCCAAGCTCTCCTCGCTGGAAGGACTCCCAGCAGCAGGAGGTCAGACTCGTGTCTGTGGTGGCAGCATCCATTTTGTGGAGCTGAGGCTTCAGTTAACTTTAACCGGGGTTCACAGTTACATACACGTCGAGTCCCTCTAGAAGGGTGGAATGCTAACCCCGTCTCCAGAATTGGCGAGGGGTTAGTATTCCAATTCGTATGACACCTTACTCGACATGTTTTGATAAAGCAATACCAAAGTTAGCATATAACCGCGAGGATTATAATGCACTTAAGAGTATATGGTATGCTGTTATATTCTGACTTCTTGGTATTTCCCTTTTAAACTAACCCTGTATATATTTCCCTTTTAATAGAACCTTTGTTCTATGTTGCACATGCACACCATCCTAGTGGTTCCATTTAGAATTGTTATGATCTGAAAAGATATACTGGGATTGTTAACTTGATGGTTGGAAGTACTGTGCTGCAGCTGAATAAATCTTGGACTTATCAACATATCTTTGGATTTCTCCTTATTTACTACAAAATTGGCGACGAGGGTGGCCAGTACCTACTACTTCTACATGAGCAGCACAGGTGTGGTACAAAACTGGAATTTTGGGAAATTTTGAGCTGTTTGCAGTATTTACCCATTTCCAGAAGCTTTTGGATTCATGACTTATTCTCCAAAAGTACTTGGATTTTTCCTCCAGAAAACATCGTTGGATGAGTGACCTGGAATGTGACCTGTAAATCTATCTGGAAAAGATTCAAGAAAGGATTCGGTTTTTCTACTTCTTCATTGTGGTTTTACTTCAAGGAATTACAATTTGTTACAAGCCTCCGGATTTTCTTGCCATTTTACTAAAATTGGGTTGTCTTGGAGCCTTTCCTGTGTAATCCTGCAGATTTTACTAACTAATACTTTGTTTTGCAAGTGTTTACCTTCAAAGAACGGAGTCTTCGGTTGCAACTTGCATGCGCTGCCGAGAAAGCTGTATCCAAGGTAACGAAGCTACACGCATGCGCTGACAGACAAGCTGTACCTATGGCAACGAAGGAAACGCAGCGCATGACGTAATGCGCAATGCGTTGGTAGCGGCCATATTTGTTTATTGTCAACGTTACTGCCGAGCGCTGCCGAAGAGCAAGCATTACTTAACAACGAAAACTGAGGATAAAAAGTTAAACAACAAGATTAAACGCTACTGCCAAGCGCTGCTGAAACGGACATTTATTTACAACGTTGCTGAAGGTACTTTAAAAGCGCGTCTGCTTGAAGCTGGTAGCAACGCGCGTGAGAAGTAATTTAAACAACAAAATTACTATTTTAGACTGTATTGAGGAAGAATATTTTTTTTTTAGCAGAAATCCAACGCTGATTTCATTGCAATTTCGCTGATGTACACAGCTTGTGTACTCATTAACTTAACTGTCATTGAGTTGTAGCAGTTAGTGTGATTTCCTTCTTATTGCATTATTATTATTGTGGTTATTTTTTTTTTGTTGTTCATTGCTGTGATATTTACATTTATTAACATGCAGTTCGACCCTCCTTCAAAATTTTTGCAAAGCAAAGGTGATCCTCCCATTCCATGGAACCGATGGAAGGAGGAGTTTATGACATATTTAAAAGCCATTGATGGTGAAAGGATGGGAAATGAAAGGAAGAAAAACATCTTCTTACATTGTTTGGGATCCGAGGGGCAAGCTATTTTCAGAAATTTACCATCCGTTCCTGGTGATAATGGGGTTTTTGATGAAGCTATGCTTCGTGTAGAAACACGCTTTAAACCCACCACTAGTCTAGCTTTAAACCGGTACAAGTTTTATACTAGAACACAAAAAGAAAATGAATCGTTTGATGATTTTCTAACAGGTTTGAGAGCTTTAGTTATGCCATGTAATTTCGGTAATATGACAGATGAGATGCTAAGAGATAATATTATTGTGAATGTTAAATGCAAGAAAACACAAGAACAATTGTGGATTGTAGGCAACCCAACCTTGTTGGAGTGTATCTCAACTGCTAAAGCTTTTGAACAGTCTAACAAATGGATGAAAACGATAGAGGAGACAAGCAATAAGAGTGTTAAGAGTGATAAGTTAACTGAAGAAGTGTGTGCAATGAACAATGTTGCAAGAGGTTCCCCAAGTCATAAGTTTGGACCACGTAACCGCATCGTATGTTTTAGATGTGGGAGTTACAATCATGTTGCTACATTCAAATTTTGTCCTGCTTTGGGCAAAGAGTGCAACAAGTGTGGAAGAGTGGGTCATTTTTCCAATTCATGTAGAGAAGACAGAAAGAAGACTGGGGATAAAGGTAGTTATTTCAAGAAAAAGGAAGTTTCTTGTGTGAGAGATGAAACAGACTATGATTCAAGTTTAGTTAGATATGAACGCGTTGTGTCTGATGAAGCCAACAGAGTAAGTGGGATGATTGTGTCTATTATAAGTATAAGTCTGCTTGAAGAGGATTATTTGGAGTCTCCAAAATGTTCCGTTAGGTTTAAAGGAGTAGAGTTAGAGTTGATGGCTGACTCGGGGTCTCCTTGGACCATCATAACTGAAAAGTATTTTGATGAAATGTACAAGGATGTAATTTCTAAGTGTGAATTGTGTCCCCCCGATGTCATGGCAAAAGGTTTTAATGGTTCTAGTATTGACTTTATAGGGTACATTGCCTCCATGATGTATTTTAAAGATCAATCTGCATTTATCAAACTGTATGTGGTGGTGAAGGGAGTGAATGTGTTGGGGTGGCGAGATCAATTCAGACTTCACATTACGTTGAATCCACGCAACAAAGATCCTGTCATGGTGTCATATGATGGGGATATGTCAGAAGATAAAATCAGATCAGTAGAAGAGAGTAATGTTTGGAAGACTCTATCTGATGAGTTTCCTAGTGTGTTTTCAGACAAATTAGGTAAATTAAGTGGGTTCACTCATGTTATTAAGCTTAAACAACGAGCTATGCCGGTTGTACAGAAACTTAGACCAGTACCACTTAATGTTAGAGAAGAATTAAGTGATGCACTGAATGATATGTTAAAGAATGATGTCATAGAAGAAATAGAGTCATCCGAATGGGTTTCGCCAATGGTTTTGGCACGCAAACCTGACAAATCTCTGAGGTTGTGCATAGATTTGAGAGCACTAAATGCAAACATAGTGGTAGACTGTCATCCCCTGCCCAATATCAACGAGGTCGTGAGTATGCTGGGAGGTGGTGTGATATTTTCCACGTTGGATTTGAGATCGGCGTATCATCAGGTTGTGTTAGCAGAGGAGTCACGCCATCTCACTGCTTTTATCACACCCCAGGGTTTGTTCCAGTTCAAACGAATGCCGTTCGGTTTGGCGTCAGCAGCCTCTGTTTTTCAGAGATCTATGTACCATATATTTAAGGACATGAGTGAGTACGTGAAGTGTTTTCAAGACGATATCTTGGTGTTCTCCAAAAATGATGAAACACACATGGAGCATTTGAGAAACGTGTGCAAGGAGTTAGATAAGTTTGGACTTACTATTAAGAGTAAGAAGTGTAAGTTATTTCAAAAAACTATAGAATATTTGGGACACACAATTTCTGGTAAGGGTGTTGCTCCAAAAAGATCTTTGGTAGATGCTATCTTAAAAGCTCCTGCACCAGATTGTAGGGACAAGTTGTTGTCGTTCCTAGGGCTGTGCGAATATTACAGTAAGTTCATTGCAAACTTTGCAACCAAGATGGAGCCCTTAAGGGAGTTGACAAGGAAGGATGTAGAATTTTTGTGGGGATCTAAACAGCAGGATGCTTTTGAAAGTGTCAAGCTTGATATGGTGTCAGCACCTACTTTAAGGCCTTTTTGTTTGAATAAACTTTGCATTTTGACAGTAGATGCCAGCCTTTATGGGTTAGGTTGTGTACTTTCACAACGTTCTGGGAAGGAAGATTGGAACGTTGCATTTGCATCTAGATCGTTGAATCAAACTGAAAGACGGTATGCTGTCATAGAAAAGGAATTGTTAGGATGTGTATGGGGCGTTGAGCATTTCCGTAATTATATTTGGGGTGCAAGATTCCTCATACGCACTGATCACAAACCATTGGTGAGCATTCTCTCACCTGGTGGAGGGTTAAATGCCACAGCTCGTATTGCAAGATTGATGTCACGTCTGCAAGAATATAGTTTTGACATTGAATACGTACCTGGGAAGCTAAATGTAACTGCAGACTGTTTGTCTAGGTTGCCATGTACCAGCTCTGGGGTTGAAGAGGATACAGAGGTGGTAACCAGTGTTTCTGAAATGTTTTCAGAGAAATACAAAGTGATTTCGGAAGATATGTGGAAGAGGGGTATGGATGAGGATGATTTGCTATGTAAGGTCAGAGACTACGTGAGGTTAGGATGGCCTTCCAAAGAACGTATCCCTGCTGAGATCACACCATTCTACAACGTTGCTGATGATTTGGCCATTGAGGGAGAGCTTTTGTTCAGAGCTGGGAAATGTATTCCACCGTTGGCTATAAGAAGTGTGATTTTACAAATGAGTCATGAGTGTCATATGGGAATGTCTTCTATGAAAAGACTCATTAGGTCCAACTTCTGGTGGCCAGGGGTTGATAGAGTAGTGGATAAGTACGTCAGGGAATGTCCTGAGTGCATTGAGAGTGATAAATCGTGTAAGTGTGATCCTGCACCCTTAGTTCCTGTAAAGTGGCCAGATCATCCGTGGCAAAAGTTAGGGATTGATATAGCTGGTCCTTTCAATTTCTTACCACAAGAATGTAGGTTTGCCATTGTTACTGTGGACTATCACTCAAAGTGGCCTGAGGTCAAACTAGTGCCTCACCCTAATACTGAAAGTGTTATTCTATTTTTAAAAGAGATTTTTTCCAGAGAAGGTTCTCCGGAGTGTATTGTATCAGATAATGGGGTACAGTTCAAGTCCTCACTTATGTCAGAGTTTTTGAACACGTATGGCTTTAAGCATTGTACCACAGCTCTCTATGAACCACAAGGTAATGGACTAGTGGAGAGATATAATAGAGTCCTCAAGGAAGATTTGATTTGGGCTCGCAAATCAGGAGGTCTGTGGAAAGATAAGTTGAGAGAGAAATTATGGTTATATCGTATTACACCTCATGCCACTACTGAAGTCTCTCCTTTCCGTTTACTAAAAGGTAGAGATCCTGTTTCGGGATTATGTCCTTGGTGGTTTAAGAAAAGTTGTAGTCAACAAGTTACTGATGTGAATATTAAGGATGTGGCTGGAAGAGTGGAGGTAAAACAAAATAAGTACAAATCCAATTATGATTCTAGAATGAAAGTTAGACAACCAGAATTCATGGTTGGAGATGTTGTCAGAATTCGCAAACCAGGATTCATTGCTAAAGGAGAGAGCAAATTTGGTAAGCCAATGAAAGTTATGCGAGTTTTTCATAATAGTGTTGTTACTCAAGATGGGAAAAGATGGAACGTTAGAAGAGTTTCAAAATGTGTACCATAGTTGTTTTTTTTTTACATACGCATACTGATGTTTGAACATACAGCTTGTAAGATTAATGTCTTCTCTTTTCTTTAAGGGGGAAGATGTGTTATATTCTGACTTCTTGGTATTTCCCTTTTAAACTAACCCTGTATATATTTCCCTTTTAATAGAACCTTTGTTCTATGTTGCACATGCACACCATCCTAGTGGTTCCATTTAGAATTGTTATGATCTGAAAAGATATACTGGGATTGTTAACTTGATGGTTGGAAGTACTGTGCTGCAGCTGAATAAATCTTGGACTTATCAACATATCTTTGGATTTCTCCTTATTTACTACATATGCGTTATCATGGAACAGCTATTAGGACTTGGTTCCGCAAGCTGCAAACGGGCTCAGCTCATGCCAGAGCACCATTTCACATGATTCTATGCACTCTGCCTTCAGGATTGTCAAGGCCTGCCATAGGAGTGACTGATAGGAATCTGTGTGTCCATTTTTAGGGTTAGATATAGGTATACTATATCTAAAGCAAAGGGTGATTACACCACCTTGCCCCAGCTGTCGTGCAGCCAGTTGTGTCAGATTTAGCTGGCCATCCAGGGGTGGCATAATACATGCTTCAGCCCCTGGTAGGCCCTGGGTACACCAATGCCCTGAGTTACAGGGTCTGATAAGGTGGCCCAGTTCCAATTGGGTAATGCACCTAAGGCACATATGTCAATTTAGTGAGAGAACAGCTAGGCTGGGGGTCTGATTGGCAGGCCCACAGCCAGAGAAAGTCGTAAACCAGTGAAACAAAAGCAAAAAATCTGGGTGATCATAGGATTGCAGACCCTACTCTCCTACATGACCCCCCCCCAAACTTTGGGACAATAAACTAACCTTGACCAGGTGAGTCTTCTTGCTCTAAGTGGAAATACCTGGATAGCCCATCTGCATTGCCATGATCAGTGCCAGGTCTATGCTCCACTGTAAAATCCATCCGCTGTAGGGAAATGGACCACCTAAGCAGTTTGGGGTTTTCACCCTTCATCTGATATAGCCACAAGAGGGGCTTATGGTCTGTCTGAATCTTGAAATGAGTGCCAAACAAGTATGGCCTCAGTTTCTTCAGGGCCCAAATCACAGCAAAGGCCTCCCTCTCAATAGCTGACCAATTTTTCTCTCTGGGGGTCAGCCTTCTGCTTATAAAAGCAATGGGCTGGTCTTGACCATCAAAATTCAATTGAGATAGAACAGCTCCCACACCCAACTCAGAGGCATCTGTTTGGACAATGAATGATTTGGAGTAGTCTGGACTCTTGAGGATAGGTGCTGTGCACATGGCCTGCTTTAGGTCATTGAATGCTTTTTGACAGCCTGCTGTCCACTGAACCTTTTTGGGCATTTTCTTACTTGTCAGTTCATTAAGTGGAGTCACAATTGATCCATAATTTCTGACAAACTTTCTGTAGTAACCAGTCAGGCCCAAGAAAGCTCGAACCTGAGTCTGGGTGGTTGGAGGAGCCCAGTCCCTGATCGACTGTATTTTGCTCTCCAGTGGCTGAACTTGGCCTCCGCCTACAAGGTGGCCCAAGTATACAACCTGTGTCTGCCCTATCTGGCACTTGGTGGCCTTGATAGTGAGACCTGCTGCTTGCAGTGCCTCTAACACTTTCCTCAGGTGGACCAGGTGATCCTCCCAGGTGGAGCTAAAGACAGCTATATCATCTAGATATGCTGCACAGAAGTCATCCAGCCCAGTGAGAACATGATTCACCAACCTTTGGAAGGTGGCAGGTGCATTTTTTAGACCAAAGGGCATTACCACAAATTGATAATGCCCACCAGGGGTTGAAAATGCTGTTTTGGGCTTGGCATCCTCAGCTAACCTGATTTGCCAATACCCAGCTGTCAGGTCAAATGTACTTAAGTAGTTGGCAGAAGCCAATCTATCTATAAGTTCATCTGCCCTTGGTATTGGGTGGGCATCAGTCTTAGTGACTGCATTGAGACCCCTGTAGTCTACGCAGAACCTCATCTCTTTCTTACCACCCTGGGTGTGAGGTTTTGGCACTAGAACTACTGGACTAGCCCAAGGGCTATCTGAGGGTTAAATGACTCCCAACTCCAACATTTTCTGCACTTCTGTTTTGATGCAGTCTCTAACATGATCAGGCTGCCTGTAGATTTTACTCTTGACTGGCAAGCTGTCACCAGTGTCAACCTCATGGGTACACCAATTGGTCTGACTGGGTGTTAGAGAGAACATATGCCTGAAATATTGAAGAACTTGTTTGCAATCTTTCTGTTGATGTTCAGAGAGGCTGCCACAAAAGACAACACCATCTACTGACCCATCATCAGGTTTCTGAGTGAGCAGGTCTGGGAGAGGGTCACTCTCCTCCTCCTGTCCCTCATCTATGGCCATGAGCAAGCTCATGTCCTTCCTGTCGACATATGCTTTGAGCCTGTTGACATGGAGCACCCTGTGGGGGCTCCTGGGAGTTCCAAGGTCTACCAGGTAGGTGACCTCTCCCTTTTGCTCAAGAATTGTGTGGGGCCCAGACCATTTGTCTTTGAGTGCTGCTGGGGCCACTGGCTCCAACACCCACACCTTCTGTCCAGGCTGATAAACAGTCAGGACAGACTTTTGGTCATGCCAAGCTTTTTGGAGTTCTTGACTGGCCTTAAGGTTTTCAGATGCCTTCTCCATGTACTCAGCCATCCTGGAGCGGAGACCAAGTACATAGTCCACTATGCTGGTTGCAGGCTTTTTGAGAGGTCTCTCCCATCCTTCCTTCACCAAGCACAGGGGTCCTCTTACAGGATGCCCATACAAAAGTTCAAAAGGGCTGAAGCCAACCCCCTTCTGTGGGACCTCTCTGTAAGCAAACAGAAGGAAGGGAATCAGGACATCCCATCTTCGCCTGAGCTTTTCAGGTAGTCCATGAATCATCCCTTTTAGGGTCCTGTTGAACCTTTCAACAAGCCCATTGCATTGTGGCTGATAGGGTGTAGTGAATTTGTAATTGACACCACATTCCTTCCACATAGCAGTTAAGTAGCTTGACATGAAGTTTGAACCTCTCTCAGAGACAACCTCCTTAGGGAATCCCACTCTGGAGAACACTCCAACTAGGGCTCTTGCCACAACAGGTGCTGTAGTGGTCCTAAGGGGAATAGCTTCAGGATACCTGGTGGCATGATCCACTACCACCAGTATAAACTTGTGCCCTGATGCTGTCTGGGGTTCCATTGGACCAACAATGTCAATCCCCACTCTTTCAAAGGGTACCCCCACCACAGGCATTGGTATAAGGGGGGCCTTTTATTGTGCCACCTGACTTACCACTGGCTTGGCAAGTGACACAGGAGCGACAAAACTCCTTGGTATCCTCATTCATGTGAGGCCAGTGAAAGTGTGAGACAAGTCTGTCCCAAGTCTTTGTCTGGCCTAAGTGTCCTGCTAAGGGAATCTCATGGGCCAAGGTAAGGAGGAAACCTCTCTGAGACAAGGGGATAACCAGCCTCCTGGCCATGCCAGGCTTGGGGTCTCTTGCCTCAGTGTACAGGAGTCCATCTTCCCAGTATACCTTATGGGTACCTGTGGCGTTCCCAGCAGCCTCAGCAGCAGCCTGCTGTCTGAGGGGTTCAAGGGAAGGGCAGTCTAACTGGTCCTTCCCCAGGTCTTCCCTTGAGGGTCCCCCTGAGCCCAGGAATTCAACTTGATCAAGTTCAAATTCTTTAGGCTCAGTTTCCCTCAATTCCTGTAGGTCAGCCTCCTCTGAGACTTGATCCACAACCTGGGCAAGGGGGAAGGCAATGCCTTAACCCTACTGCTCTTCTTCTTGGAAGGTGGCTGGTCCATTGTTCCAGGATCCAGCACCTGTTCAGTGGGGCATCTTCTGGCCTGTGACCTAGTCACAGCGAGCACATGTGCTGGCAAGCCTAACATCTCCATGTGAGTCCTATGCTCCACTTCTGACCATTGTGATGACTCCAAATCATTGCCCAACAAACAATCCACTGGGAGGTCTGAGCTAACTACAACCTTCTTTTGGCCAATTACCCCTCCCCAGGAGAAAGCAACAATTGCCATACTATGACTGGTAGTGACATTGCTTGCATTGGTCACCAGGAAATCTGTACCTGGCATGATCTGTCCAGGGTCCACAAAGTTAGGTGTCACCATTGTTATACTGGCACAAGTGTCCCTATAGGCCTGAGCCATTTTGCCATTGATAAAAGGTGTCTGTCTGTATTTGCCCAAAGTATTGGGACTGACATCAGGAGATATATCCACATCCCCTGTACAGACAAGGACAGCCTGAGTGAGTGTGCCAACTAAGTTGTCATACCCCTCAGAACCCAAGGTTAACACAACTAAACCCTTGGGAGGTGCACTACTACTGCTGGCTGTACTAGGGGGCACAGGTGCCTTAGGGGCTGCAGTAGCAGGAGTCTGTCCTCCTTTCTTGGTGCACTCACTAAACCAGTGAGTTTTACTTTTACAGTACTGGCACCACCTTTTAGACTGGCCTTCTTGAGTCTTCTTCTTCTGGGAAGCCTGACCCCCACCCTCTTTGGATTGTTGGGGACCTGTCGAAGACTTCTGGTCATTTTCACTTTTAGTATCTTTACCCTTCTGGTCTGCTTTCTTCTGACCACCCTGGTTCTGGCCCTGGTTTTGCTTAACTCTTGTTCTGACCCATCTGTCTGCCTTCTTTCCCAATTCTTGGGGAGAGGTCAGATCTGAGTCAACAAGATGCTGATGCAACAACTGGTTCTGACAATTGTTTAAAATGTGTTCTCTCATGATCAAATTATACAATCCTGTGTAATCAGTAGCCTTACTGCCCAGCAACCAGCCCTCCAAAGCCTTAGTGGCACAATCTACAAAATCAGACCAATCCTGAGACTGAGTTTTCTGGGTATCCCTGAACAGCAACCTGTACTGCTCAGTGGTTAGGCCAAACCCATCAATCAGTGTGTTCTTCTGGACTTGGTAATCGTTAGCATCCTCAGCTCTAGTAGTGAGGAGCTTATCTCTACCTTTACCTTCAAAGGAGAGCCACAAGATAGCTGCCCACTGACTTTGGGGAACACCCTGCACAGTGCAGGCCCTCTCCAAAGCAGTTATCCATTTGTGGATGTCATCCCCTTGTTTAAAGGGGGGCACTATCTTACTCAGGTGTCTTGTATCAAAACTCCTGTCCCTATTGCTAGGTATACTGCTGCCACCAGTGGGTTTTGACCCACTCAATTCTTGCTCTCTAGCAAAGGCAAGTCTCTCTTTGGCTAGGGCAAGTTCTTCCCTTTCAATCCTCAGATTGACTTCCCTTTCCTTGGCTTCATATACTCTCCTCTGAGGGGATGTCATCCTCCTTTGAGAAGAGGCCTGAGAGCCATTGGTTCGAATGGATCTGTTAGAGCCTCTAGATAGAGACCTAACTCGTCCATTCCCAATGTTAAGCTGGCCTGAGAGGGGTCCCAGGGGTCTCCTAGTACCATTCTCATGCCTGCTTAAGTTGTCCCTAGTTAGCTGGCTAACTACTTCTGGACCTTTGTCTGCCTCATCCTCAGAGGGCTCCTGATCATCATCCTCCTCTGCTGAGAGATGGATGAGGTCAGGGTCACCTGTGGTTCCCTCTAGGGGGGGCATGTCCCCTTCTGGATGAGAAGAGCTACGTTTCTCAGCTTTTCTGGCATCATAAGTCTCTAAGAGACCAATCAGAAATGGGATTGTGGGGTTAGACCCCTGTTTTAGCTTCCTGGAGGTACACACCTGTCTCATCTCCTGGAAGCTAAGGGCTGCATATCTGGAAGAGGCCTGTGGAGGGTCCTCAGCCACCAGAGGGGTCTCTGTAGACTCTCCGTGGTTAGACATGCTTCTAGTGTGGTGTAAGTGATGCACCTACCTACACTATATGTTTGCCTACTGATCCCTTGCTAAGAGTTGTAGCCAAGGTGTGCTAAGCCTTGAGGAGCTACAACAGCTGGTTCAGTAGAACTCAGAGTATTCTAAGCTAAGTTATATGTACCTGAAATACTTATGTGATCTTTCACAAGATATTCTTAGGATACGTGTGGTAAAACAACAGCAAGCTCAAATCCCAACCGCTGCTCACCAATGTGAGAAGGTGGCCTGATATACAGTGCTCACTATTCTAGTGATCACTATGTATCAGTCCAACAACCCTTATTGATGATTGGTTGTAAGTCAACCTTATAGACCAGCTATCCTAGTAGCGTGGATACGAGCAGTCTTCGGGCTAAACTCTAGAGGGCGTGTTAAGCCAGCTGTTATACCATCACATATACCCCTTGAACACCAAGTGAAAGGACACCACACAAGTGTTATGAAAATAAACAGTGTATTTATTAGAATCACAACAGCCCTGTACTCTTTATGAGGACAGGGTACTAAGCACACAACAAAACTCTTACGAAAATACTTAAGTTAGCACAATATACACAAATGCCCGAGGGGCACGAAAAACCATATACTCTGAAAGTGGAATGCGAAATTACTAGCAGGTAAGTACAGTACTAATAGGCCTTGGAATCGCTAGGACTTGACTATAGAACCTTTAGATTACTAATAGGAGGCCTAGGGGACTCGGGTGCAGAGTGTGCACTCTCACGCGGGATGCGGGACAAAGTCTATGGTAGCTAGTAAAGACAAAGTTAGTGTTCTCGGGCGAACCCGACCTGGTAGGAGAAAAACAAAAGTGGATTCTGACCCTTGGATAGTGAGGCTATGCTGGGGCACCGAAATGCCGAAGTTACCTAGCCCAGGGTCTGCAGCTGCATATGTCTCAAAAGACGTCGGGAATCCTCGTAGATGGACCAGGAGCCTGAAGGAAAGATGCTGGCAGGCGACCAGTGAAGAGAGTTCGAAGTGATCCAAGCCTGGATCTTGAAGATGGACGATACCTGAAAGCAGAGGGGACCAAGTTCGTGACTACTAGCCAGTAGCCAGGTGGCACCAGGAGGGCACCGGATGGTAGTCACCTCGACTAGGTGAGTGGGCGACGCTGGGCTCTGCAGATCTCACGGACCAGGAGGCGTTGTCGGCGACCAGGATGGAGGAGCGAGCTGTCCCACGATGGTTGAAGCTGTCGGCGTCGCTGGACCCAGGATTGGGCAACAAAGCCTTGGCTAATTCAAGCCCACGCGGTGGACCTAAAATGGCGTCTTGAGTGGACCAGGAGGGTCCGGGGTGCTCCTCTTTTGGAAGGGAGCAAGGGCCAGTCTGGAGCAACCAGACCAGCAGTGGTGATGTCGTCGGGCGTCGTTCAGAAGGCCACAAGCCAGCGGGCTAGTAGCCAAACAACGCGGTGAGCAGCAAAAAGCAGAAGGGCCCCACGCAGATCGTGGAGATGCTGGGAGGCTGGACTTCGGTGCTGGAGCTGCTCAGGGTCGGGGCTTCTCGGACCCCAAAGCACTCACCAGAGGATCCCTCGGCGGTCGTGTGTAAAGAAGTCGTGCAGTCTTGAAGCTGGCCGGTCCCTCGAGGTCTCGTCGCACCCACAGTTCTCAGCTTTGCTGTAGAGGTGAGTGGAGGTCAGAGGTGCCAGGGAAGCCGGTTCTCGTCGAGCTGGGCAGTCGGATTCCGGAGGAAGGACTTGCAGCAGACCGCAGTGTTCTTAAGATGGTGCCTGCGGATGCAGGGTGACTACTCCTTAGTCACAAGGGAGAATCTTGAAGAAGAAATCTTGAAGCCCTTTCGTAGAAAGTCGTGTCTTGATTCCAAAGATGATCTAATTTGGAAGGGGGCCCGCTCCTACCTTTATACTAGGAAAAGGGGCTGACCCGGTGACTAGGTCCTGCCTATGGGTGGGACTAGGAGGGGGGTGGTTACACCCCTCTCCCATGCCGGACTTTCCCCAGGCCAGGGGCTGGTGTGCCCCTGGAACTGGTTCTAGCCGGCCTATGCATAGTGAGCACCGGGGTGCCACTCAGCAGTCACCTTCCTATAAAGCCCTGCCTACCCAGGATACACAAAACCCTGTCTGGGATGGTGCTAGCACCGCCCCGGACAGGAAACCCTTTGTCCAAGCTCTCCTCGCTGGAAGGACTCCCAGCAGCAGGAGGTCAGACTCGTGTCTGTGGTGGCAGCATCCATTTTGTGGAGCTGAGGCTTCAGTTAACTTTAACCGGGGTTCACAGTTACATACATATCGTGTCCCTCTAGAAGGGTGGAATGCTAACCCCGTCGCCAGAATTGGCAAGGTGTTAGTATTCCAATTCGTATGACACCTTACTCGACATGCTTTGATAAAGCAATACCAAAGTTAGCATATAACCGCGAGGATTATAATGCACTTAAGAGTATATGGTATGCTTTATCATGGAACAGCTATTAGGACTTGGTTCCGCAAGCTGCAAACGGGCTCAGCTCATGCCAGAGCACCATCTCACACGATTCCAAGCACTCTGCCTTCAGGATTGTCAAGGCCTGCCATAGGAGTGACTGATAGGAATCTGTGTGTCCATTTTTAGGGTTAGATATAGGTATACTATATCTAAAGCAAAGGGTGATTACACCACCTTGCCCCAGCTGTCGTGCAGCCAGTTGTGTCAGATTTAGCTGGCCAGCCAGGGGTGGCATAATACATGCTTCAGCCCCTGGTAGGCCCTGGGTACACCTATGCCCTGAGTTACAGGGTCTGATAAGGTGGCCCAGTTCCAATTGGGTAATGCACCTAAGGCACATATGTCCATTTAGTGAGAGAACAGCTAGGCTGGGGGTCTGATTGGCAGGCCCACAGCCAGAGAAAGTCGTAAACCAGTGAAACAAAAGCAAAAAATCTGGGTGATCATAGGATTGCAGACCCTACTCTCCTACACCGAGCTCAAAACGGACCGCCAGATCAACTCCGTCTCGTCCTCCTGCTTCCACACCCTCTGCCTCCTACGTAAGACCTTCAAATGGATCCCCCTCGAACACCGAAAGACAGTCACTCACGCCCTGGTCACCAGCAGACTCGACTACGGTAACGCACTCTACGCCGGAATAAACAAAAACTCACCTGCAAGCTACTGAACATCCAGAACGCTGCCGCAAGACTGGTCCTCAACCTGCCAAGACACTGCCACATCTCCCAGCACCTGCGCACACTCCACTGGCTCCCAATCAAAGGGTAGAGTCACCTGCAAGATGCTCACCCACACTCACAAGGCCCTCCACAACACCAGACCAGCATACCTGAACAGCCAACTCAAATTCCTTGCACCCCAAAGGACCCTACAATCAGCCCAGCTCTCCTACGCTGTGGTCCCCCGCACCAGAAAGACCAGATCAGGAGGACGCTCCTTCTCCTTCCTCGCGGCCAGAGCCTGGAACGCCCTTCCTCTCCACCTCAGACAGACAACATCGCTCCCCATCTTCACAGGAAACCTCAAAACCTGGCTCTTCGACAGACCCCCTCCTTGATGGAATGGAACCTGCACCCCCTTCACCCCGAGCCCCTTGAGACCCTTACGGGTGAGTAGTCGCACTCAACAAACGCCTGGTTGATTGATGCATATGCAGACAGATGCACTACTAAGCCAGACCTAAACACCGAAAAGACCACAATGGCCATGCTATATTTTAATGGAGGAGCATCAATATCTCTACAACCTGTTCTATGGAGCTGCCGACTTGGGTGCTGGGGATCTGGGTTTGCGTCTTGGCTTCGTTTCAACATCCAGTGATTCTGGGCAAATCACGTAATCTCTCCCGGGCCCATGGACAGTGCCTGGATAACCTCATAGGGGATAAGCTGCGCTATGTAACATACAAATTAAAAATTGTTAAGCATGTGCAATTACAACCGCAGCATACATGCCAATTGTCTTGCTCTCTGCTGATCCGCAGAAGCTGAAACTACTCAGAAGAACCCCCCTATGCAGATCACCCGAGCACCCTGGGCAGCAATAACTACCATGCCAAAGAAAACTGCAAACCTAACTGTGTTCACTGTCCCCTTCGGAGAACACAATAGTTCACTGATTGCTGCCCGCAGCACCTCGTACGCCATGTAATATAGTGGCAGCCGACAAAGATAAAGAGTGGATGGGGAGAACCGTGGGTGGAGTGTCAGGGGGGAGCACGAGGAAGAGGGGGGTTAATAATAAAAATGTAAAAAAAAGACTTACCTGGAGCTGCTGACCACCTCGCACTCATCTGCATCCAGTTTCTAGTCCCAGCAATCCCTGGGATGGTATCACGGACTCCCCATCCAATCCCTGTGCTGCTCTCAAGGATGACAGCAGCGTGGGGATTGGCGTGAGTGGGCTGGATAAATGCTTGCTTAAGAACAGGGAGTCTGACCTATTTCTCCAACCTGGCTGTGCAATACACATAGGTTGGAAAAAACCAAGTGCGCATGCCAGTTTGGCTGGCCTAAGACGGCCTGGCAAACTGACAAGAGCACTTAAAAGTGCACCAACCACTCCGCCACCCCCCTCCCATGGCCTGGCACTGCCCATTTCCTGCACACGCTGGCTTAGCCAGCACCAGAAAAATAAAACAATCATTAAATATCGTTTTATTTTTCAGCTGCTGGTTCTGAGCTGTTGGGGTGAAACTCCTCCCCATTGCAGAGGAGCCGATCCTGATGTAATAGTTTGAGTGGTACGAGTCCTATTGTGTATTAATGATACGTCGTGCTTTTAAACTATCAACACCTTTGAAACCTGTCACATCAACACACAACGACTCAGCCCGTGACTGCACCACGCTTCTGGCACCACCCTCTTTACTCTGTATCTTTCCATCTCCGGCGTCACTCAGTGGGGCTGGGGCAATGTTCAGAGTGGGGGCGCTGCCAACAGTGTTACATAACTGAACTCATTGCGATTGGGAGAAATCCAAGCCTGACACAAAGAATAAGTGTTGCAAATGCATTCAGCCGGAGAGTGGTAAGGGTGCAGTATGTAGCTGGTGATGCATTTTGGAGCATAGTGACGCAAATAAATTACCAAAGCATGGTGTGGTAGTGCACTGTCGTTTACAGACAGCACATTTTCTGTTGAAATGGCCACTAAGTTAGCACAGACATTCCGTTTTACTGATAAAGATATACAGCACACAGTGGTAATCAGGTTTCAGCAAATATTTCATTTGCACATCACCAAGTGCATTGATTTGCTTTGATCCTAATAATACCTTTGTTTCCATCGCACTTCAGAAGTTAAAAAAAAGTCTATCATTTGTGCTTTCCGAACTGCTGATATATTCTGAAATGTTTGCACTGCTCATTTACAGATATTTAAATGTTGTATTTTAGGAAAAAGTGCAATCCTACATTCTCTCCTTTCACACTCACTGTACCAGCAAGATTACATAATACACTTTACAAAATCCTCTAACTTTGCAGAAAGTGAAAGAAACGTAAACACCAGACTCCAAGTTAAAAACATAAGCAGCAATTTGAGAGAAGACAGAGCCTGACAATTGACCTCTGGTTTTAAACTCACAGCAAATGTGACAAGAAAAAAAACCTGATTTTAAAGGCCACTTTATTGCTTATTCACCTTCTGAACTCCAGCACAGTTATTTTGGAAGTGCTTGCAGCAACCCTACTTCCAGCGCCTATGCTGTCGCTAGGCAGATAGGGCATTCTCAATACCAATACCGACTACCTTTCATGTGTTCAGGCTCTGTAAGGGCCATGAGATAGTGCATATATAAGTGTTTGTGTAAAATGCTCCCTATTATTTTTTAACACTGCAGTTGTGTTTCTCTTCGCTTTAGAAACGTATGAAATATTTTACACAGTGCCTTGAGACCCTTACGGGTGAGTAGTCGTGCTTTACAAGTCTTATGGTTGATTGACACAGCTCTAAAACACGTTTGCAGACTTTTCATCTTCCATTTGGTGTTTAAGCTGAAAATACACAAGGGAAAATTAACAGCGTTTGTTGAGCTTCCCAATTTTTAGGTCTCACCTGGCGTTGCAGTGCGCATGCGAGGGCTTCTTGGAATCAATACGGTTTCAGAAGCTGACCTTCGGCTCCGCCCGTATTTTCCATTGGTGTGCGCCATTTGACGTCACTAATTATGCTAAACGGGGTGTAATGATTGGCCCGGAGGCTTTTTAGTCCCTCCTGGTTACCACCCTGTCCACTTTTGGCCCCGCCCACCTGGCGTCTAGGGCTTTCTGTGTGGCAACCTAATGCCTGTAGATTTTTTTGATACACTAGTCTCTCTAAAGGCCAATCGCTCAATGTTGCACCACTCTGGTGCAAAAAACTCTGATATGGCAAACCATCTACTGCCACTACTCATTTCTGGTACACAGACCTCGAGGCAAGCACAAAGAGTCACTACAGTTCCCCAATTCACAGGGCTCTTGATATGGCAGATTCTCAATGCTGCAACACCTGTCAATGTGCCAGCCACCTCCTCTTATACTCTTATGCAGCACAATATTGTATATTTATTTAAGGAACAATGGTTCAGGTTAGGCCTAATTAGGTCCTGAGAAAAAAGGTAAAGTAGCGAGTATTTAATAAACGCGGGGGAGCAAGAACTGTATGTACAGGTAGGAATTTTATTTTACTCTTTCTTTTTTATAGATATACATAAATATATATACTGTATTTCAGGTGCTCAAGTGAATGATAAGGTGCAGGACGTGACATAAGTGATCAAAGTGAGCGGACTGTCACACAACAACAACAAGGTTAAAAACACAACAATTATATACAATAGAATGAGTGGAAATCCTTGGGTAGGTCGACGGCGTTTCGATCTATATAGCTTTAGATCATCATCAGGACTGATGAGCTTCCTGAAACTTGCCAATGCATTATCAGGCAAGGATGGTTTTGACACTGCAACTGAATTGGAGGTCGCTTTTCTGGAGAGAGTATTCGATTAAAACAAATAAGGTCTCTCAATGGGATGATCCAAGTAGCGCTCAGTCACTTTTGGTTTGGACGAGGGTCCTACTTGAACTTTTGAAGAGTTAAAAGGGTGAGGTAATCCGTCTAGCGCGTTCGTCGCTATGACAACTTTTGTAAATATTGGCGCCTGGAATTTAGTACCGGCGTGTAGGCGTAGCAGCGAAGGGGGTCCGAGAGTGTTGTGGAGAAGAGCAGTGTGATGCAGAAGGACTGAGAGTGATGAAGATGAGAGCAGTGGTAGGCGAAGGATGGAGAGTGTTGTGGAGAAGAGCAGTGTGAAGCAGAAGTACCGAGAGTGATGAAGATGAGAGCAGTGGTAGGCAGAAGGACTGAGAGTGATGAAGATGAGAGCAGTGGTAGGCAGAAGGACTGAGAGTGATGAAGATGAGAGCAGTGGTAGGCAGAAGGACTGAAAGTGATGAAGATGAGAGCAGTGGTAGGCAGAAGGATGGAGAGAAGAGCAGTGTGCTGCGGCGCACCATGGGTGGCGGAGCTGTGGCGCACTGTGGCGCACGTTAACTGGCGCATCCCTGGCCCCTCAGTCCTTCTGCATCACACTGCTCTTCTCTCCATCCTTCGCCTACCACTGCTCTCATCTTGATCACTCTCAGTCCTTCTGCATCACACTGCTCTTCTCTCCATCCTTCGCCTACCACTGCTCTCATCTTCATCACTCTCAGTCCTTCTGCAGCACACTGCTCTTCTCCACAACACTCTCCGTCCTTCGCTTACCACTGCTCTCATCTTCATCACTCTCAGTCCTTCTGCCTACCACTGTTCTCATCTTCATCACTCTCAGTCCTTCTGCCTACCACTGCTCTCATCTTCATCACTCTCGGTACTTCTGCATCACACTGCTCTTCTCCACAACACTCTCCATCCTTCGCCTACCACTGCTCTCATCTTCATCACTCTCAGTCCTTCTGCATCACACTGCTCTTCTCCACAACACTCTCCGTCCTTCGCTTACCACTGCTCTCATCTTCATCCCTCTCAGTACTTCTGCATCACACTGCTCCTCTCCTCCTCCTTCTCCTACAATCTCCTAACACTGCTCTTCTCCTCCTCCTTCTCCTACAATCTCCCTCACACTGCTCTTCTACACCTATCTTCTTCCTTATGCCTAATACTAAGCAAATAATCTTCCCTTCCTGCTGCCTCACACTACTCTTCTACTTCTCACACTCCTTTCATATCCCTCCTCCTACTCTTCTACTCCTCTCTCCTTCATTAGGCCTCATTCTGCGCTCCACACTTTCCTTCCTTCAAAAACACGCTAATCTCCTCCACGCGTTCTTCCTTCGCCCTCATACTACTCTCCCCACTCCCCTTTCTTCTGCCTCATGCTATGCCCCTCCTCACTACACTTCATTACCCTCGTGCTATTCTTCTACTCACTCTCTGTCCCAAATCTTAAACACTCCTCTTCTCCTTCTAACGCTATGCGTTAAACTACTACACACATAACAATTACAATTCAACCAACATAAAGGCACAACCTATCACACACAGAAACTCAATAAGCCATAGCTTAAATACAATACCATTAGCAAAGCAAATAGCTTTAACTTAAACAAAGGCGCGACCTATTGCATTTCCAATGCTTGTTTTCCCTGCATTGACAAAAAACGACTGACCCTGCTGGTAAAATACTGGGGAGGTACCAACTCTACAGACACTACAGTCAACTTCACTCCCACCTACCCGTCAGCAGGCCCCATCCAACCGCGGTGTGTCGGAGGGCTCTGTCCAATCGGAGCAGAGCAGAGACGCCATTGTCATGGCCGCTCCGCACAGCACGAGTGCTGCCGCACTTCACGGCCAAGAAGATGTCAGTGACATGACAAACGTGTCCTGTACTCTTCCATGGCGTGAAAGAGCTTGGAATAAAGGGATTTGAGAGCACGTGACTTCCAGCACGCTCTCTGCCAGGGCAGGCAGCATCTCATTTCTGCACCCTCGAGGGCTGCGCTCAATCACACACAGTAAAGGGGCTGTCAGTACCATGATTTCTATTCTCAGATGGAGTTCATGAGCCTTGAAGTTCTCCGAGTCTTGGCAGCGCTAGCCGATGGCTGCCCTGCCCCTGAACTTTGAGTCACTTCCCAGGAGTTGTATTACATTTCTTGCTGGTCTTCCTTTTCACTGAGAGCCATATTTATCACATTGTCACGCAGCGCAGCGAGTCCCCTTGCAGCGCTGCACTGCATGACTGGGAAAGGGCAGGAAATGCTGGCTTTAAGTCAATACAGCGCATTCTTGCCTTTGTCCCTGCTCTGGAACCCTTTTAGCTGCCTGCCGCCACTGCAGGCACCCTTGCACCAACGCAGGCACCCTAGCGCCACTGCAGGCACCCTTGCACCAACGCAGGCACCCTAGCGCCACTGCAGGCACCCTTGCACCAACGCAGGCACCCTAGCGCCAACGCAGGCACCCTAGCGCCACTGCAGGCACCCTTGCACCAACGCAGGCACCCTAGCGCCAACGCAGGCACCCTAGCACCAACGCAGGCACCCTTGCACCAACGTAGGCACCCTAGCACCAACGCAGGCACCCTAGCACCAACGCAGGCACCCTTGCACCAACGCAGGCACCCTAGCACCAACGCAGGCACCCTAGCGCCACTGCATGCACCCTTGCACCAATGCAGGCACCCTAGCACCACTGCAGGCACCCTTGCACCAACGCAGGCACCCTAGCGCCACTGCAGGCACCCTTGCACCAACGCAGGCACCCTAGCGCCACTGCAGGCACCCTTGCACCAACGCAGGCACCCTAGCGCCAACGCAGGCACCCTAGCACCAACGCAGGCACCCTTGCACCAACGTAGGCATCCTAGCACCAACGCAGGCACCCTAGCACCAACGCAGGCACCCTTGCACCAACGCAGGCACCCTAGCACCAACGCAGGCACCCTAGCGCCACTGCATGCACCCTTGCACCAATGCAGGCACCCTAGCACCACTGCAGGCACCCTTGCACCAACGCAGGCACCCTAGCGCCACTGCAGGCACCCTTGCACCAACGCAGGCACCCTAGCGCCACTGCAGGCACCCTTGCACCAACGCAGGCACCCTAGCGCCACTGCAGGCACCCTTGCACCAACGCAGGCACCCTAGCGCCAACGCAGGCACCCTAGCACCAACGCAGGCACCCTTGCACCAACGTAGGCACCCTAGCACCAACGCAGGCACCCTAGCACCAACGCAGGCACCCTTGCACCAACGCAGGCACCCTAGCACCAACGCAGGCACCCTAGCGCCACTGCATGCACCCTTGCACCAATGCAGGCACCCTAGCACCACTGCAGGCACCCTTGCACCAACGCAGGCACCCTAGCACCAATGTAGGCACCCTTGCACCAACGTAGGCACCCTAGCGCCACTGCAGGCACCCTTGCACCAACGCAGGCACCCTAGCGCCACTGCAGGCACCCTTGCAAGGGCGCCTGTATTGTAATCAGGATTGCTTTTGTGCAGGAAGGCACACCTTCCTGCATAAAAACAATCCCATGAGGCTTTTGAAACTCTCTATGTGTGTTGCAGAACTCAAGACACATGGAAAGAGGAAAGAATGAGGAGAAATAAACATACTTCTCCTCGGAGAAGTGTGGCTCAGGGGTTAGAGGCGGCAGACCCGGAAGCTGAGATCGGCCCTGGACCAGGGTTCAATTCCCCGCCTCGGTGGGTCTTGGGCTCAAAATTCCACGGACTCGTTAATTCTCGCTCCGGTGCCTTCTCGACTCACGGGTTCACACTCTGCCACTCTGGGCAATAGCTTGCTTAATCTCCACAACGGCCCCTCGTAGTGGGATGCCTGGTTTTCACCTTGTGGATACCCTGCCGGGGCTATCTCACAGGTGAATACCAGGACGGGTTCCCTAAGCAAGCGCCGGGAAACCCACTGCGGGTAGCTGTGCGCTATACAAGTTCAAATACATTTACATTTACACCTCACTGGGGCACTTCTGGTAAATCTGGGAATGCGTCAAAATCCATGGATGTTGCGTGGGAACACCTATGGAACGCCCATGGAACGCCCATGGAACGCCTCCGTGGCGTAGAGTAAGGCAATGCAGCGATTTCTACTGTGTTGCATTACTCGACATTTATGAAGCCACTCGGGCCATGCAAGGCGGCCTTGCGTGGATTCAAAATCTCATTTCAATTTGTGTCACTTTTGCTCCACGTTGCGTGGTGCAAGAGCAACACAAAGGGGGTCGTAAATATGCCCCTTAGTGACTATCACACAGGGCCGGACAGGTGTTTTATTCTAGTAGGCATTTCCCAGGTTGGCTGCAGCCCTTTGAGGTAGGTTTAGAAAACCCAAGGTCACTCCTGGTGCCCTGTCACTGTCCCAGCAGGTTAGAGGTTAATTGCAGCAGGCACAGGGAGGAATCCA
This sequence comes from Lissotriton vulgaris, assembly GCF_964263255.1. Classification (NCBI taxonomy): domain Eukaryota; kingdom Metazoa; phylum Chordata; class Amphibia; order Caudata; family Salamandridae; genus Lissotriton; species Lissotriton vulgaris. The sequence continues at coordinate 402,204 of NW_028249667.1, read as the reverse complement.
GAGAGGAAGGGACAGGGAAGGTAGAGAGAAAGTGATCAGAGAGGCAGAAGAGAGAGAGAGGGGGGAGAAAAGGACAGAGAAAGAATGGAGGATGGCTGGATGAATGGATGGAAAGAGAAATGTTGCACGAGAAGATGAAAGGAGTGGGGCTGTGTTGGACTTGGCCTTTTCCCCCCAAATTTTTCGCTTTTGACCCCCCTTATCTGGATTGTCTCCCCCATGGGATTAAACCTGTATAGGCCATGAGTGGTGTGAGACACCTTGTGAAAATGTAATTACCTGACATAATGTGAGCACTTGTAAAATCCCCCATTTTAAAACTGCACCCCCATTTTGGAAATGTACCTGACTGAAATGTATTGTTTTTAAAATGGATGCCATGGCCATGGGTTTTGCCACTGGACTGACATAGGTCAGCGGTCTAGATAACATTACCCAGCTACCCCTAGCTTTTGGAGGGAAAGCCTGGCACCCAGGGTGCTCACCCCCTCCCCTAGAACCAGTTTAGGCTAGATGTGCCAACATTCTAGAAGGTCCTGGCACTGCCTGGGAGGAGGGTATAAATAGGGGGAAGTGTCACCAGAGAGTCAGTCAGCGCTGGGACAAGGAAGGGAGGGGGACCTGCTGTGAGGTGCGACCGCCACATGGGCCTGTGAGCTGGGCCCTGCACCCCTATAAACCCCCCGCTGCTGTCCCCATGGGCCCCTGACAAGGGAGGGCCCTACCCAGGACACTGACGCTGTGGGACCTTGAACTACGCCAGCGCTGAAGGAAAGAGGTGCCCACATGAGGAGGAATGCTGTGGGTTTGAACCCCCCAGGAGGTGAGGAGTATGCCCCTGGGGCTGGCTGTTGAACTGTTCGCCCCCTCCGTGAAGTGCGCCTGTCAGACGCTGTTTGGGGAGGATGGTGCCCCCAGGAAGCTGTGGCCCCCTTTGGAAGTGCTGCTGCTGCATTGCCTTAAGCGCTGGATTGGGAGGAGCTGCGTGTCCTTAGAAGCCCTGGACTGACTACCCAGCACTGTGGGAAGAGAAGCGCTGTATTAGTGTCTCTTAGCGCTATCTTGGGTGCCCCTGCGAAGCGCTGTGAAGTTATGAGGCGCTGTACATATGGTAGCTGACATCAGTGAAGCGCTGTGTGCTCAGGATCCAGAGTGGCTGCCTGGTGCTGTGTTAGAGCGCGCTTCTGTGCCCAGGGTTACTGCCACTGGTATCAGCGCTAGAGACTGTATGCCCCCTAAGAAGCGCTGGCATCGTGTGCCATTCAAGCGCTGTGAAGCTCCTCCGCGCTGAAAGCGCTGCTGCCCCACTCACCGCCGCAGCCGAGGCTGCCCTGAGGAGAACTGGAGTTGCCCCGGCGGCCCTCGGTGCCAGGAGAGGGCCGCCGCCATCCTGAGTGAGCTGCGCAGGGCCCAAGTGTGGAGAGGCCACCGTTAAAATTCCTCTCAGGCCGCCGTTAAAATTCCTGTCAGGACGCCGGAGTTTGAAGTGGGCCGCGCTAGGCCCGAGGAAGCCGTCCCGCTAGCCTCACGTGACGGGGGCGCGTCAAACCACGCCCCGCCGCGCAGTGATTGGTCGCGTGGCCGAGCCCCTGGCAAGCGAGTCTCGGATTGGATCCGGGGGCTCGGTACACGCCATTGGCTGCCACCCACGCGCCTCCCTCCTGATTGGTCCCCGGGCCCGGCAAGCACCAGGGAGGGCCCGGGACGGGAGAGATACCTACGCGGGGGCTCGAGAAGTGCATCGGAGCCCCGCGTGTCACTGACATTGCCGGAGGGCTAAGCAAGAGGCCCGCCTGCCGGCGCAACTCAGGGGAAGGCCCTGACCCGCCAGCGCAGGCCCCCGGAAGGCCGGGGCAACGTTGAAGCTGACGGGAGGCCCCGAGGGAAGCGCCGGAGTAGCGCGGGCCTCCCCTGACTGGCCCCCAATACCCTGGAGGGTCCCTAAAAGAGACAGGTAAACCCCCCCCCCCCCCCCCCCCCCCCCGAGAAGAGGAAAGTGGTGGTTGGGCCCCGTTGGCCTTGTCTAACTGCCACAGAGGGAGTTTGCCCTCCCTGGGGGAAACCGAGTGACCGTTGGGCCATGGAAGTAGCCCCTGGCTAGGGGATTAGTTTCACAGGATACCAGTTAGGCCCTACTGGACTGCCTACAGAGGCCCCGGTTAATCCTAAAGGCCACGGGGGAAATGTAGAATGTTGTAGAGGCCCCCAGGGAAATGTTGATACGCATAGCCAGGTGATATGCCTAAAGAAATGCACATTTTTACCTGTTGCCTGATGTTCAATGAAATGTTCCTGCCCAGTGGCATACTCATCCTGGTCTTAATGGAATGGTTGTTTATCCATTGAAAGGGTTATTACCTCATGAAATAGTAGGCCTGATTATTCAGGGTACTGCACGGCTTGTTCCTGAGTGAGGAAAGGCTAACTTACTGCCTACACTCTTACAGTGATTCTTTAATGGTTGCATCCCAGTGAAATGTTATCTGACCTCTAAAAAGTGTTACATTTAAGCCCTCGTTTTACATCTGTTGGAATGTTGCCTGGCCAATTAACTGAATGGGTCTACTGCTCCTCTAGGGAAGTGTTAATTGCACGAGGAGATGTTGCGTTTACCCTGATGAAATGAGTATGCCCCATGTTAAGGAGCCAGCTGCGCTGATCCATTACAGGTGTTCCTGTCTGGTGTTATATGATGTTTTTCCCTTACAGGCGATGGGTTGGAGTTGTCACACATGAGGTGTACTTGCGCTAATGTTGCAACTTACAATTTCAGCAACCCCCCTAAGGATAAGAGCCCGAATTGGCCCCGCCAGATTGGTTCTAGGGCTACTGGTCATTTAACTAACCTTTTCCCTTACAGCATGGACTTTGGACTCAACCCTTTTTGTCCCATGTAAATAATTCCCCATGATGTACTTGGCTCTGGCGCCAGTTGGCGCCTTGTTGTGACTACCACTAGTCTATTTCTTTTTACCTTGCAGGTTGGAGACATAACTAAACTTAATCTTTTTCCAACCAAAGGTGGTGTCTTGACTCTTTTGTAGTGTGATTGGTGGGTCGTCTGTGTGTACTGCGTGAATGCTTCACATGTCCTCCAAGTTTGGCCTGCCCGCTTGATGCCATGCTACCCCCTTTGAGACTTGGGCAACCCCCATTTCCAACAGGCTGCTTTGAGCATTTTTGCCAGGACTACTTTTGGTTCCCCAGTCGGGTCCTGGCGTCACAGTCATGTAGAGTACCCACCTCACTTCAGGTCATTGCAGACACTATCTTCAGTCTTGACATTTTCGCCTGCAAATCATTGATTTCAGGGCCTGTGATACATATGGGATGCACCATCCTTTTTTGTGCCTTTAAGCAGGTGCACAGGTGCAAACCAGGTTAGTGCATCTTATTACAATAAATGCGCTGCCTACTGGGCGGCTGCAAACTCACCACTGCTCTGGGGTCAGTGTATTTCACTCATCACCCATTCATCGGCAGGATCGTTGAAAAAGCAGTCTTAGTTCAACTCCAAGACCAGTGTTTTAAAAAAATATATATATATATATTTTTATTTGCATTTTATCAAAACTCAACATTACAGTCGTAAAATCATCAGTACATAGACCTCTACTCCCACTCCCACCCACCTCAAAGCCACAAATTTCTGTCACAATGCATATCCCCCCAGTTCAACGTCCACAGACACAAGGTACAATCATCATATTGTGTCCCACCCGAAGCCCTATTGTCAGTGCTCTAGTGACCGAATAGCCAGATTTTCCGGTTCCCCCTCATAGCCCCCCATCCAACCCATGGTAGTGCCACCATTTAACCCAGACCCTTTGAAATTTCTTTGGGCACCCCTTGCTTTATATGTCACTCTCTCGGCTGCCATGTAAAGGTCCAACCCTCTTCTCCATTCCACTAATCCCGGGGACTCCGGAGACCCCCAGTACCTCGCTATATCCCTTTTCGCTACTACAAGTGCGAGAACTAGGAAGGTGAGGAGTGGACGCAGTAGATCCACCTCATTAGTCATACCCAGTAGTGCCAGCTTGGGTTCCTGTTGGAGTGGGACCTCCAAAACCTCTCCCAGTTCAGTGAAGACTTGCGTCCAGTAATCTTGTATCCTGTCGCATGCCCAAATGGTGTGATAAAAGTCTCCATCATGTTGTCGGCATCTAAGACAGTGTGTGCCTTCTATTTCCCCATCCTATGGAGTCGCATTCTATCGTAGTATGTTCTGTGAAGCACCTTGAATTGAATCAGGCGTAGTCTTGATTTAATTGCCACCTCCTGGGGATGCATTAATACTATTTCCCAGTCTAGGTCTTCCATGCTTCCCACCTCCGCCCTTCATGTGAGTCTAAGCTTCGCCAAATCACCTAGCATATTGTTAGTTACGGTTTGGTATGTGAGGGAGACCGCCCGTCCCTGGATTCTTTCTTGGAGGAGCCGCCCCTCTAGCGGTGCATATTCTGGGATATCGCTTAGTTGGACCTTCTGGGCCTTCCATGCATGTCGTAGCTGCGTATATTTGAAGAGCTGTGAGTGGTGTAGCCCAAATTCCGACTTTAAGTCCATAAAGGATTTCAGCTACCCTTTGGCGATCACATCCCCTATAGTGGAGATACCTACGTCGTCCCACCTTCGGAAGCCACGTAGTTTATTGAGCTCCGCTAACCACTGACAGTGCCATAACGGTGTTTGCCGGGTGGGCTTCTTCTCCCATCCCATTCGTTTTGTGGCCTTAGTCCACGCATTTATCGTAAGAATCATCACTGGTAGGAGCGACTCCCGTCTAGTACCCCCGTAGAGATAATGCAATACGTTCTGTGACGACAGTTTAAGCCTCTCTAGGGCATAAGTGGAGTGATCCGCCGGGGCATGTAGCCAATCATTGATCGATACCATGTGTTCCGCCCAGTAGTAGGTCTCCAGGTTAGGGAGTGAGATCCCTCCGTTATATTGGTGTCTTTGGAGCATAGTCAGGGCCACTCTAGGCTGCTTACCCAGCCAGAGGTAGGCTCTCAGATCAGAGTGGATTTTAGCCAACGACGTTGTCAGAAGCGGATAATACTCGTTCCGTAGAGCATATAAATATTTAAGTAGAAGTACCATCTTATACATGGCCGCTCGACCCAGCAATGTAAGTGGGAGCTGTCTCCAGCGGTCCATATCCGCCGCAGAGTTCATTATGACCCGCTCCAAGTTCTTTTGGAATGATAGCGGCCTATCAAGATACTGGAAGCCCTCCACAGCCGTCTGTAGTTGCCCCAGCAGCATCCCCCATCGGTCGCGTCCCCCTGGGTCGTACAAGATCGATTTGTGCCAATTTATTGTGTATCCCGCTCGTCCACCATATTGCTCTAATTCCCGGAATAGCTCCGGGACAGTTGTCTCCGGTTTCGTAACATACAAGAGTACATCATCCGCATAGAGGGATATCTTTTCTTGTGCGGGGTCTGTGTCAATTCTCTCAAAACCGGAGATGCCCTCGTTCTGCCGAATCCTGGCTGCAAGAACCTCAATAGTGAGTGCAAAGAGGAGGGGAGACAGGGGGCAGCCCTGACGGGTCTCTCTCTGGATCCGGATTTCACGCGATAGCCTCCCATTCACCCTCACCCTGGCTCTTGGCTCGGTGTAGAGGAGCTGGACCCACTTCTGGAACCTAGAGCCAAAACCAAATTTTTGCAACACTGCATAGAGGAATGGCCAGTGTACCGCGTCAAAGGCTTTCTCAGCGTCAAGGGAGAGAAACCAGTGGGGGTCATTTCTTCCCCTCACTTCCTGGAGCCAATTGTGGGTAGGTCTGAGGTTCAGTCTGGTTGCTCTGTCCGGCAGGAAGCCTGTTTGGTGCAGATGTATAAGGTCTGGGATCACCGAACTCAGGCGGAGCGCCAAGATAGTCGCCAGAAGTTTCACTTCCGTGTTCAGGAGGGAGATGGGGCGGTAGGACGCACAGTCCTCTCGCGGTTTGCCTTCTTTATGTATCGGGACGATCGTAGCAAGGGAGAGGTCTGGGGGGAGACCCCCCTCCTGGTAGGCCCCAGCAAAGAGACCCCTCAGGTGGCGAGTCAAGAGGTCCGCCATTCGCTTAAAAAATTCTGCCGGGTAACCGTTCAGTCCTGGTGTTTTACCAGGTCTCAGTCTGGCTACATCTACTGTGATGTCAGCCTCCAACACCAGAAAGGCCTCTGGAGACAGGACGGGCAGGTCCGTCTGCGACATATATTGTAAAGCTTCCTCCCGTGTCCCCAGGTCCCTGGCTGCGTAGAAAAGTTCGTAGTGTGTATCGAATGTCTCGGCAATTTCCGTATCAGAACTGACAAGCACCCCTTCTGCATTTCTAATGTGGTCCACCCATCTAGTCGCTTGCTCCCTTTTACTGAGCCAAGCTAGTAGTTTGCCTGATTTATCCCCTACGTCGTAGAGGCGGTGCAGGGTGGCTAGGGACTGAGTTTTAGCCTCATTAGTTACCAGTTCTCTATATTGTCTCTGGGCATCTAGTAGTCTTCTAAGAGTCTCTGCATGTTTCAAACTCTGGTACTCCCTCTCTAAACTCAGGATGGTCTGTTCCAGTGTAGAGACCTCAGCTTGGAGTTTTCTTCTTCCCTCCCCCAGTCTACTTTTATATTCTATCTCGCATTACCGGTTTCAGGGCTTCCCAGAAGGTGACCTCCGATTCCACCGTTCCCTCGTTTTCAGCCACATAAACCTTGATGTCTGCTCTCAAGCCTCGCAGAATAGATGCATTTCGAAGATCCCAGGCTGCGAGGCGCCAAGTGTTCCCCACAGTACCCCGGGTATGTCCTACTGTTACTAACAATGGGGAATGGTCAGAGATGCCCCTAGCCTTATAGTCTGCCGCGTCATCCACCTTCAAGTACTGTCTAGACATAAATATATAGTCTAGCCTCGAGAACACCTTATGTGCCCCTGAGTAGTACAAGTAGGCTATCTGAGTGGGATGCAGCCATCTCCAGACATCTGTGAGCCCTATATTAGCAATCTGTTGGGATAGAGTAGTCCAGTTCCCTCCCCTACCTGCAGTCCCTGACCGATCCTGGCCTACATCCATCACGTCGTTGAAGTCACCTCCCACGATTTAGATGGTGTCAGCTGTTTCTAGGAGTATGTGAGCGAGAGCCTTGAACGTATTTGCCTGCAGCTTGGGCGGTGCATAGACTGAGATGATCGTGTATGTACGCCTATTCCATGTCCCCTGGACCCCAACGTAAGTCCCCAATGGATCTATCCAAGTGTGTGTGATACAGAATGGAGTGATTTTTTTAATAATGACCGCTACCCCTCTGGAATCCGACGTGTAGGCCGCATGAGCCAGAACTTTGTGGCGGCCCCTAGCTATGTAGGCATAATTTGTTCCCTTAAGATGGGTTTCCTGCAGTAGGGTTATATCTGGATTTAGCCTTTTAAGGTAGGAGTTCACTAGGCCCCTTTTAATTTTAGAACCCAGTCCGTTCACATTCCACGTCAGGACACTAACCTCCCTGTCACACACCTGCGACACAGTCACTGCGCTTGCCATTCAAGATCTGGATACCTTAACTTGTGCGGTGTCTGGTGTGGATGTATAGTGTGAAGCACTGAGGCATCTGACTGCACCTGACTGCATTGTTCTGACTGCTTCTCCCTCATCCCAACTCACCCCCCCTCCCCAACCTGAATTAACGTGTAACTCCCCTACCCCACCCCCCTCCCCACCTCCTTCCCCATCCAGTCCCATCCCTTCGCAAGAAAGTTGTGCAGTTGAGAACAAAAACCAATAAAAAACAGTAAGAGTAGACCTAAAGGGGCGTGTCAACTTGCGTGCTCCCCAGCGACGAGCTGCAGTCTCTATAGCCAGTCCCACCACTGTTCATGAATGAGAGTCTTGAGTGTCTGTTCCGTCCCGAAGTGTCTTGTTCCAGGTCCCGGATCGCCACTTCCAACGGGTGAATGGAGCGCGACTTCTTCATCTCCCCCGGAAGTACGGCTCTCTATCTCGTCTTCATCATCCCCCTCCGAGCGGGCATGGCTTTGCAGACAGTTGAATCTGGAGCCCGCTGCGGTGTTCCCTCTCGGCGAGGCCGAACGTCCATGCCATGTGCTACCTGGGCCACGTCCCTGATAGGGCGTCGCCGGGGTTTGTCTCTTTGTCCTTCGGGACTTCAGTCTCCGTCTCCTCGGTAGTTCCCACTGGGACCTGTGGGGAGGTGACCTGTCTGCCTTTCCGCGTCCAGCGGTCTCCCTGCTTTGGAATATAGGACGTTCCTCCAGCCATTGCCAGGCTTCTTCCGGATGGTTAAAGAAAAGTGTCTTTTCCTTGTAGATCACATTTAGCTTCGCCGGGAAGAGGAGCATGTAGGAAATATTCATGTCTCTCAATTTCGCCTTCACTGCGTCAAAGGAGCGGCGTTGTTTCTGCACCTCTTGGCTGTAATCCGGGAATATCATAATGTTCGTGTTTTCCAGACGGATATCCCCCAACTTTCCAGCCTCTCGCAGAATCAGGTCCCGGTCCGCGAAGTTGAGAAAGCGCGCAATGACCGGCCTAGGTCTCGCGCCCTCCGGCGGCTTTGCCAGGAGGGCCCTGTGCGCTCTTTCGATGATAAAGCAGGTCGAGAACTGCACCGTCGGTAAGGTTTTAGTCAGCCAGGAGTGGAGGAATGGCGCCATACTCGTCCCTTCAATTCCCCCTCTAAAACCTACTAAGCGCAGGTTGTTGCGTCTCGCCCTATTTTCGGCATCATCTACCTTCCACATCAGTTGGCGATGGGATGCCTTGAGTTCCGCCATGTCTTTTCTTAGGGTGGAGATTGAATCTTCGGCTTCACCTATCCGCGTTTCAGCTGTAGTCACCCTATCCGATAACTTTCGGAAGTCCTGCCTCAGCAGTGTCACCTCGGATCCCACCTCGCCGATTTTGACTTCTAGGGCAGCCCGAGACTCCTGGATATTGGCCCGTGACGCCTGAATGGCTCCCATGAGCAGGTCCGTATCTGAACGCACGACGGGGGCAGTGGAGAGGGCATCCGCCGACTGTCTAGGCGCAGCGAAATTTTCCATGGGCCCCTGCTTGGAGGGTTTGGGGAGTGTATCCTTTTTCCCCATTACTTATGGTAAAGTGCCGTTGTTCCCGCGGGGCAACTCGCTTTCCACGCCGCCTCTGATGCTCTGGCAGTAATCGGGGGTCAGCGAGCTCCTCAGCCATTTCCCGGGGAGGGCAGTCCCAACTCCCCGCACAGCAGTCGCCAGGGGCCACTTGCGTCTTTTGTCGGCCTCCCAGGGGCCTTGGTTCGTGGAGCCGGCTGAGTGTCAGTCCCGGCCAGGAGTCCTATGCCTGCAGCAGCCCAGTGTCACCGGCCGTGCTGATTGTCCCACATGGCTTCTGGGTATTGCTGCTCCGTCGTAGGGCCCGGCGAGTGCAGCCAGATGCCCGACCTTCGGAACCACCAGGTGCCTCTCTCAGGGGGGCAAGGGCTTCGCAGCAGGGTGCAGGGTGGCGGGGACACCACAGGGAGGCCCCAGCTCAATCCGGATCGATGCAGAGCTGGGGAAGCCCAACAGCAGCACCAGGCAGGTGATTGCGGGAAGTTTTCAAGGGCCCAAGAGCGTGTCCACAGCTAAGGGGCCAGGATCAGGTTCGGAGCACACTCGAGCTCCGTATCGCGGCTCCGGCCGCCATATTGGTGAAGTGTCCGCCGGTCGGGAGCCCAGACGCCTCAACAGGGGCCGTCTCCCTGATCCGGACCAGCTCACGGATCCCGCAGTGTGCCCCTCTCGCTCTCACCTTCCGAGCAGCAGACCAGCGACAGGATGATCTCCAGGCTAGGTCTATCCCCGCAGCGCAGCTCCAGCCGCCATCTTGGTGCAGTCCGCAGGTTCCGCCGGGAGGGTCAGGTCGTTTCACCGGGGCTCTCACCGTCAACGGGGCATCACACAATGACCTCCCCACATGGACCCTCATAGTGACCCGACAGTCACAGCGCCTAGAGGCCGATTCTCAGTGCAGTCCCCAGTACTTGGTCACGGTGGCCGCCATCTTGCCGCCGCTAGGCCTCCCGAGACGCTGGTGTTAGTTCGGCGATTTGCTGTCTACAGGTGCGCAAACTTCGAGGAAGTGGCCCCCACGGAGTCTAGGGTCCGGGCAACGACCCTCCCGTAGTTTTGGTGAAGTGGGGCTAAGTGGAAAGACGGATTTGGAAGCAGCTCGCCGGGAGCTCAGGAGCAGCACGTCCTAGCAAGCCATGCTGTTGGCCACGCCCCCCCAACTCCAATATCAGTGTTAACCACCACCTGCACAATTACCATCCTGGCTTCCGATCATGCTGCAGCACACAGACTGCAACATTATCCATCACAGATGAAAATGACCCTTGCCTCCTGACATTGATGGATCTCTCAGCTTCCTTGGACACAGCTGACCCTCATACTCATCCTGAAGTTTCAATGGGATTCAGCGGCAATGTCCGTTATCGGTTCTCTTCCTATCTCTCGAACAAACATTAGTTTGTTCACTCGTACATCTCTACTTCACAAAAGATCCCTTTCACTTGTGGAGTCCCCCAGAGCGCCTTACTGTCTCCTGTCATCTTCAACGCACAGAAGGAGGAGCTCTCTGCTCTACTCACAGATAACAGCATCAAGATTCACCAATATGCCGATGATGCACACCTCGACTTAAAAGTCTCCCCTGAATCAGACATGCAACTCCTCAAACACAGCCTGCACATCATCCAGACGGAAGTCCAGTACCTGCCTGAAGCTCAACCCAACCAAGACGGAATTACTGTTATTTTCCAAGAGCAACAAAAAAGAAACAGTATAAACATGGCTCAGTGACATGAACCTTGAAGGCTTCAAACGTCAACTTTCACTGAATGGCAAGTTACTTGGATTTATCATGGACATCAACCTCACCCTCAAGGAATGCATTACCAAACAAGCATTGGCAAAGCCAGTAGGTCGCGCCTATACAAGAGCTATTTGCTTTGGCAATGTGTTTTTGCCGTTCTGTACACCAGTGGGGCTGTAGTTCAGTAAGGCTAAAAGTTAGTGGCGTGAAGTGTCTGAGAGCAGAGTGGGGGGGAGTAGAGTGTCGTAGACTGGATTTGTTGGAGTAGAGTGTCATAGAGTGGACAAGGGGGAATAGAGTGTCGTAGACTGGATTTGTTGGAGTAGAGTGTCATAGAGTGGACTAGGGGGAATAGAGTGTCGTAGACTGGATTTGTTGGAGTAGAGTGTCATAGAGTGGACTAGGAGGAGTAGAGTGCCATAGAGTTGAGTAGAGGGGAGTAGAGTTCAGTGGCAGAGAGAGTTGTAGAATAATGTGTCACAGAGTGCAGTGCCGTAGAGTGGGGTGATGTAGAGTGGAGTGGGGTAGAATAGGGTGGAGTGGGTTGGAGTGGATTGAGGCAGTGGGGTGGATTGGACTGGAGTTGATCGGGTGGATTAGATTGTGGTAGGTTGGAGTGGAATGGGATGATTGCAGTGGGTGGACCCGATGTGGTGGATTGGAGAGGGGTGGAGTGAAATAAGGTGAGGTGGTTTTGAGTCGGGTAGATTAGAGTGGCTTGGGGTGGGATGGGTTGAATTAGAGTTGTGTGCTGTGGAGTGTTGTGAATTAAAGTGGAGTGGAAAGGGTGAATTGGAGTAGGGTGGGCTGAATTAGAATGGAATGGAGTGGATTAAACTGGGGTGGGTGGGTGAACTGGAGTGGGGTGGACTGGAGTGGGGTGGAATGGAGTGGGGTGAATTGGATTGGCGTGGGGTGGATTGAAGTAGACTAGATTGCAGTGGGGTCAATTGAATTGGAATGAGGTGTATTGAATTGAGGGAGGTGGGCTGGATTGGGATGAATTGGATTGAGGTGGATTGGACTGGAGTGGGGTGAACTGGCTTGGGGTGGATTGGACCGAGGTGGATTGGATTGGTTTGAGCTGGATTAGATTGGATTGGTGTGGAATGGATTGGATTGGAGTTGGGTGGATTGGATTAGAATGGGGTGAATTGGATTGGGTGAGGTTGATAGGATTGGGGAAGGCAATGTGATGTGGATTGGAGCGGTGTGCACTGAAGTGGGGTGGATTGTTGTGGATTGGAGTGGGTCAGATTGTTTTAGATTGGAGTGGGGTTGGTTGGAGTGGGGCACATTGTTTTGGAATGGAGTGGGCAGATTGGAGAGGACATATTGTTTTGGATTAGAGTGGAGCAGACTGGTGTGGGGCAGAGTCTTTTGGATTGGAGTGAGGCAGACTGGAGTAGAGCAGGTTGTTTTGGATTGGAGTTGGACACATTGTTTTGGATTGGAGTGGTGCAGATTGTTTTGGATTGAGTAAAACAGATTGTTTTGGATGGAGGGAGGCAGATTGTTTTGGATTGGAGTGCGGGGATTGGATTGGATTGGAGTGGGGTGGATTGAGGATGGAGTGGGGTGGATTGGATTGGGGTGAGGTGGATTGGATTGAAGTGAGGTAGATTAGATTTGGCTAGATAGGGGTGGTTTGGATTGGTGTGGAGTGGATTGGGGTGGGTGGATTGGAGTAGGATGAACTGGGATGGACTGGGTAGATTTGGGTTGAGGTGGATTGGAGTGGGGCAGATTGAAATGGAGTGGATTGGAGTGGGGTGGATTGGAGTGGGCAGATTGTTTTTGATTGGACAGGGGCGGATTGTTTTGGATTGGAGTGGGGCGGATTGTTTTGGATTGGAGTGGGACAGATTGGAGGGGGCAAATTGGAGTGAGCAGACTGTTTTGCATTGGATTGGGCTGATTGGAGTGGGGCAGATTAGAGTGGGCAAGACTGTTTTGGAGTGGTGTGGGGCAGACTAGAGTGGGGCTGGTTGTTTTGGATTGGAGCAGATTTGAGTGCAGCAGATTATTTGGGATTGGAGTGGGATGGAATGGAATGGAGTGGAGCAGATTGCTTTGGACTAGAGAGGGGTAGATTGGAGTGGAGCGGATAAGAGTATGTAGATTCTTTTGGATTGGAGTGGGGCAGATTGGAGTGGGGTGGACTAGAGTGGGGTGAGGCAATGTGATGTGGATTGGATTGGAGTGGTGTGGATTGGAGTGGGGTGGATTGTTTTGGATTGGAGTGGGGCAGATTGTTTTAGATTGGAGTGGGGTTGATCGGAGTGGGACAGAATGTTTTGGATTGGAGTGGGGTTGGTTGGAGTAGTGCACATTGTTTTGGAATGGAGTGGGGCAGATTGGAGTGGACAGATTGTTTTGGATTAGAGTGGAGCAGACTGGAGTGGGCAGAGTCTTTTGGATTGGAGTGGGTCAGACTGGAGTAGGGCAGGTTGTTTTGGATTGGAGTTGGACAACTGAGCGGGGCAGATTGTTTTGGATTGAGTTAAGCAGATTGTTTTGGATGGAGGGAGGCAGATTGTTTTGGATTGGAGTGAGGGGATTTGATTGGAGTGGGGTGGATTGGGGATGGAATGGGGTGGATTGGATTGAAGTTAGGTAGATTGGATTTGGCTAGATAAGGGTGGTTTGGATTGGTGTGGATTGGATTGGAGTGGGCAGATTGTTTTTGATTGGAGGGGGCACATTGTTTAGGATTGGAGTGGGGGTGATTGTTTTGGATTGGAGTGGGACAGATTGGAGGGGGCACATAGGAGTGGGAAGACTGTTTTGCATTGGATTGAGCCGATTGGAGTGGGGCAGATTAGAGTGGGGAAGACTGTTTTGGAGTGGAGTGGGGCAGACGAGAGTGAGGCAGACTGTTTTGGAGTGGAGTGGGGCAGACTAGAGTGAGGCAGATTGGAGTGGGGCAGGTTGTTTTGGATTGGAGCACATTTGAGTGCGGCAGAATATTTTGGATTGGAGTGGGATGGAATGGAGTGGAGCAGATTGCTTTGGACTGGAGTGGGGAAGATTGGAGTGGAGCAGATAGGAGTAGGTAGATTCTTTGGATTGGAGTGGGGCAGATTGGATTGGGGTGGACTAGAGTGGGGCAGACTGTTTTATATAGTAGTGGAACAAGTTGGAGAGGAGCAGATTGTTTTGGATTGGAGTGTGACAGATTGTTATGGATTGAAGTAGAGCAGATTGATGGAGTGGGGCTGAATGGAGTGGGGCGGATTGGAGAGGGCAGATGGTTTAGATTTGAGTGGGGCAGATTGGAGTGGATTGGAGTAGGGTAGATTGGAGCAGATTGTTTTAGATTGGAGTGGGGCAGATTGTTTTGGACTGGAGTGGGGCAGATTATTTTGGATTTGATAGGGGCAGATTTTTTTGGGATTGGAGTGGGACGAATTGGAGTGGGGCAGATTGGAGTTGGGCGGGTTGGGAAGATTGGTGTGTAGTGGATTAGAGTTGATTGGATTGAGGGTGGTTTGGATTGGTGTGGAGTGGATTGGGGTGGGTGGATTGGAGTAGGATGAACTGGGATGGACTGGGTAGATTTGGGTTGAGGTGGATTGGAGTGGGGCAGATTGAAATGGAGTGGATTGGAGTGGGGTGGATTGGAGTGGGCAGATTGTTTTTGATTGGACTGGGGCGGATTGTTTTGGATTGGAGTGGGGCCGATAGTTTTGGATTGGAGTGGGACAGATTGGAGGGGGCAAATTGGAGTGGGCAGACTGTTTTGCATTGGATTGGGCTGATTGGAGTGGGGCAGATTAGAGTGGGCAAGACTGTTTTGGAGTGGTGTGGGGCTGATTAGAGTGGGGCTGGTTGGAGTGGGGTGGATTCGATTGGTCTGGGGTGGACAGGATTGAGTGGGGCGGATTGGTATGGGGTGAGGTGAGGTGGGGTGGATTAGCGTGGATTGGAGTGGGGCGGATTGAAAGGGGTTTTATGGAGTGTACTGCACGATTATGTGTTAAAGCATAATTCCAAAAATTACACATAAGAAAGAAGCAATGTCACTTTGCAATAAAATATTTCTCACCTTTTAAGAACAGCACCACTGAGCAAAACAAAAGAAAACATGAGTGTTAAATGAGAAAAGAAGACTTGGTAAAATGAAAGAAAACAAACTACAGAAAATACATCTTTGCAATTTTGTTTGTTCTTCTTGGCACATTTTTGCCAGTCACACACTTCTGTTTGCAGGGCACTAAAAGTTAAACAGAACAAAATAGTACCTCAATTATGTCAGGAACAAAATAGTACCTCAATTATGTCAGGAGCAGTGAACAGGTACTGAATAAGTTGAATCAATCAGTGCTTGGTCCATGCTCCACAGAAAGGAATGGAAATTACATTAGGCCTGCCTTGAAAAATTACGATGCTGTAAAGAAGAGTGCCATTCACGTCAAGAAATGGTAAGCAACGGGAGGACTCAAAGCCCTTTTTGTTAACAACAGTGTCTCGCAAGTGAGACACATACACTAGTGCATGCTCTCGTGAGCTCAACCCTAAAAACAAAGTCAGCCTATTACCAGCTCTCTCTTCTAAAGAAAGTCAAACAGTTTCTTCTAGAAAGTGACTTCAGAACTGCTGTTCAAGCCCTCATACTCTCACGTCTAGATGGAGGTAACACCGTACAGTTAAGTGCTTAATTCTGTACTCCTGAGGCACAGCCGGGAGCTTTTTTCATGAAAAACTGTATTTTAAAACTGTGTGTTTAATTGATTTTAATAATTGCGCACCTCTCCCTCACCTGCTAGTCCGGTTGGGGCACTTATTCCTACTTCTTAACACCCGTGCAGCCGATCTGAACGCTGCCACGGGTTAGGAAATCGCCATTACCGCCATCAGCGAGCGAGCCTGCGGCCAGGCCACGCCCACTTCGCCAGGCCACGCCCCCTCACAAGGCCACGCCCCCGACTACTTAAGGAGTTGACACCCAGCCTTCTTTTGATCCTGTACTCCTGAGGCACAGCCGGGAGCTTTGTTCGTGAAAAACTGTATTTTAAAACTGTGTGTTTAATTGATTTTAATAATTGCGCACCTCTCCCTCACCCACTAGTCCGGTTGGGGCACTTATTCCTACTTCTTAACACCCGTGCAGCAGATCTGAACGCTGCCACGGGTTAGGAAATCGCCATTACCGCCATCAGCGAGCGAGCCTGCTGCCAGGCCACGCCCACTTCACCAGGCCACGCCCCTTTCTCTGTATAAAACATGTGCAGCACTCGTACGCGCAGCGGACGGGCGCAGCGGGCGCGCCGTCAGCGCGCCGAAGGCACGCCAAAGGCAAGCCCGTCTGGGCCCGTCCGGGCCCGGATGGTCCCAGACCCAGCCACTATGCCCATCTCTCCCAGGAAACACCCTGCCTATACTCGAGATACGCTTCTGGCTCTGAACACACAAAAACATCCCACCTGCAATTACACCCATATGGGCGATAACCCATTCACCGGCTGCAGTCTCTGCAATCCCCCCTGCGCAGAAACTGAACGCGGTGGCCTACAATTAGGCCTACTCAACTGCAGGTCGCTTGTCAAACACGCCCTCGAAGTAAACCTCCTGATCTCAGACCTCGCCATGGACATTCTGTTTCTCACTGAAACATGGCTCACTCCCAACAACGGCCCTGATATTGTCAACGCACTCCCTCCGGGCTACCAAATCTGCTCACTGAATAGACCGTGTGGCAGAGGAGGTGGTCTAGCCATAATACTTACCCTCACCTGCAGAATCTTGGATGGCAACATCAAAGACTGCGAAAGCTGCCACTTCACCATTCAAATCTCACCAGAAACATCTCTGTCGGGCTGCTTGTATATCGCCCCCCCGGCCAACTCGCCGAGTTCCCCAGCAAGCTCATTGACCATGTCACCCTCGAGGCTACGACTTCTTCTAACTACCTCTTATTAGGTGATCTCAATCTTCACTTTCTGGACCCAGCAGACACTCCTGCAGCCGAACTACTACTGGACATCTCCTCCATTGGTCTCTGCTTAAAGAACCCACAGGCCACCCACGTCAAAGGACCACCCACGTCAAAGGACAGTTACTAGATCCAATCTTTACAAACATTCAAGACCTGAATACCCGCGCGCACCTCCCTCTCCCCTGGACTGACCACTTCCTGATCCCCTTCGAATGGCACATCAATACTCCCCCACCCCAACCGCCCAAAATCAGAACCCTTATCAGGCGCTGGCACAAATTGGTCCCTGAAGAATGGGCAGCCAAACTTAGGGAAGATATCCCCCCCCCACTCAAAACCCCATTACTGCCAACATTGAATTTAATACATGGCTCACCCAATCACTGGAATGCCTCCTACCAAGATCCAGCACCCTTAAACGTACCAAGAGAGTTAACCCCTCCCCCTGGTACACCCCTGAATTGAATCTCTTATGGAAGGAATGCAAGAGAACTGAACGCGCATGGAGAAAAGACAAGACAGCAGACAAGAAAGACATGTTTCGGGCTTCTATAAAAATTTACAAACTCGCGCTCCATAAAACCAAGAGCTCATTCTACGAAGATAGAATTAAAAACTCGTCCTGCTCTGCTCAGGAAACCTTTTCCATTCTTAAAGAACTTCTTCATGCCCCTGATCCCCCTGCGAAACCCCTGGAGCCCAAAGCCGCGGAAAGTAAATGCATTAAACTGGCTACCTTTTTCGACGAGAAAATTCTAAAAATTCTCGCATCCCTACCACCCTTCGACGCCGGTTGCACAGACGGGGACTCCCCCAACCCTCCCCCTGGTTACAGTCCTCCCCCTGACGCCCCCACACTCCTTCTCGATACCCTCGGCCCAGTATCCACGGAAGAGGTAGCCGCGACGCTGGCCACAATCAAAAGTTGTTCCCCCAGTGACCCGGTTCTGCTACGCTTCCTGAAAAAAGTGTCCGCCACCATTATCCCTCCTCTCACGTCCCTCATCAATGCCTCCCTAACACAGGGAGTAGTCCCTCCCAGCTGGAAAGCGGCGGTGGTCAAAGGTCTCTTGAAAAAACCTTCACTGGACCCTCAGGACCTAGCCAACTACAGGCCAATCTCCCTCCTCCCAGGAAACAGCAAAATCACGGAGAAGCTAGTGAATAAAAAACTATCACTATTCCTAGAAAGTAACAACCTACTTAGGAACTCCCAGACAGGCTTCCGCCCAGGCTAGGGCACTGACACCACCCTCCTGGCGGCAGTGGAGAAGGCCAGAAGCATTCTGGACACAGGAGGATCAGTGGCAGTGATCCTCCTGGACCTCAGTGCGGCCTTCGACACTGTCAATCACCAGGTTTTAATCCAGCGTCTGAGAGACATTGGAGTAAGGGGCACGGCCCTGAAGTGGCTCATGTCATTTCTCAATGGCTGCTCCTTCCAAGTCTGGGAGAATGACAGCCACTCCCCCGCGATCCCCCTCCTCTGTGGAGTACCGCAGGGCTCATCTCTTAGCCCGACGTTATTCAACGTTTACATGTCTCCGTTGGAGGAATTGGTCACCCCGTTCGGTGTGACGATCATCAATTACGGCGACAACACCCAGCTGGTGGTGACCCTTTCACACCCTCACCAAGATCCCTCCGATCTCCACAGCTGTCTCACTGAAATCCACAGCTGGATGAACACCTCAGCTCTGAAACTTAACGGGTCCAAGACCGAAATCCTGCTGCTTGGACACAAAGGGCCCTCCTTGCCGCCCAACATCTGGCCTGACTGCTTAGGTGACCCCCCTGCCCCCAAGGAGGAGGTTAAGAGCCTGGGCGTATGGCTCGAGAAAGGTCTGAGCTTCAGAACTCAGGCCAAAAAGACGGCAGAAATATGCTTTGGACTTCTCAGGGCATGCAGGAAGGTCCTCCCCCTGCTCCCCGCCACCTCCCGGAAACTACTGATCCAGGGCCTCATCTTGGCGAGGCTAGATTACAGCAATGCAATCTACCTGGGTGCCCCGGAAGCCACATTCAACACCCTGCAGAGAATTCAAAACGCCGCGGCCCGACTACTCACTCACACCCCGGCCAGATCTTCGGCAAAGCCAGCATTGAAGCTTCTTCACTGGCTCCCAGTCAGAGAGAGGGTTGTCTTCAAGGCCCTCTGTCTGGCTCATAAACTTCTTCACAACAAAGGCCCACCCATTCTCAATAATTTCATCATTCCCTACAAAGCTACTAGAGCACTTCGGTCAAACCACGAGAACCTCATTACTGTTCACAGAGTAAAAAAAGCACGGTCTGGAGGCCGCCGCTTTTCGGTACACACCGCTAAACATTGGAATAGTGTCCCCCGGAGACTAAGGACCGAACCAAACCTCCTCCAGTTTAGGAAGGCACTGAAAACTCTTCTCTTCCCCTGATCTCTTCGTCCCTTCCGTTGCTGTTCCCTCCTGACTTCAGGTTCCAGCGCTGGGATGCTCAAGGGTTACTACGCGCTCTACAAAAACCTTAAATAAATAAATAAATAAATAATTTGTAAAACAATAAGTGCCGGGCTCTAGTCAGGAGGCCTGTGCAGATTGCACCACCCATTGCCACTGCCATCGTTGCCAATGACAGTACCTACTCAATACTACTAACTAGCACACTACGGGTATGACAATGCAGCCTATTCCAGGCCCACAAAGCCATAGATATATCTTGTGCGGCAGGTATTAGTTGTTTTTAATGCGTACTGAATTAATACCCAAGTGCACTCTGCGCCTCTCTAATTTATACAATCAGTGCCACAACGTGGCAGCTGTCATAAGTGCAAGTGTCGGCAATTAAGTGGCGGTGCAGAGCACCAGAAACCACCAGCTCGAATTAAGCACTGGGGCCCCTACTCCATGGTCTCCAGGCTCCACACTGGCACCCCGTAGGGAAATCCTACACGCTGCAGCATGTCTCACCCAAGGCCTGAAGAAAATGATCAGATTACTCACATCCTAATAGAAATTAATTGGCTCCCCCTGCCGGCCTAAACCATTTTAAAAACCAATGCATTATTTACAAAGCTATCACGACCATCAACCCCGCTGATCTTGCAGACAAGCTCCTCACCTTTGGTGGATCTAGGCACACCTGCAGCAGGGAGCCCATCAAACTGGAGTCCAAAAAGTGTAAAACGATAAAAACAAGACAGCAGACCTTTTCCATCTATGCATCCAGGATCTGGAACAATATCCCATATTCATCATGACGGCCCCTAATGCTGCTCCATTTCAGGAAAGTGTTCAAGACACATCTCTGTGAAGAACGCTACATCACAAATTATTAACCATGTACAACCCAGCTTCCTCTCCTATTGCTTGTTGCCTATATGCTTATCTTTGACCTTGTACAGCACTCCACTCCCTTTTGGATAGGTTCATGCCCTAGAAATACCACATACATACATACATACATACATACATACATACATACATACATACATACATACATACATACATATATACATACAAGTGAAGTCACACTGAACCCACCTTTGGGATGATGTCTGCCCCCTCTGAACTATCGGCAGGTCCACCTGCAGTGAAAGAGTGGTGGCTTGAAACTACGCCTCTGCTGCGCTCTCCATGGTGACAAGTCATTCAGTAAAAGGATCATCCTCCAGAGCTGGCCTCTGCCACCGAGTTATATTTGTGCCCAGGTGCAAGTGGGAAGATGTTTATTCAAATGAAGGGAGCCAGCAAGCCACCCCCCAACTGAGTGAATCAACTAAAACATTTAAGACAGCAGTGTCAAATGCTATGAGGAAGTTCACAAAGCATTTCCACTGCTGTACATTACTGCTCCCAGCTGACCTCTGCATAAGGCTGCATACTTACAATGCATGATGAATGGCAGCCATTTTGTTTTGAAAACCTTCTATGGCAGCCATTTTGTTTTGAAAACCTTCTATGGCAGCCATCTTGTTTTAAAAACCTTCTATGGCAGCCATCTTGTTTTGAAACCCTCCCTGCTCTCAATGGATCAATTCCAATTAGTCTACGCCTCTAGGTAAAGTACCAAAGTAGCAAGACTTGTGCGAATATTTTTGAAGTGATGTCAAGAAGGGAGACTGAGCACCATGATGCTGGATTACTTTAATCTAATTTACCTGGCAGTGGCTTGATTGAAGAGCAAGAATCAGCAAGCATACAAGCAAGAAGGACAAACATGCACATGAGAGCTGGGTTCACCATGAATACACACAACCAATGATGGTCTCTGCGCCGCTTTGTACAGCTTTTCTAGTAGAAGTACCTATCAGTACAACTGAACATTTATAACTGGTCAACTGGAATTTCCACCAGGGTTGACAGAAAGATTGCGTGGAAGTTTTGGGTCTGATGGGCTTGTGAACACACAGATTTATTTACACGAGTACCCCAGGTACCAAAGCTACTTTCACTTTGAACCCCATACGATTCTAATCGAATCTTCCTTTTTTTTAGAACTTCAGTGTTTTCTTTCGGGCAGGGGAGTTTTGAGGCCAGAGACGGGTAGGACTGCGTGGAATGTACCACTGCAGCAGGAACAGGTGCCCCTGGCGGGTCTCTGGAGCGTGGGGTGATGCTGGGGGCTCTCACCCCTCACCGCAGGCATATATATCTGTCAGACTCCCGTTCTGCAGGTAGAGGGGCAGCGACCTCACGTCCTCCTCCGTGCCCGCCGTGAACTAGCAGCCTGGGCCTTGCTAATGGGTAAAATCACTTCAGCAGCCAGTGTGTCTTTTAACAGGCGCGCGGAGGGGGCGTGAGCAGGAAGAAGAGAGAGGCGATTTGGTTTCACACACATGCTCAATTTAATTCCATATTTCCCTGTACTAATTCTGTTTGGGTTCCGGAGTAGCGTGCTACCCACCTAAAGGCGCTTCAACGCCTCATAAGGGGTAGCAAGCGCTATATAAATGCAAACCCTTCACTCTTCTATCCTTTTTCAATACAAACAACACACTAACCTATCAACCGCTCAAATTGATTTCATATTTCCCTTTGCTAATCTGCAACTAATCCTGTTTGGGTGCCGGAGTAGCGTGCTACCCACCATAAAATGCTTCAACACCTCATCTGGGGAAGCAAGCACTATATAAATGCAAACCCTTCCCTCTTCTATCCCTCCACTATCTTTTTTCAATCCAAATATCAAACTAACGTCCACTGTTGAAATTAATTTAATATTTCCTAGACTAACTCACTACTAATCCTGCTTAGGTTTCGGAGTAGCATGCTAGCTGCCGTAAAGTGCTTCAACACCTCATCAGGGGTAGCAAGCGCTTTATAAATGCAACCCTTCCCTCTTTCATCCCTCCACTATCCTATTCAATCCAAATAACAGACTAACATGTCCACCGCTCAAGTTAATTTCATATTTCCCTAGACTAACTCATCACTAATACATTTTTGGGTTCCAGAGTAGCGTGCTACCCACCGAAAAGTGCTTGAACACCTCATCAGGGGTAGCAAGCACTATATAAATACAAACCCTTCACTCTTCTATCCCTCCATTATGCTTTTCAATCCAAATAACAGACTGACATATCCACTGCTCAAATTAATTTCATATTTCACTATACTAATTCACCACGAATCCTCTTTGGGTTTCGGAGCAGTGTGCTACTCACTGAAAAGGCGCTTCAGCGCCTCGTCAGGGGTAGTAAGCACTATATAAACGCAATTATAATTGAAATTCCCTGGATCAGGCCCGTCTGTCTGTCCGGGCACTGAATACATGCCCAAGGAGCTCTTTTCATCGCGTTTTGTAGCCTTGATGACTGGCGTTTGAGAGGCCTGTGACGAGATAGCGCTGGGAGGCACTGCTCCTGATACACACCTCGGTCAATGAACTGTGACCCTGGCACACTGCCTCTGTCAGATCACACTACAGTGACACACCAACACACAGCACTGCTAAGGAACCAGGCTCATGACATCCAGAACCTACTAGCATTGCATTGCTCTGACTCACACAGGTCAGTGTTTAGTAATATGTGGGTGGGAGATTTTTCAGCAGACGAAAGACTTGTGCTTTTTACCCAATGAATGACAAATATTTTGAAACAGGCTAATTCTGGGTCCCGTGGCATACCAATCAGGAAACAAACAGCAGGGGCATAATGCCATTGGTGTAGCAGGTGCAGTGGCTCCGGGGCTCATGGTACCTGGGTTATTGATGTATTTTAAAGTCAAACGGCAGCTGTGAGTACACAACCTCTCTTGCACTAAGGCCCAAGACACACTGGCTACACCACAGAAGGACAGAATGTGGCTACCGCCAGAGCTGCTGACTTTCAAGTAGGGAACCCAGATTTGAGTGTCGGCTTCGGCAAAACACTATGATTCTAGACTAATTATTAATCTACTTGTGCCTCACAAACAAAAATGAACGTGTCTTTATACAACATGACATGACTGATGCTCATGTAAAGCGCTCCTATACCATTGCTATAAAAAACTGCAAAAACCACTCAAAACACCACATCCATCATGAACTATGTCCACTCAGGAGCACCCACAGACCAATGTCACCACCACATCTTCAACCTCTGGAGCATGGTGATCACCGCCATCTTCAACGCATCATCACCACAGCCACCTTCCCCGAAGAATGGAAACATGCAGAAGTCAAACTCCCTTCTCAAGAAACCGTCAGCCGACCCCAGCAAACTTGAGAACTACTGTCCCATCTCTCTGCTCCCCTTTCCCGCCAAAGTCCTCAAAAAGACCGTCAACCACCAACTCACAGAACACCTGGAGAACAACAATCATCTGGACACCTTCCAATCGGATTCTGTATCAACCACAGCACTGAAACCGCTCTGATCGCTGCCAACAGACCCCAGTCCCTCTGGGCAGGTCACCCCCGAGCACACTCCCCGTGAGTGAGCCCGTCCCTGGGGCCACCTCTGCCCTGAGCTGTGCCCTCTGACGATCTCTTGTGCCCCCTGCCTCCTGCTCGCCTCGCCGCCGTTGTGCTCATTTTCTCCGCCGTTTTTTCACTAGCCCCCAGTGCTCCCTCGCCCAGCCCCGGCCGCGTTTCCCGCCACCTCCTCGCCGCTGCCCCCCTGCGGCCCGCCCCCTTCCCTCGCTCGCCATCCCCATTCGCCACCCCGCTACCCCTCCCAGCGGCCCCTCCCTCGCACAAGACTACATATAGCCTCTGTGGCCAGCGAGGTGCGGTGACCCCAGTCCCTCCGGGCAGGTCACCCCCGAGCACACTCCCAGTGAGTGAGCCCGTCCCTGGTGCCACCTCTGCCCTGAGCTGTGCCCTCTGACGATCTCTTGTGCCCCCTGCCTCCTGCTCGCCTCGCCGCCGTTGTGCTCATTTTCCCCGCCGTTTTTTCACTAGCCCCCAGTGCTCCCTCGCCCAGCCCCGGCCGCGTTTCCCGCCACCTCCTCGCCGCTGCCCCCCTGCTGCCCCACCCCCTTCCCTCGCGCGCCATCTCCATTCGCCACCCCGCTACCCCTCCCAGCGGCCCCTCCCTCGCACGAGACTACATATAGCCTCTGTGGTCAGCGAGGTGCGGTGACCCCAGTCCCTCCGGGCAGGTCACCCCCGAGCACACTCCCCGTGAGTGAGCCCGTCCCTGGTGCCACCTCTGCCCTGAGCTGTGCCCTCTGACGATCTCTTGTGCCCCCTGCCTCCTGCTCGCCTCGCCGCCGTTGTGCTCATTTTCCCCGCCGTTTTTTCACTAGCCCCCAGTGCTCCCTCGCCCAGCCCCGGCCGCGTTTCCCGCCACCTCCTCGCCGCTGCCCCCCTGCGGCCCCGCCCCCTTCCCTCGCTCGCCATCCCCATTCGCCACCCCCCTACCCCTCCCAGCGGCCCCTCCCTCGCTCCGCCCCCCCACTCTCCTCATATGGCAGAGTGGCCAACGCGCAGCGTGCACTCGCAGCGGGCGCGCCCTAAGTGCGCCGAAGGTGCGCCAAAGGTAAGCCCGTCTGCGCCCGTCTGCGCCCGTTTGCGCCTGGACCGTGCCCAGTGCCAGGGGCCCTGGGCCCCGCAGACACCAGCCCACCCGCCGGATCTACGACGCCGCCACCCTCAACGCACTCAACACCGGCCGAATCCCGGGATGCTACTGAGCCACCCCGAGACGAACCCACGGACCCTTCAGCTGCCACGCCTGCAAGTTCACCTGCATCCGGACCTGCCTCGCACCAGCACCCGCCAAGCCTAACACCAGCAGCAACCACCTCAAGTGCATCCTGCTCAACACCCGCTCCGTCCACAGACACGCCATCGAACTCTGGAACCTCCTCGACAGCTCCCGACGTCGCCTTCCTCACGGAAACCTGGATGAACAACTCCTCAGCGACCGACATCGCCATCGCCATCGCCATCCCAGAGGGATACAAGATCATCCGGAGAGATCGCGACATCCAGACTGGAGGAGGCATCGCCATCATCCACAGGGACACCATCCACATCACGACCAACACCGACGACACCCTGACTACCGCCGAACACCTACACTTCCAGATCCGCACCGACCCGAAGACCACCCTCAGAGGCACCCTGATCTACCGACCCCTGGGACCACGCACACAATTCAGCGAGGACATCGCCGACTTCGTCAGCCCGCATGCCCTCACCTCCGCTGACTACATCCTCCTGGGGGATATCAACTTCCACCTGGAGAACAACAACGACCGCAACACCATCACCCTGCTCGACAACCTCGCCAACCTCGGACTCAAGCAGCTGGTGTCCACCCCCACCCACCTCGCCGGACACACACTCGACGCCATCTTCTCATCCAGCAAAGACATCAACTTTAGCCACGCCACTGGACTACACTGGACGGACCACAGCTGCGTCCACTTCACCTTCAGAAGAACGACGATCCACCACCACCAGAAACAGGTTGCTCGAAGAAGCTGGAACAAGATCACAGCCGACCAGCTCGCCGCTTCCCTGAGCCAGCACCCTCCCGCCAGCTCAGCGAACCCCAGCCAGGCGGCCGACAACCTCACGAAGTGGATCAGCATCTGCGCGGACGAACTCGCCCCACTGAGGACCCCGCCCAGCAGACCCGGCAGCAAGAAGGCCCCATGGTTCACCGACGAAATCAAGAGCTCCAAGAAGAACTGCCGAGCCCTCGAGAAAGCCTGGAGAAGGGAGCCAACACCGGACAACATGACCACCCTCAAGCTTGCCACCCGGAAGCACCACCAACTGATCCGCGCCACCAAGAAAACTGCATTCAAAGACCGGCTGGACAACAACGCACACAACTGCAAGGAACTCTTCAACATCGTGAAAGAGCTCTCCAACCCCAACGCCGAAAACAACGACATCACCCCATCGCAAGACCTCTGCAACTCCCTCGCCTCCTACTTCCACAACAAGATCGCGGACATACACAACAGCTTCAGCCCTCAACCGACGCACGCCACGACCGAACCACCGCCCCCCGCCACCACCCTCCGCGCCTGGACTCCGATCAGCACCGAAGACACCGTCCGCATGATGAACTCCATCCACTCCGGATCTCCGACCGACCCCTGCCCTCACCACGTCTTCAACAAGGCCGATGCTGTCATCGCACCCCACCTGCGGGACATCATCAACACCTCCTTTGACACCGCCACCTTCCCAGAGAGCTGGAAGCACGCCGAACTCAGCGCCCTACTAAAGAAACCAACAGCGGACCCCACCGAACTCAAGAATTACCGCCCCATCTCGCTCCTCCCGTTTCCAGCCAAAGTCATCGAGAAGACCGTCAACAAACAGCTGGCCGCCTTCCTCGAGACGAATGGATCCCTCGACCCTTCACAGTCTGGCTTCCGAGCCAACCACAGCACCGAGACCGCCCTCATCGCTGCCACCGATGACATCCGAGCCCTGATGGACAACGGAGAAACAGCGGCCCTCATCCTTCTAGACCTCTCCGCGGCATTCGACACTGTCTGCCACCGCACCCTAGTGCAGCGCCTCAGCAACGTCAGAATCCAGGAGAAGGCACTGGAATGGATCATCTCCTTCCTCGACGGAAGAACACAGAGAGTCCGTCTACCACCGTACAAGTCAGAGGCCACCGAAGTCATCTGCGGCGTCCCTCAAGGATCCTCGCTGAGCCCCACCCTCTTCAACGTCTACATGAGCCCCCTCGCGGCCATCGCACGCCAACACAACCTCAACATCATCTCCTACGCTGACGACACCCAGCTGATCCTTTCCCTGACCAACGACCCCGCCGCCGCCAGAACCAACCTTCACGAAGGGATGAAAGACGTAGCTGAGTGGATGACGACCAGCCGCCTGAAACTGAACTCAGACAAGACGGAAGTCCTCATCCTGGGTGCCTCGCCCTCCGCCTGGGACGACTCCTGGTGGCCCCCCGCCCTGGGCACCGCACCCAAACCGACAGACCACGCACGCAACCTGGGCTTCATCCTGGATTCCTCCCTCTCCATGACCAGACAAGTCAACGCCGTCTCCTCGTCATGCTTCAACATCCTGCGCATGCTACGGAAGATCTTTCGGTGGATCCCCACCGAGACCAGGAAGACGGTCACCCAGGCCCTCGTCACCAGCCGACTTGACTACGGCAACGCCCTCTACGCCGGAACCACCGCCAAGCTCCAGAAGAGACTCCAGCGGATCCAGAACACCTCAGCCAGACTCATCCTCGACATCCCACGACACAGCCACATCTCCGGACATCTGAGAGACTTGCATTGGCTCCCCGTCAACAAAAGAATCACCTTCCGTCTCCTCACCCACGCACACAAAGCCCTACACGGTCAAGGCCCGAGCTACCTCAACAACCGCATCAACTTCTACGCTCCCAAACGCCATCTACGATCAGCCAGTCATGCCCTCGCAGCCGTCCCCCGCATCCGAAGAACGACAACAGGAGGAAGGTCCTTCTCCTACCTGGCCGCCAAGACCTGGAACTCCCTCCCGTCCGACCTGCGCCTGACCCAAGACCACCTCTCCTTCAGGAAGAAGCTCAAGACCTGGCTGTTCGAGCAGTAGCAGCCCCCCCCCCCCCCCCCCCCCAAGCACCTTGAGACCCTCCGGGTAAGTAGTGCGCTCTATAAATGTCTTTGATTGATTGATTGATTGAACAATGACATCAGAACCCCATCAGAAACAGCAGATTTAATCCTCCTTGACTTCTCAGCAGCTTTTGACTTGTATCCCACCACACACTTAACAAAGAGACGCTATCACCTCCTTCCTCACCAGAGGAACCCAGAGAACCTGCATAACACCATTCACCTCGGAACCTAAGAACATAATCTGTGGCGTCTCTCAGCCCTACACTGATCAACATCTACATGACCCCCTTGGCCAACATTGTCAGAACCCATGGACTAAACATCATTTCCTATGTGGACAACACCCAGTTCATCCTCTCGCTATTAGAAGACCCCCCCAACCACAATGGCCAACTTGAGAAGGTGCATGAAGAACATTGCATACTGAATGAAAGACAACTGCCTAAACTACAAAACAGAAGTGCTCATTTTCAGGAACAACACCTCCCCGTGGAGCGAGGCCAGGTCAGGTGGCCTTCCGATTTAGGACCCTCATCCACTCCGACAGACCATGCCTGCAACCTTGGCATCATCCTGGACAGCAAGCTCACCATGAAAAACCAGGTCAATTCAGTCTCCTCCACCTGCTTCTCCACTCTTCACATGCTCTGGAAGATCTAAAAAACCTGTGCGTCCCCCAAAGCTGAACGCTGTACCTTTGAGGAGGGTAAATGTATTTGATTACCTAGGCATTCGTTTGTCGCACAATATGCAGTGGGCCCCTCACTTAGATAAAATGCTGCTAGCCCACAAGAGGGTAACAGGGGCTCTCCTGAAGGAGCAGCGCTCTTGTGCTATTAGACCTATAGCCCCTGTTATTGAAATCTATACAGCAAGGGGAGTTAGCTCTGCTCTCTATGGGGCAGAGCTATGGGGCTCATGTAACATCAATAAACTGTCAAGATCTGAGAGGAAGTTTTGTAGGGCCATCATGTCACTTCCCCAAGGTACTCCCATGGCCCCATTAATGCTTGACTTAGGTTGTCGACCTATTGGAGATTTAGCAAAGTTCCGGCCCTTACTCTTATGGGCCCGGCTGTGGCGAGTCCTGGAGCTTGCCAAATATGCGAAAGGGCGCTCTGAAATTATGTCATTACCAGGGTGGCACAGAATTAAATGGTTAAGAGACATGAAATACCTTTTGTGCAACTTGGGCCTAAGTGAAGCCTGGGCAAATAGGTCCTCTCCACCAAAGGCAAGTATTGGAATTGGATTCTGACTCAACGGAGTGCTAACCGCGCTCTGGGTAGACTCACGGAGGATTTTTTGAAATTCAAGGACTTACCAATTAGGGAACTCTAATTAGACATCATTGAGAAACCATTTGATAGAACCCTTTATTTTAAATTCAGAACTGGGACTCCAGCACAGACCACAGAGTTTTGCCCCACGTGTACATCCAGACAAGAGTCAGTGGCACATTTTATGTTTGAGTGCCAGGATTATGCCCGACCAAGAAGAAAATGGCTTAAGCAATTGTGCCGCTTGTTGGGGACCAGGCACCACGTTGAGGCATTACGCATTTTAATGTCGGACTCTCGCCCATTGTACGTCTTTACCCTTTCTAAATTTTTATCATGGCCCTGGTGCATTAGAAGTAAAAGGCTTAAAGAAAATGTTTAATTCTTTTTTAATCAATCACCTATGAAATTCTTCTTTTATCTGAAAATCAAGACTTTTAAAGTTGAATGTAATTAAATTGTTGTATCTTCCTTTTTCTCTTTTTGAACAAATGAACTTGTGTATTTTTACTGTGAAGCTTTTATGATAATTTTTATCGAAATAAAGCCTTTTTGACTTGACTTGATCTTCAAATGGCTCCCCGTCAACAGCAGACAAACCGTCACTCAAGCCCTAGTCACCAGCCGGCTGTATTATGGCAACCCACTCTACAAACCATACCGAACTCAGTGGCCAGACCCATCCTCGACCTCCCACCTCAAGGGACTCCACTGGCTCCCCATGCAGAGGAGATGTCAATTCAAGATGCTGATCCACACCTGCAAAGCCTTCACGACCAAGGACCGGCGTCCATCAGCCACTGCCTGAACTTCCACCAACTCTTCGGATACCTGCCCTCCGCCTCCCTCGCTCAACAGTGAAGGGTGCTCCTTCTCCGACCTCTCTGCAAAGTCATTGAACGACCTCCCCCTTCCCCCCCGGACCTCAGCCTCTCTGTCGGAATTCAGGAAGAGACTCAAGATCCGACGGTTCAGCTGAACCCTCCCTACGCAGCAGGTTCTCAGCACCCAGATACCCTCATGGGTGATTAGCCACACTTTCCAAGTCCTGTTCAATTGATTGATTGGATGCCTTAACTCCTCACCCCATGCAGATGGGTGCAATCCTATAGAGGGTGGTCAAGGTCAGAAAGCTTTGCAAATGTGGTTCCATTTCGTAACGTTATATTCCTTGGTTTGTAGACCCTGGGGTGATGAAGAGCTGTGCCAACCCCGACAGGATTCACACCTCGAACCTGCTGGGCTCACACAGAACCAAAACCAGCTGACAGCGTGGAGCCTCTGCTGTGCCACTGTCGTTACCAACCCACAGCATGGCTTTTACAGCTGTGCTGTAGGTGAGGGAGAGGGTTTATGTTGGTTGGACCAAGAAAACTACTGTCCACCCACCGCAGAGGCAAAACTTTGTAGGTGTTCGACGTTTTTGTGGCTTTTCCACCCGTAGGCGCCTGAGCTATAGGATGAGTCCATGGAAACTGCCCTTCCTGCCTCCTAGTTGGGTATCAGAAGGCATTCATAACTGCGATGCACTGGGTAACCACATCCCTGTAACCAGGTGCCACTGCAGCTGCTTCACTATTGATAGCTGCACACGTCAGGCGCCTAGCATGTTACTCTGCAAGATGCAAGCGTAATTGTGTGATTCAGCCAATGAAAGGGAAGCAGTGTTCCCCATATTTAATTAAGGGGATTGTTGTGGAAGACTGCCCCAGATGACAAAAAATCCCTTCCGGGAAATAAAAATAAAAATATAATTTCTTGTGCAAATGCACATTTCTGTTACACGCACTGACGCATATTGTGCTGCAAGTGGACTGTGCTCATGAGGGACTATGGTGCTGTGTCAGTCGGAGTAATCTGCAACCTTTGTACATGTGCTCACTATGATCTGTCGAGTAACTCGTGCCAGAGCCCCCCAGGCTGCAGCATCTGATTCAGGCTCACTTACCATTGTCGGGGGTAGAGACCCCTAACCATACCTACCTGAAGTCAAAACGTAACTCTGCAGAAGACTGTGGTGCACCCAGTTCACCCTCCTAAGGGGGCAGCCCGTTAGTGCCGCATTCTTGCACACTCACCTCATGCTCTGCTTGCTGGGACCCTCCGTGGGAGTCCTTCACGTCTGGCACTCTCCCCTCCTCATTTCCGGCATGTGTTGAGATGGCGCCAGGTACTTATATCTGCCCCATCCAGGTGCCGTCCTCTTTGGGCCCGATTCACAAAAGTAATCTGTGATAAAATCCTAACTTTACGACTTTCGGCATTCACAAAGGGCATTTAGGATTAGTAAAGTTAGAAATCCTAACTTTTTAGGAACAGTAAAGTTAGGATTCCTAACTTTACTACTCCTAAATGTCCTTTGTGAATACTGAAGGTTGTAAAGTTAGGATTTTGTCTCAGTTAAACTTAAGTTTTGGTCTTAAATTAAACTTAAGACCAAAAGTTAAGTTTAACTGAGACAAAATCCTAGGAATCCTAACTGTACTACTCCTAAATGCCCTTTGTGAATTCCAAAAGTCGTAAAGTTAGGATTTTGTCTCAGATTACTTTTGTGAATCGGGCCCTCTGTTTCCCCCCAGACAGGGTGAGTGACAGCATGGCCCCCTTAGTACCAAACTGCCTCCAGATCACCCTGTAACTCCACCAATGACTTAGATGTGGCCGCCAGCACACCCAGGGCTCCCTCGCCATGGCAGCCTCCCTAGTCACCTGCACCTCGTACCAGAGTCCTCCAGGCCACGTCAATTGACACCAGGTCACTTACAATCTTCTGGAGTACAGACCCAGTACCATACCTACACTGGAGGTCAAAACTTAACTTTGCACTTCTGCTCCTCTCTCTGTGATATTTGCTGGCAGAGAAGAGAGTGTGCCAGCCTACATGACATGCTACAGAGCTTGGCTTCAAGGCGCCAGTGCTGGGTGGCGTTTTCTAGGGTGAGAGACAATATTCTTCAAGTTTCACAAATCCTGCTTGACTCATCTTTAAGTTCTGACTGTTACACTTACTTTTCTTTATAGTGCAGCTTGGTTATCAACTAGGTCTGGTCTAAATGCATGTAAAT
Organism: Lissotriton vulgaris; assembly: GCF_964263255.1. Taxonomy (NCBI): domain Eukaryota; kingdom Metazoa; phylum Chordata; class Amphibia; order Caudata; family Salamandridae; genus Lissotriton; species Lissotriton vulgaris. The sequence continues at coordinate 370,054 of NW_028249667.1, read as the reverse complement.
TCTTTAGTGGAAATTACTTGAAATGTCCAAAAATGACTCAAAATTGCCTGTTATTTGCAGAACGGTTGTTTCTTAGCACAAATGCATCCTCACATCCTTTTTTGGGGCGAGGACTCACTGCACACACAAAAATGCAAAATCGCACATGGCCTCGAATAACAGCATTTGCTTTCAGTTCATTTGCATTTTTCTGTGGTCTTGCAATATAATTTTTGCCCAAAATCTCTATTATGCAGTGTGGCCTAATGGTGTAATCGCAGGTATTTTGTGTAACAATTGTAACCTGATAAGCCAGTGAATATGCAAGATTACGCCTGCGTAAATGAAATGTATCCTGGGCCTGTTACCCTGGTGGCAGATTTACTAATATTTGGTGCCATGCAAGGCAGCCTGTGTCAAACGAGAGGGCATGAATACCTCATATCTACTAAGGTATGGTACATTTCTGCGCTCCCTCTGCACTAGCCCACCTGTGGCTGCAAAGCACCAATGCAGGCCGCCTGGCACTGTGTTGGAAGGGTGCCTGCGTTAAAGCCAGGATTGTTTTCATGCAGGAAGGAACGCCCTCCTGCACAAAAACAATTCTCTGAGGCGTTTTCCTCTTTCTACGTGTGCTGTAGGATCCAGCGAGGACAAATAAAGATATTTCTGCTTGTTACACCTCCCCTACAAAGGCGTACCATCGTGAGGCATTCCTGGTTTACTAGCATTAGTATATCTGGGAATGCATCTTTAAACATGGATGGGTGCGTGGGACCACCCATGCTCCACCTTGGAAACGCCTTCGCAGCGCAGAGTAATGCAGGGCAGCCAGTTGCGCCGCGATGTGTTCCTCCATATTTACTAGGGCACGCAGAGCACGCAAGGTGGCCTTGCATGGCTTCAGGATTGCGTCACCCTGCGCGATGCAGGGACAACGTAAGCCCCTGGTAAATCTGGCCTCTGGGGTCTCGCCGGACCGCCATATTCAGTTGGGGTTATTAACATTTCACTGAAGATTTTTGTGATGACGTCATGTTGTACTGAAGGCAAAGATCTCCAGAATAGAAGAGGTTTTCAGGGTAGTAAAGCGCTTGAGACGAAGACATCAGCAGAGAAAGCACAGAGGACTTTATGTGTGCGCACACACATTTATACTTACACATTGCACACACACATATGCAGTTCTACACACTCGCCAGTTCCGCTGCACATGTATATATCGGCACAACTACACACACTCAGCCATTTATCCGCATAAATATCTATAGACTCCTATCTGCGTAAATACATATGTGGACATGTGGACAGGCATACACACCAAACCGCACAGACACTTGCATCCACAAATACACAGACATCCACACCTGGAAACACATCCAACCCCCCAGCCCCCCCACACACACAACCCTCGCATACACATGCATAGTTTATATAGAGATGTATGCAGATCAGCATACCTATGCACAGGCACACACACCTTCGCAGATATAAGGAAGACATGTGCGCACTCAGCTGTAAACACGCACAATTGCACTGAAACATAAAAATCACCAGAATGCATATATCCACACGCATATAATTACTAACACACACGAACAGTTACGCACACCTTCACATCTGCAGACACACAGAAACCCACACACAAATTTACACACGCATAATTTTACAAAAACATAACATCCACCACAATGCATATATCCACACGCATTTAATTTCTTACGCACACGCACAACTGCACAGACCTATGCACACATCTGCAGACACACAGACACCCACATACAAATCCACACTCACACCTGCCCGTCAATGAATATGTCACTGCTGTAAGCCTCGCAGTGATTGCTCACCTCGGCTGCTCCCCTGTGGGCTGGGGCCAGTCCAAGCTCAGCAGACCCTGACTGGGTGGAGGCCACTGGACCTCGCCCCTGTGGCTACCCACGCTGTGCACTGGCTAGCCACCAGGACAGCTGGGCCCATTCACGAGCCAGGGCTGAAGTGGGCGGCTGGCTTCTGATCTCCCGCGCTTGGCAGTCACAACAAACCTGTGCCCACCTTGCCCGCCACTCTCACCTTGTCATTTCCTTCAAATACCACATTACCTCCTCCTGCACAGGGGACCGGGCCGGGTCAAGTTAAGGCAGGTGGGAGCGCTGCCCAGGGCACCCCACCGGCACCAACAAAGGCGCATTCAGCCCTCGGACCCTCTCCTGGCGCGCGGGAGCTGACTTGGGCCCGAGAGGTGCTCTCGAGGGCTTCTCCCATGCTGGGACCCGCCTAATTGCATTCCTGGCCTTTGTGCGCCCGTTCCATATTGTTCGACTTTCCTCCGAGTGAAGGGGCTGCTGAGAGGCTCGGGGGTCTTTAGAAGCCGCCGGCCCCTCTGTGTCCGCCAGACGCTCGAGCACATCATTAGTTTCAAGGACCTCGTTCCTCCTTTTCAAGGGGCCGATGCCCCGGGAGCCGCCACAATGCACCCCTGAAAGGAAAAGGAAAAAACAAAACAAAATGGCGCCGCCTTCTCCCGCCTTCCCAAAGGTAATTACAGTCCGTGGAAAAGACACGGATAAATGAAGCGGGGTACAGATGTGGCGCAGAGAAGAGCTCTTGAAATGGCGGGAGGTGGGGATAGCACATACTCCACTTTCATCTTCCTTGCCGCCCCCCTTCCCCCACAAGTCATTCCCAGCTTGTTCCCACACACAGCTTCCAATGAGCGCAAAGCCTCACTGGGAAGGCGTTCTCTGTCCTGGGTGGAATAGGGCGCTCGTGGCTAGACCTGTTGACTCAGGGACCATCCTTGGATGGACCAAGGTCTAAATATCTCCCGACCTCTGCCGACACTGTCGGCCATGCTGCTCTAGTGGCAGAAGATTTATTTATCTTAAACGTTTGACCCGTAGGTATCAAAGCGCTTTACATACACACTGTAAAAAAACTGACGGAAATTGCATTACATAGTAGGCAGGCAAATACAGCATGAAAAATAAGGTGGTTTACACAGTCCGGTCACCAACTATCCTTGAATATCAAGAGAGAGGAGTAAACTCTGATATTGATAGTTGACGTTGTTCAGGAAAGTATTTGTTAAGGAGATGGAGTTTCAGGTCCCTTTTGAAGCAGGAGAAGGAGGGGTTTCATCTGAGGACTCCAGGGAGAGCGTTCCATGTCCTGGGAGTGTCCTGGGAGCGTTCCATGTCCTGGGGGTGTTGCCAGAAAACGATCAGTGTTGGGTGGTTTTCTTTTTCAGTTTCGGAGGAATGAGGAGTGAGTTGGAGCTTCTTAGAGTTTCTGGATTGACCTGCTCTTACCAGTTTGTAAGATTTGGCTTTGTGTCTTTGCAGGACAGCCGACAGAAGATCGGAGAGCCATAGGGCTGTGCCGTCAAAACGGATGGGCACGCTGGGCAGTTCCGAGGTCCCACAAGCATAGGGGCCCCATGCAGACCAGAATTTAACACTATTTTTTCTACAAACCTTTTTAGGTCTCGGCGTCAATGCGCGGAAGCGCGTCTCCGCCGGAGATCTTTTGTCAGGGACTATGCTTCCCAGGAGACAGCCTTGGCCACGCGCATTGCCTCTTCAAGGAGGCGATTTCCGCTGGCCACGCGCTCGCGAACGCGCTCAGCTGCTGTCTCCTGGGAAGCAGCAACACCACACGCGCATGCGCAGAAACAGCGACAGACACACACACACGAGCGCTCATGCACGCACGCACCCACACATACAGCGAACCCACCCCCGGCGTCGCATGCATACACACACACACACGTGCACCGAGCATCCCCCCCCACCCCTCCGCCGTCGCATCCCGCCCCCCACCCCTCCCCTCCGCCGTCGCACACACACACACAGACATACAGGCATTCTCTCCCCGCCCCGCCGGACACGCAGACATACAGGCATTCTCACCCCCCCTCTCCCCCCCTCCCCCCTTCCGCTCCGCTCCGCTCACCGGTCAAAGGCCCTCCGGACTTGTGCAGCCTCCGACCGCGGGGCTCTCCCTCGGTGCTCCTCCAGGCACTCCGTGGGCGCGGGCTTCACAAAACGGAAGTCCCGCCCCACGATAGGTTTCGTTTTCTCAGTCCCGCCCCACGATAGGTTTCGCCTGCAGCTCGTCTGTCTGCTGGGCCGGTGTCGGCTCGGTTTGCATTGGCAAAGTCAGTAGGTCGGGTTTAAAGGGTCAATGCATATAAAGGCATTCACAAATGCAGTTTACATGCGCCCCATGTACAAACTCAATTTTACATTAACAAATGCATTGTTAGCTTTGCCAGGGCGGCGGAAAAAGAGCCAAAAAGGACTGCTTTATCTATAGAATACATTTAAGAAATTAAAGAATTGAGTGGGGGAAGCAGCGTGATGATTGAGTTCATTTTTTAGATTGCAAATATCCCATCGTGCATTCTACTGGAATAGTTTAAAAGCTGAGTAACAAACCAAGCCACCAGTGGCATGAGGTGAGCGGGCAGTGCTGCTCTGGGTGGAGAAATTGATACAGTTGGAATATTTGGGATCAATACTTTTAGCAGCCATCTGTCTAGTAAGTAACACCTAAAACGGATATTTTTAATGGATACTTATAACTGCAGATTTTAAGCAACTAAATAACCACGGGCATATTGGTATCGGAGATTATATTTAACTAAAGGGACAGGTGTAGTGAGTGCAGAGTAGTGAGTGCTGAGTGCAGAGTGCTGAGTGCAGAGTGCTGAGTGCAGAGTGCTGAGTGCAGAGTAGTGAGTGCAGAGTAGTGAGTGCTGAGTAGTGAGTGCTGAGTAGTGAGTAGTGAGTGCAGAGTAGTGAGTGCAGAGTAGTGAGTGCAGAGTAGTGAGTGCAGAGTAGTGAGTGCAGAGTGAGTGCAGAGTGGTAATGCAGAGTAGTGAGTAGTGAGTGCAGAGTGGTAATGCAGAGTAGTGAGTGCAGAGTAGTGAGTGCAGAGTAGTGAGTGCAGAGTAGTGAGTGCAGAGTAGTGAGTGCTGAGTAGTGAGTGCTGAGTAGTGAGTAGTGAGTGCAGAGTAGTGAGTGCAGAGTGAGTGCAGAGTGGTAATGCAGAGTAGTGAGTAGTGAGTGCAGAGTGGTAATGCAGAGTAGTGAGTGCAGAGTAGTGAGTGCAGAGTAGTGAGTGCAGAGTAGTGAGTGCAGAGTAGTGAGTGCAGAGTAGTGAGTGCAGAATCTTTTGATTTAAAGAAAAAAAAATGTCATGAGCAATGCCAATAGCTCTACCTTTAATGATGCTGAGACCATTGCATTGCAAATGCTTGTTATTCTTGCAAGTGGTTGTTTAGACATGGCCCAGTGCGCTGATTTGCCCCGGGGCCTATAATGCTGTTAAGACGGCCTGCCATAGGGACAGGGGAGTCTACACTGAAGAGGACACAGCTTCCTCCAGGGCGCCAATATACCCTCAACAATCATACTTTGCGAATTCAAGCACCTGCTGTCGATACACAGCCCCTGAAGGATCTAGGTCTGGCTTAACCAGCGAGTAGCTCGCGAGCTGTAGCCTGCTTCACTAGCAGCTAGTAGCGCTCCTGTGTGCAGCCCAGCCTACCAAATTTGAAACTTTTACCAGGTTGAACTATTATACATATGCCAAAATTGAAAGTGTATATTAACCCCTTGCATGCTCATGACGAGCTCAGCTCGTCATGAGCTACAGTGCTCCGGTGCTCATGACGAGCAGCTCTTCATGGCCTTTAGAACGCTCGCAGGCTGGGCTAAATCCCCTGCTGTGCTGAGCATTCTAAAGAAACGGGTGCGGCCGTGACGAGCTCAGCTAGTCAGGAGCACTGTAGCTCATGACGAGCTGAGCTCGTCATGAGCATGGGAGCGCTGCATGCGCCACCCCTCCCCCCAGCACAGCGGGGGAATGTAGCCAGCAGGGAAGGGGTTAAAGACTAAACTTTGTTGCATAACTTGCTTTTAAAATCAATCTCACCCAGGCCACTGCCTCTTCACTGCGCAGATATCCGCCCAGCCGATTGAAGGCTGCTGCGGCCGAGTGTTGCTAGGGCAACGCCGCCATTCCCGAGTAGCGGACACGCCCATCCACGCTGACCACACCCCCTTACCACGTCACCTACTCTGGATGATAAAACATGATCAGCAACCGGAAGCGCAGCGGACGAGCGCAGCGGCGCGACGAATGCGCGCCGAAGGCGCGCATAAGGCAAGCTCGTCTGCGCTCGTCCGCGCCGAGGACGGGCCCAAGGCCACCCCCCCTGTCGCACCGGTCCCTCGTCCGGAGCTCGATACGGTGGGATTTACTTACACCTCTGCCGAATTACTGAATCTCAGACATGTAGCTGAAATACCCCATGTTCTACCACAATTCGGATACACTAATTCCATCTTAGGCCCGCACAAATGTCCAACTTGTATAAAGGATACTCCAAATTCCCCAAAGACTGTCCCACAACAAGTGTTAGCAGCACTAATAAATGTTAGATCTCTTCCTAAACACAAGTTAGAAATATCCGACTTGATTGATACACACAAACTGGATTTGCTATTCATCACGGAGACATGGGGGGATGAATCCTCCGGGCCTGACTTTAGAGCTGCCACCACTCCGACCAACTACAGTGTCTGCAGACTGGATAGACTTAAAAAAAAGGGTGGGGGCATAGCAATTATTTATAATGACCAGCTCAAACTCACAATGGTACAATCAAACTGCTCTGAGTATGAGGCTTTTCTCTTCACCATTGCCCTCTCGGCCAAAACATCATTTAAGGGTATGTTAATCTATCGCCCTCCTGGGTCAAGATCGAAGTTTCTTGCCAACATAGGCAATATGATTGAGGCCTCGGCAGGATCCCCACATTTCACCTTACTAGGAGATTTTAATTTTCACCTTGAAGCCCTCGACGACCCTGACACAGCACTGTTAACGACTGATTTAACCGCTGCCGGCCTGCTGCAAATGGTAAAAGAACCCACTCATCAAGCGGGCCACACTTTAGATGGTTTATTTACCAACAACCCGCATATAGCCGTGACCCAGGTAATTCCCCTGATCTGGACGGATCATGCAGCGGTCTGCTTCTCTATCGAAATTAACTCCATCAAATCCCCTGCCACATCTTCGTCTCTAGTCTCATTCAGAGACTGGAAACATATTAACCTTGTTCACTTAGCGGAGATGATGCAAGATAGCCATATCCCCAACGAACAGGATCCTACATTAGCGTCCTCTAATTACCTGAGCAATCTAAATACAGCCTGTAATAAACTAGCCCCGATTAAAACTTCCCACCGTAGTAGAAAACTCCCTTCAGCAGAGTGGTTCACGGAGCCCTTACGGATTCAGAGACAGTACTGCAGGAACCTGGAAAGGCAGTGGCGCCGCCATTACAGCCCTGCTGACAAAAAGACCTACAAAAATGCTCTCTCCACTTATAAAAAACTCATAATATCAGAAAAAAGTCTTTATTACACTGCCCAAATCAACCAGGCGAAAAACTCGGTAGGGGAATTATTTCAGTTGGTTACTCATCTGTCCAACCCCCCTGCCCCGCGCCTAGAAGTTTCCCAGTCTCTATCGGATGCTTTGGCCAACTTTTTTGAGGATAAGGTTAGTTCCATCTTTCTGACCTTTTCTCATTCCTCTTCTTCTTCCACCCCCATGGCACCCTCCATCAACAACCTACCGATCTTTTCATTCTTTGAAGCGACTACGCTAGAGCATATTCAACATCTGGTGGCCTGCACCAAATCGGGATCCCCCCTCGATCCATGCCCTCCTGCTATCCTGTATCTCATCCCGGAAGCTATCTCTCCTGCTTTATCAACAATCTGTAATGCTATGTTTCTAACAGGCACCTATCCATCTGTTTGGAAGAAGGCTATCATTAAGCCACTTTTAAAAAAGCCCACACTGGACCCTCTTCTTCCTGCCAGCTACAGACCTATTGCCTGTCTCCCCTTCCCAGCTAAGATTTTCGAAAAAATAATGAACACTCAACTCTCAAAATTCATTAACGACAACGACCTACTCGACAACACCCAATTTGGGTTCAGACAAGGTCATGGAACGGAGACAGCACTACTCAAAGCAGCAGATGAAATAAGAGCCACGATGGACAAGGGAGGATCGGCGGTTCTAATACTTTTGGATCTCTCTGCTGCCTTTGACACGGTCGATCATGTCACCTTGATCGACCGTGTCTCGGCTTTAGGAATAAGAGGCAAAGCCAAAGACCTCCTTGCCTCATTCTTGGCCAACCGTCCTCAGACAGTTAAGATGGGTAACTACACCTCCCAGACCTATTTTCTCCCTTGCGGAGTACCACAGGGCTCCTCGCTAAGTCCGACGCTTTTTAACATCTATGTTTCGGACTTAGCGAGGGTGATAAAATCCTACCGAATTGCCCTAACAACGTATGCGGATGACACCCAACTAGTGTTATCGATACACAACGATGGTACTTCAGTCGCAGCCAATTTCCAAGAGGGAATGAAGGCGATAAGTTCCTGGATGTCATCTAACTGTCTCAAATTAAACTCTGATAAGACAGAGGTGATGACATTCGGGAACTTGCAGCCTGTCTGGTCCCCTCAGTGGCGGCCTTCTCAGTTGTGTGCGCCCCCCCAACCGGTAGTCAAGGTACGTAATCTGGGAGTCATATTTGACAACAAGATGACTTTCCTCCAACATGCCAACTCGGTGGTATCTTCCTCCTTCTATATCCTAAAAAGGATTAAAAAACTACTCCCATACTTACCGCCGTCCGCGGGTAAAACCCTAATCAGCACCTTGGTGTTCTCGAGAACAGACTACTGCAACGCCCTCCTGCTGAATGCTCAAGAAAAGGTTCTCAACAAATTACAGACGGTGCAAAACGCCGCGGCCAGAATTCTATTAACCATCCCCAAATTTACATCTACTTCCCCCTACATTAGAGGACTGCATTGGCTCCCAATTAGGAGTCGGATTAAATTCAAGGCTCTATGCATAGCCTACAAAACTATCAATAATCCTGGCCCACAGTTCCTAAAAAAAGCTCTCTGCCCGCTTGAACATTCTAGGACCTTACGATCATCTTCAGCCCATCTGCTGAAGGTTCCACGGACAAGAAAGACCAACTGGGGAGATAGATGCTTTACCGTAGCAACAGCCAAATTGTGGAACACATTACCATTCAACATCAAAAACTGCCCCCACTCTACTAAACTTCAGAAAGAATCTCAAAACATGGCTGTTTTCATCCTAATTCACCTGTATCTCAAGAGAGAGTTCTGTAACGCTAGCGCCGAGACACCCGTAAGGGTATTTGCGCGCTTTAAAAAATCGCATAAAATAAATAAAATAAATAAATAAAGACAAAATTATGTTAGTTTCCAGAACTCATAAGCAGATATTTGGAGAAAATAACTGAATGCCAAAATACATTTAAAGCTGATATTTAAGTAATAAATAATATGGTATTGGGGAGAATTGTTTACAAATTGTATTAACCTTGGTGCCCGAAGCATTGCAGCTATGTCTGTTATGTATTACCCATGTAGAGGCATAACATATTCACAAATATTTTTATATTACTGCTAGCAACTATGCCTTATGCACTGAAGTGATCACTGACAGTATTCTTGGATATTGTGGCCACTAATGTAATCTTTTCTGAGGTGGTGGCTATTACAACACTAATAAGATTAGTAGCTCGCAATGGGTTTCATTGACCATAAGTGGCTCATATTACATAAAAGTTTGGAGACCTCTGATCAATCAATCAATCAGGAGTTTGTTAAAGCGCAACTACTCACCCGTAAGGGTCTCAAGGCGCTAGGGGTGGGGGGCTGCAGGTTCCATTCCATCAAGGAGGGGGTCTGTCGAAGAGCCAGGTTTTGAGGTTTCTTGCGAAGATGGGGAGCGATGTTGTCTGTCTGAGGTGGAGCGGAAGGGTGTTCCATGCTTTGGCCGCGAGGAAGGAGAAGGAGCGGCCTCCCGATCTGGTCTTTCTGGTGCAGGGGACCTCGGCGTAGGAGAGCTGGGCTGATCGTAGGGTCCTTTGCGGTGCGTGGAATTTGAGCCGGCTGTTCAGGTATGCTGGTCCGGTGCCGTGGAGGGCCTTGTGTGCGTGGGTGAGCATCTTAAAGGTGATTCTCGCCTCGACGGGGAGCCAGTGGAGTGTGCGCAGGTGCTGGGAGATGTGGCAGTGTTTTGGCAGGTTGAGGACCAGTCTTGCGGCGGCGTTCTGGATATTCTGTAGCTTGCGGATGAGGTTTTTGTTTATTCCGTCGTAGAGTGCGTTACCGTAGTCGAGTCTGCTGGTGACCAGGGCGTGAGTGACTGTCTTTCGGTGTTCGAGGGGGATCCATTTGAAGGTCTTACGAAGGAGGCGGAGGGTGTGGAAGCAGGAAGATGAGACAGAGTTGATCTGGCGGTCCATTTTGAGCTCGGAGTCCAGGATGATTCCCAGGTTGCGTGCGTGGTCTGTGGGGGTTGGCGGGTTTCCGAGGGCGGTGGGCCACCAGGTGTCGCTCCAGGCGTCGGGGTTTGGGCCCATGATGAGTATATGAAGATCCAGACGAGGCACACGAGAGGTGAGTGAAATAAATATCTGTTTTATTGAAGAGCATTGAAGAATGAATCCTTTTCATAAGCCTGGGTCTTAACTGTCATCTCTGGAATCACGAGCGCGAAGCGTTCCTGATTCCAGACATGACATCAAGACACCACACATCTCCCCTCGTAAAAGAACAAGGATTGCATTATTATTAAATTATTATTATTATTATTATTATTATTAAAAACATTTGTAACGCGCTCTATCACCATTGGTTTCTTGGCGCTGATAGACAAATGGGGTGGACCGAAAGCAGGAGGTTTAGTCAAATGCAGCTTGGAAGAGCAGAGTTTTTAAAAGTCTGCGAAAACAGTCTAGCTTTGGACAGAGACGAAGGGAAAGGGGAAGGGAGTTCCAAGTGGAGGGGGCCAGGACGGAGAAGCTCAGACCACCGTGCTTTTTCCTTTTAAATCTAGGCACCACAAGGAGGTTTGATGAGGCTGAGCGAAGGGCTCTCGTAGGGATGTGACGGGTCAGAGCCGAGGAAATGAAAACGGGCGCTGCATCAGATAGGGCTTTAAAGGTGGTACATGCCAGTTTAAAGGTGCAGCGTTTGGATACCGGGAGCCAGTGTAGGCTACGAAGGAGGGGAGTGACATGTTGGTGCTTAGGCTGGTGGAAGATCAGGCGAGCGGCCTGATTCTGCACCAGCTGCAGCCGTTGAAGGTGGCAAGCTGGAATCCCTGCATAGAGAATATTGGCGTAATCGAGCCTGGAGGTGATAAGCGCAATGACCACTTGGGTCAGGGCTTCTTTACTGAAATACCTGCTGATCTTGCGGATCCGCCTGAGATGGAAGAAACAGGCAGAAGTGACCGCGTTGATCTGGGGTCGCATTGACAGGTCCTCAGAAATAATCACCCCCAGGCTTTTAACAGAGCTCACGGGAGAGGGTGCTAGCCCCAAGGAAGTTGGCCAGAACGTGGGGTTCCAGGGATGATTGGGGCCTCCTACCAGGACGAGCTCAGTTTTTGTGGGGTTCAGCTTTAAGTGGCTGTGGTGCATCCACTCCGCGATGGTCATCATGGTGGTCTGAAAATTAGTGCGGGAAGAAGGGAGGGAGTCTATGGGGAAAATTAACTGAAGATCATCGGCGTAATTAAATATTTTGACCGGGGAGTTACGGAGGGAAGCTAACAAAGGTTGGAGGTACAAATTAAAAAGGAGAGGAGAAAGTGCTGAGCCCTGAGGGACTCCGCAAGGAAGGGAAGTGTAAGAAGCGGAGAAGGAGGATAAGTGGACAGACTGAGAGCGTTGATGGAGAAAAGATTTGAGCCAATCAAGGGCCACGGCCTGAATGCCAGCGTTGTGGACACGGTCGATCAAAAGAGTGTGCATGAAGAGAAATTTACAGAAAAGCAAACAGAAGTGGAAGATATCAACAAAAGAATAATTAGGCAGCAACGGGAAGAAAACTAAATACGTTGTGAAAATAAATTACACTCTAGTGAACATATGAGAATAAAAATTAGTAATTTACAAAAGGTGGAGAAAATCATAACATACATAACCAGAACCATTACTTTTCAAAAGAGTAATCTCTATGCCACATAGGATTCTGACGGTTTCTTTGAGGACGTTGGTCACATGGAACACCATGAGATGAAGTGGTAAACCTTCTCCAGTTTTTAGCGGCATTGGCAGAATTTGAGCAAGATGGAACAACAGAATCATGGGCATCATCATTCGGCCATAACCAACGAGGAACTTTAACAACTTTGGATAAGCTCCACACATTTCCATCAGATAGTTCAACTACCTGCCTGCCAACACGTATGACTTTCAAAGGATCAGAATACCGTGACACACCAGATTTGATTAATCTGCTTTTCTTTACACGGACCCAATCATTGACGTCAATTTGACCAGAAACATCTTTCGAGATATTAACGTTATACTTATTGGTCAAATTTGACATCCACGATTGAGACATATTAGAACAACTCTTCCTTCCCCTCATTTTTTCAAAAGGAGACAAATCTCCCATACTTCTAGGAGAATTTCTATAACACCACAAAATCTCACTTAATGCTTGTTTACAATCCCTTCCATTATGCAGAGCCAATTGTAACCCTTCCTTAAATACACATATCCACCTTTCCACAATTCCATTGCTCTGTGGATAGTATACAGAAGATCTTTTATGAATAATTCCATGACTCCTCAAATATTCTTTCATTTCGGTAGATATCAACTGTACACCATTATCAGTGGTAACAGAATCAGGAAAGCTTTCTCTCTCAAATATCTCATTCAAAAACTTTATAACTACACTTGAGGTAATGTTTGAAACTATTTTAACCTCAGGCCATTGAGAAAATTGATCTATTAGAATAATGGCATAAACAGCACATTTATTATAAGTTAAAGGCCCAGCTATATCTACAGAAACACACTCCCAAGGACGACAAGGTCTAGAAAGGGGCAAATATTCATAAGAAATATGTTTTTGAGATTTATCACTCAAACAGCATTTCATACAATCTCTAACTTTATGTTCAATGGATTTGTCCTTTGCAGGCCACCAAAAATCACTTCTAATTCTGTTTTTCATGCTTGTCATGCCAGGATGACCTTCATGAGCCATATTTAAAATTACTTGTTGTAACTCACAAGGAACTAACAACTGCAAACCTCTAAACAAAATGTCATCACACAGAGATAACTCATGAGCAATCATAAAGAAAGGAATTAATTTCTCAGCCAAATCTGTTTTTCGTGGCCATGATGACTTAACATACAACTTAACATCTCTCAATGTCGTGTCCTTATCACATGCAGATCTCCAATCATGTTCTTGAAGAGAACCTTTAGATATTTCACAAATAGAAATAACACTTTCTAAATCAGTATCATCTTTTACAACATGGTCATCAGGAGGAGGTAATCTTGATAAGCAGTCAGCTAATATATTTCTTGCACCAGGAATATACTCCACCTTGAAATGAAAGTCTTGCAATTTGTATTACCATCTTGCAATTCTTGAAGTTGCCTTTCCACAACCCTTTGTGGTGAACAAATCAACTAAGGGTCTATGATCACTCCTGACTTTGAAAGTGGTACCATAAACATATTTGCGGAAATACTCAATTCCCCACCAACAGGCTAAGGTTTCCTTTTCCAAAGTGGAATACTTGCACTCAGCGCCCCTTAATGGTCTGGACGCAAAGCCTATAGTGACTAACTGACCTTTCTGGTATTGCATCAATACTGCACCAATCCCTGCATTGCTGGCATCGGTAACGATGACAGAACTGCATGCCGTGTCAAAAGTTGCTAACACAGATGCAGAAATAATACTTTTCTTTAACATTTTAAATTCCTCCTTACATTTATCATCCCACATAAATGATACATTCTTTTTCATTAAACATCTCATGTTGAAGGTTTTATCAGCAAACAAAGGCACAAATTTCGCATAATATTCAGCAAGCCCCAAGAAAGATCTTAGCTGATCTTTATTTTCAGGATCTGGGGCTAAGTCAATGGCTCTCATCAAGTTTTGTTTTGGAGAAATCCCAGCTTTACTAATTGAATGACCCAAGTAATCAACAGATGACACACCAAATTTACATTTGTCTTTTGTGAGGGTAAGACCATTATCTTGTAAGATGCATAAAACCTTGTGTAAAATGTTTGTGTGTTCAGAGGGATTGGATGCAAAAATCAAAATGTCGTCTTGGAAATATAAGACATTTACCAAATCTTTAAACAAATTATGCATTACCCTCTGAAAGACAGAGGAGGCCGATATCAAACCAAATGGCATTCTTTTATATCGGAATGCGCCTTCAGAAGTGATAAATGATGTGAGATGTTTACTGTCATCATGTAGAGCAATTTGATGATAAGCGTTAGATAAGTCTAGGGTAGAAAATATTGAAGCCCCTTTCAATTTTGTGAACATATCATTTATATTTGGCAAGGGATGTCTATCAACCCAAACATTATCATTTAGATCCCTCAAATCAACACATAAGTGCAGTTTACCATTGGGCTTAAGTGCGACAACTACTGGAGATAACCACTCGGAAGATTCTATCTCCTCAATAACATCTAACTTACACAATCTTTGTAACTCACACTTAACAGCTTGTCTTAAATGTAAGGGAACATTTCTCACTTTGTGCACCTTTGGTATGGCATTGTGTTTCAAAACAATCTTATGTACAAATTTCTTTGAAAGACCCAACTTCTCTGAGGCGAAGACATTAGAAAATCTCCTTTCCCATTATAAACTAGGGTCTGATTCTACACTAGATATTAAATCAGAATACCCTAGTACCTGTTCAGGATGATTAGGATCTAAAGTTATCATCAACTCCCTTTGTTGTGGCCAACCCAAAAGACAAGAACCCTCTTTAGCCACATAAACCTTAGTACTAATTAAGCATGGGCGGAAAATCCGTTACGCTCGCGGATTTTGCGGATTTTCGGGAAATTCGCAATCCGCGAGATTTGCGAATTTCTCGCAAAATCCGCAAATTTGCACGCAGCGGATTTTTTTTGCGGCGCGCGGCGTTGGTGATACAATTTTTGCGGCGCGCGGCGTTTATCATCGTTTGCCGGGTTGTGTTTCTTGATAGTTTGCGAGTGCTGCGGCATTTTGGATCTTGCTGTGTGATCCCGCGGGAATTGGCGAGCGCGATTACGTCATCGCGGCTTGCGAGCGAGAGTTTGTCAACGCGAGTACGGCGAGATCACGTCTCGCGGTACTTCGCAATTGCGAGATTTGAGATGCGGCGAGCAGCAAGAATCTCGCACAAACGAAAATATAAAATTTGCAATTCTGCACAAGAAATCCACCAGCAAGCAGCATAAACCTTCTTGAAATGATGATTTTTATCTGAATAACTCCTTAGGTTGACATTTGCCTGCACTTTTTTAGCGAGGAGTCCATTTTGGGGAGGGGGAGGGGGGTGGGAGGAAGGAAGTGCCCCACAGTCTTCAACTTCCTGTTCCTGTCCAGCAGGCTCCTCCCAGTGCTTTGTCCATCTCCTGGTCACTTTTCATTTGGATCTGGAGCTGGAAGGATTACTTTTTGTGGATGCTGCTGGATATTTGGATTTGAGGCCTTTTTGACTTTCTTTGGATCATTGTTGGATTAGAAATTTTACAAGTAAGTTTGTTTGGGGCATTACAGTTGCTGCAACTAAAATTTTGGAATTTTCGATTTTTGGGCTGTTTTGGGGCCTTTTGCCCAGGGGTACTCAGTGGTGGGTGGACTGAGTCTTTCTGTGGGTTGTCTTGAACTTAAACATCATGGAGGGCATGGATGGATTGGGATTGTGCTGATTTTTCAGTGATTTTCGTTTTTTGGGCCTGTACTTGTGGCCTTTTCACCAGGGGTATTTGAGTCTAGCATGGGCCTAGTCTTTCTGTGGGCTGTCTTGAACTTAAACATCATGGAGGGCATGGATGGATTGGGATTGTGCTGATTTTTCAGTGATTTTCGTTTTTTGGGGCTGTACTTGTGGCCTTTTCACCAGGGGTATTTGAGTCTAGCATGGGCCTAGTCTTTCTGTGGGCTGTCTTGAACTTAAACATCATGGAGGGCATGGATGGAATGGGATTGTGCTGATTTTGCAGTGTTTTTCGATTTTTGGGGGTGTTCATGGGGAGGGACAGGCCATGTGGCTGGTGGCCATTTTGAGTGCAGCTACAGGCACTGGCCATGTGCTGGCAGGCAAGTGGCCATTTTGAATGCAGGCTCTGTTGTTAGGCCTGCAACCATTTTGCCTACTTTTCAACCTTTATTTATGCCCAGGGGTAGTGAGTCTTGCATGGGCCTAGTCTTTCTGTGGGTTGTCTTGAATTTAAACATCATGGAGGGCATGGATGGATTGGGATTGTGCTGATTTTGCAGTGTTTTTCGATTTTTGGGGCTGTTCATGGGGAGGGACAGGCCATGTGGCTGGTGGCCATTTTGAGTGCAGCTACAGGCACTGGCCATGTGCTGGCAGGCAAGTGGCCATTTTGAATGCAGGCTTTGTTGTTAGGCCTCCAACCATTTTGCCTACTTTTCAACCTTTATTTATGCCCAGGGGTAGTGAGTCTTGCATGGGCCTAGTCTTTCTGTAGGTTGTCTTGAATTTAAACATCATGGCGGGCATGGATGGATTGGGATTGTGCTGATTTTGCAGTGATTTTCGTTTTTTGGGGCTGTACTTGTGGCCTTTTCACCAAGGGTATTTGAGTCTAGCATGGGCCTAGTCTTTCTGTGGGCTGTCTTGAACTTAAACATCATGGAGGGCATGGATGGAATGGGATTGTGCTGATTTTGCAGTGTTTTTCGATTTTTGGGGGTGTTCATGGGGAGGGACAGGCCATGTGGCTGGTGGCCATTTTGAGTGCAGCTACAGGCACTGGCCATGTGCTGGCAGGCAAGTGGCCATTTTGAATGCAGGCTTTGTTGTTAGGCCTGCAACCATTTTGCCTACTTTTCAACCTTTATTTATGCCCAGGGGTAGTGAGTCTTGCATGGGCCTAGTCTTTCTGTGGGTTGTCTTGAATTTAAACATCATGGAGGACATGGATGGATTGGGATTGTGCTGATTTTGCAGTGTTTTTCGAGTTTTGGGGGTGTTCATGGGGAGGGACAGGCCATGTGGCTGGTGGCCATTTTGAGTGCGGCTACAGGCACTGGCCATGTGCTGGCAGGCAAGTGGCCATTTTGAATGCAGGCTTTGTTGTTAGGCCTGCAACCATTTTGCCTACTTTTCAACCTTTATTTATGCCCAGGGGTAGTGAGTCTTGCATGGGCCTAGTCTTTCTGTGGGTTGTCTTGAATTTAAACATCATGGAGGGCATGGATGGATTGGGATTGTGCTGATTTTGCAGTGTTTTTCGATTTTTGGGGGTGTTCATGGGGAGGGACAGGCCATGTGGCTGGTGGCCATTTTGAGTGCAGCTACAGGCACTGGCCATGTGCTGGCAGGCAAGTGGCCATTTTGAATGCAGGCTTTGTTGTTAGGCCTGCAACCATTTTGCCTACTTTTCAACCTTTATTTATGCCCAGGGGTAGTGAGTCTTGCATGGACCTAGTCTTTCTGTGGGTTGTCTTGAATGTAAACATCATGGAGGGCATGGATGGATTGGGATTGTGCTGATTGTTCAGTGATTTTCGTTTTTTGGGCCTGTACTTGTGGCCTTTTCACCAGGGGTATTTGAGTCTAGCATGGGCCTAGTCTTTCTGTAGGTTGTCTTGAATTTAAACATCATGGAGGGCATGGATGGATTGGGATTGGGCTGATTTTTCAGTGATTTTCGTTTTTTGGGGCTGTACTTGTGGCCTTTTCACCAGGGGTATTTGAGTCTAGCATGGGCCTAGTCTTTCTGTGGGCTGTCTTGAACTTAAACATCATGGAGGGCATGGATGGAATGGGATTGTGCTGATTTTGCAGTGTTTTTCGATTTTTTTTGTGCTGTATAACTGAACTGATGTTCCTCTGTCTTCCATTGTTTTTAGGTGCACAAGACTCAAGAGAACCACCAGTGCCAGGAAGAAGTCCTGCAGCGGTGTGTGTGTGCAGCATAACGTCACGCGACGTCACGTCTGGCCTCAGACAACTCTACAATTCGTGCAACTGCGGCCTGCTGTCTGACCTGCTCTGAAGAAGATGGCCCCAAAAAAAGGTCTCCGTAGCTCCTCTAGCAAGAAAGTTGCTAGTAAGGAGCAGAAGAAGAAAGTTACCAAGGAGGCTGGTGTGCCACCCGCCACTTTTTTTGGGAGCAAAAAAAAAAGTACGCCTGCAGCAGCAGGATCTGCTGGGGACCAAGCTGGGAGCAGCACCCCTGCTCCATTGGGTTCAGTGCCTCCACCACCACGCCAACTTAAGTCAAAGCCCTTGAGTGCTTCAGAGGCAGTCAGTGTACTTCTCCAATCACCATCGACCAGTGATGTTGGCTCATTGCAAGAAAGTAGCAGCAATGTCCCTAAATCAACACAGGTTGTTGTAACTCATCTGACAAGTGTTGAACAACCACAGCCGCAACAACAACACCATGTGCAAGTACACGCCCAAGTACATGTGGAAGGAGAGGCAGCAAAAGGAGATGCGCAAGCAAAGGTGCATGGAGGTTCACAAGTGCCCACAATAGTTGTTCCTCCCGAAGTAGGGGCACATCAGGAAATCGACAATGAAGCCGAGGTATCATTGGAAGCCACTCCTCCTGATGATCATTCACTGTCTTCCATATCCCCAGCAGCCTGAGAGTGAGGCACACCATGATCTGACAAAGGTACCTAAGCGTAAAAGGAAGGTCGTCGAAAAACTCATAGCTATGGAGTGTGATGAGGCTCAACAAGAAGTGACAGATACTGCTGGTGATGAAGCCTCTCACGATGACGACGAGCCAGTCATCACAAAGGTCACTGCAGCCCCACCGGGCATGCAGCAAAGAGACATTTTGACCCTATCCCGAGAAGCTGCTGAGCGTGATGATGATGTCGACGAGGAGGCAATGGAAATGGAATCATTAGATTTGGAGTTAAGTAGTACACCAAAACCTACCGCTTCCATATTTCTTCCTCGCAAGAAGGTACCCACCTCGACCTCAATTCGTGGTGGTGAAAGTGCAAAACGTACGGCAATCCACATCCTCCACTTCATCTGGCATTAGCAGCAGGACCACCACCACCAGTATTGCCGCCTCCTCCGGCCCCCAAAGACATTTCAAGTCTCCTGTTTGGGACTTCTTTAGTGTTTGCCCAAAAAAGGAAAACGTAGCCATTTGTAGCATTTGTAAGCTTCGAGTTAGTCGTGGTAAGTTTGGTACCAACTATGGTACCGGAGGCCAGAGAGGTCATCTTAGGAGAACGCACGCTGTCCAATGGTTTGCGCACCTAGACGCGGTCAAGGAAGCGCGAATTGCACGTAATGAAAACGTTGATTTTTCATCTGATGATGACGAGGAGGAAGAAGACGATTCAAACACTTCACTTACACCCAGTACCCCTGTCAGCAGCACACCCCATGTGAGCCACACTAAGAGTGTGGGAGAGAGTGAGACATCAATGCGGAAAAGTTCATCAGCGAGCGTAACTGGGTCGAAGATATCATCATCATCCCGTAAATCCTTGGTCCAGGGCAACATTAAAAAGATGTTGTTTACAGAAGCGCAATATGAACGCAACCACCCAATGACGCGTCTGTATAACACTAAGCTGGCTAAAATGCTAGCTCTGGACCTTCTCCCTTTTTCTTTTGTAGAAGGGGTTGGTTTTCTAGAATTAGTGGCAGCGCTCTGCCCTAAATGGAAGGTTCCTAGCCGGTTCTATTTTGCCCGAGTTGCGGTTCCAGCACTACATGAAGATGTTCTGAAGGTGATTGGGGCAGCTTTGCAGAAGAGTGCTGTTCACACTATACATCTGACAACAGACATGTGGACCAGTGGCGCAGGCGCTGATTACATGTGCATCACTGCACACTGGGTCTCTTTTTCAGGGGCTAAAGCAAAGCTAAACGCAGGTTTTGACACGGACATTGTTTTTAAAGCTGCTCGGAAGCATGCAACAATAGCCATGTTTGGTTTGGAGAAACGTCACACAGCAGAAAACATTTTGGATGTCTTTAACACAAAGGTCCTTAACTGGCTGTCCCCACTAAAACGCCGGGTTGGTTATGTTTCCACGGACAATGGCGCCAATATAGTTAAGGCCATGAGGGACGGTTACTATTTCAGAGTGCCGTGTTTGGCGCACTGTATAAACCTGGTTGTCCAAAAATTCTTGGCTAATAAAGCCAGTGCAGCGTACAGTGTATTGGACACCTCCTGAAAAATGTGCAAGCATTTCAGCCATTCTTTTAAGGCCCGGAAGCAGCTGAGGAGCCTGCTATATCAACGTAAAATGCCAGTGAAAGCACTCATCCAGGAGGTGGTAACACGTTGGAACTCAACCTTCTACATGCTTGAGCGTCTGTATGAGCAGTATATGGAACTCGATCAATATTTCCTTACAGAGGGTACAGAGGAGCTGAGGATGGGTGGGCCGCAATGGAACATAGTTCAAAGCCTGACACGCATTCTTCGTCCTTTTGAGTTCTTCACGCGTGCAGTCAGCAAGGAGGACTCTAATTTGGGAAAAGCTATCCCATTGTTGTACATGCTGGAGGACCAACTGAAGGAGGTGTGTTCTGTGTTTGAAAAAGATGACAAAAACCAAGACTCTTTGCTTCTGGCTGAGCAATTATTAGAGCTCCTACAAGGTGATGAACGTCTTAAAAAGATCCACTCAGAAGAGCATTACATTTGTGCTACTATTCTGGATCCACGCTACAAAAAGGCGCTGGCAGGCCAAGCATTCTTTCCTTTTGATGATCAACATGTTCCAAAGTACAAACGTTGGCTAGCCTTGTCAGCCAAGAGGTTTGAAAGAGAACGGCTGGAAATTGAAGGAAATGGCAGTACATCAGCAGGCCATCCCCAGTCAAAACAATCCACTTCTGCACCTGTGGCTGTGGCACAAGTGACCTCTCAGCCGTTAAAGACACCGGCAACCGGATCATCTGCACGAGACACAACAGAAACATTGGAGGCTGAAGAGGATTGGCTAGCTCTGCGTGGGTTTGGTTCTCAAAAGGTCAGAGGCACAGCAAGAGCTAAGCAAAGTGGAGGAACCTTGGAAGAGGACCTTGAGTCGATGGTGAAGGACTATCTGAATGACTCAACAGAGGTCTATGTTAATTCTGACCCATTGGCGTATTGGCATGGGAAAAAAGAATTGTGGCCACAGCTCACCAACCTGGCTTTAAACTACTTGTCTTGCCCACTCGCAAGCGTGTCTTCTGAACGGGTTTTCAGTGCTGCTGGTGGCATTGTAACTCCCAAACGGAGCCGCCTCTCGCCCAAAAATGTGGAGAGGTTAACAATGATCAAGATGAATCAGCACCTCATACCACCAGATTTCAGAGTACGAGAAAGCGTGCCGGATGAAGAGGAGGTGGCCAGCAACATAGATGAGGGAATTTCTACTCTGTCAGGTGACACTGAGCTCACCCTGCCTGAATTCGCAGAGTATGATGACGAAGCCTTATTCTTATTCCTGGACCGTGATACCGAGCCCTGAAAATGAGACAACGAATCAATAACTTTCTTTTTCGTCCCTATTCACTTTTATTCCTGTCTGTCTGTCTTTCTTTGTTGTGCACAGTTAATATATTTCAAACTTTAATCAGATAATCACAAAATCAAGCCCATCAGCAGAACTGTCTTCACTGGTTTGCTAATTGATTTGAAGTTGCCGCAGTCTGCATTCCTCAGGTTCACAATTTCAGAAGAACATGCTCCTCTATCCTCCTCCTCCAGACTCCTATTTCCATCAAACCAGAGGGCTGGTTTACGCCCAATGAAGACAGACTCAGCACTTGTGGGGGTGTTGTTGTACCTCTTTGCAGGTGAGTTGACGGCTCTGGGACCATTGTTGGGAAGCTCTAATACCGGATAAAAGTGGTTTGGACCAAATCCCAGGAAGAATTTTTTTTGTGTTTTTGATGACTTGCTTGCCTTTTAGGTGCTCTTAGGGAAGGTTCCGTCTGTTTGTGGGTGAGTTTCGTGGTCTGGGAGCATTGCTGGGACACTCTAATCTTGATTGCATTTGCTTTTCAGGAAATCCGTCGTGGCAACCCCGACTTATGGCCTAGCTACGCAGCGCGTTTGGACCGAAGGCCGAGAAATATTGCAAGTATGAGATTTTGCTTTTGGCCTGTTTGGGGGTGTTATGCTTCTTGGCGGGTGGGTTGGCGGGTCTTGGGGCATTCCTGGGAAGGTCTAATACCGGGTAGAAGTGGTTGGGACAAAATCCAGGCCGATTTTCTTTTGGCTATTTCTGACATTTTGCTCAATGTAGCGTTTTCGGGGGCCTGTTTGGGGGGCTTCCTGGTGTTTGTGGGTGAGTTTCGTGGTCTGGGAGCACTGCTGGGACACTCTAATCTTGATTGCATTTGCTTTTCAGGAAAGCCGTCGTGGCAACCCCGACTTATGGCCTAGCTACGCAGCGCGTTTGGACCGAAGGCCGAGAAATATTGCAAGTATGAGATTTTGCTTTTGGCCTGTTTGGGGGTGTTATGCTTCTTAGCGGGTGGGTTGGCGGGTCTTGGGGCATTCCTGGGAAGGTCTAATACCGGGTAGAAGTGGTTGGGACAAAATCCAGGCCGATTTTTTTTGGCTATTTCTGACATTTTGCTCAATGTAGCGTTTTCGGGGGCCTGTTTGGGGGGCTTCCTGGTGTTTGTGGGTGGGTTTCGGGGTCTGGGCGCACTGCTGGCTATATATACTTTACTTTGCAAGAGGTTTGAAGCAAATCCATGGTGGGAGAGGGGAGTTAGGGCCTAGCTGCAGAGCGCGCGCGGAGTGATTTGGGAAATTTGTGAAAAATTGACTAAGTCCCCGTTTTTGTACTTTGGCTCTTTGGCTGTTTGGGGGTCTTCTACTCCTTTTCTCCTGGGTTGACGGCTCTGGGGCCATTGCTGGGAAGCTCTAATACCGGATAAAAGTGTTTTGGACCAAATCCCAGGCGGAAAATTATTTGTGTTTTTGATGACTTGCTTGCCTTAGAGGTGCTCTTAGGGGGGCTTCCTGGTGTTTGCGGGTGAGTTTCGTGGTCTGGGAGCACTGCTGGGACACTCTAATCTTGATTGCATTTGCTTTTCAGGAAATACGTCGTGGCAACCCCGACTTATGGCCTAGCTACGCAGCGCGTTTGGACCGAAGGCCGAGAAATATTGCAAGTATGAGATTTTGCTTTTGGCCTGTTTGGGGGTGTTATGCTTCTTGGCGGGTGGGTTGGCGGGTCTTGGGGCATTCCTGGGAAGGTCTAATACCGGGTAGAAGTGGTTGGGACAAAATCCAGGCCGATTTTTTTTGGCTATTTCTGACATTTTGCTCAATGTAGCGTTTTCGGGGGCCTGTTTGGGGGGCTTCCTGGTGTTTGTGGGTGGGTTTCGGGGTCTGGGCGCACTGCTGGCTATATATACTTTACTTTGCAAGAGGTTTGAAGCAAATCCATGGTGGCAGAGGGGAGTTAGGGCCTAGCGGCAGAGCGCGCGCGGAGTGATTTGGGAAATTTGTGAAAAATTGACTAAGTCCCCGTTTTTGTACTTTTGCTCTTTGGCTGTTTGGGGGTCTTCTACTCCTTTTCTCCTGGGTTGACGGCTCTGGGGCCATTCCTGGGAAGCTCTAATACCGGATAAAAGTGTTTTGGACCAAATCCCAGGCGGAAAATTATTTGTGTTTTTGATGACTTGCTTGCCTTAGAGGTGCTCTTAGGGGGGCTTCCTGGTGTTTGCGGGTGAGTTTCGTGGTCTGGGAGCACTGCTGGGACACTCTAATCTTGATTGCATTTGCTTTTCAGGAAATACGTCGTGGCAACCCCGACTTATGGCCTAGCTACGCAGCGCGTTTGGACCGAAGGCCGAGAAATATTGCAAGTATGAGATTTTGCTTTTGGCCTGTTTGGGGGTGTTATGCTTCTTGGCGGGTGGGTTGGCGGGTCTTGGGGCATTCCTGGGAAGGTCTAATACCGGGTAGAAGTGGTTGGGACAAAATCCAGGCCGATTTTTTTTGGCTATTTCTGACATTTTGCTCAATGTAGCGTTTTCGGGGGCCTGTTTGGGGGGCTTCCTGGTGTTTGTGGGTGGGTTTCGGGGTCTGGGCGCACTGCTGGCTATATATACTTTACTTTGCAAGAGGTTTGAAGCAAATCCATGGTGGCAGAGGGGAGTTAGGGCCTAGCTGCAGAGCGCGCGCGGAGTGATTTGGGAAATTTGTGAAAAATTGACTAAGTCCCCGTTTTTGTACTTTTGCTCTTTGGCTGTTTGGGGGTCTTCTACTCCTTTTCTCCTCGGTTGACGGCTCTGGGGCCATTCCTGGGAAGCTCTAATACCGGATAAAAGTGTTTTGGACCAAATCCCAGGCGGAAAATTATTTGTGTTTTTGATGACTTGCTTGCCTTTGAGGTGCTCTTAGGGGGGCTTCCTGGTGTTTGCGGGTGAGTTTTGTGGTCTGGTAGCACTGCTGGGACACTCTAATCTTGATTGCATTTGCTTTTCAGGAAATCCGTCGTGGCAACCCCGAGTTATGGCCTAGCTACGCAGCGCGTTTGGACCGAAGTTCCGAGAAATATTGCAAGTATGAGATTTTGCTTTTGGCCTGTTTGGGGGTGTTATGCTTCTTGGCGGGTGGGTTGGCGGGTCTTGGGGCATTCCTGGGAAGGTCTAATACCGGGTAGAAGTGGTTGGGACAAAATCCAGGCCGATTTTTTTTGGCTATTTCTGACATTTTGCTCAATGTAGCGTTTTCGGGGGCCTGTTTGGGGGGCTTCCTGGTGTTTGTGGGTGGGTTTTGGGGTCTGGGCGCACTGCTGGCTATATATACTTTACTTTGCAAGAGGTTTGAACAAATCCATGGTGGCAGAGGGGAGTTAGGGCCTAGCTGCAGAGCGCGCGCGGAGTGATTTGGGAAATTTGTGAAAAATTGACTAAGTCCCCGTTTTTGTACTTTTGCTCTTTGGCTGTTTGGGGGTCTTCTACTCCTTTTCTCCTGGGTTGACGGCTCTGGGGCCATTGCTGGGAAGCTCTAATACCGGATAAAAGTGTTTTGGACCAAATCCCAGGTGGAAAATTATTTGTGTTTTTGATGACTTGCTTGCCTTTGAGGTGCTCTTAGGGGGGCTTCCTGGTGTTTGCGGGTGAGTTTTGTGGTCTGGGAGCACTGGTGGGACACTCTAATCTTGATTGCATTTGCTTTTCAGGAAATCCGTTGTGGCAACCCCGACTTATGGCCTAGCTACGCAGCGCGTTTGGACCGAAGGCCGAGAAATATTGCAAGTATGCGATTTTGCTTTTGGCCTGTTTGGGGGTGTTATGCTTCTTGGCGGGTGGGTTGGCGGGTCTTGGGGCATTCCTGGGAAGGTCTAATACCGGGTAGAAGTGGTTGGGACAAAATCCAGGCCGATTTTTTTTGGCTATTTCTGACATTTTGCTCAATGTAGCGTTTTCGGGGGCCTGTTTGGGGGGCTTCCTGGTGTTTGTGGGTAAGTTTCGTGGTCTGGGAGCACTGCTGGGACACTCTAATCTTGATTGCATTTGCTTTTCAGGAAATCCGTCGTGGCAACCCCGACTTATGGCCTAGCTACGCAGCGCGTTTGGACCGAAGGCCTCGAAATATTGCAAGTATGAGATTTTGCTTTTGGCCTGTTTGGGGGTGTTATGCTTCTTGGCGGGTGGGTTGGCGGGTCTTGGGGCATTCCTGGGAAGGTCTAATACCGGGTAGAAGTGGTTGGGACAAAATCCAGGCCGATTTTTTTTGGCTATTTCTGACATTTTGCTCAATGTAGCGTTTTCGGGGGCCTGTTTGGGGGGCTTCCTGGTGTTTGTGGGTGAGTTTCGTGATCTGGGAGCACTGCTGGGACACTCTAATCTTGATTGCATTTGCTTTTCAGGAAATCCGTCGTGGCAACCCTGACTTATGGCCTAGCTACGCAGCGCGTTTGGACCGAAGGCCGAGAAATATTGCAGGTATGAGATTTTGCTTTTGGCCTGTTTGGGGGTGTTATGCTTCTTGGCGGGTGGGTTGGCGGGTCTTGGGGCATTCCTGGGAAGGTCTAATACCGGGTAGAAGTGGTTGGGACAAAATCCTTGCGGAAAAGCCTTTTGGCACTTTTTGTAACTTAGGGTTCGTTAGGGTTAGCCCTAGCAGCAGGATTGCATGTGTTTCGGGGTGTTCTAGATTTTTGCAACTGAGTTCTGGGGTCTTAGAGCACTCGTGAGAATGTGTAATTTTGGTTGCAAGTCATTTGAAGAAAAGCCATGGTGGGAAAGGGGGGATTTGGCATAGTTAAAGAAAGCCTTTGCCACTATTCTTAACTTAGGGTTCGTTAGGGTTAGCAGTATTTCTATTGCATGTGTTTGAGTGGGGGGGATTTCGAGTCTTGGAGCGATGCTGGCTATGGCTACTTTTGCTTGGTTGCTTGCAAGTGGTTTGAATGCAATCCACGGTGGGTAAGGGGTAATTAGGAAGGGGGTACTTCGGCCTACTTTTACTTTCAAAGTAAGTTTTGTCACCAGTTTTCTGCTAGGCCTCGTTTTTTGAGATTTGATTGGGGGTCTTCTACATTTTTGCGACTCGCTTTAGTAAGGGTCTGGGTGGGAGCACTGCTAGGAAGATCTAATTTTGTTCTAAAACACAGTTTACAGTACACCTAGCTTGAGGGGCAAGATCCGCTACATTAATTTGCCCATACTTATTTATCCTTCAAAAGGTGACTCAGAGTACGCACTTTCAAAAATATTGTACTGTCTACTAGGAAAATCAAATTGTGACTTTTTGCACTCCACAGCCTACATACCTTATATTTATTTATCAGTGGTGTTGTAATATTATATCACTTCCTGTTTTTCGTTGAATAATTACAGGCCGGGTTTCAGTCTCTGCAATGGGGAAAAAAGGATGGAGTCAGGCTTCACAGTAGCGAGCCACAATTCAGCATCAGGCAGGCAGTGGACAGGGTGTCTTCTGGTGACCAACATCGATGGACGAAGCGTCGGCTGCAATGGAGGAGTGCCGCTAATAAGAGGATTTTTTTTCTGCAGGCAACTTACTTACCACTTCCAACAGGACCACTACAACCACATAGATACAGTATCCCTTGCCTTTTTCTCTGACTGTGACTGCATTTCTTGGATCTCTCTCTGCTTCTAAATTGATCCCTTAACACATCACTTAGTCCACTCCACTATCACATCTGCACCACACATAGTCATTTGTAAGTGCTCCTACGTAATTCGCAAGTCGCAGCACGCCCCAGGCCGTAGAGGACTGGGATGGCCCCAATGATGAAGCATGTCACCAAGGGGCAACCCTGGTGAGTGAGGGGACACCTAGAAAAAAAGCAATTTCTCCTTTTCTATCTACTATACCTTCCAGACCAACCCCACTGAGTGTTGTTGTGAATGGATTTATAGTGACCAGCAAGGCTCTCGGGTATCTGGCTACAGAGACCTTATGTTGAATATCGTTATCAATAATTCCACACAGGCCCTGTACTGTCGCATTATTTCTTCCACAGTTGTTGAATGTACTACTTACTTTTCACTGACATGCATGCAGTAGTGCATGCACTTTCAAAGATTGATGGATAGGTTTGTACCCAAAGAATTGTTTATGTTCAATTGTTTGTCTATGCTGTGCTTTTTTTTACAGGGTGTCTTCTGGTGACCAACATCGATGGACGAAGCGTCGGCTGCAATGGAGGAGTGCCGCTAATAGGAGGATTTTTTTTCTGCAGGCAACTTACTTACCACTTCCAACAGGACCACTACAACCACATAGATACAGTATCCCTTGCCTTTTTCTCTGACTGTGACTGCATTTCTTGGATCTCTCTCTGCTTCTAAATTGAGCCCTTAACACATCACTTAGTCCACTCCACTATCACATCTGTACCACACATAGTCA
The DNA here is from genome assembly GCF_964263255.1 of Lissotriton vulgaris. Classification (NCBI taxonomy): domain Eukaryota; kingdom Metazoa; phylum Chordata; class Amphibia; order Caudata; family Salamandridae; genus Lissotriton; species Lissotriton vulgaris. Next base: position 342,051 of record NW_028249667.1, on the reverse strand, counting down.
TTTGTAAGTGCTCCTACGTAATTCGCAAGTCGCAGCACGCCCCAGGCCGTAGAGGACTGGGATGGCCCCAATGATGAAGCATGTCACCAAGGGGCAACCCTGGTGAGTGAGGGGACACCTAGAAAAAAAGCAATTTCTCCTTTTCTATCTACTATACCTTCCAGACCAACCCCACTGAGTGTTGTTGTGAATGGATTTATAGTGACCAGCAAGGCTCTCGGGTATCTGGCTACAGAGACCTTATGTTGAATATCGTTATCAATAATTCCACACAGGCCCTGTACTGTCGCATTCTTTCTTCCACAGTTGTCGAATGTACTACTTACTTTTCACTGACATGCATGCAGCAGTGCATGCACTTTCAAAGATTGATGGATAGGTTTGTACCCAAAGATTTGTTTATGTTCACAATTGTTTGTCTATGCTGTGCTATTTTTTCTTGTCTCCCAAAACCTTTCCCAAAAACCCCCGTACCCATCCATTTTTCAAACCCTAACCCTCTTCCCCCGGGCTGTGTGGTTTTGATTGATGTGTGACTAAATTACAGCAATAAATCCACACACTTGCTGGGGAGGATAAGGTGATAGCAACAGGCTGGTGAAGAAATCCGAGGATATATTCTTACTCTGCTTGACAAAGAACCATTGCTAATGTGAAAGAACTTCAACCGAATTAGTAGTTATACTTTACCATTTGTTAGGCTACAATGTGGCACTGTTCTACTGTACTTCTGTCACCTGCTATATTCTCAGTTGTACCGTTGAATTGCTCAGGAGGAAAAACCAGATTTCATTTTCTTTTTTTTCATAGGCATGCAACTGCCACTGTGTCACACCACTAGTACCACCGCTATGAGGAAATTTTATCCGACCAAGATTGCCAACCTTATTCGCGGTTTCCTGTGGAGCCAGCCCTGGGTCTAGCCCTACTTTCAAACACAAATTACAGGTAAGATAAGCGTTTGGTGGTTTGGGGGTATAATGGAGTATTAGTAGGAGAGACGAGAGACTGAAGGTAGTACTACTAAAGTCCTAGGACTCTTGGATTCACTTCACTTAGTCTGTGAGAGGCACTTAGTGTTGAAAACATTTAGGCATTTACACTTAAAGGAAGAAAATGGAACTAAACTTTCAGGAAAACAAAGTCACTGTTAAACCCCCACCCACCAGGCAAGCAGTAAGAAACGGGTATGCTCAGATAAAGTTTGAAAAAGTATATTTATATCCCTAACAAAATAATCTCCCGCACGACCCTCCCTAACCCCAACGATTGTCCTTCAAAAGTCCCCAAAAACCCAACTCCCAATTCCCACCCCCCAAAAGTCCCTAAAAAAGGGGCAAGGGACACTATGGGTGGATGCTGTCAACTTTTTGGGCCAGGGCATCATGCTCCTGGCGGAGCAAGGCGTGCTCTACGCGGAGCCCCTCCAACTCCTTTGAAAAGTGGTGGAGCTCCTGCTGGAGGCGGGACACCATCAGGGTACTGCGGCGCAGGCGTGCCTTCAATGCCTTGTAGGTGCAACGGCTGTGAGAGGAAGCTGTTGTCCTTGCTACTCGGCGGTGGCGTTTGGCTTTGGCAGCCCGGCTCAGTCTGGGTGGACCACTGTGCTGGGTGGCACTGGCAGCCCGTGGGGGAACGGAGGCCGATGCAGACGACGTAGTTGTTGTGGTCGACTGCACACTTTCTTCGTCCTCCAGGGCCACCAGCCGCCGATATTCGGCCACAGTGGCATCGATCCTGCGTTGCCGGGCCGCTCTAGCCAGCTCCTTCCTCCTTGTTCGTTTGGAAGGAGAACCTATATGAAGAAAGAAAGACATAGTCTGTAACCAATGCTCTTAAAGATTAACTCAATCATTCAGCAGAAATTTGTGTTGCACTACAACTAGCAACTTGCAAGCGCATTACATAACTATTGAGGCCAGTATCTATCTAACCTCACACTTCTTCATCCTTGCTCTAACATTAGTGGGAGTTTAAGGAACAAATTCTACGAGCACTATGGACTTCCATTGGAGTCGACTATGAAAGTACACCAGTCTTATTCTTCTTCTTGTCTCTTGTTTAGGAAAATTGGTACGTTATCTTCTGCAAGCCGGCATAATGCCAGCGCAGTAAACTTGCACCCGAGAAAAAGAGACGCACGCCATGAGGAGTGACCTAGACTTGCGTTGCGTTACTGTACCCGTCCAGTACATGCAGGTGGTGAAGCTCTTACTTTTCTATTACGGGTGGCACTGAGAATACTCTGTTACAACTCAAGGGCTACTGCTTAATTAATTTAACTTTCACCCTACAGTGGAAATGAGTACTAGAAATGGAAAATTGAAGAAGATAAATAATCTGATTATCTATCACTTCACATGGGATATTTTTGCTTATATATGGGATGACTTTAGGTGCTTTGCTTTTTATTGAGTGACCAGTGATACATCCACACATGAATGACTGAGTACTACTAAACTTATTAAGAGAGGTAGGGAGTGGCCACCGTAATAACCGGATCTATGCTGTGCTTGCAATACAAACTACTGCTACTATTGATGGTAGTATTTGGACAAAATTAAAACTTCTTTTCCTTGCCTTTCCTACACTGGAACGGACGTGCGGGTGCAGTGTTACATGCTCTTCAAAGTTACACTTAGTTCATCCACTGACCGTCTACTCTCTCTAGATCATGGGTACTCACAAACTTTCTCTCAGGGGCTAAATTTACAGTGTAGTTTGTGGCCGAGGGCCGCACTGGTGGGGGCGGAGTCAGAGGGGGCGGGGCTAAAGCAAAACGATAACTTGTGACCATGAGGTTGCACACAGGTCCCTGCAGCAGATGCCCTCATCCACTCAGCCACCAGACCCAGCATTTACATACATCTCTCTCCCTCCTGCTCTCCCTCCTGCCCTCCCTCTCCATCTCTCTCTCCCTCCTGCCCTCCCTCTCCCTCCACCTCTGTCATCTCACTGTGTGTGTGTCTATCTGTGTCAGCCTTCAGCCCGGGTTGAGACCGCTTCCTCAACGCGCACACACAGACAACAACACCAAAGTACTTAACAGGTCTTTAAAAGACCATTAACATATTATTGAGGCTTTGTTTGTTGTAGCGCCCCTGCTTCTCCACCCTGACAATCACTGCTTGCCCGGCCCCACAGAGCAGAGGCTTTGTTCTATTTCACCTCTTTGTGGCCTTGCATCTCCACTCTGCTCTGTGGGGGCCGGGGGAGCAGTGATTGTCAGAGTGGAGATGCAGGGGCTCTAACAGGTGAAATACAAAAAAGCCTCTGCTCTGTGGGGGCCGGGGGAGCAGTGATTGTCTGCAAGGTCTGCGCACCGCCAAGGAAGGCTTGCCAGGCCACCACCGGCCCGCGGGCCGTACTATGAGTACCCCTGCTCTAGATACACATATGCTATCTAAGAGTCAGATAGTAGCATGATCCAGGTATATGGACACATACAGTTTCTGTGTCACCCACCCAGGCTGTTGTCCTTCCACCCATCATTGCTTCATCATTCACCCAGCCATGCATCTCATATTCTTGCCTTCCCAGCTAGTCTTCAATCTCAATAAGTAAGGAATATATAAGAGCTTACCTCTGGCCGCCACCACCACCGTCTCAACTCTCACAGCCGCCGCCTCCTCCCCTGAAGAATCGCCCTCCGCCTCCGTGTCGAGCACCACCACCTCCACACTGGCCCCGCCACCAGATGTTCCACCTACAAAGTACATTTAAGAATGTTAGAATAAAGCACTCAATAGTCTTTGGTCTAGGAATGAAGACATGTGAAAACAATGTAATTTGTGACTGTCTACTTTAAAGTAAAAAAAAATGTCCCTTTTTCCAGGGAAGGTTGTCTTGCTGCACTTTTTGGCACAACTGATGAAGGCTGTTTTTTTAACACGCACCATTTTTCTCCACACAGACAGAAGATGGACTTCTAACAACAAGATCCAGTTGAAACCAGGTGAGAGCTCGGCTCGACCACAAGAAATGTCTTCAATTAATCGTCAGCACTAACCACTTTTCCATTATCAGTTAAACGTTTAGTTTTATTATGACTTCATTTTAATAAATGTGTTTACTTTTAATAAAGCTTTTAAACTTAAATACAATCTGTGTTTTTTGGTCCAGACTAGAGTGACTGAGCGAAAGGTTTTGCAATTTTTGCAAGCATGAGTCCAGATAGAACACTTCAAAAGACATTATGGACAATCCCAGAGGACTGCACTAAGTTGATAGAGCTATTGCTGACTAGAATCATGGGAGTTTCGCCAACCGTGCAATCTTAGTTAGCTACACAGACAGACTAATAAGAATAATCTAGTAATACCACAGGGAGTCATAGTAGAGGCAGGATAAGAATTTAGATACAGTCTACAAGAAGATCAAAGACAATTTTGAAAAAAGTCAAATGAGGAACGCTAGGAAAAATAGGTACTAGTCTAAAATGAAAACTTACTGGGGCCAGCAGAGGAGCCCTCGCCTGCCCGATCCTGGCCCTGTTGAACAGCATCCGCCGCCTGCTGCTCGTGTGTCCTCCTCTCGCCCCTGGGGGGAGCTGACGTACAACATGAAAGAAAGAACAGAAAACATGGATGATTGTTGCTTGTCAATGTCAACCAAATCAAACATTTCAAAAGAACAATAACAAAATATTTCCGCGAAATTATATTGATTAGGGTTAGTTTTCATTTATTTGCGGACCTGTGACTTCGAAAGTCACGTAACTCACTAAACAAAGTACTGAAACGTTCACCTAGGACTGGCAGGCAGCAGTCCGCAGGCAAGACGCAAAGTGACAGACAAACTCCATTGTGATTTCAGTCAGATCAGTGACAACACTAACAGTTGCCTGCTACATTACCAGTCATTTAAATAGTCAAACTATCAATCCACCGCCACTATTTTTCTTATTGTCAGGGGTACAAAGGAAGGGGCAGATTTAAGCCCCTTGCGGCTCTTTTGCGCCGTTCTTGCGTGACTTTTGTGACGCAGCAGCTAAACAAAAAAGGGCGCCATGGTGCGGCGTATAATATTATAACAACGTGACGCATTTGGGAGATGCATCCCGTTATAAAGCCCTGCGCCATCAGGGGGCGTTCCGGCGCAAGGGAGGGCATTCCTGCGCTGGGACACATCTTAAAAGTGGCTGAGGGAAATCTACAAAATTTCAATCAGTCACCTTTAGGACAATGATGCGTCACACAAACCCTGCACCTGCTTGAAGCAGACATACGGCTTGACCCAGCATTGGGGAGATAGGGTACCCCAGAGCATTGCTGGAGCTGCGCCATCGTTGCGACGCAACTCCAGCAGTAAAGCTTCGGTGACGTTTTGGGCCCATGGTGCGCCGCATTGCAAATACGGCGCACCATGTTTGGTGGTGGTAGCGGGCCGCACAATTAATGGCGCATCCCTGCTACTTTGCAGGGATGCGACGGTAATTGCAATTCTGCCCCTTAGGGGCATACTTACTTACGCGTTCTGGCGCATCTCCAGAGATGCGCCAGATCAAATGCGTCACGCAAAACTACCCTTGCGACACGGCAGATGCGCCTCATTTACAATGCGGCGTGCCCTGGCGCAAGGGTAGGCACTTGCGTGACGCATCTCGTCACGTAAGAGCGGCGCATCGCTGGAGTCACGTCGCCAACGCAATGCAACTCCAGTAATACTCAGGGCCACCCAATACTTAACATGCTGTGTCAGTCCTTTCGCCTGCTTCGAGCAGACATAAGGAATTGAATTGACGTAGCAGCGTCGCAGAAGTGCCTGCGTTAAATCTTGTAGATTTCACGCAGGCAATTTTGCGAGGCGCACAGCCGCCGGACCGCCCACCCTGCGTACTAGGAACGCACCCATTGTGGTGCAGGCCCATGGCTTTATAACGTGACGCATCTCCCTAGATGCGTCATGCTGTAAATGACTCGCAGGGATGCGGCACGTTTACGCCGCTGTTGCGTCACGCAAGGCAACGTAAACGTGGCGCAAGGGGCTTGTAAATGTAATCTGCCCCCTAGTGTCTAGCATTACGCAGTTCTGTAAAGTACACTCATACATAATAGTTACTCAGGCCAATGAGACCACGAAATAGAAAACAAATAAGCATAGTAGCAACGCCACTGAGAAGGAGAGCAGTGCACCTGAAATGCACAGAAGATTTTGAAATATAATTTAACTACAATGTAATCGTCATCAGTGGCATTATTGGCTTGCTCCATGTAAAAAACAAATATTTGCAATACAACAACACAGAGCAGGAGAAAACATCATAGTAGTGAGTGATTAAATGGCTACTACTACTCACCAAGCCCGGGGATCTCCAAGCCGAGCTGGTCCAGCAGGTCGCGCTCGCGGTCCAGGAGGTCCGTTCAGCGATGGGTGACCTGGCTGTAGGTGCGCTGGACCCCGTAGAGGTGGGATATGGCCCAGCACACCTTCTCCCACCGCTTCCGGCGCTCCCGCATGTTGTAGCCGCCGGCCGCGATCCTGCCGCCTCCCGCGATGGTCCTGGGCAGGCGGCGCTGGACGAAGTAGACCAGCGCGCCCACTTCCTCCGGGCTGAATATCTCCCGTCGGGTCACCTGCTCCCCCCTCAATCTCCCGCATGCTGTCCTGGCACTGGGTCCAGCACTACTCCCCGCCGCCGCTGCGGCCCTCAAGTGCCTGGGCAGCTTCACGGCGCCTGGCTTGACCATGGTCTGGGCAGGTAAGGTAGGAAGAAGTAGAAAATTAAGAAAGAATAGGATAGGGAAGAAGAAAAGAAAAGAGTTTAAAAAAGTAGTTTAAAAGTAAAGAAAAATAGCAGAAAAGACAAAAATATACAGCTAGGAAAAGAGAGGGATAGATAAGAAGCAAAATCGTAAAAAAAAAACTGAAAACAAGCAAAGGATGGCAAAGATACCAAGAGGATTAAACACCATGCCCAGACCCAGGAAATGAATGAAAAACAAGATGGCCGGCGCCCGTTCACGAGCGCGAAAGTAAGTTCGCGCGAGATTTTCCTTGCGATCTCGTGCGAACCTCTAGATTTCCCGCGCGATCTCGTGCGAACCTCTACTCGCAATGCGCTTACTGCGCGAGATTATACATAGCGGGCGGAAACGGAAATACGTCACGCAAACAAAATGGCCGCACCCGTACTCGACCTTGGGGTAAATTCGCGTGTTGCGCTGCAAGCGGCTCGCGAATACTGCAAAAAAACTCGCGAAACAACAAGCCGCAAAAAAATAAAATGCTCATTCGCACGAATTGGCGGCTTCCGCGGTCGGTTTCGCACGACGCCGCGCCCCGCGAATAGCGCGAAAAAACCGAAAAACGATTTTAGCAAAAGCAAAAGCAATGAGCAGGTGCAAAAGGTCAACCTCATGATTTGTAACGATTCTCTGTAGTGCTTCCTGAGGGGGCCCTCCAGAAGTCGGTTGCCTGCTTGCAACTATTGTGTGACCCTGCTCTGACCTTAACTGTATGCCACAAAGGTCCTGATTTACAGCTAAAGGAGCAGACAAGCAGGTGCCAGGCTGGAACTTGAAATTCTTTCAGTGACACATTAATTAGCCCCTAATTCATTATTGTCAGTTGGGGCAGGGCAGGTGTTGTTAATAAACTAACCCCAAATTAATTCATGTCAGTTCAAGCAGGGCAGGTGGGCTTGCTTTTCCCCCATCTTCTACAGTGATGATGAACCAGAGGGTGGCATTGATGTAACAGAGGGTGGCATGGGTCAAAGAGAGGGTGCCAGTGGTGAAACAGAGGGTGCTGGGAGGCTGTGATGATGAACCAGACGTAGAAACAACATAGTCGCGACCGTTGCGAGCCGACAAGTAAGTTCGCAATTGCGAACTAGTACCAAATCCTCGCGAACTGGGAGAAACACTTGCGAACACACAAAAAAAAAATCCTCAAATTCGCGAGAATTCGCGGATTTTGCGGATTGCGAATTCGCAAATCCGCAAAATTCGCGAACGCGAGATTCGCAAAATTCGCCCATGCTTAGTACTAATTGTCTTTCCTTTAAAACTTAAGGTTGTTTCGAAAAATCCTAACACGTCAATGGGTTTCCTAGCATACCCAAGCAACCTTATGTCAGGAGGTGATAGAGTAAGATTGGGAAATTCTTTCATCCATTCATCACCAATAAGAGTGTGCTTAGCACCAGAACCAGCCATAACATTAACTTCTTTTCCTCCAATTACGACAGTGCAAAAAGGAGCATCTTTTACAGATGTATCAATTTCATATACTGCTAGAAGAGACTCGTAATCTTCCATGTCACTCATTACTTCCTTAACATTCTCTTCAGAAAGCCCTTTACGATCAAATTTTTGGTTTTGAACTTATTCCTATTCCTACACATTTTTGTGAAATGACCTTTTAATTTACAATATTTGCATACTTGATCGATGGCTGGACATTTTCTGTCATTTGCTAAATGACCAGAAATACCACACTTAAAACAAACATATTCTTTTTTCTCTTGAAATTGCAGACTCTTATTTTTGGATTTAGTGTCATCCGAGTAAGTTTTCTTGGCAAGATTTATTTCAGAGACTTTTTGCTCAGCCAGTTCTTTCAATCCCAATTTCATATCCTCAAAACGATGAGCAATGTCCAAAGCTTTGTCCAAGGTTAAGTCTTCAGTATCTAATAACTTTCCTTGAAGTTTCACATCTGCAACTTTATGCACCATTTGATCACGCAGCATTTGGTCTTGGAAGGTTGAATAGTTACACTTTGACACTAAAATTCTTAAATCGTTCATGAAAGAATCAATTGATTCATTGGCATCTGACCTCTACTAAGAAATTTGTGTCGTGAAACCACTTCATTAACCTTTTTAATATATTGTTTATCCAATTGACATATAGCTTCTTCATAGACATCCACTTCTCCTTCGGTGGTGGATGTCGCATTTCCACTTGGAGGTAAATGACTTAAGACGTGTCTACCTTCTGCACCCAAACAATGTTTTAAAATAGCCAATTTTCTTTATTCAGTGTAGTCATCACCACCAATTGCCTCAATATATGCTTGAAAACCTTCTTTCCATCTTTTCCATTCCAAGATAGGCTCACCAAGAGAGGCTGGAAAAGGTGCTGGTGCAGAAAAATTATCCATTTGAATTATATGATGAAATAATAAAATTTAAAAAAATTAAAAAAATTAAAAAAAATGTCTTTCTCTTTTTTTTTTTATTATTCCAAATTTATTTTGCACTGAAAGCGTTAAAATGTATTTTCTTTGTAATAGTAGATGTTAGAATGGCCAAAATTAAAGTTACGATGTAATGATAAACCAAAACCACGTTGTAGAGTTAGTTCGAAATGGTTTTGTATGTAACAATAGGATTTTGGTTCCCAAAGTATGGCTGCCGTGCGTTTTAATGTTTACACGCTATGCCACATCATTTGCGTGTGTATGGTTGCAAAACAGCTCTCAAAACATGGCCGCCATACGTTTTGACGCTCCTACGTCATACGTTATGTAAGCGTCAGGGTCCGTCATAAGCTCCAAGGCTGTGAGCAGGAAATGAAGAATGGGCTATAAAGTGCATAAAAAACTCACCGGACCTTTAAAACACATGCGGTTTCCTGGAAAAGGGGTGATACATCGATAGAAATGCTTCGGCAATCCAAACCACGATAGAAATAAAAATTTCGAGTGTATTGTTCTCGAGGACTCTGATCTGCATCGAGCAGGACTCCAGGCTTTAAAGTTCGCTTCCGATCGTCGCCAATATGAAGATCCAGACGAGGCACACAAGAGGTGAGTGAAATAAATATCTGTTTTATTGAAGAGCATTGAAGAATGAATCCTTTTCATAAGCCTGGGTCTTAACTGTCATCTCTGGAATCACGAGCGCGCAGCGTTCCTGATTCCAGACATGACATCAAGACACCACAGCGTACTTCTGTTTTGTTGGTGTTTAGTTGTAGGCAGCTGTTTTTCATCCATTTGGCGACGGCTTCCATGCCTTCTCGAAAGTTGCGTCTGGCGGTGTTGGGCTCGTTGGATAGGGAGAGGACGAGCTGGGTGTCGTCTGCGTATGACACGATGTTGAGTCCGTAGGTTCTGACGATGGGGGCAAGTGGAGCCATGTAGACGTTGAAGAGCGTCGGGCTGAGGGAGGAGCCCAGGGGGACTCCGCAGGTGGTAGGTGTGGGGTCTGAGAGGAAAGGGGGGAGTCTGACCCGTTACGTCCTGACGGAGAGGAATGAGCAGATCCAGTCGAGGGCCTTGTCCTGGATTCCTGCGTCGTAGAGTCTGCGTATTAGGGTGTGGTGGGAGACTGTGTCGAACGCCGCTGATAGGTCTAGGAGGACGAGGGCTACTGTTTCTCCTTTGTCTAGTAGGGTGCGGCTGTCGTCTGTTGCGGCGAGGAGGGCGGTTTCCGTACTGTGTTTTTTTCTGAAGCCGGATTGGGAGGAGTCGAGGATGTTGTGTTCTTCAATGAATGTGGCGAGTTGGCTGTTGATGGCTTTCTCGATGACTTTCGCTGGGAAAGGGAGCAGGGAGATGGGTCTGTAGGTTTTGAGGTCGGTGGGGTCCGCTGAGGGTTTCTTCAGGAGGGGGTTGACCTCGGCGTGTTTCCAGTCGTCGGGGAACGAGGCGGTCGCCAGGGAGCGGTTGATGGTGTGGCAGAGCATTGGTGCGATGGTGTCAGCGGCTCTGTTGAAGATGTGGTGGGGGCAGGGGTCCGTGGGTGCCCCTGAGTGGATTGACTTCATTGTCTTCAGTGTGTCTTTGGTGGTGAGGGCTGTCCAGTCATCAATCGCTGGTTTCCGGGTGTCGGGGGTGGTTGGTCTGATCTAGGTAATGGCCTTAGCTGGGTATTGCCTTGATTCAGGATTCACACCATGATTAAAAGGCAACAGAATTGTAGCCCTCGCCTAGCTTATCCAGCCCTGGATGAGAGACCAGAGTTTGGGTGTACTTTTCAAGAAGCCTCAATCTTTTTCACTTCAAGCTAGAGAATTGGGTGGTTTGCCTCATCATCCCCTAAAATGCAGGTGCTTTGGCCTTGTTCCATTAGAGGCGCTTGTCTACTTTTTATCCATTGTGCAGGAAAGAGGATGGTCCAACTTGACAATACTATTTGTGACCTCCGGAGAGTCCACAGCAGGCATAATGTGTTATATTATAGCGGTCACCACTGGGCAGTTATAGTTCGAACTGCATTTCCATAGAGTGCACACTTTTTGGTTTGCTGATAACTTTGGCGCCATTTGATAAATTTTTACGACACTTTCCAAAACCAAAGTTCATCCACCTCAGCTCTATCCTGAAAAGTTTTGGGGTGATCTGTCAAGCAGGGGCAGTGAAAAAAGTGGTGTCCCAAAACACAAAAACCCCATGCATTTTTCATAGACTTTTTTAGACAGCCCTGCCGCAAAAAACTGCTGAATGGAATTACACCACATTTGGCAGGAAGCTAGATCTTGGTCAGGAAAGTGTGCTATTTTAGGTCTCGGCTATAACGCGCTGAAAGCGTATTCTCGCCAGAGAACTATTGTCGGCGTCTCAGCACTCTGAGAACACCGAAGTGAGACAAGACCTGGCCGCGCGCAGCGTTTCCCCATAGGATAACGTTGTGCGCGCGGCCAGGTCTTGTCTCCACAGTGCTAATGCAGCCCGGATCGCGACGCGCGCCTGCTGGAATGCAGGGGGAGTCTGCATACCAGCGCGCGGCGCTGCTAAAGAGGAGACTACTCCCATTCAAAGATGGCTGCCGTAAAACCTTCTGCCGTATTCAGCACGCTCATGCTTACCAATGCGAAAAACCAAGGGCTGTTCTGACTGCCTCCAGGTTTCCGGGGGTGGCGGCTACTCGGTCACGTGAGCACCTCGTCACGCAGGGCGGAGCTCCGTGGGCCCACCTACCGCCGCGGTCTCTGCGCTTCCGTCTGAAGCTGCTTCTCTCTCTCTATCGCTCGACCGAGCCATGTTCACGCTACTGCTGTATTGAGAAGAAAGCAAAGCCCCACCTGGCTGTGGGGGGGGGAATGACCGCTGAGAACGTTAACTGAATCGTTGAATGCGTCTTTGCCAATGGACATCGGAGAGGGAAATGGCCCACGAGTCTGTGCTGGTGAGACGCTAATGCCATTCTGAGAGGCATTCCAATGTGACCCAGAATAACTGTTTTTCGTGAGCAGGGAGCCCGGCTCAGGACCCCGCACTCATGCTTTAGTGTATAAAGTAGTAGGGCCCGCCTGGATGGACCCGGGTCTCCCGGTATGTTTGCAGCGCTGCCCGGCATCAAGCGCTTACTTCGTGGCCCAGCAGGTAAATGACCAGTGATCATAGCGAGTCCCTCTGCTCTCCGTTGAAGTGCTGTCTCTGTCCCAGCGCAGCTCTGTCCCAGCGATTGCGTTCCGAAAACCAGGAGCCTTTGTTCCGGGTCGCAGCAGGGTACGACAATGCCTCAACCCTGCATCCCTGCCGAAACGGAAACAGCAACTCCTGGATGGCACTGCAGACTCAAACGCGATGGACTCCGCGAGTCTCAGCGCGATTTTTTCAGCGGGACAGACCTCGGGGCTCGCCAACACATAACCGCAATATCGCAATTTATCTCCACCTCCAGCCGTTCTAAAGAGCCCGCCACAGTGCTCCGATGACGATAACACCCGGTCATCTCAGGGGCGCGTCGGGAGCATCAATGCAGGGAAGCCAGGGGTCATGTCCCGAAGGTCCAGGGTACGAGACGACCGCCGGACCAGTGTGCAGGGAGGCCAGTGTAGGGTCCGTTTCAGGGTCGTGTCCCGGAGGTCTTGGGAACAGGATAAACAGCCAGACTAGTATGCGGGGGGCCCAGTCCCTCTCTCACCTAACTTTCTCAACTGTTCTATCTTTTTTTACAGTCATCTTTCTCCCTCCTCATACTCCCTTATCTGTGTTTTTCACCTGTTTGTCACAGTATTATTGGTGTCTCTTTCAACCCTCTTTGTCTCTCTCAAGCATACATCCACCTGTGTTTTCTTTTGGTTACCCATGTCTTTGTAGTGTCCTTTTCCTTTCGTTATTTTACCCTTCCTTTGTCTGCTGTTTAACTTTACCTCCTCTCTCCCTGTCCCCTGTATTTGTTTCTTACTCTCTTCATTTGTTCAGGGGCAACAGGAGGCACAGAGATGATCCACATTACTTGGAACAATAAATTATTCTTTTCCAAGTTAGCTAATGTTCTCTAAGGTCAGGAGATTGCAGTGACAGTGCTGGGGGTAGCATGAGGCAAGCCAGGGGTCGAAGCTATAACTATGGCAACCTTAAATGACGTTCATGGGTTGCACGTTTCATAGAGGCGGAAGATTGGCTTTGAACTTTAATTGGAATAGTTGGCAGGTATAAAGCAACCCTATTTTGAACTTGGGCGGTCGTTATTTTCCCTGTAAACATATGTTTAGCACTTCTGTAGCCAAATGAGCAGCAGAGTCTTTACAGTTATGAGGAAGAAACAATAAGGTTAGGTTATAGAGAATGCAACGTTTTGAACAATGTTAGTTATTTAGGTGCGTCTGAAAATTCTTGGTTTTAAGCATTTCAAGAAGTCTGGCACATAGGAGTTGAGCCTGAGTTCTGTAGGTAAGGGATTCCATAATCGTGCTTAGCAGGAGAAGGTTTGATTAAGAGTTGTATTTTTTTGATTTTTGATTTTTCAGTTGGAGCATCTGTGTGCCATATGTAAGATGCGCGGCTTACAAATCTGACACGTTAACGGCATTCTTTGTCCAGGTAACCTGCAAATCATACATAGAGGCGGAGAAGCCGGAGAATTTGCAGAAAGAGGCGTGTCAGAGCCGAGTTAGAAGTTTGACTTAGCTCAGAGAGCTAAGCTTGAGCCGCCCCAACATACAGTCCGTGTGGCTGTGTGTGAGTGGCTCTGTGTGTGTGTGTGTGGCTCTGTGTGTGTGGCTCTGTGTGTGTGTGTGGCTCTGTGTGTGTGTGTGGCTGTGTGTGTGTGTGTGGCTCTGTGTGTGTGTGTGTGGCTCTGTGTGTGTGGGTGGCTCTGTGCGTGTGTGGGTGGCTCTGTGAAGATGCAAATGCAATAGGTCTCACATTTGCGAGCGATTATGCTATTGGCATTGTAAATGACAATGCCATTTATTTATGTTTTAAAAACAAAAACATAAATAAAAATAATGTCATGAGCAATGCCAATAGCTCTAACATTAACAATGCCGAGACCATTGCATTGTAAATGCTTGTTTGATTTGGTATAAATCTGTTCAGTAATTTTTGAGTAATAAGGTAAAAAAATATTTGTATAGCTGGTCCATTGGGTTCGAAGGACTCTCGCGAGAGACCCTCAAACCCAATTCTAAAAAACATAGCTTTCTTGTTGACCAAGGGAGCTTTTTCCCTAATGGCCAATTCATTCCTTTGGGAGCCAGACTCCCACAGGAGTGAAGCTCTGATTGGCTGCCAGCAACATAAGAACATTTTTACTGGCAGCCGTTACAGGGCTCTGTAATTGTGTTCCCTGTCCTATAGTTTAAAGAAAATAATAATATAAGGGGGCATGGTAGGAGTACCCTCCCCACCTACGCCCTGTGTGGGGAGGACTCAGAGGGACACCCCCTGAAGCCAAAATAAAAAAGAAATCGGCAAGTTTTTGCCCCAATCCTGTGGTATTGAGGCAAAAACAAACAAAAAAAGGAAAATGGCGGCCTGCCATTTAAAAAAAATATTTTAGCAAGGGGCCTGATTGGGGGCCTCCTCCGTGAGAAAAATGTTTGTGTCCCCGGGACCCAGAGCCGGCCTTGCTAAGATAGCATCCTGAGCGTAGGCGGAGAGAAATTTGGCGCCCTTGTTGATGGTAGTGAATTAAATTAGGCAACAGGGGGCCAATTTTGTGTTCACTGGTTAGTACCTGGATAATCAGGGACTGGCCCCTGAACACAAACATCCCCGGACCTCTCCCAGCTCACCTATCACTTAGCTGCCTCATGCAGATGATGTTTTTTTGATGTGTATCAGCAGGTGTCAGAGGGTGAAGGGGAGGCAAGGAAGGGGTCTAATGGGGTGTTAAAGACATCACTCGCTATATGATAATGAAGGACTAAAACCACTTTAACCTGGCATATCAGACAGAAATGAACAGGCAGGGAAAAGGCTGGAGCAAGATGAGAGTGGCGCTGTAGTTGGCATAACCTTAATGCACATAGCGCCAGAATACTGGTGCACTGGGCCTGGGCCCAGCTCGCCATTGCAAAAGGCCAGTCCTGCTGGGACCCCACATCTAGGGCCAAGTCTTTAAAAAAGGGGAGAGGGGCACATGGCCTCCCTCCCAAGCCTTTGTAGGCCTCGGGTCCTCCAACCCTAGGGTCAAAAGGAACTTTAAAGGGGCGGGGCACAGTCCCTGGTGCTGAATGATGTAAATAAGGGGAGGGGGCCAAGTGCCCCCCCCTCACTGAGCCCATCTCTGGACACAGTTGTTTCCCGGCCTTCACTAGCAAGGACAGGGAAACGTGTTTGCTCTCGTCTGGTGTGAGAATTTTATAATCTCCTGCCAAACGGAGCAAACATTCTTTCCATTCCTGTAGTAATGCAGGCAGGGAAGGCAAGTCTGCTCCCAGTGGCCGGGAGATTTAAATATGCTCCCACCAGCTAGGGGCAGAATTCTGTTCTGTTTCCCTGCCAGCAATACACACTCCGCACCCAGGAAATAGATATTGCTCCTGCCCAGAGGGAGCAAACATAGATAGCTGCTCCCTCCGGGCAGTAGCAACATCTGCTCCTGCATGATGCAGGGTGCCGACGTGGGTCGTGGGTGCCATGGGACTCCCTTGCCCGCGCCCCTGTGTCATTGTGGGTGCCTTCGGTGGGCGCTGGGGCACCCATCTCTGGCCTCCGGGAACCGAGAAGGCTTTGGGAGGGGCCATATTTGGAGTCCAAGCATGATTTCTTACGCATAGGTACCAGCAATTAATCTTAATCCTAACATTCCAAGAGAACAATCGATTATCTCAGCAATAGTCAATGAATGAGTGCTATTGAGTGCCTCACCTTAAATATCTGTGGCCGCCAACCCCTCGACTCGAGTAGGATGAATGCATATTGGAAGTCTGGTCATATAGTTCTTGTGCATCTGGAGGAAGCAAATGCCAGCTCAAATGAGGAGAAACCCAGTGCATTGGAAGCAGCAAACTATACATTGAACCAAATGCAAAACAACAGTTGATGGACAGAATGCAGAACAATGTCATACATTCACCCCAGTACAGAGATCTGGGCTTAAATCCATCATTTTTTTGCACTCCACACCACCCAAGTTCAGACATGGCCATATGCAAATCAGCCTTGACCCTGTGCCTCATGGGAACAGTCCAGCCCGAACTGCCAAGCCATGTCTTTCCTGGACCGGAATCAAGCATCCTAGGACCTTTTTCTAGCCGTTTTTAGCCAGGATAGCTTGACTCCAGTGGTGTGGAGAGCATAGGACTCACGTCTGAGCATACCCATCCCACTCGGGGTGACAAATGCAAAAATAACAGTTGATGGACAGAATGCAGAACAATGTAATACATTCACCCCAGTACAGAGATCTGGGCTTAAATCCATCGTTTCTTTGCACTCCACACCACCCAAGTTCAGACATGGCCATATGCAAATCAGCCTTGACCCTGTGCCTCATGGGAACAGTCCAGCCCGAACTGCCAAGCCATGTCTTTCCTGGACCGGAATCAAGCATCCTAGGACCGGTTTAAAAGGAGAGTAAAAAGGAATACATCCCCATAAAGCTTTGAACTGATTCATAGGATTGTGAGGCGACACAACCCTCATCCATGGTTCAAGAATCTTTTGCTCTACCTTGCAACCTCGTCCAAACCGCGTAGATTGCATCTAAATCAGGAAACCTTCACGAGCCTTGAAAAAGTTACTGTTTAGTAACGAAACATGTGTCGGCTGCCTCTTCGTTTTTTTGGGGATTCTTGCACGGAAGAACTTTCCAACAACGTGCTACTGAATGTTTTTAAACATGATACCACTCCAATGACAATTGTTTGGAACACGACATTAAAACAGTAACAACTACTGAAGTCTTGGATGTTCTTTATACAACAGTTACATATTGGATATGTTCTCTTCACCTGTCGATGAGTCATGATTCTGTAAGAAGGTCAGGACCAGAATTACTTTCCCATAGAAGCACATGCCTCTATGTTAAATAACTGAGTCCCGAAGTACAAAAATTGTGAAGTTAGCTCATTAGAACCGTTATCCCTTTGGATTTCAGTTCAAAGTCGACATCTTGGGTAGTGGGATGTTATCATTACATTGAGAGGCACCATCACCTTACTGTAATAATTTGGACTGCTCTTAGCAAATTACAAATATATTCTACTGCAATTCTAAGATTGATAGTGCGACAGCCTATACCACCACTACCTGTGTTGCACCATTGTAAAAGTTTTGGCGTCTATGTTGAGACGGGCTATCGAAAGATAAGATGCGGAATGCGAGGCATCTTTGTCAGGTTTTTGTATGACCAATACCCCCTTTTTCCTTAGAGTGTGAGATACAACACCTGCTGTCACACTGAGTTTCAGGATTCATTTAGAGGAGTAGGTTTTATAGAACTAAGCCGTGAGGCAATCGGGTCCTGGGGTTTTATCAGGTTTCAGAGATTTGATAGCTAGTCAAACATCTTCAGGCAGGATAGGACTGTCTAAGGAGTCTCTCTTAATAGTCATAAGTCTATGAAGTTTTACCTACTTCAAAAAAGGCTTCTTGTGCTTAGAGGGGGAGGTAATGTTTCCTTAGAGGGTCTCATAATAGCTTCAAAGTTCATCTGCTTTTCTCGCCTCTTCAACTACGGTGATCCCAGTGTCATCAAGGATTTCCCTAATATATTATTTTTCTCTCTTGCCCCACATGGCGCGTGTTAAGTAGGTGCCCACCTTAGCACTATAAATGTATGAGCGCTTTCTTAGATGAAGCAGCGAAAGGTTTGCCTTATTAGTAAACCACATGCGTAATTGGCCGGAGCTGTGATATAGGAGTGAGTGGTGCTGTGGGAAGGGTGCTGCAG
Source organism: Lissotriton vulgaris (assembly GCF_964263255.1). Classification (NCBI taxonomy): domain Eukaryota; kingdom Metazoa; phylum Chordata; class Amphibia; order Caudata; family Salamandridae; genus Lissotriton; species Lissotriton vulgaris. The sequence continues at coordinate 324,029 of NW_028249667.1, read as the reverse complement.
TCTTCTCTTCCAATCTCTGGATTGTATTCTCCAGTTACTGGATCTCCAACATTTGGAGTCCAGTTCATACAGCTGCTGCTATAAAATGGCTCCTAATAACTGCCCTGAAGATGTCCCGGACCCCGTGTATAGAAACTCCTCCTCCAACATTAAGCATTGTGGGGCAGATTTGCAAGCCCCTTGCTTGCGACACTTTTGCGCTGCTGTTGTGTCACTTTTGTGACTCAGAGTCGGAGTAAACAATGCAGCCAATTCACAATGTGACGCATCTATGGAAATGTGTCACGTTGTAAAGCCCTCCGTCACATTATACCTGTATCAGGTATAATATATGCAGGGTGGGTGTTCCCACGCAGGAAAGCCTCGTAGAAGTGACGCAGTGAAATCTACAAAATGTTACTGCGTCCCTTCTAGAATGCCACTGCGTCAAAACCTTGCGCCTACTTCTAGTAGGCGTAAGGAGCGATGCAGTACAATGAGTATAGGGCTCCCCTGCATTGCTGGAGTTGTGTCGTGCTTGCAACACGTCTCCAGCAATGTGTGACCTTTGGACCAACAGAATCATCAGAATTTCTGACACATCTGTCAATCCTTGCGCCATGGTGCGCCATATTGTAAACACTTTACAAAAAGGTGAGCAACCCAATATACCCTTGCGGGCTTGGGCAAGATTTGTAAGAGAAAAATGGCCAGCAAGGGGTTTTGTTTTTCTAAGTTATTTACAGCACTGTTAGGACTTGTCAAGGTTTAATCACAGTACCTAAACATGAATTCAATCGGTGGCTGTTAGATTCAATTCAAATGAAACAGAAATCATAAGATGTTACCACACTAACATCCAGCTTTAGCAAAAGTGCTCAATGAAACAAGGAACCAGGGTTTATTGTCTAAAAGTTATTATTGAACTTCAAGGCAAAATATATAAATTTCTGTACAAAAACAATGAACAATCATAAAAAATAGGGTGCATACATGGATATAATGAGGATATTCAAGGTCTTGGTTGCTTTTCCTTGGACATATCCAGATTTAAGTCCAGACTGCTACGTCACAGTAGTTGATTGGTTATAACTCAAAGTCAGAAGAAAATCAAAAGATGACTTGAGACAAACTAGGCAGAATTGGACTGAACAGGTCGACGTTTCGGTCTTATTATGGTTACTCTTAAGACCATCATCAGGACTACAAAGTGGTATATACAATTGATGACCCTCTGTAAAAGAACAACAGTGAATTACAATATGTACGGTATAAGTTGAATACCTGGTTAATGACATACATTTGTTATGACAAAACTGAAAATATTTACATTTTGGTATTTTGACTAAACATATTAGTGATACATATCTCGCATTTCACATTTCATGAAAGATAAGTAAAAAATAGTCGGTGTGGCGACTAAAGTGTTTCATTATAGGTAAAGATAGATGACTTAAAAGGTTTGAATGGATTTTTTCAGAGAGGTATAGCCCATTGGGCATAGTCTACTTCAGAAGTTGGTTACTGAGCATTGAATTGCGGCTTGCACTTACTTTTTACAGTAGAGACGGTGTCAATGAAAGGATCTTGGTGGCACCGGAGCTTGAAAATAGTGGCGCTGAGGTTAGGCACAGAAATGAGTCAGTAGTGCCAAGCGTACACTAAAGGGAACAGAATATCACTATAATTCCTAGTCAGTGTAATGACGAACTCTTATTTGTATTTAGAGTTACAAAAAGTTACCTTGCAACGAATTAAGCGAAGCAGTGGATGGGATCTGACAGTCAGTCCACTTTAAGTTGAAGATCAGCTGTAACAGATTTGAAGCTGAATGGAAACAAAAATTGTGCAAAAGGTATAACTCTGTGTGATTTTGCAGAGTAGCGCATCAGTCAAAAAGAGTTATATTTGCATTAAAAAGTGCTGCAGTTGACCGTCTAACAAACTGCATTTGTGTTTTTTGGAAAAATTACTGCATTTTAGTAGTTGTCAGCTACATGGTGATAATTGCATAGCAAATATCAAGCCAAGTTGGTGTGGGCAATGGATGAAAGCAGTCTAGTACTGTGGCATATGGCAAAGTTTTGCGTTGTTAACAGTGGTAAACAGCCCTATAGCTTTGGTAAATACTATGAGGCTAAAGCTTATTAAAATAACGCAGATTAGATTCATTTAGCACATGGTTCTCCAACTGGACACATATCAGGACTTGTTAGCATGCCGAGAGTTAAAGCAAGAGATTCCAGCACAAGCGTTACAGCCGGAATCATAGATCGGCTATTTGGTCGGCGAGTAAACGCGCATGCGCAAAGGTCCGGCTCGAGGTAAACTTACTTGAGAGAAATCAGCGTTGGAACGTCCGTAGGGTATGATCGCAGCGATGTAACAGTGTTGCAGTTACATTCGCTTTAAATACCATTGGCAGGCTTGTTAACCCTCGCGTAATCTCGCGGGATTTTATGGCGGTGTAGATGGCTTATTGTGTATTGCTAAACACGGCGGCCATCTTAGTATGTTGCCGGCGCGGTTCAGAAAAGCCTAATTATGATTTATAAAGGTAAAGTTTGCAAATATTGGTCATGAAGGACCGATTTGTCAAATGTTGAAGGAAAAACACCTCGCTATTATGCTGTTGATTCTAATTATGAAAAAAACAACTTATAGTCAAAATAGTCAATGATTCTCTGACTAGTGTTACTAAAAAATACAATCAGTGTTGAGTTCACTCCAAAAAATTTAAAATGCCATATATGTCAATTCGAATAGGCGGCACATTGTTCTATAGTTAGTGGTAGTGGTAACAACTATCGAGTTATAGTGATGTAGTGCAGCTTCCCTAGTCGGAATAGAATCTGTCACCTGATAGGTGTTCACAAGCTGGAGAAATCAAACAGTATTATGTTACATATTGATTACTGGCACTCAGGTCTGTCACTTTGTATGTGCTCAAATACTAGGATTTTAGAATCACAGTGTATTTACATTCAACTAAGGTGTACACATTATTATTTGAGTGCTGGTAGACAAATGTCTTCATAGGTGTTCACAAGATGGAGAAATCAAACAGTATTATGTTACATATTGATTACTGGCACTCAGGTCTGTCACTTTGTATGTGCTCACATTCTAGGATTACAGTGTATTTACATTCAACTAAGGTGTACACATTATTGTTTGAGTGCTGATAGACATATTCTTTTTCAGTTTTGTCATAACAAATGTATGTCATTAACCAGGTATTCAACTTATACTGTACATATTGTAATTCACTGTTGTTCTTTTACAGAGGGTCATCAATTGTATATACCACTTTGTAGTCCTGATGATGGTCTTAAGAGTAACCATAATAAGACCGAAACGTCGACCTGTTCAGTCCAATTCTGTCTAGTTTGTCTCAAGTCATCTTTTGATTTTCTTCTGACTTTGAGTTATAACCAATCAACTACTGTGACGTAGCAGTCTGGACTTAAATCTGGATATGTCCAAGGAAAAGCAACCAAGACCTTGAATATCCTCATTATATCCATGTATGCACCCTATTTTTTATGATTGTTCATTGTTTTTGTACAGAAATTTATATATTTTGCCTTGAAGTTCAATAATAACTTTTAGACAATAAACCCTGGTTCCTTGTTTCATTGACACTTTTGCTAAAGCTGGATGTTAGTGTGGTAACATCTTATGATTTCTGTTTCATTTGAATTGAATCTAACAGCCACCGATTGAATTCATGTTTAGGTACTGTGATTAAACCTTGACAAGTCCTAACAGTGCTGTAAATAACTTAGAAAAACAAAACCCCTTGCTGGCCATTTTTCTCTTACAAATCTTGCCCAAGCCCGCAAGGGTATATTGGGTTGCTCACCTTTTTGTAAATTGTATTTGCGCAGAAAACCTCTGCTGTGAGCCATTTCCTTAAGTGGTAAAACTGTCTGTGAACAGTTCTCTAATCAACGTAACCTCCTTCTTGATCATCAGTCGTGCTTCTATGTCTGAAGCAGAGACCTTGTCTTACACTGATGATTACATTCAGAAAATTGCCTCTGGACCTTCTTTATTAGGCAACAGAAGTACACCAGTAAATTCACCGTTAGAATCTGATCTTAACCAACTAGAACGCCTAAAAAAGAAATTAGTGAGGACTGAACTCCACGCCAAGTTTCTGACAGATTGCCTTAGTGCCAATATAATCCCCACCGGCCTGCAGATTCGTAACATTCCTATCATCTTTACTGAGGACGGTGAATTTAAAACTGGGTTTAGCCACGCAGCCAATAAGTGCTCACGCACCTGGATGGTGCTTAGCATTGAAACTGCAGCTAAACAGATCAAAATCCTTCTAAAAGAAATTGAGACACTTGAAAATAAAATTAACAGTGACTCCAATATCACCAACGCGAAAGCTCTTTTAGACAAAGTAGCACAAACAATAAAAGAATTTGAAGAATTCAATTCTATGAAAAAAACTGACAAGCTCCAAAAGGATATCCGTAAATATAATAAAGAAATAACATATCCTTATTTACAAAAAGATTTTTACCAGGCCCAAAACAACCCTAGAGGCCCCAACTCCAACCAACAACAACAGAAAAGAGCAACTTTTTCTGAGACAGGTTCGGAATCCGACGGTGATCAAATACCAACCGGTCACTACAGACCCCCCTTTGACCAACAGCCATCGACCTCACGTCCTTTTTTAGGTCAGGACAACAGGAGAGGGAGAGGTCAACCTCCAAAACCCAGGGGTGCGAAACGAGGATGGTACAGGAACCAATACACTCCGGGCCAGAGACAAACGCGAAATCAGTTCTACCAATGGTAGACAATTCATCTACCATTCCAATATTCAATTTGTCTAAACACACCTTGTCCGAGGCCGAAACATCTGTCCTCTCGTCAGGCTTATCCTTTGTTCCAACATATAGGAATAATCAATTTGTAACCAAGTGTGAACTTTACAAATTTTTTAGAACAATTCGACTAAAGAACTTTTTTGCCTCGAAAGAAAGCATACCAGAAAAGAATATCACTGGGCTTAAGCCGCCCTCAACCTTTTTTCCACTAAACAATATGGTCTCTAAAAACATCTTAACATTCGAAAATGCAGTTCTAATTGAAACTGAGTCACTATTTACCCAAAAAATCTTTTGCAGAAACAACCTTAGCAAAGAAGAACATCTAGCTCTAAAAAATCTTGAATCCCTTCATGACACAGTAATTAAACCTGCTGATAAAGGGGGAGGCCTGGTACTATGGGACCGAGAAGCCTATAGGCAAGAGATGTTAGATCAACTTTCTGTTACTGACAACTACAGATTACTAAAATCTGATCCAACCCCCCTCTTAGAAAAAGAAATTAAACAACTCAGTGAGCATGGATTCAAAGGAGGATGGCTGAGCCAAAAAGAAGCTAGTTTTCTTATCAATGAGTCACCTACTGTGCCAGCCATCTATATCCTCCCCAAAATTCATAAGAATGCCACCAAACCGCCGGGAAGACCCATTGTGGCCGGTTGCAACTCGATTCTCAAACCATTAGCTCAGTACGCAGATTTCTTTATCAGACCCTTTGTCACCGACTCTGATACATACATTAGGGACACGACTGCTGTCATTACCAAACTGGAAAATCACATATATGACCCTGAAAACGAATATCTTGTGACTATGGACATAAATAGTCTATATACTAACATCCCACAAAATGAAGTGTTGGAGCTTATCACTGATCTCCTCGACAGCCGTGATAGACCACATTCTGTTCCTAGCGAATTTATAGTGGAGTGCATTAGGATTTCCATGTGCCAAAACTTCTTCCTTTTCGAAAAAAGGTTTTACCAACAATTGAAAGGCGTGGCAATGGGGGCTGTATATGCCCCCAACATAGCGAATATCTATGTCAATCATTTTGAGAATGAGTTCATCTACAACAACCTTAATCCATTCTTAGCCAACATATCCTGTTGGCTAAGATATATAGATGACGTCTTCCTAATATGGAAAGGTCCACAAGAGCTCCTGCAAGAATTTCATGGATGGGTGAACCAGAGAAATCCACACTTACAATTCACCTTGGACTACCATGCCCATGAAATGAACTTTCTCGATCTAACAATAAAAGTCAGCGAGGACAACACAATATATACAACTTTGTACACCAAACCTACCACCCGTAACACCCTACTCAAATATAATAGCCACCATCCTAAATCTCTTCGAGATGGTCTACCGTTTGGGCAGTTTTTGCGATTACGCAGAAACTGCTACAAACGTTGTGATTACTTCCACGAGGCTAAAATTCTGAGGGTTAAACTATTGGAAAGAGGTTATCCAAATAAACTATTGAAAAATTCCATGAAACATGCATGGTATAATGACCGTGAAGCTCTGATGCAAACTAAGACCAAAAATAATGAGACTCCACTAGTATGTGTTACCACATTTGGAACACACAGTCAGCAACTGAAAAAGATTGTCACAAAAAACTGGCCTCTCCTGCACGAATTACCAGAACTAAGAGCTAAACCAATGTTCTCATTCAAACGTGGGCGAAACCTCAGAGATCACCTAGTTCACGCTTATGACAAACAGGACACCAACACTGTTGACAACATGAAGCAGCTATCCCCACTACTTGGCCACTATAAATGTAATAACTGCAGGGCCTGCACAACAACTAAAAACATTAAAACCTTTGTGATCAACGAGCGTGAATTCACCATTAGACACTTCTCCAACTGTAGAGCCACCAATGTCATCTACTGTATACAATGCCCATGTGGCCAAGTATACATAGGGAAAACTACCCAAATGATTAAGCAGCGAATCCTTCAACATCAATCCCGGATTCGCTGCAAAACTGATAACGCTCCACTAGTTGAACACTACTCCCTGGCCAAACACTCAGAAAAAGAAATGACATGGTGGGTTATCGATGTGGTCAAACCCACAATCAGACAAAAAAACTGTGACAAGAGTCTGATTATCCATGAGAACCGTTGGATTGAAATGGCCAATAGCGTTAAAAATGGACTCAATTCATGTACTGAATGGCACACTCTGGCCTGCCTAACCTAACCTGCCTGAATAAAACTGTCTTAACCGTACCTGTACACATTGACATATGTCTATCAGCACTCAAACAATAATGTGTACACCTTAGTTGAATGTAAATACACTGTAATCCTAGAATGTGAGCACATACAAAGTGACAGACCTGAGTGCCAGTAATCAATATGTAACATAATACTGTTTGATTTCTCCATCTTGTGAACACCTATGAAGACATTTGTCTACCAGCACTCAAATAATAATGTGTACACCTTAGTTGAATGTAAATACACTGTGATTCTAAAATCCTAGTATTTGAGCACATACAAAGTGACAGACCTGAGTGCCAGTAATCAATATGTAACATAATACTGTTTGATTTCTCCAGCTTGTGAACACCTATCAGGTGACAGATTCTATTCCGACTAGTTAAGCTGCACTACATCACTATAACTCGATAGTAGTTACCACTACCACTAACTATAGAACAATGTGCCGCCTATTCGAATTGACATATATGGCATTTTAAATTTTTTGGAGTGAACTCAACACTGATTGTATTTTTTAGTAACACTAGTCCAAGAATCATTGACTATTTTGACTATAAGTTGTTTTTTTCATAATTAGAATCAACAGCATAATAGCGAGGTGTTTTTCCTTCAACATTTGACAAATCGGTCCTTCATGACCAATATTTGCAAACTTTACCTTTATAAATCATAATTAGGCTTTTCTGAACCGCGCCGGCAACATACTAAGATGGCCGCCGTGTTTAGCAATACACAATAAGCCATCTACACCGCCATAAAATCCCGCGAGATTACGCGAGGGTTAACAAGCCTGCCAATGGTATTTAAAGCGAATGTAACTGCAACACTGTTACATCGCTTCGATCGTACCCTACGGACGTTCCAACGCTGATTTCTCTCAAGTAAGTTTACCTCGAGCCGGACCTTTGCGCATGCGCGTTTACTCGCCGACCAAATAGCCGATCTATGATTCCGGCTGTAACGCTTGTGCTGGAATCTCTTGCTTTAACTCTCGGCATGCTAACAAGTCCTGATTTGTGTCCAGTTGGAGAACCATGTGCTAAATGAATCTAATCTGCGTTATTTTAATAAGCTTTAGCCTCATAGTATTTACCAAAGCTATAGGGCTGTTTACCACTGTTAACAACGCAAAACTTTGCCATATGCCACAGTACTAGACTGCTTTCATCCATTGCCCACACCAACTTGGCTTGATATTTGCTATGCAATTATCACCATGTAGCTGACAACTACTAAAATGCAGTAATTTTTCCAAAAAACACAAATGCAGTTTGTTAGACGGTCAACTGCAGCACTTTTTAATGCAAATATAACTCTTTTTGACTGATGCGCTACTCTGCAAAATCACACAGAGTTATACCTTTTGCACAATTTTTGTTTCCATTCAGCTTCAAATCTGTTACAGCTGATCTTCAACTTAAAGTGGACTGACTGTCAGATCCCATCCACTGCTTCGCTTAATTCGTTGCAAGGTAACTTTTTGTAACTCTAAATACAAATAAGAGTTCGTCATTACACTGACTAGGAATTATAGTGATATTCTGTTCCCTTTAGTGTACGCTTGGCACTACTGACTCATTTCTGTGCCTAACCTCAGCGCCACTATTTTCAAGCTCCGGTGCCACCAAGATCCTTTCATTGACACCGTCTCTACTGTAAAAAGTAAGTGCAAGCCGCAATTCAATGCTCAGTAACCAACTTCTGAAGTAGACTATGCCCAATGGGCTATACCTCTCTGAAAAAATCCATTCAAACCTTTTAAGTCATCTATCTTTACCTATAATGAAACACTTTAGTCGCCACACCGACTATTTTTTACTTATCTTTCATGAAATGTGAAATGCGAGATATGTATCACTAATATGTTTAGTCAAAATACCAAAATGTAAATATTTTCAGTTTTGTCATAACAAATGTATGTCATTAACCAGGTATTCAACTTATACTGTACATATTGTAATTCACTGTTGTTCTTTTACAGAGGGTCATCAATTGTATATACCACTTTGTAGTCCTGATGATGGTCTTAAGAGTAACCATAATAAGACCGAAACGTCGACCTGTTCAGTCCAATTCTGCCTAGTTTGTCTCAAGTCATCTTTTGATTTTCTTCTGACTTTGAGTTATAACCAATCAACTACTGTGACGTAGCAGTCTGGACTTAAATCTGGATATGTCCAAGGAAAAGCAACCAAGACCTTGAATATCCTCATTATATCCATGTATGCACCCTATTTTTTATGATTGTTCATTGTTTTTGTACAGAAATTTATATATTTTGCCTTGAAGTTCAATAATAACTTTTAGACAATAAACCCTGGTTCCTTGTTTCATTGAGCACTTTTGCTAAAGCTGGATGTTAGTGTGGTAACATCTTATGATTTCTGTTTCATTTGAATTGAATCTAACAGCCACCGATTGAATTCATGTTTAGGTACTGTGATTAAACCTTGACAAATCCTAACAGTGCTGTAAATATTGTAAACACAGCGCATCCATGGTGGGGCAAGGACATCACAGGTTGGTGCAGGGAAACTGCTGCATCTATACAGATGCTTCAATTTCTTGTAAATCTGCCCAAAAATATTATACGATGTGATGATCTATTTACCGCTGAACAACCGTATCCCTCAGCAAGGAGAGATGAAGCCTCCAATTTCCTTGTAGTTTCCGTTGCCCGAGATCAAGAGCGATCAGGACAGGGGCATGGTCAGATACAGCAATGGGCCTGATCTCCCCAGAGTGAAGCAGCCCCACAAGGGGGTTGCTCAATAGCATGTAGTCGATACAGGAGCGTGTCAGATGGACATGTTAATAGAAGGTGAAGCCAGGTGATGTTGTGTATCTTCACAAAGCATCTCAGAGGTCTAAGTCCCCCATAGCCTTTTTTTAGTTCTTTAGAAAAAGCTTCCATATGTATTCCACATCCTACCTCCCTTTCCCTGTGAGGGTCCCAGACCATGTGAGTCCCCAGTGATGACCATCTCAACTCTGTCCACTCAAGCCAATTTTTCAGCCTAAAAGGAAGGGATCCTGTGAAATATTCAGTGCATATACCATGGCTAAAGTGATAGGCCATCCTTCCAGTGCTCCCACCAGTATGAGGTATCTAATGTCTTTATTGGTTTTGGCGTGGGAGATCACCAAGGGGAAGTTGCGTCTCAGGAGGATTGCTACTCCCCGTTGTTTAGTGTTATCTGAGGAGTTGGAAGCTATATGGCGTGTGGTGTGTTTAAGATTCCCCTGATCTTTCCAAAGGAGAGAAGTCTCCTGGGGACAGATGGTGTCTGGGTTGGTTTCTCAGAGGGTCTGCCAGATGGTGCCATGTTAGTTAGGGGAGTTCAAAGCTTGTGTGTTAAGTGAGACTATCTGAACCATTGTGGTATGTGAGGGGAGATTTGATGTGCACTGAAGGGCATTGCCTCAATGTGGGAACTGTTGTGTGGTGGGCACTATATCCCTCCCTCCCAATAACCCCAAACCAAAAAATAAACCATAAAAGATAATCAACTAAGCATGGGCGAATCTCGCGTTCGCGAATTTTGCGGATTTGCGAACTCGCAATCCGCAAAATCCGCGAATTCTCGCAAATTTGCAGATTTTTTTTTTGTGTTTGCGCGGGTTTCTGCCAGTTCGCGAGGGTTTTGTACAATTTCGCAAATTGCGAACTTACCTGTCGGGTCGCAAGTTTCGCGAACTTGTTGTTTCTACGTGTCCAGCCTGTTTGGGACACTCTTCTTCATCACTGCCACTCTCTGTCACCACTGCCACTCTCTGACTACTCATGCCACCCTCTGGCCCACCCATGCCACCCTCTGTTTCATCACAGCACCCTCTGGTTGTCCAGTCAGTGTACATTATTGTGGCAACGCAAGCACACCTTCCCTGCCTCAAGTGACCTGAATTAATTTGGGGCTGATTAATGTGTCACAGAATATTTTTTTAGCTGGCACCTGCTTCCTTAGTGCTTCCTGATTAGTGATCTTTTGCACTTGCTAAGTGCTTTCATTGTTGCAAAATTAGTTACAACACCTGCCCTGCCCCAACTGACAATAATGAATTAGGGGCTGATTAATGGATTTGAACTTCCAGCCTGGCTCCTGCTTGTCTCCCTTAGCTGTAATTCAGGACCTTTGTGGCATATGTGTAACTATTCTGAGGTTCAGAGCAGGGTCACATAATAGTTGCAACTGGCAACTGAACTCTGGAGGGGCCCCTCAGGAAGCACTACAGGAAATGGCTACTAATGATGAGCCTGAACTTTTGAACCTGGTAAGTAGTTTCAGTTTTGCTAAGATCGTATTTCTGCAATTTTGCACTTATTCGCGGGGCGCGAAGTTGTACTGGGAAGCCGCGAACTCACGCGAACAGTGCGAGCAGTGCGAGCAAAATCCGCTGCTCGCGGATTTGCGGATTTTGCGGGAGATTCGCGAATCTCGCGGATTGCGAATTTACCGAAAATCCGCAAAATCCGCGAGCGAAACGGATTTTCCGCCCATGCTTATAATCAACCATAAAAGTGTCAAAATTAGGAGGGTGGAGAACTCCCCCAAATGATTGATAGATGTGGGTGGCCCGAATAGGACACTTTACATCGCATGTGTTTACAACACATGCGATTACAACGCGGTCGTTACAATGACTGCGTTGTTACATCGCAGTATATTACAACGCAAGTCCTTACAACACCTTGCTGTAGGGAGCACGCTGGATTTAAGAATAGTATAATTTACTTTTCCAACTCCAGTGTGTGAAAAAGTAGGGATGGTGTTGGAATAGTAAATTATACTATTCCTTATGTTAGCTCGACCCCTACAGCAAGTCGATGTAATTACTTGCGTTGTAATGTACTGCTATGTAACAACACGGTCGTTGTAATTACTGCATTGTAATCGCATGCGTTGTAACACATGCAATGTAATGGCTGTTTCCCGGGTGGCCCGTGCCCCCATAACCACTCGATCAAGCACAGATAGGCCCTCTTCTACGGCAATGCCCGCCACCCCCAGATCAGACCTAGTTCATCTAGGAATAGCTAGTGCACTAGGGAGGATTCTCTGGACCTCCCACTGCTCCCACTAGACTGCACCGATTGTACTGTCAGATAGCTTCACAACTCCATAGTTCGGCCTCTCCGGGTGGCTCTGAGGTTCCAGTTGTGGGTACATGTTCCAAGGATCATTCAGATGGTATGTTGTGATCACTCTCCTGTCGACGACCTCCGCACTCCGAGATCTTTGGTTGTGAATCCTCATGGAGGTTTTCTAAGGGATACCCCAGCATGGCTACCGCTTTCTGCACGTCCATAGCAGTGTGGCATTTATCTTCGACGGTGATTTAGAAGGAGATTCCGAAAAGGTAAGTCCATCTGTAGCAAGTGCTGTCTTCCCAGTTATCGGGAGGAATTCGGCCTGTCGCTGAAGCATGAGCTGGGAGACATCCTGGTAGATGGTGCAGGAGTAGTCTTGAAAGCTCCCCTCTCCCACTCTTTTAGCATGCCGTAGGACATCCTCCGTTTCAGGGAAGCAGATGAATTTAACAAGCACATTGCTGTGATTCTGTTGCTGGGGCTGTCTCATTGGCCCGCGCGGTGGATTCTTTTGATACATACCTCAGGTGGTCATCCCCCAGCAATATGTCTGTTTATCCTCTAAGAGGGTGGTCTGTCACATCTGGTCTCATTATCAGACGGTACTGGTGGGTACTGAAGTGTAGCCTAGTCTACCCCATCCAGCTGATGCCACTCAACCAGGACAGAGCAGGCACGCTGGGTGGCCATCCAGGCCAGGTGCAGCTCTGGTGATAGCTCAATCTGCGCCCATGCAGTCAGTAGTTTCCGATCACCAGGAATTATCTCCAAACCCCAGCACTAGTCCCTGTTCTCATTGGGTCCTCCAGTGTGATCCTCGGGCCGCTCCCCTCTCCTGACGTTGTGGGGCTTATACATGCTGTGCTGGAATGTCCCTAGGGTCCAGGCTGTGATTCTGCCCGATGACAGGGGCATCCCCTCCACCGGCTCTGCCCAACTTCGTCTAACTCCTCATCGGTCCTGGTTCTCTTGGGTGTAGGGCCGTATGCAAATCATCTGCCGCCGTACGTTCAGTCCTCTGATGTATGGGATTCAGCATCAGCTTATCACAAGATTCCCCTCACCATACTGCTGTGGCCCTCATGAATCTTCGCTGGAGGACCACAGTCTTGCAGCCCGTGGCCGGCACCTCAGTGCTCTCATTGGTCGTATCAGCTCACATCCTGAGTCCGCTCCATGGATCCCAGGCAGAGAGTCATCTTTAGGTTTCTAGGCGACTGCCAGTTGCCGCATGTCCTTTCTTGCACAGAGATAGCTTTGGCAGGATGGGACTCACCAATCCGCCATCTTGGCTTCTTCCCAGTAATTAGAAGAGTGGATTGACATAAGTGAAAGTCAAGCGAAAATTTACTCGATTATCTTGGTCATCATGTTTCTGCCAGTAGCAGTCAACCTAAAGTTAAAATGTTGCAAGCTGTTGAGGATTAACCGTCCCCTCAAATCAAGTAAGATCCTTCTAGGGATTAGTTTAATATTATGCCTAGTTTGCCTCACCATTTGCAAGTAAAACAGCTGTTCTATAAGAACTGTGAATGAAGATTGTCAAGTATGTCAGGTCTGAGGAGTGGGAAAAGATTTTTGATCAAATCAAAAGAAGTATAGCAAACAAGGGGAGATAAGGCTTTTTAGATGAGGAAGTTCTGACCTCAAGAAATATGGTTGTGTCTTCCCCTCTGCAATGACCTTTGCAAGAGGTGCGGATCAATTTTTATTATTAGTTGAATTTGCACAGCTACACCAAGGAGTTTTCCCAGCACACAGTAGATAGGGGGGGGGGTTCCTCGGTGCAACAAGTTGAAAGAGCCAAGTATTCAAACCTTTGTGAAAAGCAAGAAGAGACGCTCAGCTTCTCAGTGACTCTGGGAGAGAATTGGGCCTAAATATGCAAAGGAGCGGCCTTTCATGTGAGTCTAACGGAACATAGGCATATTGAACAGGGTGCGATTCATAGATTGCAGAGATCGAGGAGGATGACCTCCACTGGAATGATAAGAATAGTGTTCCAGAGCAAAACCTTAATGACCTACTCCATTCCAACAACCTCATCCAGCGCTGTTCAAAGGAAACCCACAACAAAGGAGCAATCCTTGATGCCATCATCGCCAAACAAGACGCAATCACTATAGATCACATCCTTTAGGTCGACTGGTCAGACCATCACCTTATCCTATTCCACCTCCCCCAAAAAATCCTGTCTCTTCCCTCCATCTCAGCCCCCCCCCCTCATGGGAGAGAAACATAGCGCAGATCAACACAGTTGGAAATGGAAATGGAAATGGAAGTACATTTGTAGAGCGCGAATTGCTGCCCGGAGGCGTCCAAGCGCTAAGAGAATGTAAAGGGAAGGACCTCGTGGAGTGGCTGCCTGGGAATTAGTAGGGAAGGTTAAAAAGGTAAGTTTTCAATTGCTTTCGGAATAGGGAATGGTTGGAGTTGGATCGGAGATGAAGCGGGAGAGCGTTCCAGGTCTTGGCCGCATTATATGCGAACGTCCTCCCGCCCGACCTGGTCTTTTTTATTCGGAGAGGTGTAGCTAAGAAGGTCTGGCCAGATCGGAGATTTCTGGTGGGGACGTAGTGGGTGATCAGATCCCGGGTGATCATTGGACCCGATTCCCAGAAGGCCTGATGGGCAATGCACAAGGATTTAAAACAAATTCTTTGACGTACTGGCAGCCAGTGAAGGTGGACCAGACCGGCCCACACTGATTGGGTGCAGGGCAGCTCGAGCAGTAGACGGGCCGCACAGTTCTGAACTGTCTGAAGTCTGTTAAGAGTGTAGTCTGGGGCGCCTAGATATAACACATTATTAAAATCCAACCGGGACTGTATCAGGCCCTGTATTGCTACCTGTTTGGCCTCCATGGGGAGGAGAGGCAGGATTTTCCTGAGCATTTTGAGGAGTCCGAAGCAGGTTGCAGAGAGCTTAGTGGCCTGTGTTTTGAAGGAGAGGGACCGGTCCAACCATACCCCAAGGCTCTTGATGTTGTCCTTGGGTGCTAGAGGAGAGCCTAAATCAGAGGGCCACAGGGAGTTGAAAAAGACCGGATCGGAGGGGCCCAGAAGCATCAACTCCGTCTTGTCCCCGTTCAGTTTAAGGGATGATGAGGACATCCAGCTTTTAACTTCTTTGAGGCAGTCTCTAAGTCCGTCTGACGCAGGTGTGTGAGCTACCTGTGCCAGAGAGACCACCAGCTGTGTGTTGTCCGCGTACGAGATGATCTTAATCCCAAAACGGCGGACGACATCGGCCAGTGGCCTCATATATATGTTAAAGAGGGCGGGACTTAAAGAGGAGCCTTGGGGGACTCCACACCTCAGTGGTCTGCTAGTGGACACCACATCCCCGTCAAAGACTCGGAAGGATCTGTCCTCCAGGAACGATTTAAACCAGCGCCAGGCTTTGTTCTTAATGCCGATACTGGACATACGGTGCAGCAAGGTGTCATGGCTGACCGTGTCGAAGGCAGCGCTGAGATCAAGGAGGATCACTGCCACTGATCCTCCCTGATCCAGGATCTTTCTAGACTCCTCCGTGACCATGAGGAGGGCGGTCTCGGTCCCGTGTCTGGGTCTGAAACCCGTTTGAGTGGGGTGAAGCAATTGGGCGTCTTCCAAGAAGTTCACCAGATGGTGGTTAATGAATTTTTCCAGGATTTTGCTCAGCCACGGGAGCAGGGAGATGGGCCGGTAGTTGCTAAGGTCTAGCGGGTCTAGGTTAGGCTTTTTTAATAGTGAGCGGACCATGGCTTGTTTCCATTCTGGAGGGACTGTGCCGGAGGTGATGGAATCATTTAGTACATCCCTGATGATTGGGAGAGTGATATGAGATACTGACATTACGATATCTGGCGGGGCTGGATCTTCAGGTGAGCCGGTTTTTACTTTGCGGGCTAGAGTTTCAAGAGTAGCAATATCCAGAGGGGGAAAGTGATCCAGAGTGGGTTGAGGCAGGGGGACGGGGGTAATTGGAGCTGTGTTGGATTGAGTTAGGGGGGTGATCTTACTGGGGGGAAAGGTGGAGTAGATGTTATTAACTTTTTGATGAAAAAACTCAGCAACATCGTTGCAGTGAGATATAGATTTTGTGACATGCAGGCTAGGGGGGGGGGTTTGATAGTTTCTTTACGATATTGAAAATTTCCTTGGGTTTTGATTTGGCCAGGAGGATTTTGTTAGAAAAATAAGTAGTCTGGGCGGTTCTGATTTCCGCTTTGTAATCGCGAATTGATTCTCGATAACGGATTTTACTTTCTGGTGCATAGTCTAACCGCCAACGTCTTTCGTTTTTCCTACATATACCTTTTTTGTCCCTCAGAGTCTCCGTGTACCAGGGATCCGTTTTGTGGACGCGTTTTAGCGTGATTTCGTTTTTTGGCAGGGTGTTATCGAGAGATTGCGAGATCCAGTTAACGTAGGCCTGGTTGGCTAGGCCTGGATCGTCAGAGTAAGAGGGTTGATTGATAGCGAGCTTGGATGACCAGTCGTCAATTGAGAGACGGGACCAGGCTCGAGTAATTTTGGTGGTGGGTCCAGCCTGTAGAGGTTTGAGCGTGGTCCATGTGAAGGGAACCAGAAAGTGATCTGTCCACAGGAGGGGGATTGGTGGGTCAGCTGTGAAGTATGCGCAGTTGCTAAAAACTGGGTCCAGTAAGTGACCCTTGACATGGGTGGGGGGTTTTAACGTATTGGGTAAGTTGTAATGCAGCTAGGTCATCTGCCAGTGTGGTGACTACCTGATCTAACGCAGAGTCAAAGTGCAAATTAAGGTCGCCTAGTAAAGTAAAACAAGAAGCGGTACTAACGCGTTCTGCGACAGTCTGCGGAAGAAGGATGTGGAATTGTTTAAGGGGACCTGGGGGGCGATAAATAAGAGTTCCGGAGAAACAGTTATTTGGTGAGAGGTCGATACTGAATGCGAGGCTCTCACAATCAGGGATGGTTTCTGGGATAATGCGACACAGAAACTGTTCTTTGTGAATAATTGCTAGGCCTCCCCCTCTCCCATCAGGCCGGTCCTTTCGCGTCATTTGAAAGCCAGGAGGGAGAGCGCTAACTAAGGCAGGGTCGGACTCTGGAGTGAGCCAAGTTTCCGTTAGGAAAACTATATCCGGAGAGAGTTCTTGTAGTAACAGGGCGATTTCTGCCCTATGTTTCGGTAGTGATCTGCAGTTTAACAAGAGCATATGGTAATCGTGGGTTAGTGCAGCTGCGGGCTTGGGTTTAAGTGTAGAGTTGCATTTAGGACATATTTGTGGAATGTTTTCTGCTGCATAGTGGTGGCGTGCACAGTTCGTAGCAGGGGGTTTTAGGCTAAGAAGAGTTTCGGCATTGTAGTGTCTAGTCTCAGGTGTCTGGGGTGTAGGGGGAATGGCCCTAGGCCCGGACTCGGCACGGACGAGCGCAGACGTCCTTGCCTTATGCGCGCCTTCGGTGCGCAATCGTCGCGCCCGCTGCGCTCGTCCGCTGCGCTTCCGATACATACACATGATTATAGTGTGGAGAGGGGTCCAGGGGGCGTGGCCTCCAAGTGGGCGTTTCCCTGTTTGGGTGTGGGTGATGGCGGTAGTTGAGAGACGGCGATTTTCTCCCTTTTGCAGCGCTCGTACCGCTGTTTGGGGAAGTCCTGCACCAAGTAATCAAGTGTCAGGAGAAGGGTGAGTCAGTTTAAAAAGGAAGTATTTCCCAAATTAAAACAGTCAAAAACAAACGATCAGAGTGCTGTCTACTACCTACTCCCGGCTGTGCCTCAGGAGGTGCTTTACAATCAAAGGCGCTCGTGTTTTCAGCGCGATTTTATGCAGTTGTAAGGGGGCGTGGCCTCCAAGTGGGCGTTTCCCTGTTTGGGTGTGGGTGATGGCGGTAGTTGAGAGACGGCGATTTTCTCCCTTTTGCAGCGCTCGTACCGCTGTTTTGGGAAGTCCTGCACCAAGTAATCAAGTGTCAGGAGAAGGGTGAGTCAGTTTAAAAAGGAAGTATTTCCCAAATTAAAACAGTTGAGTTAGAAGAGAAAATATCCTCCCTCCTACCCATTTTCCCGGAACGCCGCTCTACGGAAGAACTCACATCCCATTACAATGTTACCATGTCCCTCATCCGAGATGATCTAGCCCCCTTGAAACTTCAAAAAAAACAGGAACACACCCTCCAGATCCTGGTTCAACAAGGCGATTAACGAGGAAAGAAGGCAACTCAGAGCCTCAGAATGTCTCTGGAGAAAGAATCCCTCCTCCAGTCGTTACGATGAGCTCAGAGCAGCAAGAAGAAAGTACAAACAACACATCAATAATGAAAAATCCAACTTTTTCTGCACCACGTTGGACAAGGCAAAAAACAGACCAAGAGAACTCTTTGACATCATCAAAAAACAAACGTCAAAGCCAGCAACTTACCTTGTCCAGCATTCAAAAGCCTTATGTGACAACTTCGACAACTTCTTCAACAAAAAAATCACCACGATCGAACTCTCACTGGACACTAACCTCCATCCCCCCGACATAGACTGCCCCCAATAATTGAAACAGTTGGCGACGACAACTCCCTGGTCTTCCTTCGTCCCCATCACAGAATCTTCCCATAACCTTGACCCCATTCCCTCCCAAATGGTCAAAGAGCTGAAACTCACCCTGGCGCCACTGTGGTGCGAGATCATAAACAGCTCCCTAAAAACTGGCATCATTCCAGACTGCCTTAAAGTCGGTCAAGTCACTCCACTTCTGAAGAAACCTGGTTTAGACTCAACCGACCTGAATAATTTCAGACCTGCCTCCAACCTCCCCTTCCTTGCCAAAATCCTAGAAAAGTCCATTCTCCGTCAACTGAACAATCATATTGACAATATTAATCTGCTAGACCAGCACCAATCGGGCATTAGAAAAGGCTACAGCACCGAAACTGCAATCCTCAACATCGTGGATGACATCTTCAACTCCCTCAACTCAGACCACTGCTGTGTACTCATCCTCCTAGACTTGTCAGCCGCCTTTGACACTGTAGACCATAGTCTTCTCATCAAAGCCCTCAAAGAGCGGGTAGGTGCAGATGAAGTGGTCCTCTAATGGTTCTCCTCTTTCTTCCAAAACCGCTCCCAAAGAGTTAAAATCAAATCCTTTTCCTCCGAACTCCTCCCCGTAAACAGAGGTGTCCCTCAAGGATTCATTCTCTCCCCTCAACTGTTCAACATATATATGGAACCCCTCACCACCATTCTGAAAAAAGCGAACATCCCTTTTCATCTATATGCTGATAACACCCAAATCTACTTAGAAACCTCCTCCTTTAATGACATACGAAGACTCAACAATACTCTCAGAGAAGTCCAAGAATGGCTTTCAATGAACCACCTCAAACTCAATCAAGGAAAAACTGAGATCCTCCTCATCTCCAACAAGGATGAAAACCAGCAAATCATCGAATGGTTTAAAGCTATTGATGCTCTCAACGGAAACCTCACCCTGGCTTCCTCAGTCAAATCACTGGAAATCACCCTGGATCACAAACTTTCCATGAACAATCACATCAAGAACTCCGCCAAGAACGCTTTCCTCAATCTGAAACTCCTCAACAAAATCAAACCCCACATCCCCCCTACCATCCTCAAACAAGCCAACCAATCCCTGGTGTTGTCCAGATTGGACTATGGCAATGCAATCCTCTCCGGCTCAGCTCGCTCTCATCTAGCTCCTCTCAAAACCACCCTCAATGCAGCAGCCAGAATGGTCTCCGGAATCAAAAAATTTGACCACATATCTCCCGCACTCAGAGATCTAAAATGGCTCACAGTGGATATGTGAGCCAGCTTCAGAATGGCCTGCCTCACACACAAAGCTCTACACACTGGGAAACCAGAATACCTTGCCTCGAAACTCAAGAAAGCCGGTCAATCAAGAAACCTCAGGAGTTCCAACTCCCTCTTACTCATCCCCCTGAAAACACGGAAACAAAACACTGCAGCCCGCTCTTTTGCAGGAAACGCTCCAAAAATATGGAACGCCATACCAGTCGACATCAGAACCACCCCCTCGTTTCCAAAATTCAAATGCCTTCTAAAAACCCTCTACCTCAACCACGCCTTTCCAAACTCAATCACGTGACACTCTCGCCCCCTCCTGGCAGCCACCCGACATCGCGCTCTCACCGAGCAGCCATCAGACTTCGCGCAACCACTACCTACCCCGTTCCCTCTCCCCGAATCTCTCAACCACTGGGCCGCCTACGCGAAGAGACAATTACAGCACAAGACTTGCCTCCTCGAGGCTTCGAGACTATCTCTTTGACCCAGGGGCTTAACACACGCCCCCGCATCCCCCGCGGTGGGGGGGGGCCTCCGAGCTGCAGGGGGCCCCATCAGCACATTACTCAGGCCTGACAGCTGGCCGGGCCCCAGGCGCCAGAAAAATAATAACTCCTGTGCTTGACAGCCAGGAGGAGGAGCATATCTCCAACTGTTTCTAAGGCGCGAATGGATCAGGAAGGACCCTGTGAATACCCCAATTCCAATTTAGAATTCCCATGTCCTTACTCCTTCCCTCAAGAGGACATTTTGCGACCTGACCAGGCCACTGCAGTCTCCTGTCGCAGCTGTGGGTCTCAGCCTTAGGTCTGCAGACTGGTACGGGCCACTGTCTGAGGTTAGTTTGTGCGTAAATAAAGAGTGATGTGATTAACCTTAGTAAAACCTTTTTTTCCAGCAATTAAAATGTGCTCGGGCCCCCGCGGTCCTATTTAGGCAACTTTGGGCATTATTCTGAATGCGTCTGGAATTGAAGGAGAATCAGAAGTTGCTCATGCCAAACCTATACATTCTGTTTTAATGTTGACACTCCAGTGTGTGTATGTGTGAGCAATGTGAGCTACTTTCACTTTAGCTGATCTGGGGATGTGACCTGCGTCTTGCTGCAATTCATATGTAGTTAAATCCATGCTTGTGCTTATAATCAGCAGATGCCCGCTCAGTGAGGGCTTCTGCTGTTCTTGGCTTGTCCATTTCAGGATACAGAACACACTCTGCTCTCTCAGTGTGCTTCAGTGCACAGGCCGGATCATGAGGCAGCCTTCACTTCTGTTGTCCCACAGGCTAGCTTCTGATTGCATGCACTGCAGCCCTTTGGAATCACTTCTCCTTGTGTTCACCATCTCCTCTTTTGCTAACTCAAGTTTTCATGTTTTAAAAGGCAACATTCTGTCCATGCCCTAATTAACGTTTCTGAATTCATTCAATGCTCAATGAAACCAAGCTGAAAATTGTAAGTGACATGTTTTTGTTATGGAGAAAAGCGTGACCTTTAATTGCAGGTCACTTTTATAAAAGCTATAGTTAAAAGACCACACCAATTACATTCTTCATTTCTTCGAGACCACCTTTATTGCAAAAGTCGATCTCTAGAGGCAATATGAGTGTACTGTGGTAGTGTGATAGATTCTGAGTAACAAAATACCTCTCTGTGGGGTTTATTGCAGTGAAATAGAAATTTTACATTATATCCAGGGCCACTGGAATTATGCGATTGTGCATCTGCAGCGATTTTAGCATAATTATTGATTTGCCGCATTTGTCACATAATTTATAATCTGCCCACATAATCTGCAGATTTTAACAAAAACATTTTTATTTCTAGCTGAAACGGTTAAAAAGTGCTAAAATGCAGCATCCTGCGTTGCTGTGCAGTGGAAGGCCCTTTGCAAAACTGATTATAACTGAATATTGCTATATTTGGGTGTTAAACTGGTACTAATGAGATGCAATCAAAGACCATACAGTGTTTCCAAGTTTAAAAATGATGAAAAAAATGAACTAATGCTATTACAAAATGTGCCACATTGGCCCTCTCCTGTCGCATAATTCCAGTGGCCCTGATTATATCCCTAGTCACTTTTTCATAGCGTCTCATAATAAATGGATTAGGCCTATTGCTTACAGTAAAACTGATTTGAATCATTTTAGAGAGCTAGCAGGTAAGCTAAAGTCTTTTGAAAAAATGACAGCCTATGTGCCTCAGCCTCTCACTTTCCTGAGTGCCCTTCTATTTGTGGTGCTTTGCAGCAGTTTTAAGATCCTCTTAGAGTTTCTTGTTGCTCAAAAGGATGTTATTTCTGATATTTATATGTTTCCCACGTCTTCATTGCTTGATTTTGCTCGCGAGAAAGTGTCACTCATAGATTTTGAATGTCACTCATTATTACACTAATATTATGAAAATGTCACAATTAAGCAAGCTGAAACCTTGGCAGCTACGCACTTACACACAAGGAAACTGTGAATGAATCCCTTTATGAGTGCGAAAATTACTTGAATAGGAAACATATTTTTAGACTTGTAAAAAAGCTATTTACATTAAATGTATGCAAAAAGGGTTGGGGAATCAAACCCTGTATCGCTGTACAGAGCATTTTTCCAGATATTGCTTCTCAATCACATTAGATAGACTTCCCTGTGTTTTGTACTGCTAACGTGATGTTTTGTCATATGTTGTAGTAGAATGTATTTTTACCTTTTTGGAAATTTTTTGAAATGGGGGTGCAAGTTGAGGCTCTTCTGAATCTTGATAACATGTTTTTTATTTGGTTCATCTTTAGCCGTGTGACCTTCATAAGAAATGGAGTGGTATGAGCAAATTCAGAGCTCCTAGTGGTATTCAGAATGATTTGGATAAATTTTTTTGGGCAAGCCATGTAAAGACTGTTTTCACGATTTATCATTTGCCAAATGATTACCCACAGAAGTTTGGCTTCCGCTATCTTTATTCTAAAGCTTTCAGTTTCCAGTTGAGATGGTTTGTGGTTGTGTTGGGTATACTGTTGTATTATGCTTCTTCATGTTTGGCTTCTTTTTAGTAAGGTCTTTGAGACTTCCCATGGCGTTAACGGGACCACAATTGGTGCTGCTGTGTAAGGTTATGTGGGACTACACTTTTGTAAGTTTTGTAAGGGTGGTCTGGTAACAATGTTAGTCACCACTGAGGTTATACCAATCGGCACCCATTAAATGTTTGCGGATCAAAAGATCACCATTAAGAGTGCCTGATTCTTTTGTTGGGTCTCTTACTATTTAGAGAGCGAGCTGTGCATTGTCAGTACACGTGTGGAACACAATATTGTGATTTAAAAGTAGATTCAATTGAGGCTCTGTGTGTATTTTAAATTATATTTTTGGGGGGGCTGATCCCTTGGGTGGTTTAGTTGTTATTGTCTTGGTTGTGCTGAACCTATGAACATGTATTCATTTCAGACATCCAGTGAAGGGGAGAACTAAAGGAAAACGTTTGTATTTTGCCAACAGGCACAAACCAAACTTCTCTTATTCTGACAAAGGTCAAGCCAGACATATTTAGGCAAACTGTTGATTCCGATAAATGGAGTAACCTATTTCCAGACATTCGTACTTGACACACATAGACTGACCAGGCAGAAAGGAAACACTATCTAAGGTGTAAGGACTACCATGACTTATTGCTGGTCAGATTCACAATATCTAGTGCTCCAAGTCCTGACAAATTCCTTTTACCCTTTTTGGTTGGAGACAATGCAGAAACCTATCAACATATATATGTGGGGGGCCCGAGCTCTAGTCGGCTCTGTGTACGGGCAGCAGATCCCTGGCTTGAGAGCTCCTAACTGGGTCTGGACCGTGGGGGGCTCCCTCTATATATTCTGCAGGGGGGCCCCCTCAAGTTTCGTTACGCCACTGCTTTGACCCCTCTACCTCATGACTTTGTCTCGGATCTGTCGACCTCTCTACCTCATCGACACACCTTTGTCACTCAGCAGAACTGTAATTTTTGAACTCTTCTATATTTGCCATCCTTGACATTGTTCTGTATTTTGCCTCCTCTTCAGCATGTTGTAAAGCACTCCGATACCCTCGGGTCTAGAAAAACGATAAATAAATAAAATAAATAAATAAATAGAGCTTTAAACTGAATGTGGTCAGGAATCATGAGCTAGTGTAGCTCATGAAGAAGACTGGAAATCGAGGACGCTCTTGGAAGCCGGTAGAGTAACCTTGCAGCTGCGTTATGCACTAGTTGCAGCCGATGGGTTGTGACTTCATCAGCTTCCAAATACAGCACATTGTCGTACTCCAGAATGGATATGATTAATCAATACACAAGAGAGGGAAAGCCTCACCACTGATAAACTCCTAATGTTTTAAAAGGTCAAACTAACTGGTCTCAATATATATATCAAAGTGGAAAGGAATCTGCACCCAGGTGATACGGTGCGACCCATTGCATCACATGAATATATTAGCAGGATCCTCACCCACTAGTACCACCAGTGGCATGCTTCATTATTGGATCCTCACCCACTGCACCTACTGTAAGTGGGTGGGCTTAACACGGTTTGCAAGCGGAGCTCTTACTAAAACCTAAGCGCTTGTTAAAAAAGCCTTCATAATCCTAATTTTTGTTTATTAATAAGGTCCTTCAGCTGGGATAAAAACAGTGTGATGGTCAATGAATGCAATGATCCCTAACATGTATAGCTCTGTAAGGTCGACATGTTTCAGCCTGTTACAAGTGCCACTCAGGGTCAGCAGGCTTTCTTCAGGATCAACTCCATCCGTAGATTTTCTATACATTGCTTTAAGTACCAACTCCTAATGCTGGTTTACACAGTATGTTAAACATAAAGTATGCAGTCATACAGACCATATAAGACCTTTTCCCTCTATTGATATATGACGCCTACAAATTCAGGCTCCATGAGGAAGTGGGGATTGGGCGATCCCTGTCGTCACACTTACACCAAGGGACATCTTCCTTCCTTGCACCTATTCAGCTCCCACACTCCTTCGACGACACCACCAGTGTATGAACTTTGACTTTCATGAGGGGAAGAGTGGCTGGCACTGATCTGAACAGAGAATGGATAGATAGATTGTAAGCTGGTGAAATATGATGTTATTGATGAGTGCTGAATGTTTGGAGAGCATTGTTGAACACCTCTGGCCAGAATATGAAGGGCAGGAGTGTGAAAGCGAACATTGGGGAGTCGCTCACTGTCAAGAAACAGATGTTACGCGTGAAGTCAAGAGGTGGTAATGGGTTAACTAGGGCAGGGACAGTACCTGTACCTGTGCATTACAAAATATTATTATTGGGAAAAGTTAGCAGATTCTAGATAATGTTTATTGTATTCATTGTGCTGGTGTAGCACCTGTTTCTGCGCTCCTTTAACGTAATTTGTATTATCGCATTATGTTCTGTGCTTTGTTAATGTCATTTGTTATTGCAATATTTTAATTATATTTTGTACTGTTTAAGGGAGGATATGCGTGAAAGGATTTCATCATAATGTTTGCATTCTGTGTTCTGGGAAGTGAAGCAGATTTGTAAGCTCTAGGATGCCAGGAACTGCAGTTGCTGCAACGGATGGAGCATTGGAGGTTGAATAAAGATGTATCACCTACTCTCAGCTGTCTTCTTTATAAACACTCAACCAGTCATCAAACAAAGGAGCATTTTGGAAATCCAAAACCCCACCCAACATAATAGAATATTCTGAAATGCAAGTCAAAATCCCGTGAAGGAATATAAACCTCACTTAGACTTCATAAAGCAAAGGGAAACTCTAGAATCGAGGTACATTCTAGAATCCAAACCCCAACCAGACATCAAGCAAACAGATATTCTGGAATCCAAAACCCAGTCAAATGTCAAACAATGAGACATTCTGGAATCCAAACCCCTTCCAGACACCAAATGCATTTGCAATGCAATAGGTCTCGCATATAGAGGGTTTCACCTATTGGCATTGTAACTGACAATGCCTTTTATTTATGAGTTTTTTTTAAAAATAGATAAATAAAAGGCATTGTCATTTACAATGCCAATAGCTTAAACTCTTGTGAATGCGAGACCTATTGCATTGCAAATGTGTTCGGCGACTTGCTATAAAGAATTTGTTTTAAAGCGTTAGGAGAGATAGGAGAGAGCTTGTTCTGCCAGGACAAACCTATTTGAGAAAATAGTGCTTGGAGGCTGTATTTAAAGCCTACCAAGTAACAAAAATCATAACAAGGGGTGTCCTCTTGGGATGTTACAAAATAAGACAAGGAGGTACTAAGGAGGGACTACTAAGCCTATTGACCAATCAAATGCCACAGTTTACAGTGGACAATGACACAATCCAATGAAAAATATGATCGAGAGTGGTCGGAGCTTGAAGTCCATACCTGAATACAGCATGCCTCGCAGCGCATCCGCTGCCCAGGCTCAACCTAAAAATGAGCATCCTGGAATCCAAAAACCAACCCAACATGATAAAACAATAGAATATTCTTCAGTGCAAAAGACAAACAGACTCCATAAAACAAAGCCACATTAACCAATCCAAAACCCAACCAGACATCTAAAACAAGAGGGCTGTCGGGAATCAAAAACACAAGCAGACACCACACAAATAGGAATTCTGTAATCCAAAACCAAATCAAGCATCAAACAAAAGGATATTCTGTAATCCAGAACCCAAACAAATGTCAATCAATGTATGGACCATTCCGGAATCCACAGCTGAAGCAGACATAAAAAAAAAGTCACCTTAAGGATTTCAATACCCAACCCAACATCATCAAAGTTGTGGGCATTCTAGAATCCCAGACTAACCTAATATTCTCA
Source organism: Lissotriton vulgaris (assembly GCF_964263255.1). Taxonomy (NCBI): domain Eukaryota; kingdom Metazoa; phylum Chordata; class Amphibia; order Caudata; family Salamandridae; genus Lissotriton; species Lissotriton vulgaris. Next base: position 297,244 of record NW_028249667.1, on the reverse strand, counting down.
AGCCAGTGAATTATTGATTATTTAATTATTATCTGACTGGCTCAAGGTGTTCTGAACACAATATACCCTGTTCTGTGTATGTGGTGGACTTTCAATGGGTTCACCAGCAATAACAAAAATACACATTTTTTGACTTCTTAAACTGAAAATGAAACTGAAACTGAAAATGTTTATTTGTGGTGTATATTTTTCCATCTCTATCTGAGAGTATGTTAATATATAAGCCACACTGTAAGCAAGGTAACAAACAAAATTAATCAGAACTTATGCTGTGGCAGCTTATTTTATATAGCAAAGTTACCCAAGTAAAGTATTATTTTCAGTTGCATAAAAAATTCTCATTAGCCATGGATGGGCTCTATGAACTACATACTCTAACAGTTTTACTCAAATCCATATGAACATTTCTAACTAATTAGCTGAATTTGCACAAATTCTAGCTGATGAGGTCAGCATTTTTATTAATAAATTCAAAGATGGCCATCATTTTGCGTGAGATACATTCTCTTTAACTATTACATGCCTCTTCTTGAGGCCATTCTTAAAAACCACTGGGCTTCGCACATTAACAATAAATGAGCAAAGACACAATGCCAGTGTCTCAAGAGCAACATAAATGTGAAGCTTGCTCCCTCGCTCCAGAGAGCGAGACGAGAGAGTAGAAAAAGAGGGAACTTGTGAAAGCGTCAAAATGATACACCTTCCCAGGGGACGTGCAACAAGGAGAAATATCTTTATTTCTCCTCATTGTTTCCTCTTATTCATTGTGCAGTACACTAAGAAAAAGGGAAATGCCTCTGGGAATAGTTTTTGTGTAGGAAGGCGCCAATCCTACAGGAAAAAAATCCTGCCCAGAGTGCAGGCACCTTCAGAATGTTGGGTGCTCCTGTGTGACTGCCCCCGCACAATGGACCACACTAAAGTCTCAATATTTGTGAGTTCTTTTTTTTTTTTTGTAAAACACTTTATTGAAGCAAGTAAAGCAATCCACATTGTCATCAAGCTTATACACACCATGTACAGAGGAAAAGCAAGTGGCATCGACAACAGAACAAAGTGTACATGGAATCGTCCATTATGATCGCATAACAGGATAGCATGTATACAGCAGTGTAAATTTTTTCTGATAAGGCAACAGAAAGGACGATATAACAACACAAATTGCACGTAAATGAGAAAAAAAGAAAAAGGGGAAAAGAAACAGAACACATTTTGATCGTCTTGCGAGAACAACACTTCAATTCAATCAGCTTGACAATGCACAATACTATTGGCAACAACCACCTTAGAGCAAAAAACATACGATGTCCGGCACCACCCTTCAAGGGTACAAGCAACCATCAAGAGCCAACATACGCGGCTGAAGACAGAACAGTCCACTAGCCGGAACCAGCACAGCACCACAGCCTGCCGCACCAGGGAAAAAAGGCTCCAGTGCCAGGAAGGATGAGGAACCCCCGGCCCACAAGGACCCGACCACCACCCACAAGGAAAATGAGTGTGCCACAACGAGGTCAACACCAAAGCGGGGTCAAAGAAGGAGGGTTCACGTTCTAACCCACCCCGGTCGGAGTGTTGGGATGTAGGGATTGAGAGGGTGCCACCTCCGCCCTCCCAGCTAGATAATGGCGATATGGACCCCAGATATCCAAGGGGCGGGAGGATGTCGGAAGCTGTTCCGAATACTCCACGCTGTTCACATTACAGAACGCCACGCTCCTGAGCCACGATACGACTGTAGGAGCGCGTCGCGAGCACCACAGCAGCGCCACCTCTCTTTTGGCCAGCAGGAAGCAAATGGACGCCAACTTGCGAATTTTGCGAGGGAAATTGGACACACCCCAGCAGGGCAATCTCAGGCGTGACAGTCAGTGATAGATCCATTATTTCACCCAACGCTCTGTGTACCTCAACCCAGTAGGTGTACAAACTCGGGCAGGTCCAGGCAAGGTGTGTAAAGTCAGCCTGAGGGGCGTTGCATTCAGGGCAGGTATGGGGTCTGGTGGGGTCAATCCTATGAGAAAGCGCTGGAGTGTGGTACAGTCTCCGAAGAAATTTAAAATGTATAAGTTTGTGCTTGCTATTCATGGAGACCTCCCTGGTCATTAGACAACACGCCTCCCATTGGTCATCTGTGATCTGTGTGCCTATATCAAGTTCCCAAGCGGTGCGGACCGCTTCATCCGACGAGGGAAGTGAAAACAAGCACAGCTTGTAAAGTTTGGACACCATGTGGGCCCCCGATGTGGTCTGTATGATGTGTGTAAGGGCTGGGGTATCATCCGGCGGGAGAGGGAATGTACTGAAAGTAGCTCTCAACAGCGCCCGCATTCTTGTAAGTATAAATGTGTCCATAAATGTACGATCAGTGAAGCGGGGGTCTTCTGTGATTGTGAAAACGTGGCCATTGGGGAACAGATCGCCAATCGTGTGCAGCTGGAATTTCGACAACGATCTGCTTACCACCGTTTCGCCCGTTATAGGGAGCCAGTGGGCGTTAGACAGCGGGAGGGGGGAAGAGTATAGCGTGTCTATGCGAAGCAAGCGCCTGAGTTTGTCCCAAGCCCAAGTCGTTGTGGTGAGTGGGAGTATGTCCCGTGGTTCTCGGGGGAGGCCCCTGGGAAGAATCGGCGCGAGGCTCACCGGGAGCGCCGCGTCAGCCTCGGGCCGCAAATGCGGAATCCTGGCATCAGGATGATACCAAGAGTGAGCGTAGGAACACTGGGCGACCAGGTAGTAAAGGTAGAAATCTGGGACCCCCAAAGCCACCCCGCTCGTAAGGTAGAGTTAGTGTGCGCCAGGCTAGTCGTGGGCGTTTTCCCCCCCATACTTATCTCAGCAAGGCAGTACGCAATTGTGTAAAAAAAACCTTGGTAAGAGGGATCGGAATATTACTGAAAAGGTACAAAAACCGGGGGAGGACAACCATCTTAACAATGGCAATACGCCCAGCCATGGACAAACGGAGACGGAGCCACCTATCGGTGTTATCCTCCAGAAAGTCGAGGGCTCGTCCATAGTTCAGGCGGATAATGGACACGGTGTCAAGGTGTATATGTATCCCCAGATACTTAACAGACTCTTCGCACCACTCCAGTGGGAAGGAGCAGGGCCACTGCGCGGTGGCAGGGGTGAGGGGGAACAATTGTGACTTATGCCAATTAACCGTAAGGCCAGAGTACTCGCCAAAGCGTGCAATCTCAGATAGCAGGGGTTGCAGATTGGTCTCCGGAGTATGGACATATACGACCATGTCATCCGCATAGAGCGAAACTAAGAGAGGGCCCGTGCCGAACTGCAGCCCTCTGTGGAGATGTTTTTCCTGTAAGTGTCGCACCAAGGGGTCCATGGCCAAAATAAAGAGCAAGGGAGACAAGGGGCATCCCTGGCGGGTACCTCGGGAGAGAGTAAATCTGTCAGAAATGGTGCCGTTCAGGCGAATGCGAGCCGCGGGAGCAGTGTACAGCAGTTCCACTGTCGCGACAAACATCGCGGGCATGCCCATCCTGCGCATCACATCCAGAAAAAAGGGCCATTCTAGCGTGTCAAAAGCTTTTTCGATGTTTAGAAAAACCGCGGCAGCAGGGGTGGCTGGATCGATTCTGTGTAGAACCGAAAAAATCGTGCGAAGGTTCAGTGATGTTGACCTCTGAGGGACAAAGCCCGATTGTGCTGGTGATATAATGGTGTTAACCAGCAACGCTAACCGCATCGCCAGCGCTTTGGCCAAGATCTTATAGTCCAGGGTAAGGAGTGAAAGAGGGCGATATGAGCTGCAGATCGTGGGGTCGCGTCCTGGTTTGGGCAACAAAACTATGACCGCTTCGCGAAGCGTCGGGGGAAGAATACCAGTGTCCAGGACCTCGGCGTACACTTCCATAAGTATGGGCACCAGTTCTTCCTTATATTCCTGATAAAAATCGGCCGTGAAGCCATCAAGGCCAGGCGCTGAGGACCCCTTTAAGGAGTCGATCGCTTCCGCAATCAGTTCTGGAGTGATGGGATGAGCCAAAAAATCTTGCATGTATTTCTCCAGGTACACCATAGCGATCTCGTTAATTTACGGCCCCGGGTCGCGACATTCTGCTGTAAGGGCAGTTCTGTAAAGATGCCGATAGTAGGCCAAAAAGGTGTTGCAAATGGCGGGGGTAGTAAAATGGCGGTCGCCCTGCGCATCCGATATTTCAGTAGGAGGGCGCAATAGCTGAGCCAGCAATCTACCCGGGCGATCGCCCTCACCGTACTGGCGCGCCGTATGGTATATTCTCAAATACTTCAATTCCTTGTCTGCCGCGTCCCTAAATTCTAGGAGCAATTCGAGGCGATGCGCTTCGTGGCCCGGGGAAGGGTCAGCAAGGATTACAGTTTCAACAGCCAACAACTCCTTCTCTAGGCGGGACAGAGTAGCACGGATATCTCGCAGCGCCCCAACATGCTTGGTGATGCATACCCCTCTTATAGTAGCCTTGAACCCCTCCCACAGTGTGGCCCAGGTGGTCACTGATCCAGTATTGAGTTCGAAGTAGTCTTCAATTGCAGCACGCACCCCCTCCGCAAAGTCTGGGTCTGTTAATGCCCTCCCAGGAAACCTCCACTGCCGTTCGTAGCCGCCCAGTCGAGGGACTGCGAGGGACAGGACTACTGGGGAATGGTCTGAAAGAGTGCGGGGAAGAGTGGAATGATCTGCGACCCAGCCCGCCAAACCCGGAGAAAGTAGCCAGTAATCTATTCTGGTGCTGGTGTTGTGGTAGCTGGAATTATGCGTCAAAGCAGGAGAGGTAGAGTGTAACTTGGCCTCTATGTCCAGAAGGGAGAAATGGGAGCATATGGACGCCACCGCAGCGCGGGAGAGTGGTTTGCGATCTGGGGAAGGGGACGTGCTATCCCTACTGGCGTCCATCAGCATGTTGAAATCGCCCCCTATCGCCAGCATGTCTATGTCAGAGTGTAAAAGTGAGAGGTACAGGTCTTCGAAACAGGCCGGGGAGTCAATATTCGGACCGTAGACCACCACAAAAGCAATTTTATGGCCATATAACAGCCCAGAGAGCAGAGCATACCTGCCCGCGCCATCAATTTTACAAGACAAATGGAATCCGCTTATGTATTAGAATTGCCACCCCACGCGCATATCTACTGTAGCATGAAAACACCCGGTGAGAACCCCAGCTCCTGGCAAAGGAGGCCGTGTCCGCCTGAACCATGTGAGTTTCCTGTATAAAAAGGACATCGGTCTTATGTCTCTCAGCGTATTGCAGAACCTGTTTCCGTTTACGGGTAGAATTCAGTCCACGAACATTCCATGTCATCAGTGTTAAACTCGATGGACCAACCTGCAAACCTATCCGGGCCATAGCGTCAGATCAAGAGGTGTGAGCAATAAGCGGTCATTCAACAAGCCAACAGCATGTGCCTCGCAAGCAAACGTCAATGGAAAAAAAAAGGGACCCAAAAAAAAACACCCACTTCCCCTCCCCCACCCACCACCCAGCCTCCCCGCACCCCAAGAGAGGCAGAACCCAACTAGTTTCTGAGCAACAGTGCAGAACAACAATGAACAGTGATATAGAGCATCTGGATATTCCTGCAAATTGAAGCGTGACACGCCCCAGAAAAAAGAGCAAAACACATAGGCATATGCCATGGGGGGAAGCAACGCCATCCCCCAAGCGGGCAACCCAACAGCACAAAATCGGAGATAATAGCAAGCATGAAAATCCGGATGTAACGATACACCCCATCCAACAAACATGTAACCATAGTCAGAGTGTCACAGGCAATCATCCCCGGCCAGAGTCAGCAAATAAGTTGGCGCTAGCTTGTGTGTCCGGCAGTTGTGGAGATGTAGGCCTGGAGCCAGAGGCCGAACCAGGACCCTGTTTGTATGAGCGGCACAAGTCCTGAGCCATAGCCGGGGAATCAAAAATGCGGAATCTGCCATTAATGTCCACTTTTAAACGGGCAGGGTATAGCATGCTGTATTTTAGGCCGAGATTGCGGAGCGCCGCCTTGACACTGGTGTACTTCCGTCGCGCTTCCTGCACCATCAAAGTGTAGTCAGGGAAAAGGGAAGGTTTACTCCCCTTCCACTGCACTTCACCCATCTCCCGTGCAGCCCGGAGGGCAGCATCGCGGTCTCGAAAGTTCATGATCCTGGAGATGATGGGCCGAGGCGGCAGTCCCGGGTTGGGCTTAGGCCCCAAGGTTCTATGAGCCCTTTCCACCACGAAGCTGGCCGGGAAAGTGTCCTTGCCGAACAGTTCAATGAGGAGCTTCTCCACAAAGGTGTCGAACCGGCCCGTGGCAGTTGTCTCCGCTACGCCAAGGATCCAAATATTATTACGCCGGCTCCGCGCTTCTAAATCTTCATTCTTAATGGCCACGTCCTTAAGAATCTTCTCGACCCGTTCCAGCCTTTTCAGAGCCTTGGAGGACCCGTCTTCCAGATCAGATATCCTGGACTCCGCTAAGTCCAGGCGCCGGTCATGAGCCTGCACCGTGGAGCCAATGTCAGACAGTTTTTTCTCCAGACTGTCAAAGCGAGTGTCCAGCGCCTTAAAGCCGGCACGCATATCCCCCATCAAGGCGGCCATCATGGATGTTGCGTCGCCATTATCATGTGCCCCCTGTGCACCAGGAGCCGCACCCGGAGGGGGATCAGCGGCAGGCAGTGGTGGTTTATCAAAGTTAAGCGTCCTCTGGGCCGGGTCTTTTTTCCCCCATCGCTGCAGGTGTGAGGCGGGGCTGCAGACGCAGCGACAGTGGCGGAGAGCAGGGATCAATGGTAGGGCAGGCGGCCGGTGATGACCCTCACCAGGGCAAGTGCAGTAGAGAAAGTGCGACAGGCAGATGATATGGCCTCAGACCAGGAGAGCCAGTTCAATAAAACTTGGTCCAGACACAGTTAGCTCAACGGAGCGCCTTTGGGTCGTCTCCGCGTGCTGGACGTCGCCACCTCAATCGTGGGTGTGCACTGAGGAAGTGCGATGTAGCTCCACACGGCAGCGCAGTTGCGTGTATCACAGAGGCACGGCGGGGCCGCTTAGTAGCGCCAGATAATGCTCCCAGCCCCCCCAGCAGCCGCGCAACCCACCCCCCCCCACCCCTAGCAGGGCCCCGTAGGCACCACCCCAGATCCGCGTGAGCCCGTACTCCAGGCCCCGGCTTCCCCACACGTCAGGGCCAGAGGCCCCAACCGCAGACGGGGGCCGGGGAACCCGGGAAACGGGGATCGCGCAGCAGCAGCAGCGCCCCCGATAGCCCAGCAGGGAGTGCAGCAGAGGGGGATGGGGCCGCGGCCGACAAGGCAGAGCAGGACTCCCCCGGCGCTCCAGCGCAGAGGGAAGATGGTGCCGACGCCCGGAGGCCTCAGATCCCCTCCGCCGTGGTCTCTGCGTCCGGCCGCTCCCGCGGCTCGGAAATAGCTTGTCGGCGACCCGCAGTCATCCGGAGGCAAGTACTGGCCCGTGGTGTGGTCAGGAGCGCCAGTTCACATCTCCGTGTGCCGTCTTCGGGCGCCCGCTCGGAGGAGCTTCACTGCGGAGCAGCCATTCCGCTCGCCTCCGTGGCCACGCCCCCTTGTGAGTTCTTTTTAATATAGAATTGCCTTTCAACCATCAAATGATCAATAACAAAGAAGAGGTTTTAACATCAATTACTGCAGACCCACCACAGAATTTCTCTTGTCAATGCAGAGACCACGTCACGCATTTACTACTGTAATGATCAAGAAGAGGCTTGGTGTCATAACCCACTGAATTACCCATAAGGCTCTCTGCAACCTCACCCCAGAATACCTGCATAAACCAACCTCCCATATAACCTGACCGGACGCCTTTGCTGGGGTTCTCAGAACTGTGTCTCATTACTCCTATCAAGTGTGGGCGAAGGGCATTGCACTTTCTAGGGTCAACCCTCTGGAACTCATTCATGTTGACCTTTGACCTGGAGATTGACTTCAGAAAGAACCCCAAATGTCCAATGATCTACCTCTTCAGCCAAGCATACAGACCTCCCTCAGTTTACGCTCTTGTCCAGTCTGTTTGTTGAACACCTACGTGACATGAAGTATTTGTCTAGTTGTATTGAAGCTTTAAGCGGAATAAAATAAATTAATGAAAATAAAGTAGGATTAAGATCTGGATGAGTGTGGGAGTAGGTATGGGTCACGAAAAGAGACGTAGGCTCAGGTTTTCTCTGATTTTGCATCAGGGTTGGTCACCTTTTTGGCGCAGCCCCCATGCAAAATCTATTTTGGGATTTATAAACCTATGCAACGCCCAATTTGGCTTTGCAAAAAAATAAGTATCGTAAGGCAGTGCATAGTGCTGCCTTGCATTACCTTCAGGGCCGGCTTTATCGCTGGTGGTGAGAATTTATGTTGGCGCCCCCCAATGACCATGTCCACCAAGTATTCCCTCACCACCACCCTTTAAGAGTGCCCAGACCTCCAGAACCACTCTTTCTCAGATGCATTTAATTAGTTATATAGCACCACTCATATCAGTGTAGGGTGCCAGAGCACTTTGCATCACACACACATTACATGGAGACAATTAATCAGTGTATAGGAAATGTTACATAAGACAGGAGTACAAGGTGTAAGACTGACATGTCATCCATACTGGTAAGCAGTATAATTGAAGATTGAAGATTGCTTGGTCTGGAGAAGCACAAACTCAGAATTGAAAATGGAATACCATAGTTGGGGGTTTTCTTTAATAAAAAGAATCGATTTCTACCCAAATTAACCTTTTTTGCAACTTTAAACTATGCTCTAATCTATACTTTGCAGTGTGCATGCAATTCTTTGATGAAAGTTCATAGCTCACTGTTCAATATTAAGATTTTAAATTACAAATTGCAAGTAACAAAAAGATGTTTATTTTAAAATCAGTAACCCACTGACTTATTCACATTCTAAGCACCACGTAATTTGCATGGTACACGTTCTTTGCAACAGGCATATTCACCCTCTGAACTACTTTATAGTGAGTCAAAACTTCAACTAGACAAAACCCAGATCTCTCTCAAGGAAGAACATTAATCACAGAAGATGCTGACTTTTCTTACCTGGAAATTGCTGGAGGAAAGTAACACAGCATCCTCTAAAACCATAATAAACATGCAAACACGGAGCCCCCTGGAAGTCAGCACAAGGTGCGCTGGCACCGGTTACACCGCCCTAGAGCTGGCCCCGATTACCTTGCATCAGGTAGGTGTTACATGTGCCCATGCATCCCCTTACGTATGATGATGGAAACCCATGTTTACTTAGTAAGGTCAGTAAACATAGGTGTGCACCAAAATGATGTGCCTACCTGAGGCTGGCGTAACAAGGAGAAATATCTTTATAACGTCCGGGTATTTCCTCTTTCCACGTGTGCTGCATTCTCATGAAAAGCAGAAAATGTCTCCAAGGATTGTTTCTTGGGCAGGAAGGTATGTCTTCCTACACAAAACCGATTCTGAATCCAACGCCGGCACCAGTGAGACATGATGCAAGGGTGCTTGCATTCGGGCTAGGTAGCTACAAGAGAGCAGAACTGCACCATATCTTTGTAATTATGGTGTAGTTCTGTTTTCTCCCTTTCACACATTTTCACACAATTATGCCCTAGTTCTGTTTTCTCCCTTTCACACAACACTGCGCAGCCCTTTCCCTTGCTATGCTGAGTTGTGTGAAAGTTTATTAGAACATTGGAATGTTGAGCTCTCCATTGAAGACAATAAAGTGCTCCAGGCTTCTGATGGCCGATAAAAGCCCGGAGCATCAGCATTCCAGCTGCTGCTGTGAACAAAGGCCTCACAGAGCCCGAGAAGATTTCAACCCCCTCGGGCTCCGAGAGGCCTTTGTTTTTACAAAATAGAACTTCTGCCCTCTAGGGGTGGAATGTTCTAATAGCCTTCTAACCCTCCGTAGCGGGCTATACCAGCCATTAAATGCCCGTGCCCTTGTTAAAGGCCTTAGCCTTTGGCTCGGGCCTTTAATGCTGGAGTGCGTCGGTAATTGCCGGTGTAGCCCACGGGCTAAATATGCCCTTTAGTGTTTAAGTGTTCAGCAAGTACATATATATGTAAAGGATTGGCTCTGTCTATATTTCAGTGAATCTGAGAAAATAATCTAATCCTATTCATCACAATTTGTCCAAAAGAATCTCCCTCAACAAAAATGACTTGGCTGTAGGCGGCTTATGTCTCCAGCTCTATGGCGCTCATGTCTCCTCTGCTCCTCAGTGCTCAGCGAGGCTTCCTGCCAGATTGAACAGGGCTGTGCTTACTTCCTGTCGCTCCTCCTGCAGTTGTTCATTTCATGCTCGTCAGGTGGTCCATCATCTCAGACCAGGCCCACTACTGGCCTGGCCAACAGCGCGTCTCATGTCTTTCTTGGAAAGGAGAGGAACTCCTGCTGGACGCTCCTCAGGAAAGGTCAAGTTGAGCTGGGTCCAACGACAGCGAGGGAGGAGAATTCACACAGTGGAGGAAGTTTCCCGCCAAAAAGAACGTTGATGAATGTCATTCCTGTATTCTGAGAAAAATATAATGTCTTCCAAATTTGGGTGTGCACACTCACAATGCCATAATCTTGGGAGTATTATAATCATCATACCAGAGGGATTGCATTTTCTGTTTTTCTTTCTCACATGTTAATTCAAAAAAGGCAAAAGCAAATGGCCTTGTGTAGGTCTATGAAACTGGGGGCCTTGGCCTAAGCAATTTAATTAAACAGCAAAACAATATTCAAAAATACGGAAAGAAGCATTCATCAAACAAATAAACAAATGAGTAACCCGTTTACCGTGGCAGAATGTCCGCCGCGGTGCGGGCGTTCTAATGGGTGGGCAGAGCTGCTTCGGTCAACGGTCGTGCGCAGCACCCCGAAGGTAGTGCTCGGAACGGGTTAAATATTTTATTTCATTCACAAACAAATGTAAACAAAAATCTAAATTGGTATATTGATGGGAAAGTTGGAGCTTTTCTAAATTCTTGCTTGCACTGCTTCCACATATCAATGTGAGGAGACCAACATACATTTAAGCCTCCAATTTCAAATTCTTACACATTCACAAGACGTTTTAAAATGTTCTATTTCACATTTTGCTTCGTTATTTATATTCACCTTAGCAATCTTCTAATATTATTACATTTGCCTCGGAGTAGGTGTTGCGGGCCCTTCAGGGGTCACCAGACCACAGGATGAGAACCACTGGCTTAGGTGAAAGGTCTCTGTCAACTATCACAAAAAGGGGTACATTTTGGGTGTCCCCTTAACATAAGAAATCAGCTCTGATGCCTAAGAAACAGTAAATTGGGTACCCTCCAGTGGGCTCACAGGATTATCAAGCTTACTTAGGAAAAAACACATGGGATGGCCAGAAAACATACAAGTGCAAGGTGGCACAAGTTCACAGACTCATGCACAGGGCAATTGTCACAACTGGTATGTCGCTACGCTAGGTGAAAGTGTTGTCTTATATGAGTTGTGCATGAATATATTCTTGGTGTTTGATGGGTGAGAGCAGAGGCTTCCACCGAGTCACTTGTGCATCCTCATAGAATGCTTGGCATGGCCATTGCCCACCACAAGTGTATTTAGCCTTTTCAACAGTCAACAATGTAACTCAGCTGAAAATCTCCATATGTGTGTGTGTGTTTGTGTATATATATTTTCAATCAATCAATCAATCAGTGACACTTATAGAGCGCGCTACATACCCGTAGGGTCTCAAGGCGCTGGGGGGGGGGGGGGGGGGGGGGTGCCGCTACTGCTCGAACAGCCAGGTCTTCAGCTTCTTCCTGAAGGAGAGGTGGTCTTGGGTCAGGCGCAGGTCGGTCGGGAGGGAGTTCCAGGTCTTGGCGGCCAGGTAGGAGAAGGACCTTCCTCCTGTAGTCGCTCTTCGGATGCGGGGGACGGCGGCGAGGGCGTGGTTGGCTGATCGGAGGTGGCGTTTGGGAGCGTAGAAGTTGATCCGGCTGTTGAGGTAGCTCGGGCCTTGGTCGTGTAGGGCTTTGTGTGCGTGGGTGAGGAGGCGGAAGGTGATTCTTTTGTTGACGGGGAGCCAGTGAAGGTCTCTCAGGTGTCCGGTGATGTGGCTGGTTCGTGGGATGTCGAGGATGAGTCTGGCTGAGGCGTTCTGGATCCTCTGGAGTCTCTTCTGGAGCTTGGCGGTGGTACCGGCGTAGAGGGCGTTGCCGTAGTCCAGCCGGCTGGTGACGAGGGCCTGGGTGACGGTCTTCCTGGTCTCGGTGGGGATCCACCGGAAGATCTTCCGTAGCATGCGTAGGATGTTGAAGCACGCCGAGGAGACGTTGTTGACTTGCCTGGTCATGGAGAGGGAGGAGTCCAGGATGAAGCCCAGGTTGCGTGCATGGTCTGTTGGTTTGGGTGCGGTGCCCAGGGCTGGAGGCCACCAGGAGTCGTCCCAGGCGGAGGGGGAAGAGCCCAGGATGAGGACCTCCGTCTTGTCAGAGTTCAGTTTCAGGCGGCTGGTCGTCATCCACTCGGCTACCTCTTTCATCCCTTCGTGCAGGTTGGCTCTGGCGGAGGCGGGGTCGTTGGTCAGGGAGAGGATCAGCTGGGTGTCGTCGGCGTAGGAGATAATGCTGAGGTTGTGTTTGCGTACGATGGCCGCGAGGGGGCTCATGTAGACGTTGAAGAGGGTGGGGCTCAGAGATGATCCTTGAGGGACGTCGCAGATGACTTTGGAGGCTTCTGATTTGTATGGTGGTAGGCGGACTCTCTGTGTCCTTCCGTCGAGGAACGAGATGATCCATTCCAGCGCCTTGTCCTGGATTCCGATGTTACTGAGGCGCTGTACTAGGGTGCGGTGGCAGACCGTGTCGAATGCCGCGGAGAGGTCTAGGAGGATGAGGGCCGCTGTTTCTCCATTGTCCATCAGGGCTCGGATGTCATCGGTGGCGGCGATGAGGGCGGTCTCGGTGCTGTGATTGGCTCGGAAGCCGGACTGTGAGGGGTCGAGGGATCCGTTCGTCTCGAGGAAGGCGGCCATCTGCTTGTTGACGGTCTTCTCGATGACTTTGGCTGGAAACGGGAGGAGCGAGATGGGGCGGTAGTTCTTGAGTTCGGTGGGGTCCGCTGTTGGTTTCTTGAGTAAGGCGCTGAGTTCGGCGTGTTTCCAGCTCTCAGGGAAGGTGGCGGTGTCGAATGATGTGTTGATGATGTCTCGCAGGTGGGGTGCGATGACAGCGTCGGCCTTGTTGAAAACGTGGTGAGGGCAGGGGTCGGTCGGTGATCCGGAGTGGATGGAGTTCATCGTGCGGATGGTGTCTTCGGTGCTGATCGGGGTCCAGGCGTGGAGGGTGGTGGTGGGGGGTGATTGTTCGGTCATGGTGTGCGTTGGTTGGTTGTTGAAGCTGTTGTGTATGTCCGTGATCTTGTTGTGGAAGTATGAAGCGAGGGAGTTGCAGAGGTCTTGTGATGGGGTGATGTCGTTGTTTCCTGCGCTGGGGTTGGAGAGCTCTTTCACGATGTTGAAGAGTTCCTTGCAGTTGTGTGCGTTGTTGTCCAACCGTTCCTTGAATGCTGTTTTCTTGGCGGCGCGGATAAGCTGGTGGTGCTTCCGGGTGGCAAGCTTGAAGGAGGTCCTGTTGTCCGGTGTAGGTTCCCTTCTCCAGACTTTCTCGAGGGCTCTGCAGTTCTTCTTGGATATGTATATATATAATTATATATATATATATATATATATATATATATATATATATATATATACTAGCAGCCCGTCCCGACGTTGTCCGGGTATGAAATAGAATGTGTGTAATGTGACACGCTCATTTGCGTGTGCCCCCGCTTGAGGGTCATCGGCGACCGCCTAACAATTAGAATTGTGTGAGTCTTGAATTAATGTTTGCCGCGGTAAACAGCCATTATTCCGCAACTTTCTTTCTGCGTACCAAAACTCCACATTCTTTCATTACGAAAGTACCATGACTCCGCAATGCCATTATAACGAATGGCATTACATTTTATATGCTTTTACCACACATACATTTACAACGAAATTCGTTGTAAATGTATGATTGGTAAAAGCATGTTTTTTCTAATGTTTGGATAAGGTAAGTATGGGTATAGGGGTATATGTTTTGGGTACTGAGGTATATGTTTTGGGGTGTTGGGGTATTTTAAGGGTTCAGATATAGTTTTGGGTTAATTTGGTACAGGGGTATTTTTAGGGTTTAGGGATAGGTATGGGTTTTGGGGTACAGGGGTATTTTTAGGGTTCAGGGCTAGGTTTGGGTTTTGGGGTTCAGGGGTATTTTTAGGGTTCAGGGCTAGGTTTGGGTTTTGGGGTACAGGGGTATTTTTAGGGTTCAGGGCTATGTTTGGGTTTGGGGTACACGAGTATTTTTAAGGTTCAGGGGTTGGTTTGGGTTTTGGTGTACAGGGGTATTTTAGGGTTCAGGGATAGGTTTGGGTTTTGGGGTACAGGTTTTTTTAGGGTTCAGGTGTAGGTTTGGTTTTTGGGGTACAGGGGTGTTTTTACGTTTCAGGGCTAGGTTTGGGTATTGGGTACATGGGTATTTTTAGGGTTCAGGGCTAGGTTTGGCTTTTGGGGTACAGGGGTATTTTAGGGTTCAGGGGTAGGTTTGGATTTTGGGGTACAGGGGTATTTTTAGGATTCAGGGCTAGTTTTGGGTTTAGGGGTAAAGGGGTATTTTTAGTGTTCAGGGCTAGGTTTGGGTTTTGGGGTACATGGGTATTTTTAGGGTTCAGGGGTAGATTTGGGTTTTGGGGTACAGGGGTATTTTAAGGGTTCAGGGCTAGGTTTGGGTTTTGGGGTACAGGGGTATTTTAGGGTTCAGGGGTAGGTTTGGGTTTCGGGGACAGGGGTATTTTAGGGTTCAGGGATAGGTTTTGGTTTTGGGGTACAGGGTATATTTACAGGGTTAAGATGGGTTAGTGTTTAAGGGTATTGGGGTATTTTAAGGAGTAAGGGTGGGTTATGATTATGGGGTATTTAAAGGGAGCAGGGTGGGATTAGCACACAATATGAGACATGGCATGAAGGGCGGAACGTACCACATGCCCCCAGCGTTTGTCACGCCCCCAGCACACGCCCACAGCACAAAGCAGACATGCCCACAAGGGACTATGTTGGTGCTGGTCATCAATAAGAGAGACCTGTGCATTTTTCAAATGGGTGGTGAAAAAATATGAGTATGTTGCTGGAGATATGGGCCGCCGTGCCACCAATGTACTTACCGGGGGAGGGTAAACACCCATTATTCCGAAACTTTCTTTCCGCATACCATCACTCAGCATACTTTCATTACGAAAGTACCATGACTCCGCAATGCCATTATAACTCATGGCATTACATTTTATATGCTTTTACCACGCATACATTTACAACGAAATTTGTTGTGAATGCATGAATGGTAAAAGCATGTTTTTTAAATGTTTGGATAAGGTAAGTATGGGTATAGGGGTATATGTTTTGGGGTACTGAGGTATATGTTTTGGGTTTTTTGGGTATTTTAAGGTTTCAGATATAGTTTTGGGTTATGGGGTTCAGGGTTAGTTTTAGGGTTTAGGGATAGCTATGGGTTTTGGGGTACAGGGGTATTTTTAAGGTTCAGGGCTAGGTTTGGGTTTTAGGGTATAGGGGTATTTTTAGGGTTCAGGGGTAGGTTTGGGTTTTAGGGTATATGGGTATTTTAAGGGTTCAGGGCTAGGTTTGGATTTTGGGGTACAGGGGTATTTTTAGGGTTCAGGGCTAGGTTTGGGTTTTGGGGTACAGGGGTATTTTAGGGTTCAGGGGTAGGTTTGGGTTTTGGGGTACAGGGTTATTTTTAGGGTTCAGGGCTAGGTTTGGGTTTTGGGGTTCAGGGGTATTTTTAGGGTTCAGGGGTAGGTTTGGGTTTTGGGGTACAGGGGTATTTTAAGGGTTCAGGGCTAGGTTTGGGTTTTGGGGTACAGGAGTATTTTAGGGTTCAGGGGTCGGTTTGGGTTTTGGGGTACAGTGGTATTTTTAGGGTTCAGGGATAGGTTTGGGTTTTGGGGTACAGGGGTATTTTTAGGGTTCAGGAGTAGGCTTGGGTTTTGAGGTACAGGGGTATTTATAGGGTTCAGGGCTAGGTTTGGGTTTTGGGGTACAGGGGTATTTTTAGGGTTTAGGGATAGGTTTTGGTTTTGGGGTACAGGGTATATTTACAGGGGTAAGATGGGTTAGTGTTTAAGGGTATTTGGGTATTTTAAGGAGTTAATGTTAATGTTAATGTTAGTTGGAATTTGTTAAGCGCTCGTACGCCCGAAGGCTTCATGGCGCTACAGGAGGAACCAGGCAAGGCAGTCAATGAATGAAGCTGTGCTATCAGTAATGAGCTTGAGAAAAAAGCCAAGTTTTCAGGGATTGTCTAAAGTTGAGGATGTTATCATTCAGCTTTATATGGAGGGGAAGAGAATTCCAAAGAGCAGCAGCAAGGTGGTCGAAACAGCTACCTCCGAGGCGCTTCCTTTTGAATGGAGGTACAATCAGGAGTGATTTATAGGTGGATCGAAGGTGACGGGAGGGGCAGTATTTTTTGAATAAATCTCTGATAAATGAAGGGCCAGAATCATTCAGAGACCTGAACAGAATACACCCGGCATTAAACTTAATAACCAACTCAATCTTCATTCTCAAATTACTTCTGTGGTTTCTTCTTGCTTTTTTATTCTTCGAACTATCCGCTCTGTCTCTCGTTTTTTTTCTCCTCTCGCACTTAAGCTAATCATGTCCGCTCTGGTTATTTCCCGGCTGGACTACGCCAATGCCCTCTACAACGGCATCCCAGCGTATAGCCTGCGGAAGCTCCAGCTGGTTCAAAACCAGGCGGCCAGATTGGTGTATGGCCTCCCCCGATCCTGTCACTCTACTCCCCTGCTGAAAGCACTACATTGGCTACCTGTGAGGGAGCGTTCCCTCTTTAAAACCGGATGTATGGTCTTTCAGGCGCGCCAAGGGACTGCCCCGGCCTTCATCTCCTCCTTACTTAAAGAGTACATCCCTGTCCGCGAGCTTCGGTCATCCACACAATCACTCCTTCAGGTTCCCCGGTACAGACGCAAGAAATGGGGTGGAGCCAATTTCTCTTTTTTGGCACCCTCCTTTTGGAATTCCCTTCCTGATCACTTGCGCCTGGCCACACATTACTCTTCCTTTCGCAAAGATCTTAAGACCCTCCTTTTTACCCAGGCCTTTCTTAATATAAACTGATCTTTTTTACTCTCTATTAGTCCTGGATTTTTACTGCTAATTGAGCCTCCAAAGCGCCAAGAAACCGCATGGTGTACGCCGCGCTATATAAATATTTTAAATTCAAATTCAAATTCAAAGGCCACACGTTGCTCGACTGGCAGCCAGTGTAGCTGCTTAAGGCCAGATCTGATGGATTGCCTCCTGGGTATATTCAGAAGGAGCCTGGCGGCTTGGTTCTGAACAAGCTGGAGACGTTTAAGCTCTCCAGTTTGGAGGCCAAGATAAAGGCTGTTAGAAAAGTCCAGCCTGGACAGAACCAAGGAGAGGACAATCTGTGTGAGGGCTGCTGAAGAAAAGAAGCGAGCGATTTTTTTTATTTTCTTCAATTGGAAGATACTGGAAGATACCACCGCTCCAACCTGTCTTTTTAGCGAGAGATCCTCGCTGATGAAGATACCTAGGCTTTTAACCACGGATGACTTAGATGGAGGCGCTCCCATGTTAGTAGGCCAAAAGTTGGAATTCCAACTAAGTGAGCTCTGTCCGGGCAGGACCAACTCGGTCTTGCCCGGGTTGAGCTTCAGATGGAGAAGGAGTAAGGGTGGGGTATGAATATGGGGTATTTAAAGGGAGCAGGGTGGGATTAGCACACAATATGAGACATGGCATGAAGGGCGGAACGTACCACACGCCCCCAGCGTTTGTCACGCCCCCAGCACACGCCCACAGCCCAACGCAGACACGCCCACAAGGGACTACTTTGCTGGCACAGTTCTTTTACCTTTTAAATGTATATGGTGGGCGTCTGAATAGCCTATGTCCTTCTGCTGCAACTGCCCTTTCCAACGCTGTATTGGGTGTTGTGATTGGTGCTGTGGTCCCTGAGATTACCCGCCTCAAAGGTTTGGGCTCTCTCTTTATTATCTTAGTATAGATATATCTATCTATCTATCTATCTATCTATCTATCTATCTATCTATCTATCTATCTATCTATATATATATATATATATATATATATATATATATATATATATATATATATATATATATATATTTCCTCTAAAATGCCCTGAGCTTTACAGAGGTCACACGATGCAGCTCCTACCATCCGGTCTACAAACTGAGGCTGCTTGCAGTTTTTTGCATCCATTTCATTTTAAGGATTTCCTTTTCTGTTCCCTTAAGGATTCCCTTTTCTGTTCCCAACGCGTTTCGAGGCCAGCGCCTCTTCTTCATGGGGTGTTTCACAGAGACAATGAATCTTCGACTCACCTCAGAGACTACGTGAACCAGCATGCTTTTGTGCAACTCTTGTGTGTAACGCCCAAAGTGGGTGGTGTCCTTAATAAAACAACCAAAGAGACAACACTGGTGAGTCAGTCATTTCCCCTGTGAAACACCCCATGCAGAAGAGGCGCTGGCCTCGAAACGTGTTGGGAACAGAAAAGGGAATCCTTAAGGGAACAGAAAAGGAAATCCTTAAAATGAAATGGATGCAAAAAACTGCAAGCAGCCTCAGTTTGTAGACCGGATGGTAGAAGCTGCATCGTGTGACCTCTCCAAAGCTCAGGGCATTTGAGAGGAAATATATATATATATATATATATGTATATATATATATATATATATATATATATATATATATATTCACAGAAAAAAAACATAGGTTTCAGTGGTGTTATAGTTAGCTGGACGTTTCACTCGTCCAAAACCATAGACATTCTTCTGTTATAGTTTATTCTGCTAACTATAACTCGCGCACCCAGAATGCACGGCTGATGATGTCACATATTACATCATTCATGACATGGTCAGTGACATCAATGATGACATGTCTGATGACATCTCAAATGACATCACTGATGATATCACTGATGACATCATCCATGTGACAATCTGATACACCTCATCATACACTAGTATAACCTTTCATCACTCACTGTAAAATACCATATTTGAAACCATTAACACACCAATACCAGTTACTACATACCCACTCACTGATTCTTAAGTCTACACACACAACTACCCATTCAACAACAGAATCACTTATACATGCAGTCAATAATTAATAGAACACTATCAAATGCACTTATACACATATATAGACATTGACACATCAGAAGTCATCTTAGTCGGGTTATGCAGTCAACCTACTCACTCATGAAAAAAATTAATCACACTTACATTTACTCACTTACACAATTATACACACAACACCTCATTTATTCAAACACATATTAACTCATAGTTAATATGTTAAAAAATCACCATTACAATTATACACTCATTCATATAGTTACTCTCACAATCACTGACTCTTACATATACTTATTTATATACACCAACTCTCACATACAATGCCTTTTATTTTTTTACTTTGTTGAAGATGTACAACTAAAACATATATCCGCTCACCAACACACAATTGAAATGAGGGTTTTTATAGAGCGTGTGTATGCTGTGGCGTCTTAGCGCTTAACTATCAAAAATACAGAGTAGGGAGAAATGCAGCTAAAACAGCCAGGTTTTGAGATACCGCCTAAACTGAAGTAGATTATTTTGGGTTCTAAGATGCAGGGGCATAGAGTTCCATAGCTTCGGAGCTAAATATCGAAAGCTTCTACCGCCCCACTTCAGCGTCTTTATCCTTGGAACTATAAGTAAGGATGCTGAGGCGGAATGGAGAACTCTCTGTGGAGCATGACGCTCAACATATTGTCTGATATGTCCTGGTCCTTTTTCGTGCAGTGCCTTATGTAAAATACACAAGGGCTTGAATTGGATCCTAGCTAAGATAGGAAGCCAGTGCAGCTGCTCTCGAATTGTATGACTAATGGAACTGAATTTGGGTAGAATCAGTAGTAGTCGCGCAGCTGCATTCTGTAGAGTCTGCAGTTTATGTGTCACACTTTTTATGGCTCTAAGGTAGAGTGAGTTACAGTAATCGATTTTCGACTGAATCAGAGCTGTGACTACCCTTTTCCTGAGGCGCATAGGGATGAAAGGTAGGATTTTCCTAAGAATTTTCAGGGTATAGAAACAGGAAGAGGTAATGCTGTTGACCTGGTCTGATAGGGAAAGATGATCATCAGTTAGGACTCCGAGGTTTTTTACATTTTTTACGGGTTGAGGGGAAGATCCTGCTGTATCAGGCCACCAAGTGGAGTTCCGAAGTGAGAAGTCGCTGCCAAATGTTACTACCTCCGTCTTCCCGGTGTTCAACTTTAAGCAATTGCTTTGCATCCAATTGCTGATATGGCTCATGCATGAGTTGAAATGTGCTGCCACGTCCTCTGATATAGCAGTCAGTGAGTCGTCAGCTTATCATATGGCTGTAAAGCCAAAGGAGCGAATGAGCTTTGCCAGTGGGGCTACATATATGTTAAACAGGGTGGGCGAGAGTGCCGAGCCCTGAGGTACCCCATATGGTATCAAAAAGGAGGGAGATTTGTGCTCCTCTAACCACACAGTTTGTTGTCTATCGGCTTGGTAGGATTGAAGAAAATCTGCATCCCTATCTGTGATACCTATTTCTACCAGCCGCTGGAGAAGTATAAAGTGATCAACCGTGTCAAACCCGGCGGATAGATCAAGCAATATCAATATTGCCTTCCCGCCCTGATCCAGTTGTGCACGTAAGCTTTCAGTGGCTGCAATCAATGCAGACTTGGTGCTTTGTCGTGGCCTGAAGCCGTACTGTGCTTGGTCTAGTATATCGTTTGACTCTATAAAAGTTAGCAGTTCTTCATTTACTGTTCTTTCCAGAACTTTAGCGAGGAATTGTAAAGAAGTAATAGGCCGATAATTTGCCACTTCCGAGGGGTCCAAAGTCGGCTTTTTCAGAATAGGTTTTATAAGAGTGTTCTTCCAATACGTCGGGAAGTGTCCTTGATCTAGAATGTTATTCAGAAGGGATGTCAGGACCTTGGCAATGGCTTCCGGGGCCATATGAAAAACCATGGCTGGGCAAGGGTCCAAAGGGGAACCTGAATTAGTTGTCAAGATGAGTTTTTCAGCTTTTTCATGTGTGAGATGTCTAAACTTTTTTAAGAACACTTGTGTGTTTGATGCATCCGGCTTGCATTCAACTAGTCTAGTCTCATTTACGACAGTAGAAAATTTGTCGTATACTTTTACAACTTTATTGTGGAAAAAATTGGCAAGTTTGTTGCAAAACTGACTTGTTGATTTAAAAATGTTTAGTATTGGCAAGCTTGGATAGTTTAAAGACTGTCTAAAAAGTTCTAGGGTGGTGTTTTTGGAATTAACAACACAGAGGGGAGAGGGTCCTAGGGACAGTTTAACGACCCTACAATGCTACTATCTCTATATACAGTGTAACCTACCAAGAATAGCAAGGGGTCAAATATAATGCATTCCAAATTTTGTTAATAGGAAAGGGGAACCTCCTTCCTATCAAATGAAGAACTAGTGATGTGCTACTCCAGTCACACACGGGGCCTCCCTCTTTGTGAGAAGATTCCCATCAGTCACCACTCGGATCCGCCCTTCATCATCTGGGATCCTTCACACATGAAGGTAAGATGGCAAAGCCCACTGTGGACTGGCAGATGTTAAAGCCTAGACCTACATGTGGGACCCAGTGGTCAAGTTGTAAATGGTATTAATAAGGGTGACTGAAAGCAGTGCTCTAGATGTGAAATATATTGTGATGATGAGTGAATATAAGTGATTGTAAAATTAGGTAAAGAAGAGAAAAACTCTTTAATATGTTCTCTTCACTCCCAAAGTAATAAAAAGTGCGTAGTGGACTAAACAAATGACCACTATTGATGTAAAACGGTCAACATGTTTCTGTAGACTAGTTTGATCCAAATGGTATCATGCTGCTTCCTCAGGACCATGTAACGCTACTGCTTTGTGAGAAGAAAATATTATAAAAAGGTAAAATATCACCTGATTTACAGTGATAGCATCCTTCTCCTGACTGCAAAGTTCAGCGAGATTTGGATCCATTCCCAGAAGGACACACACAAATATAAAAAAAAGAAACGTGGAATGCATACAATTAAACGTGGATCACTGAAGAAGAAGAATTCATATAAACAGTGTCTCACACTTAGACTAATGTGTCGAATTATTGACATCAATCAACATCTATTTTAGATGCTCACTTACCCTTGTGGCAGGAGAGAAAAACCCCACCTCACCTGGCTGCAGCTCAGGTAAAACGGAGCACCGCTCTATATAGTGAGATTGGAAAAAAGGGGATTTAGGACACATAGAAGTGTCAGTTCATTCAAAAGCACAACCATCAAGCATTGGGTCACCTCACATATTCCCACTGTCAATCATAACAAATTTCTCTCATTTTCAAAGGAAATGGTGACATGCATACATGATTGGGCCCGCATCCATATGACCCAGATGTTTCATTGTATAATTGTTACTGGTATTATATGATGTCAGGCCACTGCTCGAATCTGCCCAGGCTCGTCAAGAGCTAGAGCCTCTGGTTAACACTATAAATATACCTAGGAGTCATTACGCTACTTTATAGTTGACACAGTTGTCCCACCATACACACAGATACCAACAAGGTTTCAGAAAACATATTTTATCGGAAGAGTGTTTTCGATGTTGGCAGGTAACCACTCTACAAACATAACTTTCGTATATGGTGAAAGCGGTGTCATCCCTTCTCAGTTAGCCCAGCAAGGTGTTTTTGGAAGCCATAATTTTCTTAGTGAAATAGGTAGATTTTGCCTCGTTGATAGCTTCCTTGTATTTAGCTAAGGCATTTCCATAGAGCTTTTTATCATATTCTAAGTATTCCTTTCTCCAGAGCCTTTCTTTGGCTCTGCAGATTTTTTTAAGGTCTTTTAACTTGGTGTTATACCAAAGTGGCCGAGGACAGTTTATTTTCGGCTCTTATACTAGTTTCAGGAGCTAGGCTTACCACGGCCTGTTCCAACCAACGACTGAGATGTATCGCAGCTTGGTCAGGATCGGTGTCCAAAATAGTGTTCTGTAATTGCATCGTGTTCTGGAGGTCAAGAGAATTTATTCGTGTCCAAGAACGTGACGCCTTTGGTGTGTTTGCGCCAAAACCTCTATTTAGGGGACCAGTTGTATGGACCTTAAAAAAGACTGCACTATGGTCCGTCCAAGGTAAGGATAGTGTCTTAGTAAAGTGTGTTTGTGGATGATTTGTAAAAATGCCATCCAGGGTGTGTTTACCTGTATGTGTAGGGTCCGTTACTAATAAATACTCAGGGCCGGATTCATCAAAGGGTTTTGCCCATTCTGTGTCTATGGGAAAATGTGTTCATGAATATGGCCCTCAGTCACCCAAACAACTGTTTCCACATGAACTCTTAAACCTTAACACCTAGTCAATCAACCATTCACACATCTATGCATAGTTACACACACCCCATCCAACCACACACAAACTCAGTGTCCCAAACAAATGCTCACCCAACTAATCAATAACTAATATACACACTCATGTAGTTAGTGACCAACTGATGCAGCATGTTATACAACAACAGAGACAGTGATGCACACATACACATAGTTTAGTTACTAATCCATGTATTAAGTGAGATACTTTGAATTACTCACTTAAACAGACAGTCAGACAGCTACTTAATCCTCCATCCAGACAGTTATATATCCACTCAATCTTCAATACAGATTGGCATATATATATATATATATATATATATATATATATATATATATATATATATATATATATATATATATATATATATATATATATATAATACATATTTACATTTCAAACTAAACCACATTCACTGGATGATGTCATCAGTGATGTCATTTGAGATGTCATCAGTGATGTCATCAGTGATGTCACTGACCATGTCATGAATGATGTAATATGTGACATCATCAGCAGTGCACTGCGGGTGCACGAGTTATAGTTAGCAGAACTAACCATAACAAAGGAATTTCTATGGTTTTGTAACACCCCTGAAACCTATGTTTTTTTCTGTGAATTTCTAAGGTTTTTTGGATGCTAATTTCTAACAATAACGTCACTGAAACCTATGGTTTTTTCAGTGAATATACATATATATATATATATATATATATATATATATATATATATATATATATATATATATATATATATATATATATATATATATATATATATATATATATATATATATATATATATATACCATGTAATGCACTTTAGGAGGTGTGGCCTATAGGGAAAACTAGCATTCAAAAATGACAGGCTGACTTATTCAATGGTGTGTGATCAAGAGTACTAGCTACTCGAAACGCGTCGCCAGGAAGGTTTTAAATAAAAGCAACATCTTGCCTGAAAAAAAAAAAAGCCAGGAAGGTTTTAAATAAAAGCAACATCTTGCCTGAAGCCGTGGGGTCTGTCTCCTTCTTTCGCCGCGCCGTTGGTGTGGAAGTCAGAGGATTTTCTTATATATATATATATATATATATATATATATATATATATATATATATATATATATACATTTGTCACGAAGATTTGGACATCGTGCCTGAATAAACATTGCACTGCAATACTTGTGGTCACGGCTCCTTTGTTGTTAACTCATCGTGAATGAGGCGAGTTCTCACATTGGTGACGGTGTGTGAGATATATATATATACATATATATAATCACTGAAAAAAACATAGGTTTCAGGGGTGTTATAGTTAGCGGGACCTTTCAATCATACAAAACCATTGAAATTCCTCCGTTACAGTTAGTTGTACTAACTATAACTCGCGCGCCCGCAATCCACTGCTAATGATGTCACATATTACATCATTCATGACATGGTCAGTGACATCCCCAATGACATCACTGATGACTTCTCAAATGACATCACTGATGACATCACTGATGACATCCAGTGACTGTGGTTTGGTTCTATATTTAAATATATATTATATATATAGCAATCTGCATTGAAGAATGAGTGGAAGTGGAAGTGTCTGGATGAAGGATTTACTAGCAGTGTGATTGACCGTTTAAGTGACTCATTTAAAGTGTATCACTAAATATATGGGATAGTGATTAAACTGTGTGAATATCTGTATCACTCTGAGTCTTGTTGTGTAAACTACTGCATGCTTTGGTTAGTAGCTATGTGAACGTCTATATTAGTTATTGATTAGTAAAGTGAGTATTTGTATGGGACAGTACATGTGTGTGTGTTTGAGTGGAAGGTGTGCGACTGTCCAAACATGTGTAAATAGTTGAGTTAGTAGGTATATGAGGTTAAGACTGCATGTGTAAACAGTTGTTTGGGTAAGAGAATCTCTTTATGGGAGTAGTGATGAGTAAATATATTTCTCAATGATACATGTCCAACAAAGTAGAAATATAAAAGGCAGTGTATGTGACAGTTGTTGCATATAAATAAGTATACATAAGATTCAGTGATTGTATGAGTGACTGTATGGATAACTGTATACTTGTAATAGTGATTTTATAACACACTAAGTATGAGTTACTATCTATATGAATGAATGAAGTGGTGTTTGTATAAGTGTGTAACTGAGTAAATGTAAGTATGATCAATTGTTTGTATAAGTAAGTAGGATGACTGTATATGTGAATAGGATGTATGCTGGTGTATAATGTTGATGTATGTGTATAAATATATTTGATGGTGTTCTATTGATCTTTGTCAGCATGTATGAGTGAATCTATAGGTAAATGTTTAGATGTGTGTGTAGATCTAGGAATCACTGAGTGGGTATTTAGAAAATTGTATTGGTGTGTCAATGGTTTCAAATATGGTACTCCATATTTTATAAGGAGTGTGGAGAGGTTATACTAGTGTATGATGAGGTGTATCAGATTGTCAAGTGGATGATGCCATCAGTGATGTCATCAGTGATGTCCCTGACCATGTCATGAATGATGTAATATGTGACATCATCAGCAGTCGATTGCGGGCGCGCGAGTTATAGTCAGTACAACTAACTATAACGGGGATGTATGACATTACAACGCATGCTTTTAAGACGCATGCCTTTACAACGCGGTTTTTACAACGAAAACCTTTACAACGCATAGCGCTTTGGGGTGCTGGATAGTGAATAGTTTAATTTACTATTCCAACTCCTGACCCCGTGGACACTAGGGAAGGTGTTGGATAGTAAATTAAACTTATTCCCTATCCTAGAGCGCCCCCCAGCGCAATGCGTTGTAATGGTTTGCGTTGTAAAAGTTGCGTCGTAAAGGCACTGCGTGGTAAAAGTTGCGTTGTAAAGGATGTTTCCCCTATAACAGAGGAATTTCAATGGTTTTGTACGAGTGAAATGTCCAGCTAACTATAACATCCCTAAAACCTATAGTTTTTTCAGTGAATTTCTAAGGTTTTTTAAATGCTAATTCCTAGCTATAACATGTCTGAAACCTATGGTTTTTTCAGTGAATTTCAAAGGTTTTGTAAATGACAATTTTTAAATGTATTAATTGTTATATTTGTTAGGGTTCGGGGGCGAAGAAGGAGACCTTGAGCTGTGTTCAGGGTTGGACCACAGACATGAGAGGCGCACTTTTCACACACTCCCTTAGCCGTCTAAAGGAACGCCTCGCACGTTGCTTGACGCTTGGCTTACTGACTCGTTCCGTGACCACGCCCCTTCCTTACTTCCGCATTGTTCCCTGTTTGGCGCAGCTTCTTCGGCGTCTCCGTGTTTGGTGTATCGTTGCCCTGCTTATCGACTCAGCCTTCCTCGGAGTCGGATTCGTTCAGGGTGGTTTAGCGGTATTTCCTTTGGCAGCATCCTCCTTAGCTGCATTTTCTTTCCCAGCCTTGTTGTTACATGCCTCATTTCCTTAACACGTGTGCTGCCTATTGGTACTGTGTGAACGGCTGTTTTGCACTGTTACCGTTCTGCACACAGCTTGTGTATATCCTCACCCTTTCCTCGAGTGTGTAGTTGTTCCGCTCCATTTAGCCCTGTGGAGCCGGACGGCACACCTCTTGAGTGTGTGTCTGCTCCGCCCTACATTGGCGGGAAGGGCCGGTCGGAACACCTCAAACCCCTGTTCTTTGATCCCCTTAGTTTGGCTATTTCCCTTGCCTTCGGCTTTATCGCACGGACTTCATTTTGATTAACCACTATCCCCGTTGTGTTGCCTATCCACCTCATTTCTCCTTGTATGAATGGTGAATGAATGTTTGCCAGTGCTATCTCAGCCCGGGACCTCTTTTAGGGTGCTGATTTCCTATCCCCCGTTCCAGCCATACTTAAACAGTTAACCCCGGTATATTTGGTGACACCCTTATTAAGGAGTCTTCTAGAAGAACTCGGGTGAGTGTGAGACGATACTGAACACAGATCAATGTAATATATGTCCTAGAATTGTATAGCGTTATATGGTCGTTACTGTTTTTCCTTCTAGCATCTGCATTTCCTGGCTGCACGTCTACACGACCTCCTTCCTCATCCTATGGGGAGAGTGGTGGACACTCCTTGGTTTTATTCCCCCATACTTTTTGAGAGCAGTGTCTCAGAGTGAGTTTCACCTTTCCATTTTGAGAGCTGCTTTTCGGAAGTTGGGGGTATTTATCTTCGCTCCTGTGGAGTCTGGCGACTGTTCCTGACATATTTATTTTTTTGATACTGATTTACTCCAATTTTTTAAACTAATTATTTTTAGATATTTTCTTTTTTAAATGACATTATAATTACATTATACGTTACTTTACAAAATATACTTTCTCAGAATGAATTACTTTAGTTTAAATACTTTGCAAATAGGCAATAGTCGTTTAAGTACAGTATTTACAGTTATTGCAATGGGCAACACAATTTCAAATACAATGCAACATTGAGCTCATGGGAAATTTCTAGTTAAATGCAATTAGTTACTTTATGGATTACTTTTCTAACCACAGGACTGGATCCTAGACTCAGTCCTGGGACATGTCCTGTAAACAGTGGAGTAAAAGCGTTTTGGTTACAGTAGTGATTTTTAAGGAATATTATTGTATTTTAAAAGTTGACACAGACACTTTTTCACATAATCACCAATGTTATCCTACGGGAGGAAATTCACTTAGCAGGTAAGTAGTTTTATTGTTACTTTTTCTTACTCAGTGGTGGATCCTGAATCCAGCACTGGTGCATCTCCTGTAAACAGTTGAAAGAATGTGTTTAAGTCATACAGGCGATTTTTAAGGAATATTTGTAGTTTGTGAAAATCGACACTTGGAAACTTTTCTGGTGAAAACCAGACAATGGATTCCTATGGAAGGAAATACAAGTTACTGGTAAGTACGGTTAGAATTACTTTCTGGGTCAGTGCTGGGCTAAACGATGCAGCTCTGGGTTCTCTCCTGAGGTGAGTAAATCGGAATTTGTTGTTCGGATGATTTTAGGTGAATATTTTAAGGTTCAAAAACTCTAAGAAGAATTTCCAAGTGAAACCAGTCAATGTTAGCCTACGGAAGGAAATTCAAGTTACTGGTAAGTACGGTTGGAAATACTTTTCAGGATCAGTACAGGGCTCAAAGATACAGCACTGAGGTCTCTCCTGATAACAGGTGAGTAAATCAGAATCTGTAGTTTGGCTGATTTTACTTGAGTCCAGTAGATATAGAGCCACTTTCCTACACCATACCCTCCCTTCACCACTGTGTCACGAAAACTTTGACTCTGGGCAGAATTTTAGCAGCATCAGGGCCGGGCTGTGCTCCGCTCGAATCCACGGGCCGGGCATCGCTCCGCCTTCCCCCTCGGCCGGGCTTGGCTCCACCGAGCCCCCTCTTCACCGGACTAC
Source organism: Lissotriton vulgaris (assembly GCF_964263255.1). Lineage (NCBI taxonomy): Eukaryota > Metazoa > Chordata > Amphibia > Caudata > Salamandridae > Lissotriton > Lissotriton vulgaris. The sequence goes on along the minus strand of NW_028249667.1, from coordinate 268,270 downwards.
AATTCCCATCAGCCCTACCTGCGGCAAGGACGCCGCCTCCATCTGTGCGTGGCGCCAGGAGGCGTTTAAAGGTCGGACCGGGGCCGAGGACCCGGTGTCACGAAAACTTTGACTCTGGGCAGAATTTTAGCAGCATCAGGGCCGGGCTGTGCTCCGCTCGAATCCACGGGCCGGGCATCGCTCCGCCTTCCCCCTCGGCCGGGCTTGGCTCCGCCGAGCCCCCTCTTCACCGGACTACAATTCCCATCAGCCCTACCTGCGGCAAGGACGCCGCCTCCATCTGTGCGTGGCGCCAGGAGGCGTTTAAAGGTCGGACCGGGGCCGAGGACCCGGTGTCACGAAAACTTTGACTCTGGGCAGAATTTTAGCAGCATCAGGGCCGGGCTATGCTCCGCTCGAATCCACGGGCCGGGCTATGCTCTGCCTTCCCCCTCGGCCGGGCTTGGCTCCGCCGAGCCCCCTCTTCACCGGACTACAATTCCCATCAGCCCTACCTGCGGCAAGGACGCCGCCTCCATCTGTGCGTGGCGCCAGGAGGCGTTTAAAGGTCCGACCGGTACCTCGTCCCGCGGGACGCGCGCGGGAGCGCGCCGGGAGAAGCCCGGGAGAAGGGCGGGCCGTCTGTGGCCGTCCGGGGCTGGCCAAGGCTGGGCTGGGACACCCCCCTGTCATCTGCTACTCCTGGCTGTAAGGGTTGGACTTTATCAGGTATAGTGTGTCGCTATACCCCCACTGTTACCATCAATGTCCACACGCTCGGGGAAAATCTTGAGGGGAGGGGGAGAGGTGGGGCCTAGTACTATTATAGGAACTATTGACCAGTTCATCACACGGGTAGCTGCAGTTATTGAGAAAGAGATTGTAATGACAGAGCGCCGCCTTTCACAAGAACAGCTCCCGCCCAAGCGCTCTTCTCTGGGCTTATTAGCTCAGGTTAAGTCACCAGTATGCAGCTCAGTTCCCCTCTACCCCACCCCCTCTACATCTGATCAGCTACGAATTGCTTCTCTGAGGGACAGTATTGATAAGCTGGAGAACCTGGTAGCACAATCCATTCCCGCTCCAGTAGTTGGTAGTGGACTGGACTTGTGTTCCTAGGATGTCCCAGCCCCCTCACCATGCACGGTATCCGCTCCAAGTGGTTCTGGTTCTCCACACCCATTGGCCTTACCGGTGTTGGAAACCAAGAACCCCTCTCGTGCCAAAAGGAAAAGGATTGCTAGCCCGCGTAAAGGTAGCTTCTTCAAATTATATAAGAGACCAAAGAAGCTTGGAAGTAGGGGTACAGGAAACACAATGGGGGAGGGTTTAGCTACGGATAACAACGTTAGTGAAAAAAGGGGCCACCATCTCGGTACCAAAGTTAAGGAAGCATGTGTAGCCCCCCCTCCTAATTGCCAACTGGCTGCTAGCCATGATCCGATAACACTGGCACAAATTGAAAACATGATGAAAACACTACTGTCCCCGATAGCTGACAGAATAAAGGGGTTAGGGGAAAGAGTGGACAGGTTTGAACAGGCAACCCTGGACAACTTTATTTATTTGAAAACCCTCATTAAATTGCATTCTAGGAAGAGGGAGGATGGACAGGGAGGGGTAGTTGGCAACTGGGTGATCCCGGATTCCCCGCAGATAATTCCCACAACAACATCCACAGCAAATACAGCTATTCTGCAGGCGCCTGAAAATGCTCCTGCAGTATGCATTGTGGATACCCCAGTGAGCACTACCCTGATTGCCCATGCACCTATGAGTATCCCCAAACCCCCTGAAGTACAGGCGATGAAGTCTAGTAAGGCCAAGCCGCCGGGAGGGAAGGGCTCTGGTAATATCACGAGCACATCGAAGGGGAAGGGTTCTGGCAAGGGTCCTGATCGGGCCCGTCCAGTCCCAACCTCCACCAGTATATCTAGGGCCACTCATCCTGAAGTTTTTGTGCCAAAAACTGCCCCAAAGTGTCCACCGGTTAATCTGCCCCCTGATTGCCATCCGTATGTCACCATCCTTACAAATGTACCAATCTTGAAGGATGGACAATACGAATCTCACCAAGTACTCAAAAACAAAACCTTACACTGGTTAAAGACCAACAGACCACTTCCTAGGGGTGTTGACGGGCTGATCCTGGGAGTAAGAAGAGTAGGGTGGGTGGGTTATGGCAAAAAGCAATTTGAAGGGGATTGTGTGATAGTTAATATCAAAGACCTACTTCTACCCAAGGCCTGCTGCAATCTCCATTTGCCCATATCCTGGCAGGGGCTGGAGTAATAGTCCTCCTTATCTTGATAATCCTGTTGGTCCCCAGTTTCACCCATGTGCTCCGTGGCCTGGGTTTGACTGGAGCCCTCCAGGATATTGAACCGATGTCCATCATGGGGAGGCTACCCGGGCACAGAGTACGAGTGTAGTTGGCACAGCCCTTAAGTTACCAGTAGTCCGCGACATCCCGGTCGTCCGCCCGATGGCCCCTATTATTGTACTTGGAGATAACACGTCCCATGGGAGATCAAGCAGGGGCAGTGGAATAGGAACTCTGGATCAGTTGGAGGGCGGAGATGGTCCCGTATTCCGCGGCGAGAGAGCTGTGGCGGATCCAGTCCTTACGATTTGCAGCTGGAACGTCCTGGGTATTGATAGGAAGTTGGGCCTGCCGGATTGGAAAACCCTCGTGGAGGGTTACTCCATCTGTATCTTCCAGGAAACCTGGTGCAGGGAGCCTCGTCACAAGGTGGGATACTCAACCCACTTTGTCCCAGCTGTTCCCCCGGTGGCAGGGAAGGGACGACCTTCGGGTGGTCCCCTTATCTGGGTTGAGATTTCCTTAGAGTGTAAGGTGGAGGAGCATCCCACTAACTTTCCCGACCTCCTTAACATCACCTTAAGGGACTCTAGGGGTGTCCTGCTTTTGGACATCTTTAACATCTACGCTAGAGGAACGAAGGGTGGCACACAATCGGCCACCATTGCTCTCTTGGAAGGACTGCTTAGGCAGCGCGCCCCTAAATCCCATATCTTGGTGGTGGGTGACCTCAATTTCACGTTCGAGCCCCTTGATACGGATGATGTATTAGGCACAGATGAGGAGGATTCATGGCGGGGGATCCCCGCTCTGGCCTTGCCCCCCATCAAGAGGTGGACTCAAGTGTCTCTACAGATTAACTCCCTCAATATGGAATTTGACATGAGGGCAGTCAATGGAAGGTCCAAATCAGATTTGAAAGGGGCCCACACCTACAATAGGCCAAATCATACATCTAGAATAGATTATATTCTTTTCGATGTACGTTTATGGGGTGATCTAAGGGATATGGAGATCATGTCGACAATTGAGAGTGATCACAATCTCCTCTCTCTTGTCCTCTCTCCCCAGTGGCTTAAGGGAAGGGAGAAAGCCCTCCCCCATATGGCCCCCAACCCCCAGGCAGTCACTATTTCTAACTGTGGCCGACGGTTGAAGTGGGCTAAATTTACCTTATCCCCAGAGAAAGTGGCAGCCGTAGGGTCTCTCCTGCTTGCAGCCTCAAATAAACTAGATTTGTCTTCCCGAGTGTCTGAGGAGGTCTCGTTGACCTTCTGTAACCTAACCAGGGAATTAAGTAATGTATTTGTTCTCCCTGGTAGGTGTTTGGGAGCTAACATCAGGGTGTGACCGCCATCCAAACAGGGATGGTACACAAAAAAATGCAGGGCTATGAAAAAAGCCTTGGTGGGAGCAGTTAAATCTAAATCTCAAGTAGCTACCAGGCTTGCAAGGAAGGATTATTATCGGACCTTGAAGGCAGCGAAAAAGGAGTGGGAGGAGACGTTTTGGGTGGACCTCTTGGCAGCTAGCATAGGAAGGGACGCCAGGGGTTTCTGGAGCCTGGTCAGGAACAGGGATAGGCCAGTTGCCACGTTGGTCACTTGTAACATTCCAGCCCAGAGTTGGTATAACCACTTTGAGGCCCTCTATTCCCTGCCTGGCGGGGCCAACAGCGATTCTTTATCCCCGGTGGTCGAGGCAATGGTTGGCCTCCCCGATGCCTTCACCGCCAGGGAGGTTGAAGCCGTAATAAAGACCCTGGTCCCATTAAAAGCTGCAGGACCAGATGGGATTCCTGGTGACCTGCTACGAGCCTACCCCAAAGAATGGGGCCAGTTGGTTGCTTCCCTATTGAACGCAATTCTGGGGGGAGGTCTTGTACCTGATTCTTGGAAAGGGGCGGAGGTTGTCCCAATATTCAAAAAGGGATGTCGGGACAGCCCTGCCAACTATAGGCCCATAAGCCTTATTGACTCCTCCCAGAAGGTGGCAGGGAAGGCGATCCTGGGGAGGCTTCTCCAATGGGTAGATGACAATAAGATCCTGTCAAACCTCCAGGCGGGCTTCCGGGCGAGAACTGGAACTATTGAACAGGCCTTCAGATTAATGCTCCTACACTGTAAGGTGGTGGTGCTGGGCAAGGGCAGTCTTTACTTGGCCTTTATAGACCTGAAGAATGCCTTTGACCTGGTACCTAGGGAGGAATTGTGGAGGGTCTTGCAGAACATGGGGTTGCCCCCCTACATCTTGTCGCTCCTAATTAAATGACACTCAGGGAATTATGCGCAGGTGCATTGGGGTACGGGGGGGAAAAGACTGATAGTGTGCAGGGGTGTCCGCCAGGGATGTGTGCTAGCCCCACCCTATTCTCTTTGTATGTGAATGGGTTGGTAGAGTACTTACAAAAAGAACCGGCCGATGCACCCTCCCTGGCGGGCATCCGGATCCCTACTCTGCTTTTTGAGGATGATACTCTCCTCATTTTGAAGACCCCCCAAGGTCTGCAAAAGCTTCTCGACCGCTTCCAGGAGTTCTTTTCCTTGAGGGGACTGGTGATCAATATTGATAAGACCAAATATCTGGTCATGAATCCCCCCAGGAAACTAGGGCGTCCACCGGTCCTGAATGACTGTCCATTGGAGAAGGTAGCAGAGTTCGACTACCTGGGAATCCGGCTTAGTGACTCCATGAGCTGGACTCCGCATATTAATAAAATGCTTCTCAGCCATGAAAGGGTGGGCGGTGCGTTACTTAGGGAACACTGCTCTTCCCCCAAACATTGTATGGCCCCTGTTATTGATATTTATAAAGCTAGAGGGGTCTCCGCTGCACTATATGGGGCAGAGCTGTGGGGCACTTGTAATTTGGAGGTATTAGCCAAAGTGAAGAGCAAATGTTTGAAAGACCTAATGGCTCTCCCCTTGAGCACACCCACAGTTTCCGTACTACTGGACCTGGGATGTAGATCGATCGCGGATCAGGCACGACTACGGCCCCTGTTGTTGTGGGCTCGTTTGTGGAGGGTCCCCGAACTTGCCTCATCCGCTGAGGGCCCGTCTGAGGTAATGGCCATAGGGGGTTGGCACAGGGTAAAGTGGTTGAGGGATGTCAAAAGCCTTTTGGGGGAGCTGGAATTGGGCGAAGCATGGGTCACTCGCTCTGCCCCACCCAAAGCCACCCTGAAGAAACTGTACTGGGACTGGGTCTCTTTCAAACTCATTAGCAACCCACGACACTGCAATTCCACCGCATGTTTCCTACGAATCAAAGACGTGGTGGCTTACGAACTCTATCTTGATTTGGTTTCCATCGCATTTGATAGGGCCCTGTACTTTAGGTTTAGGGTGGGTACCCTACCAGTAGGCTATTTGATATCGAGATGGAAATCGACCTCCCAGCACTCCCCCTATTGCGCCCTATGTCCCATGAGGGTGGAGACGGTTGCTCACATCCTTTTTGAGTGTGCAGACTACTGTAACCCAAGAAAGCGTTGGCTCAAACCAATGTGCAGATCATTTGGCACCCGCCAATATTCAGTGGCCCTACGCATTCTACTAACAGACACTTCCGCCCTTGTAGTTTGTGGTGTCTCAAAATGTTTAAAATGGTCTTGGTTGATCCGGTCAAATAGGCTTTCTGTATCAATTTAATTCTTTTTTAACTGTACATATCCCTATGTTTTATTGTCCTTTTTATATTTTTGGATGTATTGTTATGTACATTTTGGGAACGCCTTTTTTAAAATATTTATTGTATGTACTGCTTTTAAGATATTTTTATGTATCGAAATAAAGCATATCAACAAACCAACCAACCAGTTGAAAGAATGTGTTTAAGTCATACAGGCGATTTTTAAGGAATATTTGTAGTTTGTGAAAATCGACACTTGGAAACTTTTCTGGTGAAAACCAGACAATGGATTCCTATGGAAGGAAATACAAGTTACTGGTAAGTACGGTTAGAATTACTTTCTGGGTCAGTGCTGGGCTAAACGATGCAGCTCTGGGTTCTCTCCTGAGGTGAGTAAATCGGAATTTGTTGTTCGGATGATTTTAGGTGAATATTTTAAGGTTCAAAAACTCTATACTTAGAAGAATTTCCAAGTAAAACCAGTCAATGTTAGCCTACGGTATACACCTGTTACAACGCATCTTTTACAACTACCTACTGTTACAACGCAACTTTTACAACGCATACCATTACAACGCATTGCGCTGGGGGGCGCTCTAGGATAGGGAATAAGTATAATTTACTATCCAACACCTTCCCTAGTGTCCACGGGGACTGGAGTTAGAATAGTAAATTATACTTACCACTATCCAGCACCTCAAAGCGCTATGCGTTGTAATGGTATGCGTTGTAATGGTCGCGTTGTAACAGTAGGTAGTCGTAATGGTATGCGTTGTAACATGGTACATCCTTAGCCTACGGAAGGAAATTCAAGAAACTGGTAAGTACGGTTAGAATTACTTTTCAGGATCAGTACTGGGCTCAAAGATGCAGCACTGAGGTCTCTCCTGATAACAGGAGAGTAAATCGGAATTTGTAGTTCGGCTGATTTTACTTGAGTCCAGTAGATATAGAGCCACTTTCCTACACCATACCCTCCCTTCACCACTGTGCAAACACGCCCTGTGGTGTATTTTAAGTTGGGGAAATTATTCCCCTTCAATCCTGAGGGTCCCTAGAGTCCAACTAGCCCACTAGGTACATCCAGTAAGCACCACAGAGCTGCTTAGCAGAGAGGTGTAAAAAAGGGCACAGCCTGCACCTCCTCTTTGCAACGTAGCGCAGTGGCGCTTCCTGGAAGCACCTAGTGGGCTACTTGGCCCCCATGGTCCCTCAGGATTGAAGGGTGTTTTTTTCCCCAACTTAAAACGCGCTACAGGGCGAGTTTGCACACATCACCTCAGGCCCTGTCCCCTCTCTTCACCACTGTGTAAATGATCCCTGTGGCCATTCTAAATTGAGAGATTACGTCCCCTTGAATTCTAAGGGTCCCTAGGGTCAAACTAGCCCACTACGAACCTCCAATAAGTGCCACAGAGCTTCGTTGCAGGCAGGTGTAAAAAGGGGCGTGGTCTCTGAACACCTGTCTGCAACGCAGCTCCCTGACTCATTCTGGAGATACCTGTTGGGCTATTTGGCCCTCAGGGACCCTCAGTATTGAAAGAGAATTAATTCCCTAACTTAAAACACGCCATAGGGTGTGTTTGCACAATGGTGAAGGAAGGGGGCGTGGCCTGAGGTAACATGTTTGCAAACACGCCCTGTGGCTCGTTTTAAGTTAGAGAATCAATTCCTCCTCAATCCTGTGGGTCCCTGGGGGCCAACTAGCGTACCAGGTACCTCCAGTATGTGCCCGGGGGCTGCGTTCCAGAGATGCGTTTAGAGGCCACGCCCCTTTTTACAACACTCTGCAACGCAGCTCCGTGGCTCTTACTGGAGGTACCTGGTGGGCTAGTTGGCCCCAAGGGACACTCAGGATTGACAAGGAATTAATTCCCCAACTTAAACCGCAGGATGTGTTTGCACACATGTGAACTCAAGTGCCGCCCCCTCCTTTCACCACTGTGCAAACGCGCCCCGTGGCACGTTTTAAGTTGGAGGATTAACTCCCCTTGAATACTGAGGGTCTCTGGGGTACAACTGGCCCACCAGCTACCTCCAGTAAGCGCCACAGAGCTGCTTTGCAGAGAGGTGTAAAAAGGGGAGTGGCCTCCGAACACCTCTCTGCAACACAGCCCCCTGGCGCATACTGGAGGTTTCTGGTGGGCTAGTTGGCCCCCAGAGACCCCCAGTATTCAAGGGAAATTTGTTCCCCCTCTGCAAACATGCCAGGGGGGTGTGTTTGCAGAGTGTTACAAGAAGGGGGCGTGGCCTCTAGCACAATGCCGGTCTTTTTCTTTTTTTTTTTTGGTTTAAGAAGGGGTCTGTGTGGCACCCCTAATTTTCATAATACTTTGGCCCTGGGAACCCCATCCCCCAGGGCCTGCCCCCTAATGAATTAAAAATAAAAAAAAAAACGGGAAGGGGGCCACAGGGTCCCTCTTCTGAGACCATAATCGGCCAAAGGGGACCCCATCCCCCGGGGCGGGCCCTTTATTATTAATTTTTTTCCATATAGGAGGGGGGCTGCCTTGCCCCCCTCCTTAGGCTATTTATGGCCCCGGGGACCCCATACCCCAGGGCCGGCCTTTTTTTTTTTAATTTATTTTTTTAAATAATTTTGGGGGGGCGTGGCCCCCCCTCCCGGGCCACTTGTAGCCCCGGGGACTCCATCCCCTGGGGCAGGCCCTCTCCGTTGGGGACCGTGGGGGGGTCCCCAATCCCCCCACGGTTCCGCCAGCTCCTCGCCTCCTGCGGGAGCCGGCATTGCTTTTCCACTCTTTGCTTTGCTATTTGGAAGAGAGAGCAGGTTTCCATCTCTCTCTTCCAACTAGCAAAGCAGTTTGCTATGACAAGGCGGGAGCCACGAGGCTCCCACCCTGCCATAGCAAACTACAGTGTCCGCGGGGTGGGTACTCCGAGACACTGCAGGAGCTGTCCCTGGGGGGTGGTGGTCCCCAGGGCCAGAACAAGGCTCAAGGAGGGGGGCCGTGCAGCCCCCCTCTCATGTTTTACAAAGCCCCTGGGGTGTGGTGGTCCCCAGGACTGGGGAGTCTGTCATGGATCCCCCCAATTAGAATCCTTAGTGCCCCGGGGAGGTGGCGGTCCCTGGGGCATGAGGGGGGGCTTATGCCCCCCCCACACAGGGTATGTTTTCTTTAAAGCCCCGGGGGTGGCGGTCCCTGGGGCTGCGGGGGGCTGTGTGCCCCCCGCAATGTTCATAAAGTCAAGCCCCAGGGGGGGTGGTCCCTGGGGCTAGGTGGGGCCTTAGAGGCCCACCACATTAAACTATTAAGCCCCGGGGTTGGTGGTCCGTGTGCCCCCACAAATATTCATACTTTGCCCCGGGGGGTGGCGGTCCCCGGGGCAGTGTGTGGGGGGATTGCCCGCCCACTTTATTTTTAACACGCCCCCGGGATTTGGCACCCCGGGGGCTAATTAGCATGCCCGCGCTTCATGTTGCTTTTGTTGATCGGCAGGATCCGCGTGCCAAGCGCGGATTTTGCCGATTTTTTTTAACTAAAAAAACATTTTTTGGGCCTTGGTGGTCCTTGTGGGACCCCCTGAGCAGGCCTAGGGGGTCAGGGTGTTCCTACCCTGCCCCCTTTCCGCGTTTTGCACATTGTTTATTATGTTTCTTGTGCCTCGGTTCTACCGAGGCACAAGAAACCTAATAAACCTAATAAACCTGCTCACCTGTTGTCATTGTTGTGTGTCCAAACACTACAGCCAGAAGGGTTCACAATTCAGATGGAGTTTTGATTGTCAGGATGGTGTACCCCTCATGGATTCCTTTTTTTTATTGCGCATTGTGATACGCGAGGTGGATGCGGCCATATTACCTGAGGTAGTGTGGAAGAACTGGTACATGTGGCGTCGTCGTTATCCTATTTATAGGTATGCAAAGTGGGCTGGGCTTGAGTACTCCAGGCCAGCGTAGGGGTGTGAATAATTATTCCGAGGACCTGGGCATTTTTCAGTTCCTGCCTGGCCAGAAAGTGTACTTATGTGTGTGTCCCTGTTGCAGTTTTGACGTCACATGATCCGCAATTTACGTTTATGTAGCATGTCCTGGAAGGGCGGCAACTAATAAGATGCTGTCCGAGAACATTGAATGGCCAACATCACATGTCGTTGTCAAGCAGTGAGGCTATGTCATACACAGTGATAACGCTCACTGCAGTCAAGCACTGGATGTCAAACATGAATCTGAATGTCTCACATATGACACACTACTGTACTGGTAACGCCTGACAACAGAGCATACTGCAACACAAATCTACACATTACTCTTTACTGTTTGTCACATGTAATCTAGGATGTGCACTCTGCCCATGGCTGATGATACCCCTTCAAGCCACCAATACCCAGGCCGAAAGGTAGCACAATAATGCACACACATACACACACACACACCAGGGGCATCATGTAACACACATTTGTTTTTTGATGTAACGTTTCAGATGCATGGCCAGCACACGTAGAAGGCTACTGTACAGACGATGAATATTGATCAAGATGATTGTTGCATGTTGTTTGTAGTATAAGATTTGTGCACACAGCAAAAAACTTTTTTAAAAAGCTCTCTAAGCAGAAGAAGTGCCTCTTATCAAACGCTGTAGAGAGAATGACTAAAATGGGTGGGGTCCTCCAACTGTTACAATGGGAAATGTTATGAACCAATCACATGCTTTTTTTTAAGGTCACATGGCAATCGCGCACCATGGGTGCAAGGAGGCCGCACCTGACCCGATTTTGAGAAAATATATTTACCATAATATAAGTTTCTTACAGTTAGAAATATATAAATGTTTATAATATTTTAGATTATCGCTTGCTCTCATATACACTTTAAACTTATTTAGATATAGTTTTGAGACATAAAAATAATGAGGGAATGGCATACCCGGCGCGACACCATACGTCTATGACTTAACACAGGGCCTGGCAGCATGCACTCGTCGCATACGGAATGCGCAGCGGGTGCAACCCCATACATACATGACGTAACGCGCTGCTTGGTACTGCATACCCGTCGCATACCAAAGTAGCAGCTGGCGCGACCTCATACGTATATGATGTAACGCAGGACGCGGTGCCACAAACCCATCAGATACGAAATGCGCATCATTTACGAGTTTAGCAATATGGCGCATAAGATTCACATGCTTGTGGAGCTTGGTACACTACTGGTACAGGACTCCAATTTCCTCAACAAAAAAAAAAAGATATACATATTTTTTTACACCATTTTTAAAGTATTAAAAAAAAGGACAATAGAGTTCCAAAATATTACAAAAAAAATAGAAAAAAGATAGGTTTTATAAATATGAAATGAAATCAACATTTTAAAAAATCATCGAAATTCACTGAAAAAACCATAGGTTTTACAGACGTTATAGTTATGAATTAGCATTTAAAAAAACTTTGAAATTTACTAAAAAACATAGGTTTAAGGACGTTATAGCTAGATGGACATTTGACTCATATAAAACCAGAGAAATTCGCCAGTTACAGTTAGTTGAGCTAACTATAACTTGTGCGCCCGCAATTCACTGCTGATGATGTCACATATTACATCACTCATGGTCAGTGACATCACTGATGACATCCCTGATGACATCTCAAATGACATCACTGATGACATCATCCATGGTATAATATAATGCACATACTGAAGCCCTAATATAACCTTTGATACACCCACTCTAAAATACAGACTACTATTTTTGAAACCATACACACAACAATGCCAGATGCTACATATCGCCCACTAATTCCTAGGTCTATACACACATCCAGTCACTTATACATGCAGTTACTCATCAATACAGTACTATAATATGCACTCATACACCTATACATACAGTCACATCATCAATAGAGTTACTCACACACCTAGTCAGCGATGCAAAGAATCAATCACATACCCATTTACTCATGTATACAGTTATACACACCAACACACCAACTCAGTTATTTATACACACACCACATCACTTATTTATGCAGATACTAACACATACTTACTGTCTTATACAAACACTGATACAAGCAGACACTCATTTATACACCCACTCTTCAAATAACTTACTCTCACGTATAGTCATTTATATACTCCAACACTCACAAAACATTAATGACAATGATTGTGACAGTGGCTGTATAGATGAGTGTGCACTTGTACCAGTGATTGTATAAGAGAGTATTTATGAGTTTCTTTCTGTTTGCATAAGTGATGTGTTGTGTGTATTTTCAGGTATAGGTTAGTAAATGGAAGTATGATTGATTATTTGCCTGACTCACTAGGTGTGTGAGTAACTCTGGTTGAGTGCTGGTGTGTGAGTGTCTGTGTAGGTGTATGAGTGCATATATTAGTGTTGTATTGATGAGTGACTGCATGCATGAGTGATTGTATGGCTGAACTAGGGGTTGCATGTGTAGACCTAACAACCAGTGACTAGATATGTAGTAAGTGGCATTGGTGTGTCTATGGTTTCGAAAATGGTATTCTGTATTTTGGAGACAGTGTATCAAAGGTTATATTAGGGCGTGAGAAGGTGCACGAGATTGTCACATGGATGATGTCATCAGTGATGCAATCAGTGATGTCATTTGAGATGTCATCAGTGATGTCATCAATGATGTCACTGACCATGTCATGAGTGATGTAATATGTGACATCATCAGCAGTGCATTGCGGGCGCGCAAGTTATAGTTAGCTCAACTAACTATAACTATTGAATATCTCTGGTTCTATATGAGTCAAATGTCCAACTAACTACAACGTCCCTGAAACCTATGTTTTTTTTGTGAATTTAAAAGGTTTTTTAATGTTAATTCCTAACTATATGTAAGCAATTTGTACTTCTAAAGATTATATGTATTTATAAATAGCTTTCAGCCAACAACTCATAATTAGGGGTGACTGACAAATTCCGCTCCGTCGGTGGAGTTCGTGGATATCTGCCCACTCCGTGCCGCAAAACTCCACGAAGTGCCACAGAATGAAGGTTTTCCCTTCGCACGGAGAGAAAAAAATCATACGCTAGACCACCTCCAGGCGAGCTTTCTCAATGCGGGCAGTCGCGGCAGGTCGCTACCTCGTTCGTTGAGAAAACTGCTAATAGTGTTGAGAAAGCCGCCGCTCAAGTAGAACATCTATTTGAGCAGCAGAAAGAAGCAGCGCCCTCTTGTGCTGCGCGTGTTGCCATTCGTGCTGATTTTACAGTGCGGGACAGGGTGTCTTACCGAATTGCGTTACTTGCTGAACTCTGAGAAGCATGGTGAAGTTTTTTCAGCCTACTCATGATACTTTGCACTCTGGAACATGCAGTTTCACATTTTCTATTATTCAGTTTGGTCTCCAGCTCTCAAGATGCAGGTGGTGTAGAGTTGCACAGGAAATGATACTAATGACCAGGGATATATATTTGATTCATTAAGGAATCAGTTTGTTGGTTAGTCTCGGAGTTATTTTACCCAATATGCCTCAGAAGATTTTGTGAGATTTTAAGAAATGTTTTTTGTCTTTCCTAAAACTTTTCTCCAAGCTTCACTGCACCCTGTGGGTTTAATACCCACACTCCTCACTTCACAAGAATGCATGAGAGGCATGCACTCTGATGGAGGGACTGACAACTTTTGGCCGCTTTTGGAATTAAATCCTGGCCTAGATCAAATTTAAACTAGGAGTCCCCCTCCCAGCCACACTAGAGTATGTGCTCCTGGTTCTGTGCTCCAACTCCTTGAACTATCAAACTTTGTTGGACTGCCAGGTGACCAGGAGCTAGCGGCATCTGCCAAGACAAGGATGGCGGAACCTTCACAGTAGCCATGTGGCACCTTGTACTGTGGAGCATCCCAGCAATGGAAAGACTGTCCAATGCCTTCCAGTGCTTAATTTGAACCTGTGGTTTCCGGTGCTCGGCACCAGCACTTAATTGTCAACACCTGTACTTGTGACAGCTGCCACATGGTGGCACTGTTAGTGTAATTTAGAGATGAGCACAACAACAGTTCTTTATTAATCAAATATAAATAAAAGACAACTAATACCTGTTGCCCAAGCCATTCTTTTAGCTCTAGAGGCCTCGAGCAGTCTGAATTATCACACTTGTAGCAGTGTGATGGTCAGTAGTTGTGCCGGTTCTGTTGTTGGCAGCCCTGGTGGGACCAATGGGTGGTGTGAGCTGTGGTGGCCTCCTGACAAGGGTCTGGCAGTTATTTTTTTTTACAAATTAAGCCCTGCCCTTGTCTAACACTAAAAACCTTGAAGCACTCTGGGGCTGAGTACCTAGCGGAGGGACCCCACCGCTATTTGTGTCTTAGGCCTTTACGAGCTCTTAGTTTGTTCAGCTAGTAATGCTTAATTGTTACTGCTGACTTACAGACCCAAAAATATGCATTTCCTTTGCATTTTGTCATTATAAGTCGATGCCTCTCATTCCTCCTCAATATAGATTACTCTGCATAGGACTCTCCAGGGAACATTTAAGTTGGGGAAGTTGTGATGAGGAGGGGGGGACACGGTATCTGGAGGCACTCACCGAGTCTGTACATTTTCCTATCAGCCAGTCCCTCCTATTGTGACCACGTATATCACATCTTGTTTAAAATGCCAACAAAAACGATGCAATGCAAAAAGAGTCTACCAAGAAAGGGTCGTTGGAAGGGTCGCCTAAAATGACCCTTGTTCTGCCAGAAAAACTACCCTGGTTAATGTGCCATTCGGCCAGCATTTCATTACGGCCTGACGGTGTAAAAAAATGTGAAATTCTGCAAAATCCGGTATCCTTTACTTTTTACAATCTACACTTTAAAAAATCAAATGCAAGAAACAATTATTTCAAACTATGATAAAAATGCCTAAACTAATAATAAATTGCTGTTTTTAAAGCAAACAGATGCAACATTGACAGATTCACTAAGAACACGTGGGATTTATACAAAACGTATTCAAGCCCTTCCAGGATCTTAAAATATTAACACATAAGTGCATCCGATTTGTCTCAGTAAATGATGATAGCCCTTTCCTAGAGTCTCAGAATGCCTGTGTCGCCACATAGTTTAAATGTGAGAAAGACGAGCCCCAGCAAAGACAGCGAACATGAAGTTTTGTTTTCGGACTGCTGTAAGCTGTACATATTGCAATGAAGGAGCGCTAATGAATACATTAAAAGAAAACAGAAATGTGGTCCCAAAACGTTGTAGCATTTCCACAAAGCAATGATTGCATGTTATCGGGTCAATGAACACACTGCTGATGCTTGGCACTCTATTTGCAACCCTACTCCCAGGCCTCTGCTCTGGGAGGGGAGGCGGCTGTCTATAGTCCTGCACTCTACTCCACATTGGGAAGCTCTAAGGGCCATATTCTCAAGAACGTGTGATAACCATCGCAAAAGTAACTTAATGGAACTTCCAACATTGCAGTCTATCGCATGAAAATTAAGACGTGATAACGAAACATTCTCAACACGGCGTCCCCATGCGATAGTCACCAGGTAACGTGTCAAATGTCCGCGTTAAAACCAACGCCACGCCGCAAAAATGCGAATCGTGAATGCAAAAAATCTTGCGATGAGGCCACTCGCGATACAAAAATCTGCAAAAACCAGCGACAGACCGGCAATTCACACGCGTCAGGCGGGAAAAATCACCATAAAAGTAGAAAACAAAAACACAAACAAATGCCAAACAGCAGCGAAGCACAATGGATGTTGCCGGAGCAAGTACCGAGGAGAATCAGAACCCTACAAGCCCCACGGAGGAACAGCCGGGGACCTCAGGGTCAGGGAAGGCCAAGGAGAAGAAGAGTAGGAAGAAGAGGTTCAGTCCGCAGGAAAACAGGATCCTGATAATGGAGGTGGTAGAACACCATCAACAACTGTTCGTCACCTCCACTGTGTCATTGGCAACAAAAAATGGTGAATGAAGTCGGAGTGCTGAAGAGGACAATGGGAGAGGTCCAGTGGCGCTGGAATGACCTCAAGCGCAAAACCAAGATGAAACTCGCAAACAACCGTAAGGCAGCAATGCAGACTGGAGGTGGCAGTCCTGAGCCACAGGAGGAGCTGGACGACATGGAGGAAACGGTGTCCACAGTCATCAGTCGGGAGATGGTGGCAGGAGTCGGGAACCGGACACTGCTCAACATGACCGGACACAACAGCACCGGGGTGAGTAACAACCAGGGACTGGAGGGACGCGGGGAGACGGGCACAATGGCACGCATGCACAATTAAGTAGAGCACATTTGCGGACAAACCAGGCCCCAGACCCCCAACTCCCACCAAGAGACCAATGTACCCAAGTATGCAACATCTACATAAGCACAGAGGTCAAAGGCACATCGCATGAAATAGAGAAGGGGCAGCACAAACAGAGGTGCAGGGGCCACTCTCCCAAATGCAGCACACACACATAACATGCAGAGCACATCAACATTGACAACAATGTGGCACAAACCGCAACACGTCTACAACAGAACACAGGACACAACTGGTGCCTACAGGGTGTAGACACTGGCCAATCACAAGTGGCATTGCAGGGAAATGTGAGTTGATAATGTACAAGTACAAAGACACACACACGTCTGTTGTTGAAATGTTCACTGACCCCCATCAAATAGGCAGCTCCTCCCAAACAGCCACGATGTACACAGTCATGCAGTCTGTATGTAAACATGGACAATGCAACAACATACATGTGAACACAATGTTAAACTGCATCTCCCCTTCACATTGCAGAGGGAGAATTAACACCTCCTGCAGAGCAGACCGTCCCTCTCTTCTCTAATGACGAAGAGGACCACCACAGCTTCAACTCCGACACCCTCCAGGAGTTAATTGACAGCCTCCGCAACACACCTTCAGGAGCAGGGCAGCCAAGCTGCAACGAGGACAGCCCACCCCCTGCACAGACCACACAGCATGCAGCACCCAAAACCAAGGCTGCCTCCTAGGACCCCCACCAAGACCACATAGCCTTCCAACTCCCTGTGTTTGGGTGCCAGGGGAGGCTGGCTGAACAGGTGTGGGGGGCTTCGACCACATGGCAGACAAACTAGATGCCATTTTTGGGTGTCTAAGTCCCATCTGGGACCACTCACAGGCCCTAACAGACATCCACAGTCCGCTCCATGCTCTCCAATGGACCATGGCTGACATCGCTGGAGCCCTGATTCAGAGACTAGAACAACTGTCCAGTCAGAGTGGCTCTAGCGATGTCAGCCGTGAGTTGGAACACATGCGGAGGTTAATGGAGACCATGGAGATTGCCAATGCAGAAAGTGCGGCTGCCACGGCTGCACACCAGCAAGTGGTAGCTGGGTTCCTGAATGACCTCAAAACCATCCTCATGGCATTGCTGCCACAAGGCCTGGCGCTGATGCATGCTGCTGCTACCACCACATCCGCATCTCTACCCCCTGAAGTGTCAGTGCCACACAGTGTGGCAGACATTCCACCTCCAGCCCCTGAGGTGTCAATGCCACAGAGAGCTGGAGACAGAACACAACCGCCCACACGTGAGGCACATGGGACAGCAGAGGACAAAGATGCGAATGAAACCTCCTTCGTAGTAAGAAGGACGCAGTAGCATTCATCTCCGCCATATGGCCGGTTTCAGCTTGGTACTGCCCTCTGCATCATCACCTTCCACTGTCCCCCGATGGACGCTGCAAAACTCACCTTGGACCTCGTCATGGACTGCCGTATTCTGTATGATCGCTCATGACACAGCACTCAGACTGCGGACTGAACACTTCCTCTTCCTTTGGACTTGTCATTCCCTGAAGGACTCTGACTGGCCATCCACGGACCAACACTGTAAAGTGGGGTTTGCATGTCCCTGTACTGCTCCAGATGCAACACTCCACTGAATGTGCATTAAACATTTATAATCACACAGATGTGTCATGTCCATGGTCTGTCAAGTGTGGTAGTATGGATGAATGTAGGGTCAGTGAATTCCTCTTTCGTCCATGTGGCTCATGTCGTTGGACTTGGGTCACAGCGTGACGCATTGCCGAATGTTGTACGGGTGGCGCCGATGCCACAACAGCGTCACACGCATTTGTTACTTCCTTGTCCAGCCCTGTACGGAACCACACCCAGAGCCCTGGGTCATCGTTCAAACCCTCATGCTGGACTGGCATACATCAGGCCAGCCCACTACGCTTAGGCTCACAGGGGGTGACGACATTGCTATATGTGCCAGGACTTCCCTGTAGTGATCTGGTCACAGGTTTAGTTGTCAGCACGCCACAGCCACTACCTCACGGCTGGTGTACACCCACACCACACCCATCCAGCACACGTGCCACAGGACACGTGACCCGGGCAATCAAAAGGCCTCACATGCTCGAACCCATTTCCGACCTCTCTCGGGGTGTATCCGTGTGGTGTGCATGTGGGCCCAGGGGCCTGCAACATCACATTCCGCCAGCCCGGAGGTGTCATGATGGCGTCCGCACATTGATACCCAATCATAGAGGGTCCAGGACTTTTGGGGCAGAGACTTGGTGGCACCGGATGCACTGCAGCCAGCACAGGCACACCGCACAGGCACACCGCCATGGGACGGTGACTTTTGGTGCACTGAGGTAGGGGCACCGTAAGTGCTGAGCGGGTGTGCAGCCTGCGTTGATGCCCTCCCTGACCCGGGGGTCCGGAAAGCTCAGGTTTTGTGTGCCCTGCTGGACCGCAGTGTACGCCTGAGCCAGTGGGCAGCGCGGGCCTACCGCCACGTGGCATGGCCTCCCTGGTCACAGAGTTAATGGCACCTGAAGGGCTGAGCGGGTGTGCAACCTGCGATGATGCCCTGTGTAAATGTAAGACCTGGTGGCCTGCAGAGCGGGCTGCATGATGTGGAGGGTGCCCTGTCCGTGGGCCCTGAACTTGGAGCTGGCAGCGGCACGTGGTGGGTCCTCTTTTCTACACCCCGGTGGCAGAAGGTGAGCAGTGAGGCCTAGGTGTGCAGGGGTGGGCAAGCACCGCTGGGCGGTGGGAGGGGCTGGGGTGCAGCTGCCTGGGTGCACAGGGGCGGGCAAGCACCGCTGGCCGGCAGGAGGGGCTGGGGTGCAGCTGCCTGGGTGCGCAGTGGCGGGCATGTTATGTTATGTTATGTTATGTTATGTTATGTTATTCTAAACTTTTTAAGCGCACGGGCACCCAGGGGTTTCATGGCGCTAGCAGTGAGGAAAGATTGAAAAGCAGTTGACCTATCCCGAAGCTTGCTTGAATAGCCAGGTCTTCAAGGCTCCCCGAAACTCCATAAGATTAGTGCATTTCCTGAGTGACAGAGGGAAAGAGTTCCACACCTTTGGGGCAAGAAAAGCACATTGACACCCGCCCTGGCGCTTCCGTTTGAAGGAGGGTAGGGTAAGAAGGGACAGATGGGCAGAAGGAAGAGTGCGGGTAGGCTCATGCTTGACGATTAGGTTATTGATGAACATGGGGCTTTTCCCGTGAAGAGCCTTAAAGGCCAGACATCCTACTTTAAATATTACCCGTTGGGCTATGGGTAACCAGTGGAGAGTAGCCAGCAATGGTTTCGCCGAGCTCCCACCACGGTGCTTGAAGATCAATCTGGCAGCTTGGTTTTGCACAATTTGCAAGCGTTTAGACAAGAACAAGGGGAGGCCTAAGTAGATAGAATTAGAGAAGTCTAATCAGGACAAGACCAGGGTGAGTACCACTTGAATGAGCGCAGAGTGAGTGAGTAAATTAGCAATTTTTCTGATTTTGCGCAGTTGAAGGAAGCTGGAGGAAATCACAGCTCCCACCTGGCCTTTCAGAGAGAGATCAGAGTTAATGGTGATCCCGAGGCTTTTCACCGAGAGAGAGGGGGAGGGAGGAGATCCCATTGTTGACGGCCAGTAGTGGGGGCCCCAGCTGATTGAACTTTTGCCCGGGAGTACTAACTCGGTCTTCCCTGGATTGAGTTTTAGGTGGTTCAACTCCATCCACCGTTGAATGTGCAGCATGGTTGCCTGGAATTCCACGGCAGAGTCAGTAGAGTCCAGTGGGAAAATTAGCTGCAGGTCGTCAGCATAGTTATAGATCGTTACCCTCCTGTTCTTTAAAGAATGTAAAAGGGGTTTAAGATATCGATTGAACAGGAGGGGGGACAATGACAAACCTTGCGGGACACCACAGGTGGTAAACAATTTGGGCGCGGTAAAGTTCCCGAGTTTAACTGCCTGGGTCCGATTGCTCAGGAATGATTTCACCCAACTGAGAGCCGAGCCTCGTAGACCAGCCTGTTCGACACGGTGTAATAAGATGGTATGATCCACCGTGTCGAACGCTGCCGACAGGTTCAGGAGAACCAAGGCCTGATGTATACCCCTGTCGGCGTTGGACCTCATAGTGTCCAGAACTGCGAGAATCACGGCTTCGGTTGAGTGCGCCTAGCGGAAGCCGGCTTGGTTGGGCTCCAGATAATCCGATGTTTCGATGAAATTGGAGATGCAGCTTGCCACATGGGCTTCCAAGATCTTTGCTCCAAATGGAAGAAGGGATATGGGCCGGTAATTAGAAAGATTAGCCGGTTCGGCCCCCGGTTTTTTAATTAACGGGACCAACGTTGCATTTTTAAACGTGATGGGGACCCTTCCCTGTGCTAGGGACTCATTCAAGAGGGGGAGTATGCCTAGCGGGAGTGCTGAGAAAACGTCCATTAGGACGTAAGGGGGGCAGCAATCATTAGGTGAACCGGACTTCACACGATTCATCAGTTCCACTAACCTAGGCTGATCAATAGGGGGAAAAACCTCGAATTCAGATGGGTTTCTACAGATGTCCTCAATAGCTACCGTACTAGGCCTTTCCGGAATACTTTCTTTTATGGTGGCTATCTTATCCATGAAGAAATTATTGAGCTGATTACAGAGCTCTTGTGTTGGAGCTTGGGGGGGGGGAGTTCTTACATTGTTGCAGAGATCGTTCCCCACCCTAAAAATTTCTCTTGATTTGTTGTGCGCATTCAAGATTTTCTCAGAGAAAAATGCTGCCTTAGTGGTTAAAATGGAGTTCTTATAGTTCCTGCGGGCAGTCGTTGTAGTAAATCAAACTACACAAGAAGTAGGTCCAAGTAGATTTATTCATAGGAAGAACAGCTTAACAACCACAGGAGGCAAGAGATGTCTTCATCATCAGTCAAGCAGTAACAGTCACAGTCAAGGGAAAACATTCTAAGTTACTAACACTCTACTGAGTGACATGGGAAGACTCCAGATGACATCAGGTCATGGAATACCACACCCCCCCCCCCCTTTAAAAAAAACAAACAAAAAAAAAAAACCTTAACAGAAACAGGATAGTACAATAAGAATTTAAGTTCTAATATAATCTTTGAGCTTTGAAGGAGCACATTTCACGCGTTCACTGCGTCTTAATGGAATATCTTCACACTCTACATTAGATTGGTTGTCTGTTGCGACACACGGAACAGGTCGAACATCAGAGTTAATCACAACATCAGAATTATTCACAGTCACCTTTTCTAAATTGTCATAAGCCTCATGCATATCAGAGAAACCATCAGGGTTATGGTCTGAGGCAAGTTTCTCTGAAAGGGTAGTTTTTTAAGAGAAAGAGGTAATAAAAGGCTTGCATAAAGAAATCCTTCTCAAATTCCATATTTTCCCCCCTTCAACTCTGACAGCCTTGCTAAAAATTTCAATTACTTTGACAGGATCAGACCATCTAGAAATCTTCTTGTGAAACAAACCACCCATTTTAACACAAACTCGATCACCGATCTTTACACTGCAAGTATTGTACTTCTTTTTAGCAGAATGTTGGATCATTCTTTCCTGGTATTTACCAATTTTATCCCTCAATTCCTTAAAATCTACCTCGTAGGGAGAATTACCTTTTAACCACCAGGGTAAGAGTCGAGAACCTGGTTTCCTCCCTCGTAATAACTCAAAAGGAGACAGACCAGTGACTGAATTGGGAGACAACCGGTAAGTTAATAAGGTTGCTTGAAGCGCTTTCTTCCACTTCAAACCACTTTTTACAGCCAATTGGCAAGATTCTTTGATGACTCTGTTGAACCTCTCAACTTGGCCGTTGGCTTGCGGAAAATATTTTGAGGTTCTTTTGTGAGTAATACCACAATTTCTGAGAAAAACCTCGAACTCGTTGCTAATGAACTGTGGGCCATTGTCTGAGATCAGTTCCTCCGGTAAACCTTCCCTAGCAAATATCTCGTCAAGAAAATCAATTACTTGCTCTGAGGAAGTTTTCTGAACAATTTTTAATTCAGGCCACTTAGAGAAGTAGTCAATTAGAACTAATGCAAACATTTCCTTACCAGACTGATAACTGAAAGGTCCAATAATGTCAATTGCTAACCTTCGCCTGGGACCATTAGCGTACTCAGTAGGAGTAATATCAACAGACATACTCTTCACAGATTTGTCACTCAAAGAGCATGGGGAACAATTCCTGACCCAACTATCTACCATAGCATCAATACCAGGCCACCAGTAGTGTTCCCTGATCCTTCTTTTGGTGGTGGACATGCCCATGTGCCCTTCATGTGCCAACTTGCAGATTGTTTCTCTCAATCTTGTGGGAGGTAAGATTTTATCAGATCTGACAATAATGTCTTGACATAACATTAAATCATCCTTGACTTTATAAAACGATCCCAACTCACCAGAAAGTTTCCTTTCTTCAGGCCAACCTCTAATCAAAAACTGCTTAAATTGATTCAAGACAACGTCATTCTCCATAGCTTCTGACCAATCCTTCTCTGAAAGAATCAAAGAACTCTCTTGAACAGAAATTATATTAACATCTGCAAACGAGTACGCAACATCACAATCAACACTGTCACCTACATCTACACTTGCTGGAAAACGTGACATGCAATCTGCATGAACATTTAAGCGTCCTGGAATATACACAACCTCACAACGATATTCTTGTAATTTGGCTGCTAGCCTCGCTAAACGAGCAGTAAGAACTCTTCCACCACCAGCAGCTAGCATAGTGATCAAAGGCTTATGATCAGTTCTCAAAGAGAATTTTATCCCCCACAAAAATTGTCTGAAATGCTGAGAAGCCCAAGTACAAGCAAGCAATTCTCTCTCAATAGTTGAGTAGTTCTTTTCAGCGTCACGTAGAGCTCGAGAAGCATACGATACAACAAACTCACCGGATTTATCCTTTTGCATTAAAACAGCCCCTAAGCCAACATTGCTTGCATCAACATAAACGATACATTCCTTACCCACTGAGTAGGGTTTCAAAAATGGGGCTTCAACAATTTTGCGTTTCAAAATTTCAAAGGAATTCTCTTGTTCTTTACCCCACTCAAACTTTGCATTTTTTTTAAAAGAATCCTCAAAGGATGCACAATATCTGAATAATTTTTTACAAATTTACAATAGAATTCAGTCAATCCTAAAAAAGAAAGTAACTGTTCCTTTGAATTAGGAGAAGGTGCCTTAACAATATTTTGGACAAGTATTGTACTTCTTTTTAGCAGAATGTTGGATCATTCTTTCCTGGTATTTACCAATTTTATCCCTCAATTTAAAGGAACATTTCTTACCCTATGCCTGACAGGAACCGCATTATCATTTAAGACAATTTTGTGTTTGAAATCGATATATTTACCCAGTTTGTCATTAAAAATTTCAGGAAAATCCTTAAGTACACTCTTAGTGAAATCAGTATTGCTGGATGCATCTAAGGTCAAGTTTACTAAAGAGTCAGTAATATGTTTTTCAGACCGGGGCTCGTCAACATAAACTGGTGGAACAGAATTTGGATCTAACTTGATCCCTAAGGCACGTTGATGAGGCCAACCAAGAATAGAAACACCCTTGGTAGCAACATAAACTTTTGCTCTGATATCCCAGTCCTTAAAAGACAGCTTGGCCCAAAAGAAACCCTCTAATGCAATCTTTAACCCGTGTACCCACCGGGGTATATGTCTGGACTCAAGAGTTCTCTTTGATGCCACAATTGTTCGAAAATATTCTTACCAATAATGGTGTACCATGCACAGGAATCGACAAAAATCTCAATAGGTTTGTCATCCATAAGAATTGTACAAGAAGGAAAATTATTTTGAATACACTCATCAACAGAAAGTATGCAGTTCAGACTATTAAGAACTTCTTCTTCTTCAGGGGGGATATAATTAATTCTTTGACCAGATCTGCACACATTACTAAAATGTCCTTTCTTTTTGCATTTGATGCAGATTTTATCCTAGGCAGGACAACCTTTGTAGTTGCCAACATGGTTGGAACTACCACATCTATAGCAAAATATTGTACTTTTCTTAGTAAAACTCTTATTATCGTTAGCATTTCTCACATATTCTTTCTTAAAGGTAGATTTAGTATTAAGAGTGTTCGAAGTAGGATGACTGGAATGACTTTTAACAATGGCTTCTTCAACCTCAGGAACATGTGTCTTCAGATTTTTCCCTCTAATTTCAGATACAAATATTTCAGAGTGTTCTATACCTTTAGCTATGTTCACTACTGCAGCAAGAGTAGTCTCAGTCCCCAACCAAAGCCTTTCTTGGATCTTTTTACTTTTTGTTTTCACCATGATTTGGTCCCTGAGAACTTGTTCGTATGATATAGTTTCGAAAGAACAAGTGCAGGCAAGTGAACGTAGTGCTGCAACGTAATCCTCAATTGTTTCATCCGATTTCTGCTCACGAGAATAGAATTTGAACCTTTCCATCACAGTATTTATCCTCCTACCAAAACGAATCTTCATTTGCTTAGAAGCTTTATTAAACATATCCATGTCACTAGCATCCTCCAAAGGTGGTAGGTTATCAAATTCTTTTATTCCTGCACCACCAAGACAATGTCTTAGAAGAGCAAGTTTCCTTTTTGCTGAACAATCCTCCTTTTCTAGAACATCCACATATGCAATAAACATGGGAAACCAAAGATCCCATTCTATAGGAGGATCACCTGCAACTTGAAGAAAATGAGGTGGTGCTGCAATGTTAGACATCCTGTAAATAAAATTTAATGTTAGTACACTAAAAATAAATTCTAGAACAGTATGAATAAATAAGAAACGTTTGTATATACATATATATATATATATATATATATATATATTTTTTTTTAAAGGTGTGCAAATCACCGTGGAAATTTGCACTGAGGTGTTTCAAAAGGACGTAGGAATGACCGAGGAAAATTGCAGAATGCTGAAAACTTTGCAGCGTATTGTTTCAAAGAGATGTGCAAGTCACTGTAAAAAAAAAAAAAAAATTCTGCAGAAAAGTATTTAAAACGAAATTAATTTGCAGCAAAGCGTTTGATATCCGGAGGTATTTGAAATAGAATCAAATTACAGTGAAGTATTTGATTTCCGGACTGAAAATAGTAAATTGTTCGTAAAAGTCAAGAACAACACGAAGCTACTGCTTCAAACTGCACTAAGATGGCCGCTGTGAACGTGCAATAGTGCGCGATGACGTGCGCAGTGACGCTCGTATCCCAAGATGCAACGCAAGAGTAAACGAACACCGGGAAGCTCGAGACAAGAGCCCGAGGTGAGTTCCTCGATGTTTACTTTCAAAGCCTTTACGTTTAAAACTGAAACGAGCACAACGATGCCACAATGCCACAGAGAATAGAAAATGAAGTGTAGAAGCTGAAAACCGCTCGATGAATGCGGTCGAGAAGTAGGAAACAAGTCGAAAAACAATGAATGCGCAAAGTAGGAGTGCAAAGTAGAAACGAAAATCCAGCAGGCTGACTTACGTTTGAGTAGTAATGTTCAAAATGCTGTTTTGAAAGTTGATGAATGAAGCTTCTCTCCGCAATAGTAAACAAAATGTTCTTTAGTTGGCAAAATCAAATTTTGCATGAAACTGAAGATACGGAAGATGAGTGAACGCTGTCTTCAAAAATCCACTGCTCCCAACGTCGCCAGTAATTATGTAGTAAATCAAACTACACAAGAAGTAGGTCCAAGTAGATTTATTCATAGGAAGAACAGCTTAACAACCACAGGAGGCAAGAGATGTCTTCATCATCAGTCAAGCAGTAACAGTCACAGTCAAGGGAAAACATTCTAAGTTACTAACACTCTACTGAGTGGCATGGGAAGACTCCAGATGACATCAGGTCATGGAATACCACAGTCGTGTATGACACTCTGTCCACATCAGAGTACCCATGTCTCCATTTCCTCTCATATTGACGCAGTTCCAATTTTTGTTTCTTTAAATCTGCCGTAAACCACCTATGAGCATCCATACGACGGGCAAGGGCGAATTTGGAGAGCGGTACATGCTCATTACAGGCTGCCAGGAGCCAGTCAGAGAGATTTTTTTCCATGAGATTAATATTGTGAGTAGGCTCTGGGATTGAGTTTGACAGGGAAGACACGAAATCTTGATTGTTTAGCGATCTCCATTTCCTTACTACCCCTCCCACAGGGATAGAGGCCTTCGAATGGCCGTGTAGAGTGCAGGAAAACTGGATTAAATAGTGATCAGACCAAATGTAGGGGGTTGCCGTCGGGATAGACAGAGGAACATTATGGGACCAGATTTGGTCCAGAATGTGTCCTTTTTCGTGGGTGGGGGTCAGGACTGATTGAGAAAAATCCAAATGGAGGAGGAGCTCAGAGAGTTCGATGGCCTGGGGCCCTGCCGCTGGGTCATTAAACCAGTAGTTTAAGTCCCCGATCAGCATTACCTTGTCATAATTGACAACTAGGCCAGCCATTTGCTCGCTCAGGGAGACCGGGAAGGTGGGCATGACCTTGGGGGGGCGATAGACCAATGCCAACACCATGGTTCCCTTGTCTGTATCAGTTTTAATTAAAAGGTTTTCTGTATCTGGTAGGTCTAGAGAAGGTAATGTAATAAACGTATAATCTTTGTGGATAATGGCAGCAACGCCACCCCCTTGCTTTCCCAATTCTGTATTCACTGACAGTATGTAATAATCTGCCGGGAGAGCAGCAAGAGCATCCGGTAGGGAGTCTTGGGTAAGCCAAGTTTCGGTGCTAAATAACATATCCGGTCTGTCTGAATTAAGGAGTAGAAAAATGTCCAGTCGGTGTTTTACCATAGACCGCGTGTTCAAGTATAGACAGCCGAGCGTGAGGTCTTTGGATATCAAGGTATTCCTAGTGTAGTGAGAGCCAAAGACTATTTTGTCAGGGAAGGCCTGGCCTAGCTGGAGGAGGCAGATGTTATTGGCCGTTAGGCAGGATCGCCAAGTCAAGTCAAGTCAGGAAATTTATATAGCGCACTACATACCCAGAGGGTCTCAAGGCGCTTGAGGGAGGGTGGAGGATTACCTGTCGAATATCCATGTTTTAAGCTGTTTTCTGAAGGCTAGGTGGTTTTGAGTGAGACGGAGGTGAATGGGGATGGAGTTCCAAGTCTTAGCCGCTAGGTAGGAGAAGGATCTTCCCCCCATGGTGGTTTTGTTGATGCGTGGAACAGCAGCGAGGGCTTGGTTGGAAGAACGAAGCTGGCGGGGGGGGAGTGTAGAAGGATAGTCGCGTGTTGAGGCATTCGGGTCCAAGTTCGTAGAGGGCTTTGTGTGCATGGGTGAGGAGGCGGAACGTTATCCTTTTATTAACAGGAAGCCAGTGGAGGTCTTTCAGGTGACCGGAGATGTGGTCTTTGCGCGGTATGTCTAGTATGAGTCTGGCTGAAGCGTTTTGGATGCGTTGGAGTTTTTTCTGAAGTTTTGCGGTGGTACCGGCGTATAAGGTGTTTCCGTAGTCCAGGCGGCTTGTAACCAGTGCGTGGTTTACCGTTTTTCTAGTATCGATGGGGATCCAGCGAAATGTTTTTTTGAGCATGCGCAGAATGTTGAAGCATGATGAAGAAACTGCATTGACTTGTCTGGCCATCGAGAGTGAGGAGTCCAGGATGACGCCCAGGTTTCGTGCATGGTCCGTTGGGATGGGTGCTTTTCCTAGGCGGAAGGGGAAGTTCCTAAGATGAGGACTTCTGTCTTGTCCGGGTTCAATTTTAGCCGGCTGTGCTTCATCCATTCGGCTACTTCTTGCATCCCTTCATGTAGGTTAGTTTTGGCGGTGTTTGGGTCTTTGGTGAGTGAAAGGATCAATTGAGTGTCATCGGCGTAGGAGATGATGATAAGGTTGTGATGGCGTGCGATGGCCGCGAGGGGGCTCATGTATACGTTGAAGAGTGTGGGGCTGAGTGATGATCCTTGTGGCACGCCGCAGATGACTTCGGTGGCCTCTGACTTAAACGGTGGGAGGCGGACTCTCTGAGTTCTTCCGGTG
Organism: Lissotriton vulgaris; assembly: GCF_964263255.1. Lineage (NCBI taxonomy): Eukaryota > Metazoa > Chordata > Amphibia > Caudata > Salamandridae > Lissotriton > Lissotriton vulgaris. The sequence goes on along the minus strand of NW_028249667.1, from coordinate 240,076 downwards.
AGGAACGAAGTGATCCAGTCTAGTGCTTTTCCTTGAATTCCGATGTTGTTGAGACGTTGTATCAGGGTGCTATGACAAACTGTGTCGAAGGCTGCGGACAGGTCAAGGAGGATGAGGGCGACTGTGTCTCCGTTGTCCAGTAGTGTTCGAATGTTGTCAGTTGCTGCGATGAGGGCGGTTTCGGTGCTATGTTTGGCTCGGAAGCCGGATTGTGAGGAGTCGAGGGATTTAGTGGATTCGAGGAAGGCGGCGAACTGGTTGTTGACGGCTTTCTCAATGACTTTGGCTGGGAACGGTAGGAGCGAGATGGGGCGGTAGTTTTTGAGTTCGTGGGGTCTGCTGTCGGTTTTTTCAGAAGGGCACTGAGCTCGGCGTGTTTCCAGCTTTCCGGGAATTTGGCGGAGTTGAGGGAGCAGTTGATGACGTCTCGGAGGTGGGGTGCGATGATGGAGTCTGCTTTATTGAAGATGTGCTGGGGGCATGGGTCTGTGGGGGATCCTGAGTGGATGGAGTTCATCAGGCGAATGGTGTCCTCAGTGGAGATTGGGTTCCAGTCATAAAGGATGTTCTGGGGGGGTTAGTTTCGGAGGTAGGATGGGTAGGTTGGTCCCCGGGATGGTTGTCGAAGCTGTTGTGGATGTCGGCGATTTTGTTGTGGAAGAATGAAGCTAGGGAGTCGCAAAGTGTTTGAGAGGGAGTGATGTCGTTGGAGTTGGCAGTGGGGTTGGTAAACTCTTTGACGATGTTGAATAGTTCCTTGCTGTTGTGGGCGTTGTTGTCTAGTCGGTCTTTGAATGCGGATTTCTTGGCTGCTCTGATGAGTTGGTGGTGTTTTCGGGTGGCGTTTTGAAGGTGTCTCTGGTCCTAATGTTTGGTTCTTTTTTCCAGGCTTTCTCAAGGGAACAACAGAGTTTCTTTGATTTCTTAAGGTCATCGTTGAACCAGGGGGCGTTTTTGCTGCCTAGTTTGATTTGACTTTTTTTCAAGGGTGCTAGGTTGTCGGCGCTGTGGGTTAGCCATTGTGTGAGGTTGATGGTTGATGGCTGCTTGGTTAGGGTTCGATGAATAGGCAGGGGGATTTTGAAGAAGCGATGTGGAGATCTGGTCGATGGTGATTTTGTTCCAGTTTCTTCGCAGTGTTGGTTGAGGGTGGTTGTGGATTGTGGTTTTTATGTATTCGAAGTGGACGCAGCTGTGGTCCGTCCAAGGGAGAGCTGTGGTGTGATTAAAGGGGATGTGCTTGCTGGAGGTGAAGATAGGGTCGAGAGTGTGTCCTGCGTAGTGGGTGGGGGTGTTTACAAGTTGTTTGAGTCCGAGGTTAGCAAGGTTGTCTAGAAGGGTGGTGGTGTTGCTGTCGTTGCTATTTTCCAGGTGGAAATTGAGGTCTCCCAGTAGGATGTAGTCCTCTGAGTGGAGGGCGTGTGGGCTGATGAAGTCAGTGATGTCTTCACTGAATTGTGTGCAGGGTCCTGGTGGCCTGTAGAGGAGGGTGCCTCTAAGTGTGGTCTTGGGGTCGGTGTGGATCTGGAAGTGAAGATGTTCGGCGATAGTGAAGTTGTCGTCGGAGCTGGTTGAGACACGGATGGTGTTCTTATGGACGATGACGAAGCCTCCTCCTTTTTGTTTTGTAGTGCGGTCTTTACGGATGATCTTGTACCCGTCCGGGATGGCTATGGTGACGTCTAAAGCTGAAGAGGCGGTAAGGAGACAGTGGCAGTGTCCCTGACCCGCTTTGCGACCTGACCTGGGCAGTGTAAGCTAACGCGCTGTTTTAAAACGTCCTTTTAATTTGTTCTGAATTGTGTACTCTGACTAGTGCTTTTTAAAATTCACTTTCCCCTGCACCACACGCCATAATACTGACTGTAGGATCCGTTTCCCTGCATCTGTTCGTTGGGACACTTCCGGTCGGCCAGCATGCAGAGCGGTTAGCGCTCTAGTGTCCAACTTCCTGTGGCTATTTAGGCGGAACAGGGGCTGCAGCGCATCGCGGAAAGGAGACAGTGGCAGTGTCCCTGACCCGCTTTGCGACCTGACCTGGGCGGTGTAAGCTAACGCGCTGTTTTAAAACGTCCTTTTAATTTGTTCTGAATTGTGTACTCTGACTAGTGCTTTTTAAAATTCACTTTCCCCTGCACCACACGCCATAATACTGACTGTAGGATCCGTTTCCCTGCATCTGTTCGTTGGGACACTTCCGGTCGGCCAGCATGCAGAGCGGTTAGCGCTCTAGTGTCCAACTTCCTGTGGCTATTTAGGCGGAACAGGGGCTGCAGCGCATCGCGGAAAGGAGACAGTGGCAGTGTCCCTGACCCGCTTTGCGACCTGACCTGGGCAGTGTAAGCTAACGCGCTGTTTTAAAACGTCCTTTTAATTTGTTCTGAATTGTGTACTTTGACTAGTGCTTTTTAAAATTCACTTTCCCCTGCACCACACGCCATAATACTGACTGTAGGATCCGTTTCCCTGCATCTGTTCGTTGGGACACTTCCGGTCGGCCAGCATGCAGAGCGGTTAGCGCTCTAGTGTCCAACTTCCTGTGGCTATTTAGCCCTCACAACTTCCTGAGCGCGCAGCGGTCGCGTGCAGCCCCGCCTAAGACCCGCCAAAGAGCTGCCCGTCTGCGCCCGTCCGCGCTAAGGTAGCGCTAGGCGCCAGGCACTCTGCTCCCCACTCTGGCATTAAGGCGGTAAGAAGATGTGTTACTCCAAATCTGAGCTGTTGAGCTTTCAGCATTCCTCATGCTCCTGCGCCAGACGCAACCCTGCTCATATACGCCACCCCCTTGTTACTCCCTCCCAACTGTGCTCTACTTCTAAATGTAAACCCAAAGCCCCCCTTGCCCACACCTTCAGGCTAGGTCACCTTAACGTCAGATCTATGTACAAACATCACTCTGAAATACATGATCTTTTAACTGACCACTCTCTTGATGCCCTGTTCATGACTGAGACGTGGCTCCTTGACGAGATGGACTCGGTCTGCAACCTGGTAACACCCACAGGCTATTCTATCTACACCGTGAACAGGGGCACGAGAGGGGGCGGGCTAGCACTCATAATTAAATCCCACTTTGAGTGTCAACTTGATAAAGTAGACATTAGAGGCAGCGAAAGCGCTCGCTTCTCGATTAAAGTCAATCCCCAGTTCTGTGCGACTGGCCTTCTGGTCTATAGACCTCCTGGCGCTGACGTTCCCTTCACTAACTCCCTTTTGCAATACCTGAACACTAATGTTATTAAGTCTGCCAACTTCACGATTATAGGCGATCTCAATTTACATCTCGACAAGAATACTGAGTCTAAAGCGGCAACTTTTTTAGCGGATCTTGCGGCTTTCGAACTTAATCAGCTTGTCAGGGGCCCTACCCATAGAGCAGGACACCTCCTTGACCCCATTTTTTCCAACATTACCGGCGGGTCCTCAGACATACCTCTTCCCATGACTGATCACTACTTAGTGACGCTAACTATCCCCTGCAACTCGAGCCCTGTAGTAGCACCCATTCCCCCAGTTCAGAAACGGCCATGGAGAAAACTCCGCCTTGAAGATCTACATGATCTCCTGGTACTAAAGCCCCTACTTCCGAGTGAGGACCTGGATGCAGGATATGATCAGTTCTGCCTCTGGATTACCCAGGCACTCGACACCCTTATCCCTGCCAGATGGACCAAGGCCCGCACCCACACGGCGAGTCCATGGTATAACTCAGAACTTGCTACCTTGAAAAAGGAATGTAAGAAGGCAGAGAGATGCTGGAGAAAAAACTACGATGCCAACCTTAAACAAGAGTATGTCCTGCTCCAAAAAACCTACCACCGTAAGGTCTGCAGAACAAGAGCGGCATATTATGCCAGTGAAATTAACAATAGCTCTAATACCTCAAAATCGGTATTTAAAATTCTGAAAGACCTCACAGCAAAAAAATCTGTTAACACTATTCCTACCTCGCCCGACCTCTGCAATAACATGGCCAATTTTTTCACAGATAAAATCAAGAAGATATACGACACCTTCCCCAAATGCCCACAGTCACCGGTCACCTTTGATCCTACCAGGCCTTCCCTCACTTCCCTTCCTACACTTGACCGTGAGAATTTCTCAAAAATCTGTAGAAAGATTAAATCCGGATCTCCGGCAGACCCTCTAAAACCGGACCTTTTCTGTGAAGCTCACGATCTCATCACAGATCACGTCCGTGACATTATCCATCGGTCACTCTCCACCGCCTGTGTTCCTTCCAAATGGAAGCAGGCGTGGGTGTCCCCCATTCTAAAAAAACCCACCTTAGATCCCTCACTCCCGGAGAACTTCAGGCCGATCTCCCTGCTCCCTTGGCCTGCCAAAGTGGCCGAGGCACACGTCAACAACATCCTGTCCAACTTCCTCCTCACCAATAACATTCTGGATGACTCCCAACACGGGTTTAGAGCTGGTCACAGCACCGAGACAGCCTTGCTCAGTGTTTCTGAGGACCTCCGTTTCATTCTTGACGCCGGCGGAACTGCAGCACTGGTCCTATTGGACCTCAGTGCTGCCTTCGATACGGTGTCACACGAGGTCCTCTTGACGAGATTGGAGGAAATTGGAGTCACAGGGGCAGCCTTGGGATGGTTCAGAGACTTCCTGTCTAACAGGTCCTTCAGAGTCTCCACCCCCCCTTACATCTCGAAGGAGCATAGCATTGGACAGGGAGTGCCGCAGGGCTCGTCCCTTAGCCCTACCCTGTTCAATATCTATGTCCGCCCGTTAGCGGAGGTGGCTAGAAGGAATGGAATGGCACTGGTATCATATGCAGATGATACCCAGTTGGTGGTGGCTCTGAATAACAACAGTGGTCTGGAAGCCCATCACTTTAAACAGACACTCATTGACATCACCAACTGGATGACGGCGAATTTTCTCCAATTAAACGCCGGAAAAACCGAGATTCTCCTCCTGGGAAAAAACACCGCATCCTGGGGAGATAACTGGTGGCCTGACATCCTAGGTTCACCCCCCAAGCCAAAAGACTGTGTTAAAAATCTGGGTGTCTGGGTCGACTCGGCTCTAAAGTATACCACCCATACCAAGAAAGTGGCTGCCACGTGCTTCGGCATTTTACGCAACATCAGGCCCATTCTGAAGTTCTTTGACTGCCGCACCCGCCAGCTCATTGTTCAGGCGACAATCCTTTCTAGACTGGACTATGCCAGTTCTCTCCTTTTGGGAGCGAATCTGGCTGAAACCACCAGATTGCAGAGAGTCCAGAACGCGGCTGCCAGGGCTTTGGTCGGCCTCCCTCGCCATTCTTCAGTCTCAGGAACCTTAAGAAAACTGCATTGGCTTCCGGTGGGAAAAAGGATCCAGTTTAAGGCTCTATGCTTAGCCTTCAAAATCCTTAAAACCGCCTCTCCCCCTTTGCTGAGCCCCCTTTTGTCTGTGTACACCCCTAGAAGATCGCTCCGCTCAGAGGGACAACATCTAGCGACCATTCCCCGCACCAGACTGGCCAGAGTTGGTGGCCGATCCTTCAGTTTCCTTGCGGCCAAGCTATGGAACAGTTTGCCTGAAACCATACGAGGGATGCAAAACCTCTTAGCCTTTAGAAAGGCCATCAAAACCCACCTTTTCCAATAATTTGTCTTCTATCTGTGCACCTTCACTCTGCATTTGGTCTGCTCGCAGCGCCGGGACGCCCCTTGGCTGGGGCAGCCGTGCGCTATACAAATTTCCATAACATTAACATAACATCCACGTTTCTGTGAGGAAGGCGACGTCCGGATCTGTAGTGTCGAGTAGGTTCCAGAGTTGGACGGCGTGACTGTGGACTGAGCGGGTGTTCAGAAGGATACATTTCAGCTGGTTGGTGTTAGGAGTATGTTTGAAAGTGGTGGGTTTGGTGAGGGTTCTAACGCAGGCGAACTTGCATGAATTACAGGTGAAAGGTCCATGGGTATGTTTGGGGGCGGCTTGGTAGCAGTTTGGAGGTCGGCCGGTGTTGAGGGCTGTGAGGGTGGCTGCGTCATATGTAATGCGGGTGGTCAGGGCATTGCGGGGGCCAGGGGCTCTGGCGCTGGGCGCGGTCCAGGCGCGGACAGGCGTAGACGGGCTTACCTTTGGCGCACCTTCGGCGCGGCCACAGCGCGTGGACGCTGCACGTTGGGACATCTGCCTTAAATGGATAGTGGAGGGGGCGGAGCGTGGGAGGCTCAGCTGGGAGGCGGTCGCGGGGAGGTAGAGGCGGGCCAGGAGAGATGACAACAACAACAAAATGGTGGCTAACAGAGTCAAAACGAAACCGGGGCACAGTCGAAGTAAAGGCAGAGCTATTTCCACACAATTACAGACCAATGGTGGGTCCAGCCAGAAGCGCTATGTAAACAAATGACAAGCAGCTCACAAGTAATTGCAGAAACGAGTTGCGTGCAGAAGCGCGATGTTATTTCAAGACGTGTAGAATGCGAAACCAGTATTCAGGCAGCAAATTACAAAGATAACAGTTCTGTGCAAGAGCGCTGTATGAAATCAATGCAAGCAGCGCTGTATGGAATCAATGCAAGCGGCTAACAATACCAGTACTCGTTCCAGGGCCAAGGGAGCGTGGGGAGCGACCGTGCAGGAGGCGAGATTGTTGTAAAGAGCGAAGTTCCATGGAGGAATAGCTAAGATTTTTGCCATTCTGCCTAGTCCCTAGACCCGTCCTGGCGCGGACGGGCGCAGACGGGCTTGCCTTTGGCGTGCCTTCGGCACGCAGACGGCGCCCGCTGCGCGTCCGGTAAATGCACAATTGTTTGGGCCACTATCAAAGAAGCAATTAGACTCCGGGCCCACGTGGTCAGCAACTGCTTGATCTGACAGCATGTCTGACAGCAAACCTTGCTGTCTTTTCCCTGTGTATAATTTAAGCACGAGTTGTATGCGTTATGCGGCTGCCTGCCACGTGTACGCGTGGCTCTTATAAAAATGAATGTGTAAGCTACACACGCGTAAGTCTTTGGCACGCAGACGGCGCGCCCGCTGCGCGTCCGGTTAAATGCACATTGTTATGGGGAGAGGGGGGCGTGGCCTCGCGACAGTGGGTGTGGCCTGTAGGCTCTGGGGTAATGGCGGCAAGAAATTTGTAACCCGCAGCAGCGCTAAGATCCGCTGCGCGGGGATGCCCAGCACGTGATAACAAAGGAAAAGTGCCCAGGAAGACGAGATTAGGCAAGTAAAAAAACAGTATCACATTCAATTTTTAAAAGTTTTGTCGAGCGTTTCTCCCGGCTACCGCCTCAGGAGATAGGTGTCCTCTGACTCGCGCTTGTAATCAGCGCGGCTTAAGTAACTTAGGTGAGGGGGGCGTGGCCTCGCGACAGTGGGCGTGGCCTGTGGGCTCTGGGGTAATGGCGGCAAGAAATTTGCACAGCATGCACCGCTGGGCAGCGGGAGGGGCTGGGGTGCAGCTGCCTGGGTGCGCAGGGGTGGGCATGCACCACTGGGCGGCGGGAGGGGCTGGGGCGCAGCTGCCTGGTGCGGACAGGCGATGATGTTGTGTGAAATTGTATGTACTTTGCCATTCTTGTATATGGACTCTGTTTCAGATGACGGATGTTTCAGATGTGGGACCTGGTGAACTGCACTACATACCGGCATGTGGTTGGAGACACCAGTGGCAGCAGGTGAGCAGTGTGTCCTGGGTGCGCAGTGTTGGCACTCTCTCTCCATGTCCCTCTCTTTTTTTCTATGTCTCTCTCCCCCTCTCTGTCTGTCTATCACTCTCTCCCCCGCTCTGTCCGTCTATCACTCTCTTTCTCTCTCTCTGAGTCTCCCAATCTCCTACGCTCTCTCTCTGTCCGTTGATGTGCGCAGGACACACCTTCTCATCATGATTTTTGTCTTGCAGGCTGTGTCCTACAGATGGTCACTAGCGGAGCCACCATGTGTCTTCTTTTCTGTTCTGTGTTTATTTGAATAAAGTTTAATTTGTTAATTTGAAGGTGAATGTGTGATGCTCATTTTTGTGACGACACATGCATGTCACCAGATGTGATTGTGCAACTTCAGGTGGATTATTTGGTACATGATTCTGTGTAGTTGATGTGGCATGTCTTTGCCTGGGGTGGGGTCAGGGGGGGCCTGGGTGTGGTGGCGGTGGGTGTTGTGGTCCTGTGGGGACTCTGAGCTGCATGATCAGTGGCGCCATGGCATCTGTTGCCCTTCAGGTGTGGCTCTGGTGTGGGCTCCCTTTTGTGGTGCAGGCTGTGTTCCGACTTTGCACCAGGTCAGAGCAGGTGTTAGTTTCCTGCTGCTAACGCGCCTTGTCGCATGTTTTGTGGTCGTATCGCCGACCTGGCTGGTCGTTGAGAATGTTGCGGAGTGGTGTTGTCACTGCTTTTTGCACGTGAATGTCTACTCTGCATCTCATTAGCGATAGTTGCCGGAGTCGTCTGTGGCGATGTTTTTTGCGGCTGCTATCGCAGGTAAACTGGTGATATGGGCTGTGAGCACCAGTTTGTGAATGGGGTGATAACTTTATCGCGACTTTGGCTCCGATAAAGTGCTGTTAAGTCAGGGATAGCTCCTTGAGAATATGCCCCTACGAGTACTTTGACGGGCAGGGATTACCTTCCCTCGATTTACTCCAGACAAAAGGGGTCTCATGTGGCATTCACAACGATACCCCATGTATGTGCAGGGCAATCTTCAGCTAAGCGCATCTTAGGGGTTACCACTGTATCTTGGGTCCTGCAGGATGGTAGTGCAGGGGGCCTCCCCAGGGACTAGGGTCCCTGCAGACATGTTTCCACCACACATCAGGAGGGCACTGCTGGCTCGTGTTGCTGTTGTCTGCCCCAGCCCTGCCACTCTCCCACCATGGCCCAGCTGCCCAGGTATTGAAAAGCGTCTTTGATGGGGAGCTGGAGAGCGGTGGGCTGGTCTATCCATGGGCGAAGGGGCTGCCTCTGCCCAGAGCTGACTCCAGGCCTAATATCTGAAACTTACCCCAGGTCTGTGTGGTGCATGAATCTTCAATATACCAAAATGTTTGCTGTGTTGGACTTCTACACTCTGAAACCCTTTTTGCCATGCCCCATCACATTATCTCTCTGGGCACAAGGTGATGTTTACCTGTGCAGAAGCTTAGGCCAGTTGATCATTTACCTGCCCACGTGTTTTGTTAAAGAGGACAACTTTTTTGTCAGTTCTGTCACTTAATTAAATCACCTGAATGTTCGCAAAGGCTTCAATCAGTTATGCAAAGATAGATATGGGGTAAGAATAAAGGAAACATGCTTTTCACTTGTACCTGAAAATGCAAAAGGTGTTACAAATCTATTTTTTTATATAGTTCTAACCCACCCCCTCCGAGTCTGCAGCAGAAGTGTGTCGAGGACGGACCTCGGGATGGACTAAAGCTTCTGTGAGGGATCTAATTAAAACTGCATTATCCAAAGAAGATGCGTCGGTGGGACGGACGGCTTACCGAGACAGCGCGCCATGCATGCGGCTTTTCTATATTTACATGAGCACTTGCACAGTTTCAGACACGGAGGGCGAAGAGATTTGCCAAGAAACTCGCAATTGTTTGGGCCACTATCAAAAAAGCAATTAGACTCCGGGCCCACGTGGTCAGCAACTGCTTGATCTGACCGCATGTCTGACAGCAAACCGTGCTGTCTTTTCCCTGTGTATAATTTAAACACCAGGGGCCTCATTTATGAAAAGTGACGCATCGCTGCGTGAAAACAGCGATGCGTCACTTTTCACTGCGCACTCCTTGCGACACCAATGATGCGTCATATTTAATGTATGACGCATCATGTCGCAAGGACTTACAGATACGTCAGTATTTCAGACGTATCTGTAAGCGCAAAAGTGACGCATTGCTCGAGTGTGTCACAAAAGTGACGCAACTCCAGCAATGCGTCCTTTCACATGGGGCAAGCCCCATGTGAAAGGGCTTGCGTCAGTCTTACGCCTGCTGTGAGACAGGCGCAAGGTTTTGACGCAACAGCATCCTAAAAGTGACGCAGTGAAATCTCATAGATTTCACTGCGTCACTATTACGAGGCTTTTTGCGGGGGAACGCCCACTCTGCATACATTATGCCTGAAGCAGGTATAATGTGGAGCAGGGGTTTAAAAAGTGACGCATCTACCTAGATGCGTCACTTTTTAAATATGGCGCAACAAGGCGCATGTTTTACGCCGCTGTTGCGTCACAAAAAGTGACGCACCGGCGGCGCAAAACTGACGCAAGGCCTCTTAAATAAGGGCCCAGTTGTATGCGTTATGCTGCTGCCTGCCACGTGTACGCGTGGCTCCTATGAAAATTAATGTGTATGCTACACACGCGTAAGTCTTTACTTCGAGCGTAAGTCTGTATTGGCCATTTTTGTGTTTCAAATGCATACATAAGCAAGGGAGGCGTTTTGCCTTCTTTTGCATGGCATAAGATATATTTCTCCAACGCATGGCACCGGGTGCTGCCCAGGGTTGGATTGGGATTAAAAATCGTCCAGGCACGCATAAAAAATCGGCCCACATTTGCATAATGCCTTCCTTCGAATCACTGCTTTCAGCGTAATTTTACATAAAAGGGGGTGGGGGGGGGGGGGGGGCGGTAAAAAAAATGCACGCATCAGTTTACACTAGTGAAACACACCTTAAAAGAAGTGAGGCCACTTCTTCTCAGGCCCCCTGCCCCGCTCAGTATGCCTACATTAATGGGAGGCTCAGCGAAAGAAAAGGGGTGACACCTCTTCCTGTTGCTGCTATATGGGAGGTAATGAGTGCCCATCTCCCTCCAGAAAGGCCACTCAGACACCCACTGGGCCACTGGAGGTATAGTCGAACAACAGAGACGCCGCCCAAATGGCCCCCCAGGCTGCTCAAATGCAGCCCTCAGGCGGAACTCAGACCCCGGCCCCTCGGGCATTGCCCGAATGCCCCAGTTACCAATCCGACGCTGGTGCTGCCCAACACAAGTAGTCGATTCTATTTTCAGTAAAGGTCGTCTGCTCGCAGCGCTCAAAAGGCCGCTAGATGGCGCAGTTGGATCGCGCGCTGTTTGCTGCACGGACAGGGCAGCCGAGCAGTGCAGCCCAGGCGGGTTAAAACCTGCAGTAGTGCGGCTCGGGTGCCCTTCTTAGCACTCATTTATTTAGTCCAGGTGCTTTCAGGCTCTGGTCTCGCTACAGTTATTCGATAATCTGAGATTTTCTATTGCGTGGACAACGTCGGTATGACGATTGAGGAATTTACACCGTTAGAGACAACACTATCGCAGGTAATAATAAATGTAAGGTTTGCACGGTCTTCCTCAGTTCCAATGGGATGTTATTCCACATCCTGGGGCTGCCCCTTGGAAGGAACGATTACGAGTTTTTTCACTTTCTGAATTTTGGGATTTAAGGTACCTCGAGTTTCTGTTTTCTCTTATAATGTGTAGTTTCTGTGCTAGGGAGCGAAAGGTGTTATACTGAACAGGATTATAGGCAGGGCCACTGGAATTATGCGATTTTGAGGATGCAGTGTTTTCTGGGTAATTGTGCATTTGCCACACAATCCATCATCTACTGCATCATTTTCAGATTTTAATAACAAAAAATACTTTATTCCAGCTCTAATGGCTAAAAGGTTACTAACGATGCAGTAACACGTGTTGCTGAGCGGTAAAAGGCCCCTTGCAAAGGTTGACTGGTCACTTTTCCGTTTCTTATTGTTATATTTGGATGTTAAACAGGTTCTAATGAGATGCATTCTAAGCACAGACATTGCTAACAAATATAAAATGACAACAAAATGAAGATATACTATTACTAAATTTGCTGCATTACACTTCATTATTGGCCTTTCCTTGCCGCATAATTTTGTCAACCCTGCCGCATAATTCCAGTGGTTTTGAAGGTAGGTTATGTCCACCATCTTAAGTATGCAGGATTCCTCTTTGATGATGAAAAATGAAAGGTTTTAAGGCTGGTGGTGTGTGCTCTGTGTTCTTCATGCTTGTCCCCAGTTCGGCTGCTGAGTTTAATACTAGCTTGGGTATGAAACCCAGCAACTTGGCTTTGTTTCCCTAGTCGTCGAATGCGATGAGCGCTGCCACATGCAAACATACATTTCGGGTCATGGAACCAGAAGAACCGTTCGATAATCCTGGCTCTTTTTTAAACCGATTGCGTGGTCCTGGGCACATTGCTTTATTAAATAAAGGTGGTGCTTGAGAGCTTGTTCCAGTGTCTCCCTGTCAGACAGGAGAAAGACCGCCCTGTCACACCTTAGGAACTGTTGGAGTCTGCAAGGTGCTGGTGCTGAGTGCAGGGTCCTCCAGGCACAGTAGTGAGGAAACAGTAGAAGGCCATGCTTGTTTAGGTCTTTACAGCAAATGCAGTGACTCTTCCATACAATACATGTTCTTATTGGCTGTCGGTGCAGTCTCTCTAAGTGAGGGCCTATGTTATGTTATGTAAAGTTAATTCAATTTAAAATGCACATACACCGGTCCGCGACCCGCCCGCGTCCAGCGCCAGGGACTCTGGGTCTCTGACCACCCACCACTATGACTCAGCTGCTCTCCACATACTCAACCCCAGAAGAAACAACAACTGTCAGCTGTCCACAGCGAACAATTCCCCTGCCGTCACTGCAGCCGAAACGTTCACGACACTCCGTACAGCCACAGTTACTGCCCCCACGCCAGTCGCCAACACCACAGTGCATCCTCCTCAAACATGCCAATAAATCTGGGACCTCCTCGACACCCTGTCGCCAGACGTCGCCTTTGTCACGGAAACCGTGATGTGAACACATCATACCTACCCTCAACACCCTCCACTGGCATCCCATGGAAGGTAGATGTATTTACAAATTGACCTGCATCACACCCAAGGCCCTTAGCTCACATTCCCCCAAACTACCTAAACAGCAAACTGGTAAAAGCAGGAAAAGCCAGAACTCTGAGAAGCTCCAACTCACTTCTTCTCATTCCTCCGTAATTGAAAAGGAAAATGACCCAGTGCTGGTCCTTTTTTGGTAACGTACCCAGGAGGTGGAGCGCACTCCCTATCGACCTCAGATGCAACCCCTCTTCCTCCTGCTTCAAAAGGGACCTGAAACTCCTTCTCTCTTCAACAAATACTTTACCAACCAAGTCAACCAACCAAGACTACAATAACCGAGTGGACTCCCCTCTCACTTGACCATCAAGGATAGATGGTTATCTGACTGTTTCAACGACCTGCGTTTTCTCCCTCCCCCTTCACTGTATGGCTAATTATTATGTTTTGCTTATATATTTATGTATCCTTATGTCCTGCGATGTAATGCATGTATGTAAAGCGCTCTAATACCCATGGGTTAAGCTAGTGCTATGTAAAATGTATAAAATAAACCTGGACCAACGCCTCCTCCGCCCTACATCGCCACCACCATTCCCGACGGATACACTATCCAGAGGAAGGACAGCCCCAACCGCCCAGGAGGAGGACTCACCATCGCACACAAGAGCTCCCTCTGACTCTCCACCTCCACCACAAGCGACTCGTCTGCCACCACCGAACACCTTCACTTCCAGATCCAGACCAGCCCTAGAACCACTCTTCGCAGCACCCTCACCTACAGACCCCCTGGACCCTGTGCTTTGTTCACCACTACTATTGCTGACCTCATTGCACCCCATGCCATCGCCTCCATGGACTACATACTCATCAGAGACTGAAATTCCACAGAGAGAAGCTCAGCGACCTCAACTCCACCGCCATCCTGGACAACCTCGCCAACATCTGCCTGAAACAGCACGTCACCACCCCTACCCACAAGGCAGGACACACCCTCGACCCCAGCTCCGCAGGTGGGAACAACGTCCACTTCTTTTTCAACACCGCCACTGCTCTCAAACCCTCTCCTCAGCCTCTACGAAGGAACTGGAGCAAAATCGCAGAGGAGCACCTCAACTCAACCCTCAGCAGCGACCTCCCCCTGCCTCGACCAACGCCAACTCTGCAGCAAAGGAACTACACCACTGGATCACCAACTGCGCAGACAAGCTTGCACCCCTCTGCCCCACCGGCAGACAACGCCTCCTGAAGGCCACCTGGTTCACCACCGACCTCGAAGAAGCCAGATGCTCCTGCAGACGTCTCAAAAAACAATGGAGAAACAGCAAAACTATGGATGACCTGACTACCTACAAGAATGCAATGACAGACTACCACCATCGCAGAAGATCCACAAAGAAGACCTTCATCAGGAACGAAATCCTCACCAACTCCAGCAACTCAAAAGAACTCTTCAACATCATCCAGCAATTCACCAAGCCCCACAGCGAAGCCACAGATGTCACCCCCTCCCAAGATCTCTGCAACAAGCTCGGCTCCTACTTCCACCTGAAAATCAAAGCCCTCTAGGACAATTTCAGTGAGCAGACTCCGGAAACCACCCTTCCCTCCAGCGATGACAACCAGTCCACCATCACTGCCTGGACCGCCGTCACCACTGAAGATACCACAGCAACCTTGAAGAGCACCCACTCAGGAGCACCCATGGACCCCTGCCCTCCGCACATCTTCCACAGAGCCTCCGCTGCCATAGCGCCCAAGCTATGACGCCACATCAACGCCACCTTCGAATCCAGCACTTTCCCAGACGACTGGAAATGGACAGAAGTCAACCCTAAAGTCACCGAGAATTTGTCAATTCCCAGCTGACATACTTCATCGAAGAGTACTCCATCTTCGAACTTTCCCAATACGGATTCCACAGCAACCACAGCACCGGGACCGCTCTCATCGTCACCACAGACGACATCTGCACGTTCCTCGACCAAGGCCATACCACAGCCCTCATCCTACTTGACCTCTTTGCAGCCTTCGACACCGTCTCCCACCACACCCTCGTAGCCCGACACCACAATGCTGAATACAGGGAAGTGCACTCGACTGGTTCTGCTCCTTCCTCGCCGGCAGAACCCAAAGGGTCAGACTCCTGCCTTTCCTCTCCAAACCACCAGAGATCAACTGAGGAGTATCACAAGGATCATCGCTCAGATCCATGCTCTTGAACATCTACATGCACTCATAGCAAGCAGACTGGACTATAGAAACATCCTCCATGCTGGAATCAACAAATCCCTGCAACGCAAACTCCAGACCATCCAAAACACCATGGCCCGATTCTTCCTCGACATCCCATGACATGAGCACATCACCCAACACCTGCGAGACCTCCACTGGCTCCCCGTCGAGAAGAGAGTAACCTTCAAGCTACTCACCTAAACCTACAAATCCCTCCACAACATCGGACACAAATACCTCAACGAAAGAGTCTCCTTCCAAAAACCCAAAAGCAACCTCCGCTCCGCTGACCTCGCCCTGGCAGAGACCCCATGCTTCCACAGAACCAGAGCAGGTGGAAGAGCCTTCTCCTGCTTCATAGCCAAAGCCTGGAAGGAGCTCACAGTCAACATCAGATGCTCCCCTTCTCTGCACACCTTCAGGAGGAACCTCAAGACCTGGCTATTCGGCTGAACCGGCCCTCACAGGTGAGTAGCTCGCTTTAAACCGCCTGATTGATTGACATGAATCACCCAGGGAGGATTCTCTCAACTCAACATATATGCTACTATAGATGTGTGTCTAGGAAGATTCAGAAGTAAGATGTGGGATTGTGTGTGTCTGAGGACAAAAATACAGAGCATTGCAACAACCAAGCTGTAATCCAGCCAGCGCCCGGACAGCTGGAAAGCGCACAGGAAGGAATGGAATTTTCACTTAAAAGCTTAGATTTGTTTTAAAAAGAAGTAGCAGTAGGTCTATTATTTGCTGTTGGAATGGGACAGAGGAATCAGAAATAAGCCCTACATTTTTCACTGACTTCATGAACTGGCTTAGGAGGAGCAGAGGTCAGGCCACCAGCTAGACGACCAGGGGAAGTCCAACTTCAACAAACCCTCTGTTTTACCTGAGTTCAGTCCTCAGCAGTTACTGGCAGACCAATCAGATATAGGGGCATATTTATTCAAGAGATGCATCGCCATGCAATGGGGCACAAGCGTGACGCAATTACTACGTCGATTTATCAGCCATGGAAGGCTGTTCTGTGTGGCTTGATAAATCTAGAGCAACACAACGCGCCGCAAATCGCTGCCTTGCGTTACTTTGCACAAGGGAGGCGTTCCATGGGAGGAGCCTGGGCTTTCCCACGCATCCACCCTTGGATTTTGTCGCATTCCCAGACTTACCATTAGTGATAGACCTGGAATGCGTTAAAATGCTACGCCCTCCCAGGTGAGGAGGCGTAACATGAAGGTATACCGTTATTTCTTTGTTTTTTTCTATTTCTATGTTTGCTTCATTCTGCACATATAAAGAGGAAAATGCCTCAAAGGATTGCTTTGAGCAGAAAGGTGTCTGTTCCTGCACAAAAAGCAATCCTGCTTACAATGCAGGCACCCTTGCACCATGGTGCAAGCATGCCTCCGTTGGCGCTAGGCAGCACATTGTGCGCCAGCACAGGGGGAGAGGACAGGAATGCGCTGTTTAATGTTAAGTACAGCATATTACTGCCCTTTCCCTATCATGCAGTGCAGAAAGGTAGCTTGCTGCGCTGCGTGATTTCATAACACATATTCTCAGTGCAAAAAACCTTTAGCAGAGACATCCACTTGAAGGACCAGGTTTTAGAACCTAGCGGCGCCAGGGAAAACGCCCGATGCCTTCGAGTTCCCCTGCCTCGGCAAACAGAGACACAGGACGCTTCTTGATGACGTCAAAGACCAAAGTTTATTGGCTGCAACCAGGAACAGAGGTCTCCAAAGCACAACCCGGGTGGTTCGCTAGAGACTGCACAAATTCAATGAGCGGAGCATGGTCTTTTATGCCAAAAATCACATTCCAAAGGTGGCATCGGTTACATACAAATTGACCAATCAGTTTGTGACATTTCAAAAGTAGCACATGATGACAATCCCCTTTTCCGTTGTCCAGCCCACCAGAAATGACCAAGCACATTCCAATTTCTTGTTCAATCAGGCCGGACAAACCCATCATAAAACGCTTAGCCCAAATCAGTAATCATGTCGTAAAGGAAGGAGCAGAAACAGATTGGAAGCAAGATAGAAAGGTGGGTGCAGTGTACTGTAAACTCCGGCACGTCATGCTCTTTGATCTTTATCTGACCAGCTGCTTAACAAGGAACTGATCAGCGAGGTCAGCCTCGGGCAAGGAGTCAGTTCGGCCAGGTCATTCAGAAGTCAGCTAAGGTGTACGTGTCTCAAGGACTCATTCGGCCGTAGTCATCGGCCTATGTGAGGGCAACCACATAAAATGGCTGCCATTCACAAAATGGAACCCAAAGGTTCAAACGAAATCCCTAAATACATAGTATTCTCATTGATCGATTAATGCGAAAACACTCGTACATACCGCACTCGTGATTTGAGGTCCGCTGATACCAAAATCGTCTATTTCCGACGACCTTTATTGAACGGGTTCGGAACCACCAAACCAGACCCTCAAACTACGGAACTACACACTGGGCGACTCAATGTAAGGATAACCTGGGTGTCATGTGGACAACACCTGTAGGTTTTATTTTATTTGAAAAGTTTATATAGTGCTGGCTAGACCCAGAGGTATCAGAGCGCTTTACATGAGTTACAGGTTACATAGTTACATCAATTAAATCAAAGAGTCACAGGGGGAGGAAGAGGGGGAGTGAAGGAAAACACAACGGGGAAAATGAGGAAAACAATGTCAGATGTCCAGCTGGGTAGGTGACGGCCGAGGGGGTGCAAACAGAGCCAGACTCCTCTGTAGCTGCATATGACAGCTCCACCGGCATCAGCCAAGGTTGCTCGCGCATCAAGGTGAGTACAAACAGTTTTGGTATCTGCCCAGGGGGCGTCATTAAAGGTCCATCAGAAGTTCTATCTAAGTTCCATCAGGTAAGGGCCATGTTGATTCCGGCTCTGTGGAATGTACTGTGATCAAGGTTTCCGTCCGGGGGTCATATACCAATTGGCAGCACCCATCCCAGAGTTACTGGGAAGCTAAACATTGCTGATGATTGATATGCACTCAATAGCAATGCTTCCGGGGGCCAGGCCATGACAACCATCTTAAGGTCAGGTGTGTAGAATGTGTAGGACCCGCGTAGTAGGGCACTCAGTTGATGCCCTGTGCAATTTTCTCAGTGAGAGTGAGGTTGTCGCAGGACAAGGTGGAAAACCAGTCCTATTGCTAGACTTTTGAGCTGTGGAGACCCCTGATGTGAACAACGAAATCACGCTCTGGGCGCCTTATTAGGGACTGGCATATTCCTTGCCTAGCCACCTTCAAGCAACTCTGCCACGATTTTCAGTCATTTTGGAGTCAGGCGGGGCGGGAAAGGATCCTCCCCCTATCCGTCTGGTGCCTCGTGTGTCCCTGACTGCTCCATAGCCTCACTATCGCCGGCGGGGGGGTCGGTTACATTATATTAACTTCCTTGATCAGAACTCCGGGTGAAGCCATAAAGAAATTTAATGAAGTTGGACTTAAAATTAATTGGTATTATGAGTGAGAGAAGGAACGATGAGTGCCATAGAAAGAGACTGCGATCTTCTAGAAAGGACAGAAGCATTTCAACATTTGATCTTGACTATCACTCTATCACTCTTCTAAAAACCTAGGGGCATATTACCAAGCAATAGCGATAATTATTGCTATTGTTTGGTTAGAGGGAAAAAAATATCGCCGAGCACTGAGGATTTTTACCGCTGAGATACCTTGATATTATCCAGGTTTATCTCAAAAGCGGTAAAAATCCTGCGAAATGCATGAATATCGCTGAAAAATCAGCGATATTCATGCATTATCGTGACAATGCTCTTAGCCATGTTATCCACCTTCCTGTGGATAACATGGCTAAGAATTGCTTTTAGCAGGCGTTAGCTTTTGGAGATATTCGCGTTTAGCGTGAATATTTCTAAAAGTTGTTAATAGGAGTTAGAGATGTTAGCGACTGTTTTCAGTCACTAACATCTTGGCACGCCCACTTTGCATGTCATTAGCGATAATTATCACTGACATGCAAAGTGGGCCCCTGAATGCCTGCTATCGCCTACAAGCTGTCGCTAACTGGTGTTAGCGACAGCTTGGTAATAGGGCGATAAAATTATCGCCGCATTAGCGGGAAAAAGTCCCGCTAATGCGGCGATATTGCCCTTGGTAATATGCCCCCTAGTCAGCAAAGTGTCATAGCACACAGGGTCAAAGCCCAATGATACATATAATACTAGAGCTTTGGTCCCCCCTTGGTCCAAGATCGTTCTCACCTCACTCTGGACTGCAATGGGTGCTACCAGCACCACGAAACGGACGAAACCCAGCTTGGGCAGGTTCCAACACCAAACTGGAAGAAATGTTTCAATAGTTCCGCAGCACATAGCGAGGAGATGAAAACCTTCCTGTGTCTCTCAACACAACACTCTCTTTGTAACCAAATGAAAGGATTTCCTGATGATCCCATGAAAGTATTTAACCAGCCCATTGACCTTAGGAAGATTCACCCCAACTCCCTTGAGCTGATTCCCACTTCTGCACAAGAACTTCACTTTTATTCTTAGACATTGTGGTTTGTTATCAGTAGCCAGATACCCGGGTAAACTCTGGTGTCAAAAAACATCCCCTAAAAAAAACAATCACAGCATCTCTCCGCTATTAATGCCAGTCATTTGGAAGAATAGTCCAGAGCTCGTTCCTCCCTCCCCAAACCTGCCCACCTATCATCCTGCCCATGCTTGGCTACTGACACTCCCTGGTCCTTCATTCTACAATATGACTCCTCAGGTCAAATGGGAGAAAGATCTTAACACTTAATATCATTCTACCTTCCTCAGAAACTTCATCTTGGAGTTTAGAAAATGACTACAAATCACCCTGGAGCTTGTGTACCTCAGGCCAAACCTCCCAAGGCTGCCTGAATGTCAACTTAGGGGTAGCATCTGCTTCCATTTCCCTGTTTCAATCTTCCTCTGAGCTCAGCCTATAAGGAAAGATCCTATTCTCGCATCCACATCCTTAACCTACAAGCCTCTTTACCCCTGAACTTCACGTTGCTTGATCTACCCTTTTGAAGATGTAATAGAGACGAGCAATCCTCATTGACGTTGTTCCCCCGGCATACTCTCGTCTATAGTTTAGCTGTTTGTAGTTGGTCTAGCTCAGGTTTCTCCAAAGACATCCCTGGAGGGCCGGATCCATAACAGATTTTAAGATAACAATATTTATCTAAATGGGGATGCAAAAAAATCTGGTGCTAATCTGTCCCTCCAGGACCGACTTTGGAGAATCCAAGTCTAGCTTTACGAGTCCTTCCAGCTCTGGGCGGAAATACATTTACCAACAGCTTGAGATCAGCTTATAGTACAAACCGTGTGTTCTACAGAAGCGTTCGGCAATGCTCAGTGCATGCAAAAGCTCTTTTTTAATCACAGAATAGTGTCTCTTGGCTCCTCGCAGTACCCTCGAGATATAAGCCCACTACCTTCACTCTATCACATTGAGACAACATTGCACCAAGCCCAGTGTGGATGAGATGTATCATTACGATCGATATTTTGTCCAAGGCCTTTAAGTGGGCCGGGTCTTAAGGGGTCTGAACATCAGCAGTTTTTTTAAGGGGGGCTTGAAACGGGTCTCTATCGGACTCTGTTTTGAGCCCTGGAACAGGTGGTTTGTGTTTTTTTCCGGACTGCAGTGACAGCAGTTTGCTGTCACTGCAGTCCGGAAAAAAGTGCCACGGCTCAAAACAGCCCGATAGAGACCCGTTTCAATAACAGCAGGCACATCGATGTGCGCTGCTCACACTGCTCACTTCTTACTAGTGGAGACGTTACGGCATGACATCATGCCAGGTGAGCGTTCTAGGGGAAGGTAAATCCTTTAAAGAGTCATTTTCTCTCAGGATTTCCCTTCTCTTTCTAAAACGCAAGAGCAGCAACATTCTGGTGGCGTCACCAGGGCTTTAATTGGAAGCTTTTTCAATATTAAATGGAACACGCCATAGTTGCAGCTTATTTATCTTATGCAACTAATAACCAATGACAAAGCCAATAGTCCTTACTTGTTGTAGGTATGATGTTACTTGTTGTATCACATATTTGATGCAATGACAGAAACAGCAAAATACCAATCAGGCAGCACACTATGCTAAGCCCAGATTTTTAGCGTAAGTGTTTTAAAGCCACACCCCTAATTACACTGGCCACGCCCCTTTGAGAGATCCCCAGTTTTTTCATCCCACACAAAGCCCTGTTTTGCCCTCAATAACCAACTTACGACAAGGGAAATGGACCATCTCTTGCATGAGAGTTTCAAACACCTTTCTTTAGATAACCCCCCCCCCACAAATCCACACAGAGCCATTAACAGAGGTAGAGTCGCAGAACATCTGCCAGTAGGTAGCAGCCTCCTCTCCAGCTGTCGATAATGCCTCAACTAGACTCAAGGGGGCGCTTTAAAGAAGAATTCATGACTGCAGGAAGTATTACAACTGCGGCACTCTTACCTACTCTAAGAAGACTTTGTGAGTCGGCCCCGAAACAGACAACCCTATTAGTCTTTTTTTTTGTTTAAGAGATTTTTATTGAAGTTTTACATGAAATAATACAAACCAATACATATGTATGGAGTAAGCGTAAAATACAAAATATACATAGAATAGTTCACGAAATATAACTAAGCAAATAACATAGTGATAGGATATGAATCGAAAGAGAGAAGAAATGGAGAAAGAGAAAAAGAAAAGGAGAAGAGAAGAGGGGATAGGAGAAAAGAGAAGAAAGAGAAAGAGAGGAGAAAGGGAAGGGAAGGGAAGTTTAAAAACGCATGCGGAAAAAGTCTAAGGAAAGGGAAAGATAAAAAGAAAAAGAAGGGAAGCTAGAAAATAGGAGTAGAAGTAGAGAGATACGTAGTAAAAGGTAACCATAAACAGGTCAGATTTAATTTTCTGAGAAAGGGAAATAGAGGAATCAGTATAAATCCTATGTTCATCGCAAACAAAATTCCACCAAGTTACTAAAGATATTTTAGAGCTATCTTTCCATGAAGATAAGATAACTTTAAAAGCAAGGGCAATGAAAAGATCAAATAACAGGGAAATAGGGGATGTGGCGACAAAATCAGGAGAGGAAGAGCCTAAAAAAACATTTTGTAATGACAATGGAAGAGCACATTGAAAAACTGTCATGCAAATATTCCAAACCGATTTCCAAAATGAGAAAACATTAGAACAATCATAGAGTTGATGAATCAGTGTACCCATAACAGTAGAACAGGACCAACACATCAGAGATGAAGATGGGGAAAATCTAGAAATACAAACAGGAGTAATAACGGCTCTATTATAAATAAAATACAAGGATTGGGTAATACGAGCAGCAGCAGAAACTTTGAACACTTTAGACCACAAATTATCCCCAGTCGCAATAGGGAGAGAAACAGATAAATCAGCTTCCCAAGCAGTTTCAATGTGGGATTTGGGTCTATCATCAACATAAGACAACAGCAACTTATATACAAGGGCGGCTTTAGGTCTATGCGTGGGAAAAAAAGAAAATAAAGGAGAGGAAGGGGTGAGAGAGGGTGTATCATCAGGAATGACAAGAGTGGCTAGGTGAGATTGTAGAGCAGTGGAAATATTGGTATATTTAAGGAGGCAGGAGTCAGGTAGTTGATATTGAACTTGTAGGGTATGAAAAGGGAGAACAGAACCGAGATGTACCAGCTGATGTACATAGAGGATAACCTTTTCCTTCCAGTATTTAAAATAGAAAGATTTACCCTTATATTTAAAAAATTTATTAAACCATAAAGAGGAATATAGGAAACACTGGAGCAGTGTAAAACCAGTAGAGAGGGTATTGTATAACACGTTTCGGGAATATTTTAAGATAGGGTTAGCAGATAAAAAAGTGCTGTTGGACATAAAAATGACATCCTGAAAGGAAAAATCCTTAAGGAGGGAGCGCTCAAAAACAATCCAAGTGGGAGGAGGAGTATCACCAAAGTCATAGGCTAATGCAAAGGATTGTTTGAGTAAAAAAGCAGAGTGATATAATTTAAAGTTTGGAAAGCGTACACCACCTTCTCCCTTAGGGCGTATAAGCTTGGAAAGAGCAATACGTGGATGTTTCTTGTTCAATAGGAATTTTGTACAGATAGAGTTGATTTGGGAAAAATAGGAAAAAGGAATTTTAACAGGAAGCATAGAAAGTGTGTATAGAACATGCGGAGCAATCATCATTTTTATGGTGTCTAATCTGCCCCACCATGATAAAAATAAGGTTGACCAGTTAAGCAAAAGTGACTGAAGTTTGGAGATTAAAGCATTATGTGTGAGCTTAATTGTGGTATGTAAAGAGGAGGAAAACCAGATTCCAAGATATTTAAGTTTAGAAGGACACCATGCAAATTCAGTATTGTCAAACATGAACTGGTAACAAATGGAGTTTAGTGGCAGGACTTCTGTTTTGGAAAGATTTAACTTATAACCAGAAATGCTGGAATATAATCGTACTTCATTCAAAAAAGGAGGGAGGGAGTCAGTGGGGTTGGACATATAGATTAATATGTTGTCTGCGTATGCAGACATTTTAGTTTGCATGGAGTTATGCTGAAAACCCTTAATCTGAGTGTTAACACAGATACGTTCTAAAAAAGGTTCAAGGCAAAGGATAAAAAGTAAGGGGGTGAGAGGACAGCCTTGCCTAGTACCTCTAGACAAAGAGAAAAATTTGGAAAAATGATTGTTAACAAAAATACTAAGCCTGGGCGTAGTTCGCGTAGCCGCACTCCACGAGCTACGCGAAGATGCACTTGCACTCCGCGAACTACGCATAGCTCCGCGAGCATGCGTAGTAGCTTGCTTGACCCATTTGCGAGCCATTTTTCGTCTTCGGGAGCGCCGTGGAACTCTGGAACCTGCTCGACACCACATCTCCAGACGTCGCCTTCCTCACGGAAACATGGATAAACGCCTCCTCAGCGCCCGACATCGCCCTCGCCATCCCGGACGGATACAAGATCACCCGGAGAGACCGCGTCAATGAGACAGGAGGAGGCATCGCCATCGTCCACAAGAACACCATCCGCATCACGACCAACTCAGACGACACCCTCACAGCCGCTTAACATCTTCACTTCCAGATACACACCGACCCCAAGACCACACTCAGAGGCACCCTCATCTACAGACCCACAGGACCTCGCACACAATTCAGCGAAGACATCGCAGACTTCATCAGCCCGCACGCCCTCGCCTCCACTGACTACATCCTCCTAGGGGACCTCAACTTCCACCTGGAGAACAACAACGACAACACCACCACCACCCTGCTGGACAACCTCGCCAACCTCGGACTCATGCAACTGGTGAACACCCCCACCCACTACGCCGGACACACGCTTGACCCAGTCTTCTCCTCCAGCAAGTACATCTCCTTCAGCCACTCCACCGGACTCCACTGGACAGACCACAGCTGCGTCCACTTCAGCTTCAGAAAGACCACGACTCACCACCACCCGCAACAGGTTCCCCGCAGGAACTGGAACAAGATCACCACCGACCAGCTTACCACTTCGCTGAGCCAGAACCCTCCCGCCAGCTCAACGGAACCCAACCAAGCAGCCAACAACCTCACACAGTGGATCACCAATTGCGCTCGCCCAACCAGCCTCGACCACTCGCAGTCCGGCTTCCGCGCCAACCACAGCACCGAGACCGCCCTCATCGCAGCCACTGACGACATCGGAGCCCTGCTCGACAACTGGGAAACAGCGGCCCTCATCCTCCTGGACCTCTCCGCAGCATTCGATACGGTCTGCCACCGCCCCCAAGTGCAGCGCCTCAGCAACATCGGAATCCAAGAGAAGGCACTGGAGTGGATCATCTCGTTCCTCACCGGAAGAACCCAGAGAGTCCGCCTCCCCCCGTACAGATCCAAGGCCACCGAAGTCATATGCGGCGTACCACAAGGATCATCACTCAGCCCCACCCTCTTCAACATCTACATGAGCCCCCTCGCAGCCATCGTACGCCAACACAACCTCAACATCATCTCCTACGCCGACGACACCCAGCTAATCCTCTCCCTCACCAACGACCCAGGAACCGCCAGAACCAACCTACACGAAGGGATGAAAGACGTAGTCGAGTGGATGAGGAACAGCCGCCTGAAACTGAACTCAGACAAGACGGAAGTCCTCATCCTTGGATCATCACCCTCTGCCTGGGACGACTCCTGGTGGCCCCCTGCCCTGGGCAGCAGACCCAAACCAACGGACCACGCACTCAACCTGGGCTTCATCCTGGACTACTCCCTCTCGATGACCAGACAAGTCAACGCCGTCTCATCATCATCCTTCAACATCCTACGCATGCTCCGAAAGATCTTCCGATGGCTCGCCACCGAAACCAGGAAGGCGGTCACACAGGCCCTCGTCACCAGCCGACTGGACTACGGAAACACCCTCTATACCGGAACCACAGCCAAACTCCAGAAAATCAATCAATCAATCAATCAATCAGTGACACTTATAGAGCGCGCTACATACCCGTAGGGTCTCAAGGCGCTGGGGGAGGGGGGGTGCCGCTACTGCTCGAACAGCCAGGTCTTCAGCTTCTTCCTGAAGGAGAGGTGGTCTTGGGTCAGGCGCAGGTCGGCCGGGAGGGAGTTCCAGGTCTTGGCGGCCAGGTAGGAGAAGGACCTTCCTCCTGTAGTCGCTCTTCGGATGCGGGGGACGGCGGCGAGGGCGTGGTTGGCTGATCGGAGGTGGCGTTTGGGAGCGTAGAAGTTGATGCGGCTGTTGAGGTAGCTCGGGCCTTGGTCGTGTAGGGCTTTGTGTGCATGGGTGAGGAGGCGGAAGGTGATTCTTTTGTTGACGGGGAGCCAGTGAAGGTCTCTCAGATGTCCGGAGATGCGGCTGGTTCGTGGGATGTCGAGGATGAGTCTGGCTGAGGCGTTCTGGATCCGCTGGAGTCTCTTCTGGAGCTTGGCGGTGGTACCGGCGTAGAGGGCGTTGCCGTAGTCCAGTCGGCTGGTGACGAGGGCCTGGGTGACGGTCTTCCTGGTCTCGGTGGGGATCCACCAGAAGATCTTCCGTAGCATGCGTAGGATGTTGAAGCACGCCGAGGAGACGTTGTTGACTTGCCTGGTCATGGAGAGGGAGGAGTCCAGGATGAAGCCCAGGTTGCGTGCATGGTCTGTCGGTTTGGGTGCGGTGCCCAGGGCGGGAGGCCACCAGGAGTCGTCCCAGGCGGAGGGTGAAGAGCCCAGGATGAGGACCTCCGTCTTGTCAGAGTTCAGTTTCAGGTGGCTGGTCGTCATCCACTCGGCTACCTCTTTCATCCCTTCGTGTAGGTTGGCTCTGGCGGTGGCAGGGTCGTTGGTCAGGGAGAGGATCAGCTGGGTGTCGTCGGCGTAGGAGATTATGCTGAGGTTGTGTTGGCGTGCGATGGCCGCGAGGGGGCTCATGTAGACGTTGAAGAGGGTGGGGCTCAGAGAGGATCCTTGAGGGACGCCGCAGATGACTTCGGAGGCCTCTGACTTGTACGGTGGTAGGCGGACTCTCTGAGTTCTTCCGTCGAGGAAGGAGATGATCCATTCCAGCGCCTTGTCTCTAAAACATCCAGAACGCCTCCGCACGACTCATCTTGGACATCCCCCGACACAGCCACATCTCCGGACACCTGAGAGACCTTCACTGGCTCCCCGTCAGCAAGAGAATCACGTTCCAACTCCTCTCCCACGCACACAAGGCCCTCCACGACCTGGGCCCCAGGTACCTCAACAACTGCCTGACCTTCTACACTCCCACCCGTCAGCTACGATCGACCAGCCACGCCTACGCCGCCATGCCACGCATCCGAAGATCCACCATGGGAGGAAGATCCTTCTCCTACCTGGCAGCCAAGACTTGGAACTCCCTCCCCATCCACCTCCGCCTGACCGAAGACTACCTCTGCTTCAGGAAGCAACTCAAGACATGGCTGTTCGAGCAGTAGCGGACCCCCCTCCCCCAAGCGCCTTGAGACCCTCTGGGTGAGTAGCGCGCTATGCAAATTTCCTGATTGATTGATTGATTGATTGCCTGCATGCTCGGGATGTGTAGCGCGCGAAGTTACCCATGAGGTTTGTCCCGCCAGCTCGCGTCCCATTATTTCCGGTCACTACTAACGTGTTCGCGAGTTATTCTGTGCCAGATTGCAGTTTCTGCGTGTTCGGCAACTCGATCTTACCGACAAGCATCCTCGCGCACGCGAAAATGCTATTGAGCGCGCGAGAACTACGCTACGCAGCAGTTTGCGTAGTATTCAACAACTTCGCGTTCTCCGCGGAGCGCGGAGTTGCCGAAACTCCGCAAACTCCGCGAGCGGAGCGTAGTTCTTCGCCCAGGGTTAAAAAATACTAGCTCTGGGACATGAATATAATAATTTAATGAAAGAAATAAAAGAAGTCCCAAAACCAAACCATTGGAGAGTTGCAAACATAAATTGCCAATTGATACGGTCAAAGGCCTTCTCGGCATCCAAAGATAGGGCGGCAAGGGGGGATTTATATTTTTTGGCATAAGAGATAATATTAGCAAACATTCTTGCATTATCTAATGCAAATCTACCTTTGACAAAACCTACTTGATTGGTTTTAATTAATAGGGGAAGTATAGTTTCAAGAAACAAGATTCCGAGGAAAATTGAAAACTCTCCTCTTCCCCCGCATCTGATCCCCCTCTCTCCCCCCTGGCCCTGTTCTTCTTCCCCTGTATTCACTTCTCCAGGTTCCTTTGCAGTTTTCAGCGCGGGGACACTCTGTTTTGAGTAACCAGGCGCTCTACAAATGGCTTCTATTCTATTCTATTCTATTCTATTGCAAGAATTTTTGCGAAAATTTTGCAATCATAATTTATTAAAGATATGGGACGATAATTTTTACAGTAGGAATGATCTTTGTCAGGTTTAGGAATTATAATAATCAATGCATCCATAAAGGATCCAGAACCCTTTGCATCTTCAATAAAAGAATTAAAAAGTGCCAGGAGCTTTGGAAAAAAATGGGAGTAAAAGTGGTATAAAACTCAGCGGAAAGGCCATCAGGCCTTGGGGCCTTGGACTTGTTTAGTGATTTTATGGCATTAATTATGTCTTGAGAAGAGATATCATCTTCTAATGCATTAAATTCGTCTGGTAAGGAAGGTGGAGAAGGAAGACCGGAAAAAAAAGTGTCTAAATTCTGAGTTGAGGGAAATGTGTCATCAGAGTAGAGAGATTGATAATAATTATGAAAAACATCAGCAATATCTTCATCTGATGAAACCATTTTATTAGAAGATTTGTTCATGATAGGCCCGATTGTTTTACGTTCTGATTTGATCTTCAGATAATTAACTAACATTCTACCAGCTTTGTTTTGACCTCCAGGGTATTTAGATTTAATCTTAAGTAGAATATTACAAGCCTCAGCCGTTGCCAATTCATTGAGATCCGATTTAGCTTTAATCAACTGATGAAGGGCAGAGGATGATCTAGAGGTGAAAAAATATGTTCTAAGTCTTTGCGGTGACGCAGTTGATCTTCATATTTTTTCCTTGTCACTTTCTTTTTGCTAGAGACATAAGAGATGGTGAAAGCATGGAAAGAAGCCTTGAAGACATCCCAATTATTAGGAACAGTAGTATCAATAGGGTTTTTAAAAGTAAAAAATTCATTAATATAAGTAGTAGTATTTTTAACAAAAACAGGGTCGGATAATAGAAAACTGTTCAATTTCCAACGACTACATTGAGAAGAAGTAAGGGAAAGATCTAATGTAGCATGAACTGGAACATGGTCAGCAATAAAATTGAAACCAATAGCAGAGGCTTGAATAGACAGTAACAAGGATTGACTAACCAGAATATAATCAATTCTAGACCTCGTGTGATGTACATTGGAGTAAAAGGTGTATTCAAGCAAATCAGGGTTACATGTCTTCCAAACATCATACATTGGTCGAGAGGTAATGGCAGATTGAAAAGCTTTGTGCGTTTTGTCTAGGTTGAATTTACATTTCGATAGCCTGTCAGAAAAAGGGTCTAACCACTGATTACAATCACCAGCAACAATAACATTGGGACAATCAATTGAGAAAAGTAAAATTGTAAAATAATTCCAGAATTGAGGGTCAGGTTTAACTGGGCCATAAATATTCAATAAGGTTAAAGTTTTGTTGTGTACCACAATCTTTGCCATCACCCAATGACCGTCTACATCATTTTGAGTGGATAAAATTTGTACAGATAAAGATTTATGGAACAATATGGTAACACCACCTTTTTTGTTGGACGTAGAAGCGTGAACAATCTGACCAATCCATTGTTTCTTTAACTTGAGAGATTCAACTTCAGTACAATGCGTTTCTTGAAGGAAAACAATTTGAGAATTAAGTTTGGATAGATGAGACAATACCTTTTGACGTTTAATTGGGTTCCCGATACCACGAACATTCCACGTAACAAATTCACACATAGTGGAGGGTAAGGAAGGTAAAACACGGAGGGATGAGAAACACTTCAGGAGAACATCTGAAAGAAAAAACAAACCACATAAATAGAGAATACACAAAAAATAATACAAAGAATACCAAAACATCCACAAAATCCAGGTAACAGCCAAATAGAAATATCATTGCAAAACAGGAAAAAATGTATTTAGAAAAAGACCGGTTAAGAAAGATACACGCCATTTTAGGGAAAAAGCAAATAACATAAGTGAGGGTAGTAGGGAAGAAAGTGAAAAAAGGGAGATAGGAAAGAAGAAAGAAGAAAGAAAAAAAGGAAAGGAAGAAGAAGTAAGTGAACAGATCAAGGCAGAACAGCCAGGTCTGCAAAGAAAAGAAACATCTGAGCATCGGGAGAAAACCGACGCCAAAGGGACACGGACCTCAGCAATTAATAGAAAAGAAGAGAGAAAAGAGAAAGAACCTCATAGGGTAGGAAGGGAACAACATATTGACAAGGTCATGGAACAGATGTACAATGATGGAAAGAAAAGAGGAACCTAGATAATTAAAAAATAAAAATAAAATAAAAAATGGTTAATTATTAGTGTCCATTCCAGAGGATGAAATAGTGTGTAGGTATAAACCAAGTTTCTTCGGGTCATCAAAGGAGCGTGTGCGACCATTGTAGGTGATCTTGCAAAGACAAGGATGGAGGATTCCATATTGGATTTGAAGCGGTCTCATTTGAGGACGGAGAGCCAAGAATTCTTTGCGACGTGCATTACCGGCATTTGAGACATCTTGGGAGATAAAGAGATTATGACCAGCCCATATAAGACGACGCTTAAGTTTAGCAGCCTTCAGCACATGCATCAACTCTGCAAATTCAAGAAAAAGCATAATAATGCCACGTGGTTTAGTAGCATTAGGGTTAAGGCGACCTAGGCGATGAGCTCTTTGTATGTTAGGAGGATTCATTGTGGGTTGAAGTTCTAAGAGGTCAGGTAGGAATTTCTGTAAAAATGAGACCATATCAGATCCTTCAATATTTTCTGGAAGACCATAAAGGCGTAGGTTATTTCTACGATTACGATTTTCAAGGTCCTTAGTGTGCAACTTAATGGTTTGAATTTCTTGGTCCAATAAAGGAATTTTTGACGAGATATCCTGTATGTCACTGACACGTTGTTCCAAGTCCAGAACTTTATTTTCCATAACAACCCATCTTTCCTTAATTTGACTTAGTTTTTCATTGGTCGCAGTCATAAAAGGTTGGAGGCCACGGACTTCATCTAGAATAGAGTCCAGGACTGGATTTTGGGACGAGAGTATAGGAGACGGTAGATAATTTTTGGGTCTCTTCTGTTTCATCCCCTAGACGGATGCCTTCGTAGTATGAGAATCATGCGCCATGTTGAAAAATGTACAAAAAGGGCTTATTGTAATAAATAGGGGGTTTCAAAATGTAGAAAAATCCTCCATGAATCACTAGACACAGGAAGCGCACTTCAAGGATGAAAAGTAAAAATGAAAACGTAAAATCTATAGTAGGTTAGATGTACCATAAATAGTCACAGAAGTATCAGGTGAAACAAAGCCATTTGAATGACCACAGTAAAGCATAGAAATATCCAGTAAACCTTAAAAGAAAGATCCGCTTGTAAGGTAAGAAAGTATTCTGTTGTATGGCATTGATAATCGTAGGAGGAAACAGAAAATATTGTTTGGAGTGAGGCAATTTAGAAGACTCCGCAAAAAGGTGTAGAAGAGCAATTGTCACCAAACCACATAGAGAATCTGTAGCAAACGAAGAGCCAGTCAAAAGAGATGTGATACTTCAGGTATGCAGCTAGTCATGGACATTTCAGGCACAACAGCAAAATGAAGGGAAGAGGCTCCGGTGTGTTATCCTAAAATGGCGGACTTTCACCTCAGCAGAACAGCACAACACATAATAGAGCAAATAAAATAAAGAGTAAAATAAAAGGAACTGCGACTTAAGCCATTACATGTTAGTAAAAAGAGTTATATGAGGCAGCGCAGTAAGAAAAAGGCTCCGTTGTGATGGCCTAAAATGGCGGCCGTTCACCTCAGCAGGGCAGCACACATCAAGGTTTATCATAAAAAATAAAATAAACTGCGACTTAAGCCATTACATAGTGGTGGAATGAGCTTTTGTAAGGCAGCGCAGTAAAAAGAAGCAAAAAGAACATACCGGGTATTGTTGTAGAAGTTATAGAGGTCGGGGGCACAGCGGCACAAAATGGCGGCCGGCCGCAACCAGAACAGGACGAGATACTCCGGCAGTGCGAGGAAGACGAAAAACAGCATATAAGCTGCAACCGGACCATTCCCTAAACGCTCCACATCTTGGTACATGGTTCAGGCGTTTCACAGGTTCCACAGCCAACACAGGAGGTTCTACAAGTGCAGTCGCGCTCCATGTCGGTACGGAGCTCACGCCGGGTCCGCCATGTCCCGTCGGTGCGTAAGCCATGCCCCCAGACAACCCTGTTAGTAAAAGTGCACAGAGGGCACAGTCCTTTCTATTTGTACTAACTGTATATGAATCTTCCCATTTTATGGAGAGGTGTGGTGCAGCGGCCAGGGCAGCTGACTTTGGAGCACAGGGTTCTTGGTTTGATCCCCGGCTCCGGTGGCAGCTCAGCTCAGCACCATGTGACTCTGGGCAATAGTTCACTTAATTTCCACAATGGCCCCCAACGCCTTGAGCCCCGTAAGGGTGAGTAGTTCGATCTTTACAAATACGGATTTACATTCCCATTTTAGATGAGTTTGGACTAATTCAAAAAGGTATGTCAGAGTATGAAAAAGGGTACTGCTTGACACTCTCCAAAATGCCTTTGTGACAGCCGCTTATGTGATACAGACGAAGAAATACTCTTGCAGACCTGTGCTTTCACCCACCCCACCCAATTAACAGGAAGAAAGAACAAGTGTTTACAATGTAATGGCTTTGCCTTTGTTAAAGTTAGAGCTATTGGCATTGCTCTTGACATTATTTTTATTTATGTTTTTTTTAACATAAATAAATGGCATTGTCATTTACAATAGCAGGGCAGGGCACAGGGAAGGGGGAGCGAGGAGAGACGAAGGAGAGCTGCGGGCTCAGGGAAGGGGGGCGTGGAGAGATGAAGGAGAGCTGCGGGCTCAGGGAAGGGGTCTGCGAGGAGAGACGAAGGAGAGCTGCGGGCTCTTGTTGTAATGCTTGCATGGATGAGTTGGTGGATGCATGGATGGGTGCATGCATGGATGGGTGTATGGATGGGTGTATGGATAGATGCATGGATGGGTGGATGGATAGATGCATATATACAGCCAATCCCTCAACAATTTATGCAATCCACCAACCCATCACACCAACAACCCATCCATGCATCCACCCATACATCCATGCATCATGCATACATCCATCCATCATGCATCCATCCACCCACTGCGTCCCACTCCGACCCCTCTAAATATAACTCATTTTTTCTGTATATAGAGATGACTGTATTCACTAGTATATGCAGTAGACCTTTCTACTCTAACATTCCTATGTGACTCTTGCAGTACATCTATTCATATCCTTTCCATATGTATATAGAAATATAACGAGAATCAACAGTCTCTTCTTTGTGTGACTACATCTAGTACATTTCAATTGTTTTCCTGTTTGTATCTTTTACTTAACGCATGTAAATCAAAGTCCTTAGGTTTGACAACTGGTTCTTATGTAAAGCGCTCCGACACCTTCGGGTAAAGTTCGCGCTACATAAAATCACATTAAATAAAACATTACCCTACAAATCCAACCATCCATTTGTGCCTAGGCTTACATTTTACGGCCTCGAAGCACACAGAGAACGGACAGTTTACTAAGTCGAGGCTTTGTAGGGTGCATGGCAGGGGACAGTTTTAGGCGCCAAGGGAGGGTAGGGAGCAGAGTCAGAGTACTTCACGGAGGTAGGGGGCAGTTTTTTATGGTTCAGGGCAGGGGGCTGCGGTATGTTTTGGAGCATGGCCTTATTTTAAAGGGCTCAGTTCAGGTGGAGGAACGGCACAAAACACCAGGCAGACAGAGGGCAGAAGGACACAAAAACGAGGGGAAACAATTATAACTGAGGGCAGATTGGCACAAAAAACTAGGCAGACAGAGGGAAGAAGGACACAAAAACGAGGGGGGGGTCATTGTAACGGAGGGCAGAACGGCACAAATCACGAGGCAGACAGAGGGCATAAGGACACAAAAAAGAGGGGGGATGATTGTAACAGAGGGCAGAACGGCACAAAACACCAGGCAGACAGAGGGAAGAAGGGACACAAAAAGGGGGGGGGATGATTCTAACGGAGGGCAGAACGGCACAAAAACGAGGGGAAACAATTATAACTGAGGGCAGATTGGCACAAAATACCAGGCAGACAGAGGGAAGGAGGACACAAAAACGAGGGGGGGCTGATTCTAACGGAGGGCAGAACAGCACAAATCACGAGGCAGACAGACACAAAAACGAGGGGGGGATGATTCTAAGGGTAGGCAGAACGGCACAAAACACTAGGCAGACGGAGGGCAGAAGGACCCAAAATCGAGGGGGGGGGGGATGATTGTAACGGAGGGCAGAACGGCACAGACACACCTGACACCACACTTCACATTCCAGAATACCTTAGAAGGACACACAATGAGATGGACACAAAGCAGAGGACAACACCAGACCCATCAGTGAAATCATTGCAAAACAGGACACTTAGTTGATAAATCATGTTAAGGACATGTACCATATCCTGCAAAGTAATCATAAGGTCAAAATCTAGAACCCAGCCAAGCCATCGTCAGGAAACCACATTCAATGAGGAGAATCCACCTAAATTCCCTTTAAGAACCCACCTAGCAAACATCCTAATAGCAAGCCGCAGAACCAGCCAGGTAATCATCCACACGACAAGCACGGGAATCAGGCCCACCGTGATCTGTAGCACTAGAACCCAAACAATCACCCCAGTTACAAGTCAAAGCAGGCTCTTAACAAAAATGCGGCCGTCGTTGGAGCCCCCCCTCTGGGGGCTCGACATCACCAAGGTGCCCGCTGAGCCCCTCTGGGCTCTCTGTAAATGAAAATGCCCCCGGAGCCTGTCACTAGGCTCTTAAAACAAACAATGCCCCACGTTGGCGGAGCGGGCGGCTCGCTGCCACAGGGCCGCTCGTCTGCTGCCGTTACGATGGAAGAAAAGGGGCCTCTTGTGGAAGCGGCCCTCTGACCAGACGGTGCCGCTCACCTTGCCTGCCAACACTGTGCCTCTCGCATGCCCCACAGCGTCACCAGAGCTCCCCCCAGCCCATATCACTCACCAGGCGTTCTCCTCGGGGACTTTGATCCTCTCCTCGGCCGCTTCTTCTCCCTGCAGCCTTCCAAGTAGGCGGGGCTCCACTGTGACACGGGAGCCTCGCAGGACCTTGGGGTGGGGGGGGGAGCGGGAACAAACACACGGACAGGCACGGAGAGCGGGAGGGGGGCGGGAAGACATAAGGCAAGAACAAGAAACAAGAAAAAAGCAAAGCACTCACCTGGACTCCGATTCGTAGTTCTCGTGTCCAGTAAGGAAAGCCTTGATAAAACCAGTACTCACCTGGACTTCCTCCGGCCGCAGAATGGCCAAAACAAACACGGACAAAAAAAATAAAATAAACCCCGCCCACCGCCCGATGACGAGGCAAAAAGGGTGGAGAGGGAAAAAATCTCGGGAACGCCCCCGAATCTGGTCCGGCCTTGACGGACAGATCTCTGTTCCAATGGCTAGCCTCCATTTATGGAGCTAGCCAATGGAACAGAGGGCGGATTCAAGTGTCCCTTACTGAAAACTACATATTTCCCTGGGGGCGGAGCTAAAGCTCCGTGCCCCAGGCAAAACCTAAAAAGGACGAGCTTTTCTTATGTTTTCTGAAGAAAGGTAAGCATGCAGAGCAGAGGCGCAACTAGAGCCAAATTTCGGGGACCGGGGGGGCTAGGAACAGATTTCGGGGGGGGGGGCTGAATCTTTGCGCAACATGCAGAGTGGAGCTGCAGGGGCTCTTAAAAGGGGTGAAACAACAGCAAGGCCTCATTAACATT
The DNA here is from genome assembly GCF_964263255.1 of Lissotriton vulgaris. Taxonomy (NCBI): domain Eukaryota; kingdom Metazoa; phylum Chordata; class Amphibia; order Caudata; family Salamandridae; genus Lissotriton; species Lissotriton vulgaris. The sequence goes on along the minus strand of NW_028249667.1, from coordinate 204,482 downwards.
AAAATGGTCTTTAAAAGACCTGTGAAGTGCTCGGGTGCGGCTGTGTGTGTGCCCGGGAAGTGTTTCATCCCGAGTTGCCACACACGACGGGGGGGCTGAAGCCCTTTCAGTCCAATGGGTATTGCATGCCTGATGCAGAGGCGGCTCCACCTCGGGAGCGGAGGAGCGGCGCCCGCCTGCTGCGAGTGCTGCAGGCAAACACAAATAAATAAAATGGCATGTCAATGCCCTTTAATTTATTTGCCAACGCACCAGCTCATGCTGTGAACAGCGCGAGGTCAGGGGTGGGTCTGAATCCTGCACATGCAGGATGGCAGCACTGGTCTACAGTGCGCATGTCGGATTGTCCGGCCGTCTTGCCACGGCCAGCCCGACAGCAATCCAAAGACTGTGAAATAACTTGAGGATTGCTGGCACAGGCCCCAACCTCAGATGAGCGCTGGGTAAGCCTGCCCCCACCAATCCTAGAGCTGCTTTTACATCACAAGAGCGGCTCCAGGATTGGTTGGAGAGCGTCTACAAGCAGGATGAAATCTTTTCTTTTCCTGCTCGTGGAAAGCTATCCGAAATGCGGCAAAGGGTGTGCTTCTGAATTTATGGTGAGTCATGCGCCTTAATGCCCCACCATGTTTTATTTGCGGTAGCCGCCACTGTAAGTACGCATTCACACACTTGTATGTTAATTACACCCACTTGTGCCCTACCAATGGCACTATTGCCCCAAGCCTCTGGGGTCCAGGGGCGGGAATGTCTGTGCTCATGAATATTCTGCTGTTGTGTTGAGCCCAAGTGCAGACTGTCTGTCCGGCCAGAGGCCTCAGCCTCTGTCTCAGGTAAACTACCGGCTCCCTTATCAGGGCTGTCGCCCGCTCGGAAACTTGCTATATTTGGTACCTGCTGGAATTTAATTTGGAAACGTGTTGCTTGGGGTTAAATAGCTGATGGCCTTGCTTTGTTTCCTGGAGCCAGCGTGTTTGAATGTCTGTGCTTTGTGTGATCTCGCTGACACCCTGGGTCGGAAAACTCCAGAGCAAAGCCGGACAGAAAGGGGCTGTTATCCGACACTCTCAATAGCAACACCTGTGCAAACCTCGGGGTCACGGGGTCACGGCTCAGCCTTCTGTTCCTAGCACAGGCCCATGCAACGGGGAGGAAAGAGTGCACAGCCGTGAGAGCCAGCGGAGCGTGCCAGGCCTGTTTGTGTAGTGCCCATTGCGGCTTCAGGCCAGGGCCTATTCTAACATGCCACTCTGTGCTCACATTTATCTCACAGAAGGAACTTAACTCTTTCTGCTCAGTTACTTCTCTTTAACGACCCTTCAGTAGCCCTGTTTTTGCAATTCAGTTCCACTGAGATTTTTTTCTTCAATTTACTAATTTCATTTTTTTCCCATTATCCTGTATAGCGTAAAATGCACGGAGCAAGGGTTTAGAGCAGTGTAGAATGTATAATCAAAAAGTCAACAATATACAATATAATATATTGAATCCAGTTGCCTATCATCAAACATTTCTGGTATATTTATAATTTTAGATACCATTTTTACAGAGGTAATGGCTTTCAGCACAACTGGTAAGTACATATAATTCAAAAAAGTAATGTATGTTGATAGGTGATTGAAGACATTTTCAACCAGGGGAAAATGTATTTATTTTTGATTTTAAGAAAACCTTGTCCCCTTGGTTTTTTAGGGGTTACTCTAATTGTGTATCCCTGATAACTCTAAAGGGAGGCAAACCTGGTATTCCAGTATCCAAAAGAAATACTGTCACTTGTCATAAGAAGTCAGTTCTGGCAGCCTGCGAGGCCACCTTATCGCAAGCACAAGGTGCGCTGGAGGTAGTGAAATATTTTATCAACATCCAGTGGAATACAGAATCATTTCTTATGATTAGACTTTGACTTAGGTCTCAAACCTCCTTAAAAGTAGTTTGTAAGAAGAGAAGCATCCTTTACTACGAAGCCGGAACCACGATGTGCCTTTGCAAAGAGGTCAATACAACGGCTGAGTCGTTACCACGCGTTCCTTTACCCCGCAAGTTTTTACAACGACTTGCTGTAGGGAGTGTGTTACTGGACTGGTGTTGGATTTTAAGCCCAACACCTTCCCTACTGTAGCGCAGACTGTAGTTGGAATAGTAAATAATATAATTCCAAAGTCCAGCGCCCCCAAGGAAAGTCACTGTAAAGAATTGCGCGGTAGAGGAACGTGTGATAATGATGCGTTTGTTGTATTGCCTGCTTTGTATAGGCATGCATGGTAAACGCATGCAGGGTTCTGTCATACAACCATATAAGAACACTACATTACCGCCAGAGTTGTTGATGACTGTGGTTATCATCGCACTCTAGGGAGAACATTACCCCTAGAAGTCCTCAATAGACTCCAGTCTTAAAGACGGCAAACCCTTTAAACAGCGCCTAGATATTTACGGTGTCGCTTTAGTTGTTTTCTATGAGGTGTGTTCTGCTGAACTGGAGCGCTGATTGAAACCCCAAAAGCGGTGTGTGTGACTCTAATCATGCTGATGCCTGGAGCAGGCTACCTGGAAGAGGCAAGGGGCCCTTGAGACCCAACTTTCTCTCCAGGACCTGTGTCAGTATGAAACACCCAGGGCCGTATTACATAAAGTGCCCCGGGGTCGCAACAGGCGTTTGCGCCTGCTTTGCGGCCCACCGGGCCACTTTGGTATTATAGAAGGGGCCGCAGACGCTTTTGTGGCCCCTTCTGTAATACAGACAGTGCTGGTGCACATAAAGCGCCAGTGCTATCTGCAGGGGGTGTACCCTCATTTGCATGGGGCTGTGTCCCATGCAAATGAGGGAATCTCTTTGCCTCTCTGCCCGAATCTCTTTGCCTCTCTGCAGGCGCAGAGGCAAAGAAGCTCTCAGGAGGCGCACTGAGTGTGCCATTTAAAAGGTGGTGCACTGTCAGTGTACCCCCTGATGGCAGCCCTCTGGAGGGGCAAAGGGGGTCCTCTTGACCCCCCAGACATCCCCTTGCAGGCGGGTGCAGTCACTGACAGTCTCTAATCCCCTTCAAAATTGCAGGTGTGTTGCCGCTTGCACTGTGAAAACACAGAGCGGCTTCAAAGCAGCCGCTCCGTTTTTCATAGGAATGCCCTGCTCCTAAGGCAGCACAAGTTCGCGGCTGCCCTGGGGGCAGCACATTCAATGTAATAGGGCGCACTTTCCCTGTATACGCCTGGCGCACCTGTTTAAAAGTGTGCTCGGCGCAAACAGTGAAAATGCATGTTACCATGAAACCCTGAAACCGGTCCCAGGATGCTTGTTTCTGGTCCAGGGATTACCTGGCTTGGCAGTTCGGGCTGGACTGTTCCCATGAGGCACAGGGTCAGACTGATTTGCATATGGCCAGGTCTGAACTGAGGTGGCGAAGTGAGCTAAAGAACGATGGGTTAAACCCAGATCTGTGACTGGGGGTGAAAGTTTTGATTTGTTCTGCATTCTGTCCATCAGTTTGGTGTCTTTTGCTTTCTCACCATAATACGGCCTCTGCACTCTTACACTGGATAAAGTCTGGTGGTTCCTACAATCCTCTGTCTGAATCCGGGAAACCTCATTCTACCAAGGGATGGCTTTACTGCTGATGCCTTAACCACTGTGATGTCTATGCAGCTTTTAATGTTCCCATCATCCTGTTATATTTAGATTGTAGGTGATATTATATGGCACGTCCTTTACTTTATTTTTGGATCCCTTTTGAGTTACGCCTCTAAAGCGTGCAAAATCCCAGCCACATAGGCCCAGTCTGCAGGTTTCAACCGGTTTGCCTGGCAGTGGGTCCTGGGTGACTACATGTCCCTAACTGAGGGGCCTTCAGGGTGCACCAAAAACAGAGGCCCTTCAGGAGAAAGGGCAAGAACGGCAGGAAGGGACAGAGCGTACAAAGAGCTGTGGGCCTGCCACCCTCCGTGAGGCATGGGTAAGTGAAGCCCTCACCCACTGCCACCCGATCATCAGCTGGAAATGTTTTCTAAAGCCTCCTCATCTGAGACAAAGTATCCGCTGCCTCTTTCATGAAGCTGGCTCCAAACATCAGTGGTTGTTTTTTTTTTAAAACATGACGTTTGCCTCTGAACACCTCTTATTCAGTGTTGGTCAGTAATCACGTGTGGGAAAAAGATCAGCCAGTCATGAATAGCTTTCTTTCTTTATCCAAACATACGTCATCTCCAGTCTGTACCACCTATGCTTGACATTGCCATCATGTGCCCAGGTGCCCTTTACATGCTACCCACAAACATTCAAATGTAACATGTCCAAGGTAATACACGTGTGTCCCCAAATACCCCATCTATGCCAATGAGTGCCACTTGGACTCTATGCCAGACAATGCCATGAAATGCCCTGTTACCCTCTTATTAACAAGTCAGTGTTCTGATATGATACCTTTGATTGCCATGTGCCATTCAAGGTCATCAGGTGCCCACAGAGACGTGTCAGATAATGCCACCATGTGCCAGTTATTGCCCATCAAACACATGTACACACACCCACATACAAGCCCGCGCTTACTTGTACTCTTGGACGCGCACACAGACACACAACACACATTTACTGATGAATGTGCAACCCAGTGCAGACTGGCTCACGCCCACTTCCTCCCTCAGCACGTCACTTCCTTGTCAGCCTTCTTCAGTCCTCGAGATGGACGGATGTAGAATGCTGGTGCTATCAGTGCTTCATTGCGCCGGTGGTTTCCGGTAGGGAGCACCGGCAGCTATTTTTTCCACAACATTTATTTTCTGAGTGCAAGAGACTAAAATAAGTGACAGCCGAAAAAGATGGAGGAAGACAAAGACGGCAGAAATGTTACAAAAGGCGAAAGCAGGAACCCGCGGGAGTGACATAAAGGGAGAGGGAGTGTCTGGTAGTGGATTAAAGAGGTGTTTAGTGGTATTAAAATGACAAGCACTGGTATATTGTGCGCCAATGTACAACTGCACTTGTCGTGGGCTTCTAAGGAGAGCTTTGAGGGACCGGCACTCCTTCTTGCACAAATGTAGCCCTTGGATGGAGTGAGTGGTATGGCTGGGACAAGTCTACAATGACCATGTCTGCAGAATGTATTTATTTATTTTTAAAGTTTTACATAGCACTAGCTTGACCCGTAGGTATCAGAGCGCTTTACATGCTCACTGTAAAAAACAGAAGGAAGTTGCATTACATAGTAGGCAGGCAGTAAGGAAGCAAAACAGAGATAAATAAAAATCCAGCATGAAAAATAAGTAAACATTGCAGCAGAGGGAGAGGAACATACAATGGTGGTTAACACAGTCCGGTCACCACTATCCTTGAATCATGTCAAGAGATAGAGGAGTCAACTTGGGTATTGAAGTCTAGGTTAGTTCACGTTCGTCAGGAAAGTATTTGTCAAGGAGATGGAGTTTCAGGTCCCTTTTGAAACAGGAGAAGAAGGGGTTGCATCTGAAGACTCCAGGGAGAGCGTTCCATATCCTGGGAGCGTTGCCAGAAAACGATTGGTATTGGGTGGTTTTCTTTTTAAGTTTCGGAGGAATAAGAAGGAGTGAGTTGGAGCTTCTCAGCATTCTGCATTGACCTGCTCTTACCAGTTTGTTGTTCAGGTAGTTGGGGGCCGGAGAGTGAAGGGTGTTGTGTGTGATTCAGGCCAGCTTGTAAATACACCTCCCTTCCATGGGAAGCCAGTCGAGGGCATTGAGAGCTGGAGTGATGTGTACAAATCTTTTTTATCCAGATATGAGTCGACGGCCATGTTCAGCACTGCCCTTAGAGGGGCTAGGTGAGCTTTTGGAGTCCCTGTTAGGATGGCGTTCCTGTAGTCGATTTTAAAGAAAATTAGGGATTGAACTACGGTCTTGAGGTCATCATGAGAAAGAAAAGGTTTCAATTTCTTGAGGTGTCTTAGAGAGAAAAGAGCACTTTTAGCAGAGTTTTTGATGTGGGCCTCCATTGATAAGTTCTTGTCAAGGGTGATGCCTAGAGACTTAACTGAGTCGGATAGAACGAGGGGGCAGTTTAGGGCAACCAGATTCTTGAGCCAATCTTGGATTGGTTGATGGTTGCTTTTTGGAGAGAATAGGATTAGTTACGTTTTATCTGGGTTGAGCTTTAAGTGGTTAGCGTTGAACCAAGTTTGGATCTCAGTTAGAGTAGCATTGAGGTGTCGGATGTCACTGGGAGACTTGATTTTGAAATAGATTTGGGTGTCATCAGCGTAAAGGTGGTAATTCACTCCAGCTTTTTTTCAATATGATTATGAAGGGCTACATAAAGATATCTACAATCTACAACACCCGCAGACAGTCCTGGATTCCTGCTGGGGAGAGTTGAGGTGCCCCAGCCCTTCCTAGAAAGAGTATGATATAACAAGATATGTCATCACCGGGTGTATGGGTGAGAGTGGCACTCGTGCCAGAGCAAGGGTGAGTGTATGCGCAGTTATGTGCTCCCCGGACGAAAGCGCCATCCCTATATGTGACTTGGCTGCTATGAACGAGTGTGGGAATGCAACCTGTTATGAGTAATCCTCACACCAAGGCACACTTACAGCTGCAAATGAGTGTGAAACAAAACATAGGGTAAGGTTCTTGGACCCTGATAGTCAGATGTTTGCAGGAGAACCAACAAGTAATGACCATAGACGTATGCTTATATGAATTTAGAGTTTTTCTGTTTGTATCTTTTCCTTGAGTGTATTTTCAGCTTGTATATATGCAACTCTAACCACTAGTATCCGTAGTAGACCTTTGTACTTACTACCATTCTTATGTGAATTTAGAGTTTTTCTGTTTGTATCTTTTATGTAACTCATGTACTCCGAAGTCCTTATGTACTTGGTCCTTTCGTAAAGCGCCCTGACACCTTCGGGTAAAGTAACACTCATATAAAGAGCTCAGCACAGTCTGAGGGTACCTCTTGGGGTGGCTGGCTTCTCGTCACCTGTGCGGCGACAGTCGATTCTCCTCGGAAGGTTCCTGCGACAGATCACGAAAAGAACAATCCTTGCAGCATCTCTGAGGACCTGCTGCAGGACGTCACTGTCTGGACATGCAGCTGGTGGGCTGCCAGCTCCCAGGGAGGGGGTGCAGATTCTGCCACGAGTGCGGAGTCGCTAGACTTGCGCAGATTCTCTGCATTTGTGGCAGAATCCTCACACTCTGGCGTAATCTCTGCAAGGCGCACCGCAGAGAGCACACCATGCAGATTCTGCCACGAGTGCGGAGTCGTTAGACTTGTGGCAGAGTCTCTGCATTTGTGGCAGAATCTCCACACTCTGGCGTAATCTCTGCAAGGTGCACCGCAGAGAGCACGCCGTGCAGATTCTGCCATGAGTGTGGAGTTACTAGACTTGCGGCAGAGTCTCTGCATTCATGGCAGAATCTCCACACTCTGGCGTAATCTCTGCAAGGCGCACTGCAGAGAGCACGCCGTGCAGATTCTGCCACGGGTGCGGAGTTGCTGGACTTGCTGTAGAGTCTCTGCATTTGTGTCAGAATCCTCACACTCTAGCGTAATCTCTGCAAGGCGCATTGCAGAGAGCACGCCGTGCAGATTCTGCCACGAGTGCAGAGTCGCTAGACTTGCGGCAGAGTCTCTGCATTCATGGCAGAATCTCCGCACTCTGGGTTAATCTCTGCAAGGCGCACTGCAGAGAGCACACCGTGCAGATTCTGCCACGGGTGCAGAGTCGCTAGACTTGCGGCTGAGTCTCTGCTTTCGTGGCAGAATCTCCGCAATCTGGCGTAATCTCTGCAAGGCGCACTGCAGGGAGCACGCTGTGCAGATTCTGCCACAGGTGCGGAGTTGCTGGACTTGCGGCAGAGTCTCTGCATTTGTGGCAGAATCCTTACACTCTGGCGTAACCTCTGCAAGGCGCACTGCAGAGAGCATGCTGTGCAGATTCTGCCACGGGTGCAGAGTCGCTAGACTTGCGGCAGAGTCTGCTTTCGTGGCAGAATCCCCACACTCTGGCGTAATCTCTGGAAGCCGCACTGCAGAGAGCACGCCGTGCAGATTCTGCAACGAGTGTGGAGTCGCTAGACTTGCGGCAGATTCTCTGCATTTGTGGCAGAATCTCCGCACTCTGGCGTAATCTCTGCAAGGCGCACTGCAGAGAGCACGCCGTGCAGATTCTGCCACGGGTGCAGAGTCGCTAGGCTTGCGGCAGATTCTCTGCATTCGTGGCAGAATCTCCGCACTCTGGCGTAATCTCTGCAAGGCGCACTGCAGAGAGCACGCCGTGCAGATTCTGCCACGGGTGCGGAGTTGCTGGACTTGCGGCAGAGTCTCTTCATTTGTGGCAGAATCCTCACACTCTGGCGTAATCTCTGCAAGGCGCACTGCAGAGAGCAGGCCGTGCAGATTCTGCCACGGGTGCAGAGTCGCTAGACTTGCGGCAGATTCTCTGCATTCGTGGCAGAATCTCCGCACTCTGGCGTAATCTCTGCAAGGCGCACTGCAGAGAGCACGCCGTGCAGATTCTGCCACGAGTGCGGAGTTGCTTCACTTGAGGCAGAGTCTCTGCATTCGTGGTAGAATCCTCACACTCTGGCGTAATCTCTGCAAGGCGCACTGCAGAGAGCACGCCGTGCAGATTCTGCCATAAGTGCGGAGTCGCTAGGCTTGCGGCAGAGTCTCTACATTTGTGGTAAAATCCTCACACTCTGGCGTAATCTCTGCAAGGCGCACTGCAGAGAGCTCGCCGTGCAGATTCTGCCACGGGTGCGGAGTCGCTAGACTTGAGGCAGAGTCTCTGCATTCGTGGCAGAATCCTCACACTCCGGTGTAATCTCTGCAAGACGCACCGCAGAGAGCATGCCGTGCAGATTCTGCCACGAGTGCGGAGTTGCTACACTTGCAGGAGAATCTCTGCATTTGTGGCAGAATCCTCACACTCTGGCATAATGTCTGCAGGGCGCACTGCAGAGAGCACGCCGTACATATTCTGCCACGAGTGCGGAGACTCCGCACTCATAACTTCCCTACACGTAAGTACTTTTGTGAATCAGGCCCTTAGTCCATGGTGATCCGGGAGACTGCTACCTGGGAGCTTAATCGGTGGAGCACTTGAACAGCACTATATGGGACTATAGTATGGAAGAAACAGCATCACATCAACAGCACCAGGCAGGCCATCAAGGGTTCCCTCACGAACTTGAAGCTTTGCCAAGTGGACAACTCTCACCACAGACGTCACGGAAATGCTCACCACCCCGAAGCTCACCTTGTATGAACATGACATTGTGCACCCACCATTCTGAAGTTCTTCTCAGGACAGGCAGTCACTCCATCCTGAACTACTCCCTTCAAACAAGGCTGATATACTCACCTCTAAGTTCAGAAACCCTCAACTCGTATTTTGCTAATTACCAACCCATCAGACACCGGCTATAACTCTGAAAGATAATTGTGAAAACTGTAATTTCCTAACCAAAGACCTATATCAACAAACAACTTCTTCACCACTGCCAGTCTAACATTTCAGCACATTGCAGAAAGTATCCTTGTTGTAAATTACACCGTCTGATCAATGACGTCATTGTCCATGGTATTCTGACACGCCTCAATCTGAAGGGAGTCTTCGATACAGTGAACCACCAAGCCTTGATCAACATTGTATCCATACAGATGTTATTTCAGGATTCAGCTCTACAACAATTCCTCTTCTATCATTCCGATCGACAGCAGCTCATACAGATGAGCACCTTCAGATCTCAGCTCCTACCGGTGACCCATGGGAGACCTCAACCATCCATTCTTTCCGCGTCACATGCAATGTCTGCATGGAGTTTCTTGGACATCCTGCCAACCATGGAATTGAAATCGGCCAATATGTCAGCCGTGCACACTCTATCTGAACTTTCCTTCAGTGACGTCTATACTCCGACTGAAGATCTCCACCAGCACTGGTTTGCGATAGGGGCTTAGATGTCAAGCGCCTACCTGAAACCTAACATGGCTAAAACCAAAGAGATTTTATTTGTTTGCAACAACATGCAAGCTTCCATCCAGAGACGGCTCTCCAAGGAGCTGGGCGGATTCATTCACCTCCGTCCACCATCGGCGGGCCCTACCAGGCGGACTCACCATCAAGAGCATCTGCCTCACTAGCAAGACAGTAACAACCAGCCAACAAGCATAGACAACCCAACACAAGAACGATAGAGAGCTAGAGGGACAAGGAAGGGAAGAGTGACTGAGAGGCTTAGAGAAACCGAAAGAGGGAAAGAATGAGAAGGAAGGAGTAAACGAGAGAGAGCCGACATCAAGAGGTGTAACGAATGAGGGGACCCACTCTGGCTGACCTGCAGGATGGCGCAGTGTGGAGGGGTCCTCACATCGGTGCTAGATCTGGGGAGACTTCAAGGCACACAGGAGGAGAATGACTTCCATCTCCTGCTCTACTGTGTGATCAGTCAGACTCTGCCCTCGAGTGTTGAAGGAGGAAACTCCTGGATGTGAAAGTGGACTACGAGTTAGGAGACCACCAACTCGAATGAGCAGCGCGTTGTGAAGGTGGATGCAAGTAGTACTGAGGTGGGAGAACCAGAGAAATAGACACTTCATGTCCAAGCAGTGTCACTCGATTTCATGGGATGAGACTGAGAGAGAGAGGTGTGTGTGCGCGCACACACACAAATGTGTGCAACCACATGCTTTTGTGTGTACATTCACAAGTGTGGGCACTAGTCCACTCCACACACGCACACAAACTGCCATAGTGCACAAAGTGACTGTGCCCACGTGCACTCACTCATTATCCCACTGTGTCCTTGAGTGATGCTCTGAGGAGACGAGCATGGTCTGACACAGCGCACTCCCCACATTCTGCACGCTTTGTGGTCTCACCACATTCCGCGACTGACGTATTCTTAGAGTTCATTTGGTCTTTCCTCTAAAAGAGATTATCTGTGTCTTTCACTAACCTTGAATTTGGATTTCATCCCATAAACCCCCCTCAAAAACCAACTTTGTGTATTTATAGGGCGGGCCTCATCCTTGTTCGAGGTTTGGCTTCTATCAACCAGCTTGCTATGGGCATGCGCGGTATCCACATTTACGCAGATAGGAGCCAATCACAATATGACGTGCATAGTACCATGAACACCCAGTCACTCTCCATCAGCAGCCCTACTTTGCTCGGTTCTACACACCAGCCTTGCAGGGCAGTCATCAATCATGGATTTAGCACAGGCGACAGTTATGACATTTGGCACAAATACAATCTTTCATCTCAACACCACAGTCCTAGGGGACTGGGGTACACTGATGCATGAGTCTCACCCAATCACAATAATTGTCCATCTCTTTCTCCAAGTGACAGTCCGAAGGAGTACAAAGTAGTGAAAAGGCATCTTATGTTACAACAATCACCCACCCTACGCACCTTGAACAGTTCCCCACCGTCCCTCTGAAGTACAGTGCACCGCTTCAAACAAAACAGTGAACAACCTTATCCAGCCTAAAGCATGCTACAAAAGTTCACCCATCTTAGGACTTGTTTTGCATTCTTCATTGTGTTGGTCCAAATGCACGTCCTTAGTCCTCTTAGAACAACGAGCTCATCTTTCATTATATCTTAGAACAGATTGCACGTCCTCAGCCACCTTTGAACAAATCCTCCATCTTCAAACACCTTGAACAATCCGCTTCAACCGCGTTACACATCTTGAAACATCTTTGAACAGAATAACAATGATCTTCAGGCAAAGAACATATTTCCAACCACCTTTGAGTAAACTGAACATCCTCAATCAAAAATGTCTTTACCTCGCAGCCTTTGCAAGGCATATGCCTTAACCACACACAGGTCTTTACTGTGCATAGTAAGTATATTTAAGGTAAACTGGGTGCCCCAACAATCAAAATGTGTTTTCTTAGGGCTGACTAGGCAAAGCTGAGAGATGGCATTGAATCTAATGTATCTACGTTGGCTGGTCTGCGTCCTTCAATGATGGACATGCAAATTCAGTTATATATATATATATTTAAACAAATCTTGTCCACAAGTTGCTGCAGCAATCAGGAACGGACCACCACTCAGAACTGATGATTTTAAAGTGCGTTTATTCCTCTCCACACAACATGACGCATTTCGACCGGGTCACCCCGGTCTTGATCACATGACATGCATCAAATCCCGCGTGACTTTTATACTCAATACACCATCATTTCCCTCCATTCTGGTCATCATAAAGGTAAAAGACAGACTTAAGAAGAAATATTCGTATATCGGAATAAGCCTTAAAACAATTACATATATGTCACACAAGGTTTGCGTTCTTGTAAATACAAAATTATATAACAACTTCTTTCTTTTTGGAAAAAATCATCATTTTAAATACAATGCAAGTGTAACAAGTATTAAAGTCCACTTTTTTATATTCTTTATATCCTCCTATAAAAAATATATATATATGTTGTTGTATCAGTACATAAATGTGCAAAATACGCAATATAGGGCAAGTGCCCAAAATCATCATGTAACATTGTCGGTCCAATGATGTTGATGTCAACCAATAATGATTAATGTTTAGTGTAAATGAGTAAATGACACCCTCTTAGTGAAAAAATCTAATCAATGTAGCTATTGAATTCATAGTACATTCTTGATAAGATTGAAATATAAAAACAATGAAATTGATCTGACGGATGCAGTATTAGTAATAATTATATTTCATATTCATAATAAAGCAATGTAATAAGTATTGGCTATACATATATATATATATATATATATATATATCCAAAGAATCAGCGCTCGATCACCACAGGGCGAGGTGTCCCCACTGCTCCATAGAAAGACGCAGACACGGTCCCAGTACGTGCAATTATTTTAATGAGTGCAAGCACATTGTATGACGTTTCGGCTCCAAGGAGCCTTGTTCACATGACATATATATATATTACCTACTGGCGGACGCCAGTAGGTAGTTATAGTTAGGACCTACTTTCCATAGGAAATCCGCAACATTCTATTTGGAATAACTTTGGCGCCAGTGGAGAATCTTCGCAAATTTCTCCAAGAAAATGGCCTGCTCGGTTATACTCCTTCCCTGAAAGTTTGGGGGTGATTCGTCAAGTGGGGGCCGAGAAAAAAGGGGGGTCCCAAAACGTGTTTTCCCCATGCAAGTTTCCATAGGGACGTTTAGCCAGGGCTATAGCCCGAACGGCTGAACAGAATTACACCAAATTTGGTAGAGAGGTAGAGTTCGGTTCGCAGATTGTGCTTTTTGTTGAATGGTGTAAATCCGTTCAGTAGTTTCTGAGAAAATGACAAGTAAAATCATAGCGATATCTGGAGACAGAGTTCTACACGCGGACGGAGATCCGTTCAATTACGAGCGCGAGCTGTATGCTGATTGGCTGTCAACTGTCTGTCAACTCTCGAAACCTGGAAGTGTTGGCGGCAATCTTGTGCCTCGGTAGCAGCGAGTCACAAGAAAACAGTAAATGAAAGTTGAAAAATAAGGAAAGGGGGCAAGGTAGAAAAATGTTGACCCTCTAGGCCTGCTGAGGGGGTCGCACATGGATCTTTAGGCCCCCCAAAATTAATTTTTTTTAATTTAAAAAAACCGCAGGGTACGCGTATGGTACTCGTATGCGGTGGAAAAGTAAAAAAAAAAACTAGAAGTCCGTTTTATTCTTAATTAGCTCCTGGGGGGAGGGGCAAATCCTGGGGGCAATTTTTTTCTATAATGGGGGTTGAAAGGTCCCCCGAGCCCGGGAAATGCCACACCCGGGGTTTTATTTTGAAGCATGCGGGGGGGTTCACGGCCCCCCACATGCTCCAGGGACCGCCACATTCCTGGGGCAGTAATATTTAAAATTGGGGGGTCCGTGACCCCCCAGCCGCGGGGACCATCATCTATAGGGGCTTTTTAATGTTGGGAGGGGGTCGCGTGGCCTCCCTCCTGGAGCTCTTGATGGCCCTGGGGTCCGACACCTCCCAGGGCCGGCTTCTGCAGTGTCCCGGGGTACCTACCCCCGGGACACTGCTGTTTGCTATGGTACAAAAAGGTATGATGGACGGAGCACCTGAGCAAATCAAACACTCACCCCCAGTCAACTGATCTGGGTTTAATCCATCACCATTCTTTAGCTCACTCCACCACATCAGTTCAGACATTGCCATAGGAAAATCAGTCTGACCCTGTGCCTCATGGGAACAGTCCAGCCCGAACTGCCAAAGCCATGTCTTCCCTGGACCGGAAACAAGCATCCTGAGACAAGTTTCTGGCATTTCAGCCGTCATCAGCCAGGCTAGCTTGAATCCAGTGGCAAAGTGAGCAAGGGGCTCATGTCTGAGCATACCCTGCCAACTTAGGGCGAACAAAGCGATACAAAAGGGGATGATGGACGGAGCGCCTGAGCAAATCAAACACTCACCCTCAGTCAACTGATATGAGTTTAATCCATCACCATTGTTTAGCTCACTCCGCCACCCCAGTTCAGACTTTGTACAAGCATCCTGGTACCGGTTTCTGGCATTTCACCTGTCGTCACCCAGGCTAACTTGAATCCAGTGGCAAAGTGAGCAAGGGACTCATGTCTGAGCATACCCTGCCAACTTAGGGCATTGAATCCAGTGGCAAAGTGAGCAAGGGACTCACGTCTGAGCATACCCTGCCAACTTAGGGCCTCGTCTTCATCCAGGCTTGCTCGAATCCAGTGGCAAACTGAGCAAGGGACTCACGTCTGAGCATACCCTGCCAACTTATGGCCATAAGTTTGCTATGGTAGGGCGGGAGCGTCGCGGCTCCCACTTTAGTACAGCAAACCGCTTTCCTATTTGAAAGAGAGAGCAAGTTAATATGCTGTCTTTTTAAGTAGGAAAACAGATTGCTTTTTGTTAGCGAGCGGAGCATATAAACTGGTCTCTCTGACAAAGCAGTGCCGGCTTTCGAACGACACGGGGATCTGGCTGGGACCGTGGGGGGTATTCGGGTTCCCCACATGGTCCCAAATGTTATTTTTTGAGTCCGGGGGGATGGGGTCCCTTTGTTGTTCCTTAAACATTTGTGTGGCGACGCGCTCTAGTTTACCAGAGCGTGCGGCCACTGCCTTCTGGGAACGTAGCCGGACACGGGAGTTGCCGCAAGTCTAAATCCTCATATTCTTATCTCTGTGTCCGTGTGGTTATTATGGTAATTTTCCTTCTATTTGACAATATTCTCAGAAGAGATGCTTCTTCTTAAAATGGGACGGAACTTTCAACAGTTGGAACAGGAAGTGTTATAAACCAATAAAAATCTCTTCTTTTAAAGTCTCATGGCTTTGCGTACGCTTACGATGTGGGTTCATATGATGTTCCAGCGCGATTTGTGTAATTGCTTTTAAAAGTTATAAACTATTGTTGAAAGTTAAAAAAAACTATGTTCATAAGTATCCTACGTAATGTATTCTATTAGTATGTTCATTAAATACATAAATATATGTTTTTAAACCATTAAAAACATTTGCGTCTTTCGCGTACGGGGCGCAGTACGTGACGTTATACGTAAGCTTTGATGCGACGCGTAACCTCGGAGCGTATTCGTAGCGTATGCTGAGAATGATTAGCAGACAAACTATGGTGCTATCACTCTCTCACTGTCAAATCAGAGCACAAGGCGCGCTATGAGAATGGTTAGAAGTGGTCACTCATTGAAAATCCGATTCAGCTGTGTGGCTTATCCACGGTATAATAACGTTACTTTTTAGCCTGTTTAAGTTTGAGGTTTGTATGAAATACTATGCTATAGGCAGATATGGATCTTTAGGGAGCGCTTATCTCCATGAAGGTTGGTTATTACCATTTATATATAGGTGCTTGAGGGAGGGAAAAGAAGTTTGTCAGAATGGCGAGGATTGCTCAATAGCACCAGATCACTCCTTACTTTGTGGACACCTACAATTGCATGGCTCTTGTAATCAAGATGCAGCTAATTTGGCCTGAGTTTTGAAAGGCACTCAGACACCTGCTATCATAACAACGTTCAGTTTACTGGCAAACGGAAGTTATTTACTTTGAAATAATGCAGATTGTTGTGCGATGTTAGCAGGCATCGCTTACATGATTACGGTAACTGAGCGTGTGATATGCCATAAAAAAGTTGTGTTTACTCCTCTGCATGGGAAGCTGGATGTTTCTATCTGGCCGTCGTTTCCGACCTTGAAAGCAGAGTCAACCAAATGAGCCGTATAAGAGCGCTATTGTCTCAAAAAGAGGTCGCTCTTACATCTGCTTGAGAAACATTTGTCCTTCATGTAGCAAACACCCGCACAGAAGTGCATGCTTTGATAAATACAGACGTGCCCCGGAATTTTAGGGAGTTAATTTAGACTATCTTTAATGCGTCCTCGAGTAGGGGGTTAGCTTACTTTTTTAAAGTTATAAGCAATAGCCTTGTGACTTCTGTAGAAACTATATTTGGTGTCTTGTCGGTGTTTTTTCATTCGATTTTTTTCAGCATCTTTGGTGGATTGTTGGTAATGCTATCATTAGTTGCCGGTGTGCTTGTATTAATTTGTTTACTTAAATATGGATGCACATCTTGCAGCAGACGTGAATATGTCCCTGTTGTTGCTTAGTTATTACGGACCGCTGCCTCTGGCTACATTGAGTGCAGTTTATGGATTATCGTTTCGATTCTCCTTTTTCACATGCGTTCAACCTGTCTTTCATTGCCTGAGCTGCGATTTCGACTGGGCCCTGGATTTGTGTCTCTGCAGTACAGTGTCTCCCAAAGCGGATTATGACCAGCTGATGAGCCCCTTAGTGGTTCATGATTTGCTCTGTTCTGGCGGCGGGATTATGGCTTTAGCAGCGATGCATGGAATAATGGGACGTTGGAATGTTTTTGCAGCGGCGCATGACTTCTTGGCACGCAGTTACATTGAAGATGACCCGAGTTTTCCTCCGATGGTTATAGAGGCTTCAGTCATTGAGGAACATGTACGTTCCTCCCCACTATTGAATTGGATTGCTGAAATGTTTTCAGATGAGAACAATTACTTCCTATTGGAGGCTGTTGCTACATACTGTGCTTATACGTTGTTGGATTAAGACTCTTTGATTTTTCTACATATTCTTTATTATTTAGTTACTGCTTTTTATCAAAGATCGAATAATTTTTTTTGCAAAATTGAACTTGACTCTGCTTTTTAGGTTTGGACTCTGCGTTCGTAATTCGCCCACGTTTATATTATGTGCTTTGGTCAAGGAAAGGTGTCATGGGCTGAGCCTTGCACTTACACCGTGTTAAGTTAGCATGGGTTTATTAGAAGCTTAAACGCCATTTTAGTTTTCCTTCTCTGCTTTGCACACAACACGCACTTCCAATATTGTTTACAGAATGGTGAGTATTTTGCTTCATATGAGAATAATTTGATACACTACATTTGTGGACTGCCTCGTTACTTTAGTATGTATAGTGAGAGCATGAAACATCAAGGTTATCTTGGATACTGTGTGTGTTATTCGGAATGATCTTCGCACGTTCGAGCCATAAGACATATGCCGCTGTGGCATCTCTGATACTGGTTTGTTTAGTAATGCACTGTGCAGGCATGATTACACACAGTTGGAGAACATTCATATCTTGACTGTTTGTGTAGAATTCAATGTGATCCACTATTGCTGAGTGATAGAGGTATGGGTCTGCCTATGCAGTCGTATGAGATCTTCTGTACTTATAAACTAACCTGCTAAGTAGGGAGGGTGAAATGTAGGTATATTTTAAATCTGTTTCCCTTTTCTATTACAGGATGCTTTCTCCCTTTGTATTTTATGGAATAGTCAGTCTAGGAAGAATCCCTGGTACACACTCACGAGGAAATTTACTCTATCTCAACAGTCTAGGCATTCAAACAATCGCATTCCCACCAACACGGTCCAGTCAATCACAGTGATGGTAAATGGTCAATTTCCACACTAAAAATGAACGTTCACAGTCTTTTTAATAAAAAAACATACAGAAATATGTATACACGTAAACAAATTAAAAATTCAAAGAAAAATCTTTGAATCTATGCATTAAAAAAACAGATATTCAAAAAACAGTTCGATGTACACATTAGACAAGCACCAATTCATATATCACAATTAATATATCAAAAACATATTAAAAAACAGGTACGGCAGACAGAAATACTATATAATCATGAAGAAAAACTCCCTCTACAGTGTGGCCTTTAGATTAATCTATACATATTTCTGTATGTTTTTTTATTAAAAAGACTGTGAACGTTCATTTTTAGTGTGGAAATTGACCATTTACCATCACTGTGATTGACTAGACCGTGTTGGTGGGAATGCGATTGTTTGAATGCCTAGACTGTTGAGATAGAGTAAATTTCCTCGTGAGTATGTACCCAGGGATTCTTCCTAGACTGGTTGTCTCTGTACCCTGATCCCTGGTGATAGTGGGGTACTCTCTCTCTTAGATATTTTTTATGGAATAGTAACAATGCTGACAACTTTGTTTCTGATAATATGTTTGCTTGTATTATCTAAGATACTGGGCATGAGATTACGGTGTTAGAAATAAACATTTGAAAGTTGCAGGTGTCTTTATTTAGTTCTTGTTTTGGACTGGTGTAAGACTGTAATGAAAGAGTGCACTTGTTATCTACCTTACCTGAGGTAACCTAAGTCGCATGTTATGGGTTGAGTAATAATGGATAAGTGCAGCCAAGAAAGGGAGCAAGTGTGCAAATGTCATAGTGCCTTCGGCCGGGTTAGTTGTCATAATAAAAAGCGTTGATAAATGGCCTGCACTTTGAATTTGAATTAAAGAAGAATGATAACCTGAGCCAAGAAAGGGAGCAAGTAGGTGTGTGTATGTGTGGATGATGTGTTGATTGAGCAGAAGATGAATATTGGACTGATAATATGTGCATTTCTCACCCACTTGGGTATGATTTATGACACTATACTAAAAACTGAGATCTTTTTTCCAACAATACGGTCTACCAGTCAGCAGTCCCAATACATTGATGAAGTGTCGGTATGAATTGATAGAGTAGACACGGGACATACGAGGCAATGTTTGAAATGAATGTTTACAAGTAGAATTGATGTAAATAATTGCACATTTTTTGCACATGATGTAAATATATGAAATTAGAGATATATTTATATATTTGTATACATAGATTTATATTTTTCGATAAACTGAATTAGTTTTAGAAATACTCTGCTTGTAATGATGAAATACGTCATCTATTCTTGCCTCACGTCACAAACTAAATTTTGTTATGTTGACTGACTGGTTTCGCATTTAAATGTAGAGTATTGATATGCACTTTACATATTGGTATAGCTGTGTTTTGGAATATCAATAAGGGCACTGCGCCCAGCATTACCTTTTGGTGTGTAACCCTTTAACAATAACAGGATGTACTATCAATCATGTGACTAAATTTGCTATTTAAAAAGTACCTTCTTCCTCCTTCTCATGACATGTGATCAAGCCTCGGCTGAGGCGAAACGCGTCATGGCGACTGGTGGGCTGTTTATTCTCCACGAATAAATGCACTAACAACAGGAGAACGGAGTCTGTGGCTTTACTCGATCTTTCCGACTTTTGCTGTGTGGCGTGGCGTGGCTGCGCTTTGCTGCGTTGCATCGGACTTAACGAAATATATATATATATATATATATATATATATATATATATATATATACGTGGAGATGCAAGCATAGGTGAAACAGTGGGAAAAAGTCCTTTAATTACATTCAGAAAGGCTAAGTCAATGAGGAATGAGATTTTCTGCAATGCACCAACACTTAAAAAGACTAAAAATTGGCTAGATTCCCAAAAAGGTTTCAAAAAATGCAATAATTGTAAGGCGTGCACACACGGCGTGAATACTACCAAAGTTCACGTTCCGTTTAGGAACAAACCATACATGCTGAGGGACTCATTCTCATGCAAAACAGATTTTGCGGTATATGTGCTAGTGTGTACATGTGGTAAGAGATATGTAGGTTCTACAATCCATCCAGCACATGTGCGGATCTTACAGCACTTGCGAGCAATCGCTAACAATGACCCGGCGTACCCAGTAGCCAGGCACATCCATGAGGCACATAAAGGCAATGCTAACAACATCCAATATTTTGTCATAGACAGCATTCCAAAAAACATAAGAGGAGGTAACCGCCCATTGGCGTTACGCCGCTTGGAGTCAAGGTGTATCATACTTTTGAATTCCAAGATCCCATTCGGTCTGAATGCGGACAAAGCCTTAAGTGTTCACCTCCAAAACAATCTCTGCCTGTTTCCTCTCCCCTAGTACCATTCGTATAACATCTGCAGTTCACGTACTACACAACTCATGGGTTTGCACATGGACACCAAAGAGCACACTACAGACATATTAGTATGTCAGTAGAACACATCACCAAGTTATATTCAGATTTATCACAATCACCAGTACAATAACACATATCTACTACTTGCCCCCTGAGCCACTTACTCCATTTAGAGCAGGACCATATGCACGATGTTCTTACCGGGTCCTCCCGGCAACCTCCAGCCAAAACTCCCACTGTGCAATGGAATTCGAAAACCACTGTGTCACTATAACTAACAAACCTGAGCGATTCTAACACATTCATGTGGCTCACGTTTTCAACTATCGCCGGGCATCTAATAACAAACATGCATTTTCACTCGAGATCCTGAGCTATGCCTGGCCGCGATTACCCTTTGGGGCCAACACAAGATCAGAGAGGCTGTCTTAGTAAACACGGGAGAGTGCATTTGCGTATCTCGTAAAATTTACTAACACAGAGCCGCACTCTATAACCACTTACCTAGGGCACATGTACTACGTAGAGTGTGTTCGGCTCCTGTGGCTCCTCTCGGGAAACTGCAAGGTCTCCCTACACATGTCCACAGCGTCTTCTTGCGGCACTAACCGAGAGAGTAACACACAGGCAAACCAGATGGGCTACTATTGCAGGACCTTTAAATCGGAACATCTATGGCAGGGACCAACAAGAATATGTAGCACATTGTGTTAACCTTTTTTTTCTTTCACTATTGTTATCACAAATGGTTAAAACATGACCTTAATTCAGCTGTGACTATTTTTAACATGTTGCATGACGAGAAGATCATAAACATACGAATACATGTAATTGGTGAAATATGAACATATGTAAAATGTTTCTAAAATATTGCTCTTTTTGGGTACAAAAAAGTGTGAAAAGACTATTCAATACAGGTTCAGCCACAATGTAACCATGGCAACATCTGGTTCTAACCTGTAACGCTAATTGAATGACACACCCATGTTTCTGTGCATAAATGTACGTCTTCAACTGAAAGGCAGATGTAGTGAGCAAGGCGGAAACGCCAAAACGCGTCTAAGCAGAAACTGATCAAGAATAAAGTTTGGATTCAGATTCACGGAGTCAGCGCCTTCTTTGATCGTGAAGTATGGTATGAAAGAATATATATATATATATATATATATATATATATATATATATATATATATATATATATCTTGGGCTCAATGTCCACGGACTCGATAATTCTCGCCTCAGTGCCTACTCTAATCATGGGCCCCACTCTGCAACTCTGGGCAATAGCTTGCTTAATTTCCACAACGGCCCGAAAGCGCTGGGATGCCTGGCTACACCTTGGGGGTGCCCAGTAGGGGGCATCTCACAGGGAAAGCCAGGAAGGGTTCCACAGCAGTATACCGCGCCAGGATGACTGAAAGGTGATAGTGAGCTTTACAAGCATACATACATTTACATTTATATTGACTGAAAAAAACATAGGTTTTACATATGTTATAGTTAGGAATTAGCATTTAAAAAACCTTTTGAAATTCACTGTAAAAACCATAGGTTTCACACACGTTATAGTTAGGAATTAGCATTTAAAAAACCTTAGAAATTCACTGAAAAAAACATAGGTTTCACACACGTTATAGTTAGGAATTAGCATTTAAAAAAACCTATGAAATTCACTGAAAAAACCATAGGTTTCACACCAGTTATAGTTAGGAATTAGCATTTAAAAAACCTTAGAAATTCACTGACAAAAACACAGGTTTCACACATGTTATAGTTAGCTGGACATTACACTTATACAAAACCATTGAAATTCCCCCATTATAGTTAGTTCAGCTAACTATAACTTGCGTGCCAGCAATGCACTGCTGATGACGTCACATATAACATCACTCATGACATGGTCAGTGGCATCACTCATGACCTCACTGATGACACACTGAAAACCATAACAAAGCAGAGGGCATTGCAGGGGCTCCATAATCTGCAACTGATGTGCCTATAGGAGCTTGGATCTAACTAGCCAAGCGCATCCCAGGTATTTAGCTGTCCCACATACTACACTGAGCACAGAGGTGTCTGATGTAAGAATGCGCAATGCCTCCCTATGATGCTTAGTCCCTAAGTTGGAGTACACAGGTTTCAACCATCTCCGTCTCGCCTGGCCATATGCTTGACAGGAGAAGAGGAAGTGGGGGATAGGTTCTGAGGGGGAAGCGCAACCAGGGCAACCTCCTACCCTCTCTCCCAAGGGTGTCCACCCCGCAGTGAAAGCATTCAGAGGTAGTGTGCCAAGCCTAAACTTCAAATACAATGCCCTATCTCTAGGGGATTCAATGAAGTCTAGGAAGGGTTCCAATTTGTGAATGGGCTTGGAGTCTAGGAATTTCTCCGTCAGGGAACCATGCTTCAGATTTCGTGTTACTTCGTTAGACACTCACTCCCAATAGGCCTTCTTAACTACTTGCTTGGGTGGCTGAGACTGGCTTTCCCAGGCATCCGCTAGCCCAATTTCCCCCATATGTATATATCAGCAATCAGCACTCAAGGGGCTGCAACGGGGGTGCATCTACTCTACTGTTTTGTTATGGGGCGTACACTGCACAGAGGAAGAAATGAATAGCACCCTCATGCGGGCGCATTGGTATGAGACGCCATTTCGTGGCTTTTTGGATCCTAAGCAGTGATTGAGACACCCTTGCAGTGCATTGCATATCAAGGCATCGCTTGACTGTATGGCTTACGCGGGGACATTTTGAGGTGGAAATCCATTAATGTTGCATAAGTAGTTTGAAGGGTACTAAGCTTTTATTGGCATTGTAAATACTGATTTGTTTTTTTACCATGTATGGTTTAAGGGAAACATTTTTTTCCGAAAGAATCTATTTTGCTGATATATTTTTCTGCATGCATGTGTGTGTCAGTATTGTTGTGTGGTATGCTTTCTGGGGCGCTTTGATGCTTGTAATGTGTTTGCATGTGCGCCTGCATACATTTTCATTCTGTTAAAACAGTACTTTTTACTGTAGGCATGCAGTCGTCATGTGCATGCACGCTTGAATGTATTGCCTGTTTATGCCTCTGTGTCCAGTCAGGGTCGGGCTGGGAATAATAGGTCGGTGAACCAAAATAAGAATGGATCCCATCAGCGACCCAGATAGCTGAAAAAGTGGGCCACATGTGCAAATCAGCCCAGTTTTAAACTTATCAAGACACACAGCCTGATTCAGGAAGGGGTGAAAATCAGAATTCTCATTGTGGAGGTTCCCCCCCGAGTGCAGAGCCCAGTGCTTAATTTGAGCCGGTGGTTTGCGGTGCTGAGCACTGGCACATAATCATCAACACCAGCGCTTTTCATGAGCACCAGTTAAGGACATACCATTTATGGTGGGCACGGGGAGATTAAGTGATTTGCCCAGAATCACAGGATGTTGCGCATCCTTGCCGAGACTCGAACCTGATTCCCTAGATTCGAGGTCGACCGCTCTAGCCATTAGGCCAACTCCTCTTCCCAGGTAGTAGTTGGTTATGTTTTATGCGGCACAAACAGAAGAAATTGGATGGCGCAAGCTGCCCCCTGATGCCAGCTCCAGCACTTATGTTTTTTACAAATCAGCCACTGATGGAGACTCTCCCACGACTGTGGGGCCTGCGCCACAAGCGCGGAGGCTCTTTGTGAATCAGACCCACACTGTATGGGTATTTAGCAGGATACAGAAAACAGCATGCATTTGTACTTCCTGTAGGCAATGCTTGTGGTAATGTCAGGGAAATCAACAGTAAAAAAGAGCCCACCTGGCCATAAACCAGGCCCACATGCTGCTAGAAAACGACCCATGCGCGGATCAGTCAGACCCGCCCCTCAGGCAGCGTCTGATTGCCTCATAGGCTAGTCCGACCCCAGGTCCAGTAGACACGTTCTCTGCGCATGTGCGCCTTCCTATAGCGTTGTCTGACATAAATATTGTGCCCTAAAAATTGATTACAAAAATATTGTCCAACTGCAGATAGATTTCCAGATATTAACTCCAATGATTCAACATTTTTGTAAATGATAGATGTAAGCCACAATATTATATTATGTCAAACAATATTGTGACGCCGATTTTCTGCCTCGCCAGCCCTGCATGTGTATAGAGGGAATGGAAGGCAGGCCTACCGGCTTTGTCAGCGGCTCCTGTCACACTCCTTGACGCGGTTCACACTGCATCACGGGCCAGTGCCAGGAAGAAGGCGCGCAGTGCACCGGCACGCCAGCCACGTGCGCTGGGACGCGTGCCAGGCGCTCCTGTCTCCCCGTCCCAGAGGTTGGCAGCTGCCTGGCCCCGTGCCACCCAGATGCCGTGCCCACTGGCGAATACCGCGGCCGCTCGAGATGCTTTTAATTAGCAGAAGAATGCCGCGCTTTGGTTCATGTTGTAAGCCCCAGCGGAGGCCTCCACCCGCCGGCTCGCATGCGAAGAGGTCTGGGGTGCAGCCGGGGCTCGGCGCCCCCTTCTACCGGCTTTAAAGGGGTCGGGAACACCCCCAAAATAAAGGAGCGGGGGAGGCCTGTGAGACAGCGAGAGCAAAGCTGTGCGCAGAGCTGGGTTGTTAGACAGCTGCGCCTGAATGTCCCCTCGTCTGTCTGAAGCGTGACTAAAGATGTTTGTGAATTCACACGGAACCACAAGAGGTTGGCAGTCTGTGACAGGCTGAGATCTCTGAAAGTCCTCGCACTACCGAAAATGTACTCCTGCAGATTCCAGTTTGAGCAGGAATTTGTGGCTGAATCGGGATTACAGTTTGTGCGCCCTTTTTTACCCCACAAATGTAGTTTACCTGGCGGAATTTGTGTGGAGTAAATACCGCACATTCTGGAAGCAGGAAAATATAAGGTATTACCACAATTCTCCTATTCCGTTGCCTCACAAACTTTTTAGGACGAATATGTATGTATACACTACTAAGCACCACTTCATTTGTAACATAAAAAAAAGTGCCCAAACCCTCGTCAGGAGGTCATTGAAGCGTGCCCCACACATTGTCCCTGCCAACACAACTACTGACCATCACACTCCCTTAAGTGTGACAAATCAGAGTATTCCAGTAACCTAAAGCTATAAGAACAGCTTGGGTGGCAAGTATTAATGAGCCATTTTAGCGTACATTGAATTAGTAAACTGTTCTTTTACTCATCTCTAAATAAAACAAACAGCGTTACTATGTGGCAGACTGTCATAAGTGCTTGGTAATTAAGTACCAGTGACGAGCACTTATATAAATAATTTTTTTCTACTAGCCAGGGAATTTTTAACCTTTTTCATTTTTCTCACTTTCACTAGTTAGGTCCCTACACTTCACTGACACTTCTGCACCAGCACATAGCCTTTGTCACCATTATTCAGTGCTCCCGCGTAGTCCGCTGGTCGCAGCACGCCCCGCCCCGTAGAGGGACGGGAAGACCCCCATGATGAAGCATGACACTATTGGATTTTTTTAGTGTGTGAGGGGTATTTTAAAAGCACATAAATGCTCTCATCTTTCCACTGTTTAAGAGAGAGCTGCACCACGGAAATAAACAAAAATAAAAATAAAACCACTACACGTTGATAGAATCTCTTTGTTTATACGAGCACCAGAAACCACCTGCACAAATTAAGCACTGCTACTGGGTAGTTATAATTAGGACCACGTAGGACATGACGTTTTTGTGTTGCTAATAACTTTGCTCTGTTGGAGGAATCTCCATGAAACATTCCAAAAAAGTGCTACTTCTTGGCTAGTTTGTGCATGAAAATGTTTGTGGTAATCCGTCGAACGGGGTCCTGTGGGGCGATCCCAAAACACGTTTTCCCCATTCATTTTTCCATGGGAACTTTAGACACGGCTACAGCGCAAACCGCTGAATAAATTAACACCAAACTTGATAGAAAGCTAGATCTTGGTCCTGAAAGAGTGCTTTTTCTGATTTGGTGTAAATCTATTAAGTAGCTTTGAGGAATTAATCCTCAAAAATACACACATATATTAAGACTGGATCACCAGAATGTAAGACCACCTGACTTCAATTGTGTAAATCTTCAACTTGCCACTAGGGAGGTAATGAGACAATGAAAATGCCCCCCCCCACTTTGAACCAAACTTCTAATGACACAGGATGAGCAAAGCAGGTAAATCATAAATGTTCTACAGTAGTTCCCATCTCTCTTAAATTCATCACTCTTAACTTTTCATCCTCCCAACGTCCCATTCCTCCTTACACCTCTGTAGCCTCATTATTCCAATCATCCACTGAAATGCCATCAATCCATCCGTTCACACATTAATCCATCCAGCCTTTCACCTTTCAATCCATCCATACTTTTTATCTCCCATCCATTCATCCTTCTACCTTTCCATCCACTTTCCGTTTCTTGTATCCTTTCACCAACTGATGCATTCACCCTTCAATCCAGCCTTTCATCCTTCCAATCCTCCAGCCTTGCACCCTTCCTTTGTTCTTTAGACCCTACCCTCCTTCCTTCCTTTCATATTTCCTTCTTTTCACACTTCCTTACTTTGACCGTTTCTGAAATATCCAATTCTTACTGTACAGTTTCCCTCTACCGTCATTCTTTCTTTCCTCACATTTTTTTCTTTCTTACCTCCTTTTCTCCCATATGTTCCATTCACTGCCCTCTGTTCTTTCTGCACGATTTCATCCTTTCTTTATGCCTTTCACTGAACTTGGCCCGCTTAGACACCCCTGACTTCCCCATCCCCAAGGCTAGTCCTGCTAATCTTTTAAAGCATTTTTAGGTCTCGCCTAGGCAGCTCGCACATGCAGTGCTGTAGGAGAGGAACTTTAGCAATCGGTCTTCACTTTTCAAGCACTTGCACTCATACTTGTGGCGGCATCCACCTTGCGGGAGCGAGCAGCGGCACGCATTCACAAGCACGAGTGCAAGTGCTTGAAAAGTGAACACCGCTTGTTTTGATCTCTCCACAGACTGCAACGTAGCGTGCTGGCTTGCCCATTGCCAGCTAGTTTTACTTGATTGTTTGTCTGGTGCAGGAAGGATTTAGATAATGATTTACACAATGCTGAAATCGTTTTCTTACCAGGCAATATTTGTTTAGTGTGAATAAAACTCTCAGACTGCAGGTGAAGTCTTCTGATTAAATAAATCCCTACAAACGACTTGCAGGTCTGAATACCTTCAACGTTCCCCGCATACTGTCACAATGAACTCCCCCAGTCCATCATGAAATCTGCTGGTGTCCGTGTTTTAACCCTTCCATCAGGTCAAATCTTAACACCTCCTCCTTGTCACTAAACATGATGAATAAACACAGATTGACATGTGAATTCAATACAGATTGAAAAACGATCTAGAAAAGCGAAATGGAAAGGAACATTCATTTTCCTTAACATGAAATCTAAGACTAAAGGCACCACACCAAATTATTATACTTCCACCGTAATTAAAGATTCAACGCTGGACAAAGTTTTTCATCCATTCCAGTTTCTTTTTGCCTCGCTCAGTCCAGAACCATGTTCTCTACTCCCCATCCATTTCTCTGCAGAACCCACCCTGTGCCATGTCGTACCCCAGATGTCTCTTTTATGACTCAATTCACTCTTGACTCTCACCAGCTGTGACATATTCCATACGTCAACTGTTTCCAACAGTACGACATTACTTCTTACTTCAGTTATTTTATAATGACCCATGAAGCTTGTAGTTTCCTTCTTCAGGAACCTCGGTTTCTTCAAGCATACCATGTTGCCTACATTCACTTTTCCACACTTGACTCCATGATAGGAAACAAATAGTTTCCTATACTTTTCCTTATGAACTCTGCCCTTTCCATTCACTTCATTCGCCCAGAGCACAGAACTTTACCTCCCAGAGATAACCAACTTGGGCTAGTTTGTTTTCTGCTTTGTTGTTATGCTCTGAAACTGTGAAATCCCGGCCACCGAAGTAGGTGTTGGTCCTATGTGGCCACAGGTCTCTTCCGTGTTTCCACCAGAGACATTCTGCACTACAAAGCTCTCTGCACACATGCTTTCACCATCTTATTCATGACTTTCACAAGATCATTTGCCGGTCGGAAATAAATTGCTCTCCTCTGATGTGAAATCGACAACCTATCTAGAAATTCTCACATTTTTGGTAAAACAAATTCTGTAGCTTTGTCTGTCACAAATACTTTGGTAATAGCTTACCTGGAAAACTCTTTCTTAGAAAAATCAATTACAGTTGTGGAAGTCAACGCACCAAGACATGTGGCTACTATCCACTTCGTGGTGTAGGCCAGCAGAACTACCATATAGTTCTCACATGGCTGTAAAATTTAACAAGCATTGGCATAGCCAATAGGTCTTGCCTTTTGGACCTTATAAGTGTTTAACCATGCAACAGTGGATGTTGTTGCACCAAGGATATTGTGCTGGATAACTTAACACTTATAATGGTTCCAAAGGCGAGACCTATTGGCTTTGCCAATGCTTGTTAAAGCTTTTCTCAGCACTCCACAGCAAAGAGGCCAATGCACAACTAACAGGCCATGGGGAGCACTGACTACCCCCACTTAAGCTGCTAAAGCGAGGGGTTCACAACACCCCTGGTTTCCATAAATGCATGACTACATGGATGGTTCAACAAACTATATGTTGTATTTGCACATATGCATGAACAATAGGGCAACCCAATAATCTCCCAGGAGACTTGGTACATAAAGATCAAAACACAAGCTGACTCCTGGAGGAGACATTTACAAAAAGATGCCTTAGTTTTCTGATTGAGGCTAATGAATCTGATCCCAGTTAACAAATAAAAGTATATAATACAATCAATATGAAATATGCAGCCTGCTCTGTCACCACGGGTGTAAAGAGAAAAGATATATATTTTAACTATTTATCCTTTGTTGATCTGAGTACTCCCATCAGGTCAAATAAAAGCACACCCTTGTTGATCCAACAGGCAACTATGCAACAGTTTTATTTAGAGTCCATGGGACAAAACCATTGTCTCAGGTGCAACGTCAACTTGTAGTCCATTATGAAGAGGTTGTACTGGATACGACATTGACGTGTCAGTCTTTTAGTGAGTATGCAAGACCATCTTCAGGACACAGTGTAGGGAGAACATCAGTTGTAGACACGTTAAAGAAACCTGATGTGGGAAAAGTATAAACAAAATACTTATACGCTTCTAGTATACAATGTTTGTGTCTCGATATTTTTGCCCACAATATTCTGTCAGACAACAGGAATTACCAAAGTGCCCGGAGGTGCGTCCACCTATGAATGAGTATGGACTGGCCTTAAGAATTCACTCTCTTTTTTGCAGCTTCATATAGCACAAACTCGGCCCAAGGTAATAGAGCGCTTTACATGAGCTACAAATTACATTACATGAGATTGGGTTCATTTTTTTTTTAGTCATGGGTAGATTATGTGATTTAAGCAGAATCACAGGATAATGAACAGACACTGGGCCTGGAACCTGGCCCCCATCTCCGAAGTCGTCAGCTCTGGCCATTAGGGTATATGTAGTTTGATCATTTTAAGTACTTACTGGAGTCACCCAAAAGTGCCTAGAGGTGTTTTTTAGTTTCGCCTGCACCTCACCTGTGTTGTGCTTGCAAAATGTCTTGTGAATAAAATCTTAAAAGGGGTTTACAGCCTTCTAATCATTACATTATTTTTCCTACCATTGGTTGGCTCCCACGTCACTCTTGTTTACTTGCTTCCCATTGGTCAGGTGCTCCTCCTGGCCTCTGGCTTCCTCTTGGGTTTTGAAGTCTTTGGCATTTTCATCCATGCCATGGATCATGGACCAAGAAATGCCTCATATGGTCGATGTGCTTCCACTGGCCGCAGGTACTCCTTTTTTGTTTTATTTGTATTTAACTTACGTGCATACACTCTGTAGTCCCTCTCCTTCTCCTCCTGGTATCTGTGGAGTTATCCTTTTCTTTGTCACCTTTCACTGGCTATTTCAACCAAAACCACCCGCCCTCCCCAGCTCCCCTTTTTTTCACCCAATGCCCCCACTACTCGGTTCTCAGTTCCAAAGTCGGTAGCTCTAGCCATTACGCCACATTCTTCTCTCCAGCTCTTGCGCAAAGCGGTCTGCACCTTTGCAGGGTCTTATGCCTGTGAGTGGCTCCAGTTGGTAGCCTTATTTTGCAAGGCTCTCCTCCAAAATGGTGGCACGCGTGCCCCTTGCTAGTGCACAGAAACAAATCAAACCATAGCAGGATACTGTGCATGGGGGTGCACATTTGTACGCTCTTGTGTGTGGTGGGGTCCTCTTCACATTCCATTACCCTTGGCAGTGGCGGAGGCCTTGAAGGGGGTGGGGCTCACTTCAACGGGTCTTAGGCATCTTTACCTTGCTGTGCCGTTGTGGAATTCGTGTACAAGGGGCGACCAATGTTCCATCAAGTTCTCTTGCACTTTGTGGGCTCCCTTTATTTATTTTATTTATTTATGCGATTTTATATAGCGCGAACTTTACCCGAAGGTGTCAGAGCGCTTTACATAGGACCCAGTTTCAACCATAAGGACTGATGGTTACAATCGGAAAAACAGATTTGCAAATTTTTGACTTACATAAGAACCAGTTGAAAACATACGGATTTAGGATTACATGCGTTATAAAAAAAATTTAGGATTATATGCGTTACAAAAAGGTACAAACAGAAAAAAATTGCAAATGTACAAGAGATAGAATCACACAAGGAAGATACACAAATGGATATATTCTAGGCCTATACTAGTAATATCTCTATCAACATAGGGAGGGGATACACATGGATATACTCTAACAGTCACGTAGGGGACTAGTCGTTAGAGTTATCTCTATATACATAGGGAAGGGATATGACTGGATATACTCTAAGAGTCACATAGGAATGGTGGAGAGCACAACGGTCTACAGCATATACTAGTGATTAGAGCTATCTCTATATACATAGGGAAGGGAAAGGACTGGAAATACTCTAAGAGAGGGCAGGCACGAGAGATAACGAACTTTACCCGAAGGTGTCAGAGCGCTTTACATAGGATCCAGTGGAAAACATAAGGACTGACGGTTACATGCGTAAAATGATTGCACATTTTTTGCATTACAAAGGAACCAGTTAAAAGCATACGGACTTAGGATTACAAGCGTTACAAAAAGGTATACAAATGGATATACTCTAGGCCTATACTAGTAATATCTCTATCAACATAGGGAGGGGATACACATGGATATACTCTAACAATCACATGGGAGACTAGTCAGAGTTATCTCTATACACATAGGGAAGGGATATGACTGGATATACTCTAAGAGTCACATAGGAATGGTGGAGAGCACAACGTTCTACAGTATATACCAGTGATTAGAGCTATCTCTATATACATAGGGAAGGGAAAGGACTGGATATACTCTAAGAGTCACAGAGAAGGCAGGCACGTGAGATAAACAAGAGAGGGAAGCAGAGAGTGGTGAAAAAGACAGTGAGGAGTGTGTCAGAGGCAACAGGAGAGACAATAGGAAAGTCGAAAGGTCAGTGGGAGATCACTAAAATGGCGGAAGAGAAAGTTAGAAGAAGAGGCAAGTCATACAGAGAAAATGGCGGGGAGCACGAAGGTCCAAGTCCGAAAGTTCAGGAAGAGGGCTGGCATAGCCAGCAGGTCCAGGGGGAGAAAGGCAGTCCGTAGCAAAGTCGCAGCCTCATCGTTCAAGAGGAGCTGGGGCAGAGGAGATCAATCCGGAGACCAGAGGAGGGTCAGGGGAGAGAGACCACAGGCACCCAGGCAGAGATGGAAGGCAGCAAAGTTTGAAGCAAAGGGAAGGAGGGGCCTCTCACCAGAGTCCAGTTAAGCACAATGTGAGCTCCGGTGTCTGGGAGGGCTGAGGGTCCTGGGCTAGGGCAGGGCACAGGGGAGCATGGTGTGCAAGATGTCTGTCCCCTCCAGGATTAGCCGGCAGCACAAGACCCCCACAGTCGTAACAGCACACTTGATGAGCAGGCAGAGACAGCGGTAGCTGTGTATTGTAGGCGCCATCTTAGAATCAGGCATGGGTCCCGTGTGACAGAGCCATATGACGAGCTCACAGCAGCAAGCAAGGGCTCGTGGTGGAAGTCGCGCTGCCACCCCCAGGGCCCTCCACACAACACCAGGTCCCAGGAGTCCACACAGTGAGCAGCGAGAATTATCAGCGCTGCTGGGTCACAGGCGCCACCATTGCAGAGTCAGGCAACCACATGGCACCCCCGTCGGACGGGCCCCTCGCAGCAAAACAGGTAGCGCCTCACGAAGTCCCCTCTGGAGATCGGCTCACCTTGGGTGCGGGAGTCGATGATGGGGAACCCAGAGCCTGGAAGCGTCGCCCTCCACTGAGCCGGTGTTCAAAGGCGATCATCAGCCGCTATTTTCAATCGCGGGCCGAGAGCGTCGGACGAGGAAGTTCCCGCAGGTGCCATGGCAGGTAAGTGCTCCCAAGTTACATCCTACATACTCCGCTGAGCCTTGCGACCAATTTCAGCCCCCGGTGCTCCAGGGAACCGACGCTAGATGCTCCAGAAGTGCGCGCGGACCGGGAGCCGAGCCGGAGCACAACCGCCCGGCTCCCGACCGGAAGTGTGTAGTGACCAGCAGTGACACAGCGCAGTGGTTCTCTTTTTATTTTTATTTATTTTATTTAATGCATTCTTATAAAGCGCAGATTTTACCTGAAGGTGTCAGAGCACTGTACAATAGAACCAGTTACGTTACATGAGAGAACTGTTACAGGAATGGAACAAATAAAAATAGCATGCCATAGAATCAAAGCGACGCAGGCATAAGGCACACAATCTCAAGCACAGCAAGCACCTACTGTACAAGCAAAAATATGAATATAAATGACAAATTATACAATGACTAAAGAACTTCCTGGCGAAAAATAGCAGGCCATAGACTCAAAACAACGCAGGCAAAAGGAACACAATATCAAACGCAACAAGCACAGGATGTACAAACAAAAATATAAATATATGTGACAAATTTACAATGACTAAATAACTTCCTGGCGGGGTCTGAGAAGGAGGGAATTAGTTCTGAAAGTGTCTTTGGAATAAAAGAGATTTGAGGTCCGCTCTGAAGATCTGGAATGGAGGTGATGTCACGGAGCGGAGCGAAGGAGGAAGCGAGTTCCAGATTCTCACAGCATTACCTGAGAACGATTGTGCCATCAAT
The DNA here is from genome assembly GCF_964263255.1 of Lissotriton vulgaris. Lineage (NCBI taxonomy): Eukaryota > Metazoa > Chordata > Amphibia > Caudata > Salamandridae > Lissotriton > Lissotriton vulgaris. The sequence continues at coordinate 170,969 of NW_028249667.1, read as the reverse complement.
TTTTCCCTTTTGAAGGAGGGGGGCTCAAGAAGGAACTTTTCCGCATTCCGAGAAGGTCTTGAGCCTCCAGACAATTTCAGTTTATTCGCCGGATAGAGAGGGGAGGGAGAGTGTAAAGCTTTGTGGGTGATGCACGCCGTTTTGTAGCTAGCTCTAGACTCAATGGGAAGCCATCGGAGAGAAGACAGGATAGGAGTGATGTGGTCACTTTGTTTGAACCCTGAAATGAAGCGAGCTGGTGAATGGAGGACGGATTTGAGGGGAGAGAGGTGAGATTTGGGAAGGCCAGTCAGAAGATTGAATGGCGATTTGTAAAGCGCAACTTTGCCCGAAGGCGTCAAGGCGCAAAGAAGAGAATTACAATAGTCCAATCTAGAAAGAATTAGCGATTGGACCAGAGTTTTTAGGTCATTCTCCGGGAAGAACCGACGAATCCCCCATAAAAGGCGCAGCTGATAACGTGCGCTCTTGGCCATGGAATTGATGTGTGAGATTAGGTTGAATCTTTTGTCAAGTATGACACCTAAGGATTTAGCTCAGTCCACAATGATGGGTTTACTGTTGAGTAAATTCAACTGATCCATCCAGGATTGAACAAGAGGTGGGGAGAGAGAGCTAGATAAGAGGAGGAATTCAGTTTTGGAGGGATTCAGAATGAGTTGGTGCACTAACATCCAGTTGTGAATAGCGTTGAGTGTAGAGCTGAGTAGTGAGAGATCATGAGGGGAAGACACCTTGAGGTATGTTTGGGTGTCATCCGCATAGAGATGGTAGAGGATTCCAGATTTGCTTAGGAGGTTCCCTAATGGTTCTAAATAAAGATTAAACGGAGTGGGAGCAAGGATCGAACCTTGAGGGACGCCTTGACCAACCACCAGTGGAGACAAAAGACTGTTCGCAATCTTAATCATCTTAATCACACTTCCCAGGCCCTGGTGCATCGTAGTGAGAGGGAATTGTCAGCCTCTTGTGCACTGGTGAAGTCTTACACTTGGAAAACTCTTCTGCTCTGTGGTGGCTGACATGTTGGCGGATTCTTCTGCACAGTAGTGATCGTTTTATCTGTGACAGAGGCCTGTGCACATGGTGGCTCCTTTTGTGGTTGCTTGCACATAGTGGCGGTGGACCCCTGGAAAGCTGCATTTCACTGTGGATGCTTCTTTTGATAGTTGCTTGTTCTCACTAATTGCGGCTCACTTGGAAGTCACTTGTTCACCGTGGTGCTTAGCAGTAGCTCACATGCCATGCTATTTTGCACAGGTGCCAGTGGTGGTCCTTTCCAGGTTCTTGTGCATGGCGGTGGCAGAGGCCTTAGAGGCTCTAGTGCACTGTAGTGATGCCCCCCTTCCAGGCTCTTGTGCACGGCAGTGGCAGAGGCTTCAGAGGCTCTAATGCACTGTAGTGAAGCCCCCTCTTCCAGACTCTTGCACATAATAGTGTTGCCTACCCTGCTAGGTGTTCGTGCACAGCAGTAGCAATAGACTTAAGCGCTTGTGCACAGCAGTTATGAGCACCCCTTTGACGCTCTTGTGCACAGAATTGGTGGTTGCTTTGCCAGTCTCTCGTGCATACCATAGCACTTTTTAAAATTAATTTTAGCCATGCTGCACCTATTGGCTTTGCCACTGTTTGTTTGTATATAGGGATGTGCTCTATGAATGCCCTCCTCCTCATCTTCAAAATGTATAGCTTGATGTCAGCCCACATATCTTTAATGAAAGGATGCCTTTCTTGTGCGTTAGTATGGAAAAATCTGCATTACTCATTAAATAACCTACATTTCCCGGACCCCAGAATATATCTTTCCAGAGAGATGGAATCATAGAAAGAGTGAAACACAAAAAGCTGAGTTTTGAAACATATGCCTGCAGCAGACACGTCCACACAAACCACACCACGGAATGTGCCACCTCAGCCCAGGCTGGACCGCGGGAACGTGGACAGAGACTGGAGGGGCATCAGGGAAACTGTGAGCAAAGCTCTGCAAAGAGCAGCAGTCCACAGCAGCATGGCCAGGCCTTCTGGGTACCACCCACCTCCATCATGAGGCTGTGGAAACGGAAGCAGAACACAGCAGCCTGGTGAGGTTTTCTGGGTTCCACGTGCCTCAATCATGAGACTCTGGAAACCGAAGCAGTCCACAGTAGTGTGGCGAGGCCTCCTGGGTACCACGTACCTCCGTCATGAGGCTCTGGAAACAGACGCAGACAACAGCAGCAGACCACAGCAGCCTGGCGTGGTTTCTGGGTACCACCTACCTCCATCATGAGGCTCTGGAAACAGAAGCAGACAACAGCAGCAGACCACAGCAGCCTGGCGAGGCTTCTGGGTACCACCTACCTCCATCATGAGGCTCTGGAAACAGAAGCAGACCACAGCAGCATGGCCAGGCCTTCTGGGTACCACCCACCTCCATCATGAGGCTATGTGTTAGAATTGGGGGTCGCTGGTTGGCACAGGTATGTACTTGCGACAAGCATGGACCCTCTCCTCTAACTCAGGGCAAGGGATTACTCTCCAGAAATAACCCCTGCTTACCCTCTAGGTAGTGGGGCGCAAGCAGTCAAGGCTAATCTCAGGAGCACATGTGGTTAAGCATTTGCAATAACACACACAATAACTCATTAACCCACCACACAATGACACAAGACTGTTGGTTCTGTAAAAATATATCAGTTATATAACTCTTAAGCAGGTTTGTACATACAATCTTTAAACGTTCCAGTTACTCTTTAGAATGATGCCACAGTTCGTATTTGTAATATTCAGTACTTCAAAATGGCTCAATTCACTTCAGAAGCAATGCCACAATGTTCAACCATAAGATATAGGCCTCAGTTGCAAAGGTCGGGGCCTAGAAGGGGTTAAATACTTCTACAGCCGGTTCACTGGGCTTCAGGCACTGTTAAGATTGTTATTGCGGCTCGTTCTGGCAATATTTGTTAAGGCTGTATGCCTCGGAGTGCCCCTGTGCGCCTCGTATGATTACCGGCAGAAGGCCTTACCAAGTCTCACGCATCTCGCGTGAGACGCGTACACATTCGGCAAGGTTAAAACAGTGGTACGAGTCGTACCAGGCTGGGAAGCAGAGCCGCAGACTAGTCTTCCCCCGGGGTCATTCGCGCATTGATAGGCCAGGTAGGGGGGAAGGGGAGGAGTTAGGGGGTGGGTATTTAGGCGCAGGGGAGGAAGGGAACTTCCTCTTCCTGCGCCTGGCACCATCGGGAGGGAGCTGAAAAGGGAGGTTAGTTTAGGGCTGGTTTTCTAGTGTTTTAGCGTAGTCTGCAGGTTTTGGGTTAGGACGATCGGCGTCGGGGCTGTTACACGACAGCCGGTTCAGTTGTTCCCGCCTGAAGCGTGGTGTTTGGCAAGATGTTGGGGGTGTCATCAGAGGAGGTCCGGGAGGCCTTGTTGCTGCTCGCGAGGGCCGGGCGGGAGGACCTTATCCAGCCGGGGGTTTTAGATCAGGCGTGGGTGGGGGCCACCAGGGGCACGCGCGCTGCCTCGGCCAGGGTTAAGGCTGCAGTAGTAGCGTGTCAATCAATCAATCAATCAATCAGGAGTTTGTTAAAGCGCGACTACTCACCCGTAAGGGTCTCAAGGCGCTAGGGGTGGGGGGGGGGATGGGGGGTGCAGGTTCCATTCCATCAAGGAGGGGGTCTGTCGAAGAGCCAGGTTTTGAGGTTTCTTGCGAAGATGGGGAGCGATGTTGTCTGTCTGAGGTGGAGCGGAAGGGCGTTCCATGCTTTGGCCGCGAGGAAGGAGAAGGAGCGGCCTCCCGATCTGGTCTTTCTGGTGCGGGGGACCACGGCGTAGGAAAGCTGGGCTGATCGTAGGGTCCTTTGGGGTGCGTGGAATTTGAGTCGGCTGTTCAGGTATGCTGGTCCGGTGCCGTGGAGGGCCTTGTGTGCGTGGGTGAGCATCTTCAAGGTGATTCTCGCCTCGACGGGGAGCCAGTGGAGTGTGCGCAGGTGCTGGGAGATGTGGCAGTGTTTTGGCAGGTTGAGGACCAGTCTTGCGGCGGCGTTCTGGATGTTCTGTAGCTTGCGGATGAGGTTTTTGTTTATTCCGGCGTAGAGTGCGTTGCCGTAGTCGAGTCTGCTGGTGACCAGGGCGTGAGTGACTGTCTTTCGGTGTTCGAGAGGGATCCATTTGAAGGTCTTACGAAGGAGGCGGAGGGTGTGGAAGCAGGAAGATGAGACAGAGTTGATCTGGCGGTCCATTTTGAGCTCGGAGTCCAGGATGATTCCCAGGTTGCGTGCGTGGTCTATGGGGGTTGGCGGGTTTCCGAGGGCGGTGGGCCACCAGGTGTCGCTCCAGGCGTCGGGGTTTGGGCCCATGATGAGTACTTCTGTTTTGTTGGTGTTTAGTTGAAGGCAGCTGTTTTTCATCCATTTGGCGACGGCTTCCATGCCTTCTCGAAAGTTGCGTCTGGCGGTGTTGGGCTCGTTGGATAGGGAGAGGATGAGCTGGGTGTCGTCTGCATATGACACGATGTTGAGTCCGTAGGTTCTGACGATGGGGGCAAGTGGAGCCATGTAGACGTTGAAGAGCGTCGGACTGAGGAGGAGCCCTGGGGGACTCCGCAGGTGATCGGTGTGGGGTCCGAGGGGAAAGGGGGGAGTCTGACCCGCTGCGTCCTGCCGGAGAGGAAGGAGCAGATCCAGTCGAGGGCCTTGTCCTGGATTCCTGCATCGTAAAGTCTGCGTATTAGGGTGCGGTGGGAGACTGTGTCGAACGCCGCTGATAGGTCGAGGAGGATGAGGGCTACTGTTTCTCCTTTGTCCAGTAAGGTGCGGATGTCGTCTGTTGCGGCGAGGAGGGCGGTTTCCGTACTGTGGTTTTTTCTGAAGCCGGATTGGGAGGAGTTGAGGATGTTGTGTTCTTCAATGAATGTGGCGAGTTGGCTGTTGATGGCCTTCTTGATGACTTTCGCTGGGAACGGGAGCAGGGAGATGGGTCTGTAGTTTTTGAGGTCGGTGGGGTCCGCTGAGGGTTTCTTTAGGAGGGGGTTGACCTCGGCCGGTTTCCAGTCGCCGGGGAACGAGGCGGTCGCCAGGGAGCGGTTGATGGTTTGGCGGAGCATCGGTGCGATGGTGTTGGCGGCTCTGTTGAAGATGTGGTGGGGGCAGGGGTCCGTGGGGGCCCCTGAGTGGATTGACTTCATTGTCTTCAGTGTGTCTTCGGTGGTGAGGGCTGTCCAGTCATCAATCGCTGGTTTCCGGGTGTCAGGGGTGGTTGGTGAGGGTTCAGTGTGTTGGTTGTCTTCGTCGAAGTTGTCGTAGATGCTCTTGATTTTGTGGTGGAAAAAGATGCTGAGTTTGTCGCAGAGGTCTTGTGAGGGAGGGATGTCGGTAGACTCGCTGGTGGGTTGGGCAAACTCCTTGATGATGCTGAAGAGTTCCTTGCTGTTGTGTGCGTGGGTGGAGATACTGTCTTCAATCGCTTTTTTCCTCGTTTCTCTGATGAGTTGATGGTGGGCGTTGGTGGCGGCTCTGAAGTTGTTGTGGGCTTCTGTGGATTTGGTGTTTCTCCAGGCCTTTTCAAGGTGGCGGCATGTGCGCCTGGACTCTCGAAGTTCGGTGATAAACCATCTGGCTTTCTTGGCAGGGGTATTGTTTTTCTTGAGGGGGGCTATGGTGTTGGTGCTGTCCGAGATCCATCTATGCAGGGTTCGGGCTGCGGTGTTGGGGTCGTCGTTTTCCGCAATGGTTGGGGTAGAGTTGTTGAGTGAGGAGGTGAGCTGGTCATCGGTGATTTTGGTCCAGTTTCTTTGTGGAAGCAGGTGCTGGTGTCTGTGGATGGTGGGTGTTCTGAAGGTGAAGTGGACGCAACGATGGTCGGTCCATGGGAGTTTGGTGGTGTGGCTGAAGGTGATGGAGTTTCCTGTAGTGAAAAGGGGGTCGAGGGTGTGTCCTGCTGAGTGCGTGGGCTCGGTCACGATCTGGCGGAGTCCAATGTTGTGGAGGTTGTCCAGGAGGGATGTGGTGTTGGGGTCCAGTTGATTGTCGAGGTGGAAGTTGAGGTCTCCCAGCAGGGTGTAGTTGGTGGATGCGATGGCCTGCGGGGAGATAATGTCCGTGATGGAGTTGGCGAAGGGTCCGCGGGGTCCAGGGGGTCGGTAGATGAGGGTTCCTCGGAGGGCGGCGGTGGGGCTGGCCAGTATCTTGAAGTGAAGGTGTTCCATCAGTTCTGTGGACTCGTCAGGGAGTGTGCTCAGGCTGAGGCTGGATTTGTGGACGATGGCGATTCCTCCTCCTGGGTGGATGGGGCGGTCCTTCCTGGAGATCTTGTATCCTTGGGGGATAGCGATGGCGATGTCCGGTCCCGAGGTGGTGTTGGTCCAGGTTTCGGTAAAGAATGCTACGTCTGGGGTGGTGCTGTCGAGGAGGTCCCAGATTTCTGTTTCGTGTTTGTGGAGGGATCGGACGTTGAGGAGGATGCATTGCAGGGTCTTCGGTTCGGTTGTGTTCTTGTGGGCGGGTTGTGCTGCATCCGTGTTCTTGGCGGTGCTGCAGGTGTGCCGGCAGCGGTGACAGCTGAAGGGTCCATGGGTGTCGGCTGGTGATGCTAGCTTGCAGTTGTTGTTGCAGCCTGGGTTGAGTGTGTGGAGTGTGTAGGAGAGTAGGGTCTGCAATCCTATGATCACCCAGATTTTTTGCTTTTGTTTCACTGGTTTACGACTTTCTCTGGCTGTGGGCCTGCCAATCAGACCCACAGCCTGGCTGTTCTCTTTCTAAATTACGATATGTACCCTAGGTGCATTTACCAATTGGTACTGGGCCACCTTATCAGACCCCGTAACGCAGGGCATAGGTGTACCCAGGGCCGCCAGGGGCTGCAGCATGTATTATGCCACCCATGGCTGGCCTCCTGAAGTTGACACAACTGGCTGCATGACAGCTGGGGCAAAGTCGTGTAATCACCCTTTGCTTTAGGTATAGTAGCTCTATATCTAACCATACAATGGACACCCGAGTTCCTATCAGTCACTCCTATGGCAGGCCTTAACAATCCTGAAGGCAGAGTGCGTGGGCTCGTGTGAACTAGGTTCTGGCCCGAGCCGAGCCCGGTTGCAGCTTGCGGAGTCAAGATCCAATGGCTGTTCCATGATAACGCGTACCACAGCGGTAACTTCGGTGTCGCGTTATCAAGGCATGTCGAATAAGGTGTCATACGAATCGGGATGCTGCCCCCTCACCAATTCTGGCGACGAGGTTAGCATTCCGCCCTTCTAGAGGGACACGACATGTACGTAACTGTGAACCCCGGTTAAAGTTAACTAAAGCCTCAGCTCCACAAAATGGATGCTGCCACCACAGACACGAGTCTGACCTCCTGCTGCTGGGAGTCCTTCCAGCGAGGAGAGCTTGGACAAAGGGTTTCCTGTCGAGGGCGGTGTTCGCACCGTCCCAGACAGGGTTTGTGTATTCTGGGTAGGTAGGGCTTTTGCGAGAAGGTGACTGCGGAGTGGCACCCCGGTGCTCACTACGCATCTGCCGGTTAGAACCAGTTCCAGGGGCACCAGCCCTGGCCTGGGGAAAGTCCAGCAGGGGAGAGGGGTGTAACTACCCCCCTTCCTGGTCCCACCCTTAGGGCAGGACCTAGTCATGTACCCACCCCTTTCTTTAGAATAAAGGCCGGAGCGGGGACCCTTCCAAATTAGATCATCTTTGAATCAAGAACTACTTTCTACGAAAGGACATTCAAGACTCTTCTCAAGATTTCTCCCTTGTGACTAAGGAGTAGTCACCCTGCATCAGCGGGCACCATCTAAGAACTCTGCGGTTTGCTGTAAGTCCTTCCTCAAGGAATCCGACGGCCCAGCTCGACGAGAACCGGCTTCCCTGGCACCTCTGACCTCTACCCACGTCATCAGCTCAGCTGTGATCTGTGGGTGCGACGAGACCTCGAGGGACCGGCCATCATCAGAACCTGCACGCTCTTAACCAGCACGACCATCGAAGCAATTCTCTGGTGAGTACTCTGGGGTCCGAGAAGCCCCGACCCTGAGCCGCTCCAGCACCGAAGTGCAGTCTCCCAGCATCTCCACGATCTGCGTGGGGCCCTTCTGCTCGCTGCTCAGCACGTTGTCTGGTCACTAGCCGCTGGCTTGTGCCCTTCTGTGACGACATCCGACAATCAACACTGCTGGTCTGGTTGCTCCAGACCGGCCCTTGCTTCCATCTTTGCGAGAAGCACCCCGGACCCTCCTGGTCCACACAAGACGCCACCTTAGGCCCACCACGTGGCCCTGAGATCTGCCAAGGCTTGTTGCCCCATCCTGGGCCCAGCGACGCCGACAGCATCATCCTTCGTGGGACAGCTCGCACCTCCACCGTGGTCGGCGACAACGCCTCCTGGTCCGTGAGGCTGCAGAGCCTAGCGTCGCCCACTCACCTGGTCGAGGTGACGGCCAACCGGTGCCCTCCTGGTACCCTCTGACTACTGGCTAGTAGTACGAACTTGGTCCCCTCTGCTTTCAGGTATCATCAATCTCTGATCCAGGCTTGGATCTCTACGAACTATTCATCACTGGTCGCCGGCCAGCAACTCCTTTTCTTCCGGCTCCTGGCTCGTCAGCGAAGACCCCGACGCCTGTACGACTTGTGCAGCCGCAGCCCTCGTGGCTAGGTAACTCGGCATTTCAGTGCCTGCATAGCCTCTTTACTCTAGGGTCCCGAGTCCCTCGCTTCCGACTTGCCTTATCGGGTCCGCCCGAGACCTTAAACTTTCCGTGTCCTCGGACACTTGTTTTAATTGTGCACTTGAAGTATTTTCCTAAGAGATTTGGTTTGTGCTTAGTACCCTGTCCTCATAAAGAGCACAGGGCTGTTGTGAATCTTAATAAATATCCTGTTTATTTTCATAACACTTGTGTGGTGTCCTTTCACTTGGTGTTCAAGGGGTACATGTGTGGTAAACAGCTGGCTTAACACGCCCTCTCGAGTCTTTAGCCTTAGACTGCTCGTATCCACGCTACTAGGATAGCTGGTCTATAGGTTGACTTACAACCAAACACCATAAGGGTCGTTGGAACGATACATAGCGGTCGCTAGAATAGCGAACGTTGCATATCGGGCCAACTTCTCACATTGGTGAGCAGCGGTTGGGATTTGAGCTTGCTGTTGTTTTACCACACGTATCCTAAGAATATCTTGTTGAAAGATCACATAAGTACTGTTAGTACATATAACTAAAGCTTAGAATACTCTGAGTTCTACTGAACCAGCTGTTGTAGCTCCTCAAGGCTTAGCACACCTTGGCTGCAACTCTTAGCAAGGGATCAGTAGGCAAACACCTAGTGTAGGTAGGTGCATCACTTACACCACACTAGAAACAGTATGTCGGACAAAGGAGGAAACTCTGAGTCTCCCCTTGTGTCAGTTGACCCTCCACAGGTCATCCCTTCAAGATATACTGTGCTGAGCTTCAAGGAGTTAAGACAAGTGTGTCACTCCAGGAAGATCAAGCAGGGGTCTAACCCCACAACGTCCTTTCTGATTGGTCTCTTGGAGACTTATGATGCCAGAAAAGCTGAGACCCTTCCCAGCTCTTCTAATCCAGAAGGAGACATGCCTCCCCTCGAGGGAACCAGAGACGATCCTGACCTCATCCACCTCGCAACTGAGAACGAAGATGTGGAGGATGATGAGGATGAGGATCCCTCTGGGGATGAGGCAGATAAGGGACAGGTAGAAGTCGTTAGACTAAGCAGGTCCAACTTAAGCAAACATGACAGTGGTACTGGGGGACCCCTGGGGCCACTATCAGGTCAGCTTAACATTGGGAATGGACGAGCCAGATCTCTGTCAAGAGACTCTGGCAGATCCCTTCAAACCAATGGCTCTCACAACTCTTCTCAAAGAGGGATGACGTCCCCTCAGAGGAGAGTATACGAAGCTAAAGAAAGGGCAGCTAATCTGAGGATTGAAAGGGAAGAACTTGCCCTGGCCAAAGAGAGGCTTGCCTTTGCTAGAGAGCAACAGTTAAGTGGGGCAGTCCCCACTGGTGGCAGCATTATACCTAGCAATAGGTATGTGCAGAGTTGTGCAGAGACTGGTAAACTTATCACTTGCATCTGGAGTGGTCCCATTGGCCTGGAAAAAAGCCCTAGTTAGACCTATTAGGAAGAATACATCGATTCCTTGGTCTAACATGTCCAACTTGAGGCCTATTTCCCTTCTACCTTTCTTAGGAAAAGTCATCGAAAAGCACACCAATAAGCACCTATCTACCTACCTAGAACATTCTGGTAGTCTCGATCCCTCGCAGTCAGGTTTCAGACCTAAATTTAGTACTGAAACAGCTTTAATGTCGGTAACTGACGATCTACGGTTATACCAGGACAAAGGCTATTCTGTTGTCCTGGTGTTACTGGATCTATCGGCAGCGTTCGATACGATCTCCCACACCATCTTGATCGAACGACTGTCTGCGAGTGGAATCGGCGGTAGGGCACTGGACTGGATCAGAAGCTTTCTCTCCAATCGCACCCAATCTGTCACCATGGGTGACTTTAGATCGGAGGAAGTTAGCATTTCCAAGGGGGTTCCACAGGGCTCATGTTTGAGCCCAACGCTATTTAACACCTATGTGGCCCCCTTGGCAGATGTTACCAGAGCTTTTGGTTTCTGTCCGGTGTCCTACGCAGACGACACGCAACTGCTCTTCCCCTTCAAATCTCTCACCCCGGATATTTTACATTCTTTTTCCGATGGGATGAAGGCAGTTGCAAGGTGGATGTCATCCAACTTTTTACAATGCAATGTTGGAAAGACAGAGGTGATGCTCTTTGGTGAAGCCAGGATTCAATGGTCTCCTTAATGGTGGCCCTCCGAATTGGGCCCAGTCCCTGTGCCAAAAACTACGGTCAAGAACTTGGGCGTCAGGCTTGAACCAGAGCTAACCATGAAGCAAAATGTTAATATCACTGTAGGAGCGTGCTTTCATGTGATTGGCCTCCTTCGTAAAATCTTCCCTTTCCTCCCTGATTTTCACAGGAAAACTCTGGTTCAGGCTCTGATCATTAGTCGGCTTGACTATTGTAACGGCCTTCTACTAGGTGCAAACGAGGAGGTTCTGGACCGTTTGCAGGTGGTGCAAAACACGGCAGCTAGGCTGGTGTTAAATGCACCCCCTAGATCCCCCTCCAGACCACTACTTCATGAGCTTCACTGGTTGCCAATACGTCAACGAGTGAAGTTTAAAACATGCTGTACTATACACAAGGGCCTTAACCAACTGGGACCTGAGTATTTGGCGAACAAATTTATTCCTTATGTTCCCATCCGTGCCCTTAGATCTAGTGACCAATTGTTACTAAACGTTCCCAAGATCACGAAAACCAGGTTGGGTGGAAGAGCATTATCTGTTGTGGGTCCCAAATTGTGGAACTCACTTCCGTTGTCACTAAGGAAATGTAATGACCACTGTCAATTCAGAAAACATTTTAAAACGTTTCTGTTTGGTTCATTTTAGAGTGTCCCTTGTTTACAGCATTTTTAACTATGCGCTCCCTAATTTCAGTCTTGCACCGGCCTGTTACAGCGCGGAGATACTCCCTTGGGAGTTTATTCATAGCGCTATATAAGCCCATAAATAAATAAATAAAGGAGTTTTGATACGAAACACCTTGGTAAGATAGTGCCCCCCTTTAAACAAGGGGACGACATCCACAAATGGATTACTGCTTTGGAGAGGGCCTGCACTGTGCAAGGTGTTCCCCAGAGTCAGTGGGCAGCTATCTTGTGGCTCTCCTTTGAAGGTAAAGGAAGAGACAAGCTCCTCACCACAAGGGTAGAGGATGCTAATAATTACCACGTCTTGAAGAATACACTCGTCGAAGGGTTTGGCCTAACCACGGAGCAGTACAGGGTGCTGTTCCGGGATACCCAGAAGACGCAGTCTCAAGACTGGTCTGACTTTGTCGATTGTGCCACTAAGGCTTTTGAGGGCTGGTTGCTGGGCAGTAAGGTTACTGATTACCAAGGATTGTATAATTTGATGATGAGAGAACAAATTTTAAACAATTGTCAGAACCAGTTGTTGCATCAGCATCTTGTCGACTCGGATCTGACCTCTCCCCAAGAATTGGGAAAGAAGGCAGACAGATGCGTTCGTACAAGAGTTAAACAGAACCAGGGCCAGAATCAAGGTGGTCAGAAGAAAGCAGACCAGAAGGGTAAAGATTCTAAGGGGGAACAAAATGACCAGAAGTCTTCGACAGGTCCCCAACAACCCAAAGAGGGTGGGGGTCAGGCTCCCCAAAAGAAGAAAGAAGGCCAATCCAAAAGATGGTGCCAGTACTGCAAAAGTAAATCTCACTGGTTTAGTGAGTGCACCAAGAAAGGAGGAGGGCAGACTCCTGCCACTGCAGCCCCTAAGGCACCTGTGCCCCCTAGTACAGCCAGCAGTGGTAGTGCGCCTCCCAAGGGTTTAGTAGGGTTAACCCTGGGTTCTGAGGGGCGTGACAACTTAGTTGGCACACTCACTCAGGCTGTCCTTGTCAGTACAGGGGATGTGGATATGTCCCCTGACGTAAGTCCCAATACTTTGGGCAAATACAGACAGACGCCTTTCATAAATGGAAAAATGGCTCAGGCCTATAGGGACACTTGTGCCAGTGTCACCATGGTGACACCTAACTTTGTGGACCCTGGACAGATCATGCCAGGTACAGAATTCCTGGTGACCAATGCAAGCAATGTCACTACCAATCACAGTATGGCAATTGTAGCTTTCTCCTGGGGAGGGGTAACTGGCCAAAAGAAGGTTGTAGTTAGTCCAGATCTCCCAGTGGATTGTTTGTTGGGCAATGATTTGGAGTCATCACAATGGTCAGAAGTGGAGCACCGGACTCACATGGAAATGTTAGGCTTGCCAGCACATGTGTTCGCTGTGACCAGGTCACAGGTCAGGAAATGCCCCACTGAACAGGTGCTGGATCCTGGAACAACGGACCAGACACCTCCCAAGAAAAAGAGCGGTAGGGTTAAGGCTGCGCCTTCCCCCTTGCCCCAGGTCGTGGATCAAGTCTCAGAGGAGGCTGACCTACAGGAATTGAGGGAAACTGAGCCTAGGGAGTTCGAACTTGATCAAGTTGAATTCTTGGGTTCAGGGGGACCCTCAAGGGAAGACCTGGGGAAGGACCAGTTAGACTGCCCTTCTCTTGAACCCCTCAGACAGCAGGCTGCTGCTGAGGCTGCTGGGAACGCCACAGGTACCCACAAGGTATACTGGGAAGATGGACTCCTGTACACTGAGTCAAGAGACCCCAAGCCTGGCATGACCAGGAGGCTGGTTGTACCCTTGTCTCAGCGTGGTTTCCTACTTACCTTGGCCCACGAGATTCCCTTAGCAGGTCACTTAGGCCAGACGAAAACGTGGGACAGGCTTGTCTCACACTTTCACTGGCCTCATATGAACGAAGATACCAAGGAGTTTTGCCGCTCCTGTGTCACTTGCCAAGCCAGTGGTAAGTCAGGTGGCACGACAAAGGCCCCCCTTATACCAATGCCTGTGGTGGGGGTGCCCTTTGAATGGGTGGGGATCGACATTGTCGGTCCCATGGAACCACCAACAGCATCAGGACACAAGTTTATACTGGTGGTAGTGGATCATGCCACCAGGTATCCTGAAGCTATTCCCCTTAGGACCACTACAGCACCTGTTGTGGCAAGAGCCCTAGTTGGAGTATTCTCCAGAGTGGGCTTCCCTAAGGAGGTCGTCTCCGACAGAGGTGCAAACTTTATGTCGAGCTACTTAACTGCTATGTGGAAGGAATGTGGTGTCAACTACAAGTTCACTACACCCTATCATCCACAATGCAATGGGCTTGTTGAGAGATTCAACAGGACCCTGAAAGGGATGATTCATGGACTACCTGAAAAGCTTCGGCGTAGATGGGACGTCCTGATTCCCTGCCTTTTATTCGCTTACAGAGAGGTCCCACAGAAGGGGGTTGGCTACAGCCCTTTTGAACTTTTGTACGGGCATCCTGTGAGAGGACCCCTATGTTTGGTGAAGGAAGGATGGGAGAGACCTCTCAAAAAGCCTGCAGCCAACATAGTGGACTATGTGCTTGGCCTCCGCTCGCGGATGGCTGAATACATGGAGAAGGCATCTGAAAACCTTAAGGCCAGCCAAGAACTCCAAAAAGCTTGGCATGACCAAAAGGCTGTCTTGACTGTTTACCAGCCCGGACAGAAGGTGTGGGTGTTGGAGCCAGTGGCCCCAGCAGCACTCAAGGACAAATGGTCCGGGCCCTACACCATCCTGGAGAAAAAGGGAGAGGTCACCTACCTGGTCGACCTGGGAACTCCCCGGAGCCCCCACAGGGTGCTTCATGTCAACAGGCTCAAGGCATATGTCGACAGGAAGGACATGAGTTTGCTCATGGCCCTAGATGAGGGACAGGAAGAGGAGAGTGACCCTCTCCCCGACCTGCTCACTCAGAATCCTGACGATGGATCGGTCGATGGTGTTGTCTTTTGTGGCAGCCTCTCCGAACATCAACAGAAAGACTGTAAACAGGTTCTTCAGTCTTTCAGACATATGTTCTCTCTAACACCCAGTCAGACCGATTGGTGCACCCATGAGGTTGACACTGGTGACAGCTTGCCCATCAAGAGTAAAATCTACCGGCAGCCTGATCACGTTAGAGACTGCATCAAGAGTGAAGTGCAGAAAATGTTGGAGCTGGGAGTCATTGAACCCTCGGATAGCCCTTGGGCTAGTCCCGTAGTTCTAGTGCCGAAACCTCACACCCAGGGTGGTAAGAGAGAGATGAGGTTTTGCGTAGACTACAGGGGTCTCAATGCAGTCACTAAGACTGACGCCCACCCAATACCAAGGGCAGACGAGCTTATCGATAGATTGGCTTCGGCCAACTACTTAAGTACGTTTGACCTGACAGCTGGGTATTGGCAAATCAGGTTAGCTGAGGACGCCAAGCCTAAAACCGCATTTTCAACCCCTGGTGGGCATTATCAGTTCGTGGTGATGCCCTTTGGTCTGAAAAATGCACCTGCCACCTTCCAAAGGTTGGTGAATCAAGTCCTTACTGGGCTGGATGACTTCTGTGCGGCGTATCTGGACGATATTGCTGTCTTTAGCTCCACCTGGGAGGATCACCTGGTCCACCTGCGGAAAGCGTTAGAGGCTCTGCAAGCAGCAGGCCTCACTATCAAGGCCACCAAGTGCCAGATAGGGCAGACACAGGTTGTATACCTGGGCCACCTTGTAGGTGGAGGCCAGGTTCAGCCACTGGAGAGCAAAATACAGTCAATCAGGGACTGGGCTCCTCCAACCACCCAGACTCAGGTTCGAGATTTCTTGGGCCTGACTGGATACTACCGGAAGTTTGTCAGGAACTATGGTTCCATCGTGACACCATTAAACGAACTGACAAGCAAGAAAATGCCAAAGAAGGTTCAGTGGACAGCGAGCTGTCAAAAAGCATTCGATGACCTAAAGCAGGCCATGTGCACGGCGCCTATCCTTAAGAGTCCGGACTACTCCAAACCATTCATTGTCCAAACAGATGCTTCTGAGTTGGGTGTGGGAGCTGTTCTTTCTCAACTGAATTTTGATGGTCAAGACCAGCCCATTGCTTTCATAAGCAGAAGGCTGACCCCTAGAGAGAAGAATTGGTCAGCTATTGAGAGGGAGGCCTTTGCTGTGGTTTGGGCCCTGAAGAAGCTGAGGCCATACTTGTTTGGCACTCACTTCAAGATTCAGACCGACCATAAGCCCCTCTTATGGCTAAACCAGATGAAGGGTGAAAACCCCAAACTGCTTAGGTGGTCCATTTCCCTACAGGGGATGGACTTTACAGTGGAACATAGACCTGGTACTGATCATGGCAATGCCGATGGGCTCTCCAGATATTTCCACTTAGAACAAGAAGACTCACCTGGTCAAGGTTAGCTTATTGTTCCGACGTTTGGGGGTGGGTCATGTAGGAGAGTAGGGTCTGCAATCCTATGATCACCCAGATTTTTTGCTTTTGTTTCACTGGTTTACGACTTTCTCTGGCTGTGGGCCTGCCAATCAGACCCACAGCCTGGCTGTTCTCTTTCTAAATTACGATATGTACCCTAGGTGCATTTACCAATTGGTACTGGGCCACCTTATCAGACCCCGTAACGCAGGGCATAGGTGTACCCAGGGCCGCCAGGGGCTGCAGCATGTATTATGCCACCCCTGGCTGGCCTCCTGAAGTTGACACAACTGGCTGCATGACAGCTGGGGCAAAGTCGTGTAATCACCCTTTGCTTTAGGTATAGTAGCTCTATATCTAACCATACAATGGACACCCGAGTTCCTATCAGTCACTCCTATGGCAGGCCTTAACAATCCTGAATGCAGAGTGCGTGGGCTCGTGTGAACTAGGTTCTGGCCCGAGCCGAGCCCGGTTGCAGCTTGCGGAGTCAAGATCCAATGGCTGTTCCATGATAACGCGTACCACAGCGGTAACTTCGGTGTCGCGTTATCAAGGCATGTCGAGTAAGGTGTCATACGAATCGGGATGCTGCCCCCTCACCAATTCTGGCGACGAGGTTAGCATTCCGCCCTTCTAGAGGGACACGACATGTACGAACTGTGAACCCCGGTTAAAGTTAACTAAAGCCTCAGCTCCACAAAATGGATGCTGCCACCACAGACACGAGTCTGACCTCCTGCTGCTGGGAGTCCTTCCAGCGAGGAGAGCTTGGACAAAGGGTTTCCTGTCGAGGGCGGTGTTCGCACCGTCCCAGACAGGGTTTGTGTATTCTGGGTAGGTAGGGCTTTTGCGAGAAGGTGACTGCGGAGTGGCACCCCGGTGCTCACTACGCATCTGCCGGTTAGAACCAGTTCCAGGCGCACCAGCCCTGGCCTGGGGAAAGTCCGGCAGGGGAGAGGGGTGTAACTACCCCCCTTCCTGGTCCCACCCTTAGGGCAGGACCTAGTCATGTACCCACCCCTTTCTTTAGAATAAAGGCCGGAGCGGGGACCCTTCCAAATTAGATCATCTTTGAATCAAGAACTACTTTCTACGAAAGGACATTCAAGACTCTTCTCAAGATTTCTCCCTTGTGACTAAGGAGTAGTCACCCTGCATCAGCGGGCACCATCTAAGAACTCTGCGGTTTGCTGTAAGTCCTTCCTCAAGGAATCCGACGGCCCAGCTCGACGAGAACCGGCTTCCCTGGCACCTCTGACCTCTACCCACGTCATCAGCTCAGCTGTGATCTGTGGGTGCGACGAGACCTCGAGGGACCGGCCATCATCAGAACCTGCACGCTCTTAACCAGCACGACCATCGAAGCAATTCTCTGGTGAGTACTCTGGGGTCCGAGAAGCCCCGACCATGAGCCGCTCCAGCACCGAAGTGCAGTCTCCCAGCATCTCCACGATCTGCGTGGGGCCCTTCTGCTCGCTGCTCAGCACGTTGTCTGGCCACTAGCCGCTGGCTTGTGCCCTTCTGTGACGACATCCGACAATCAACACTGCTGGTCTGGTTGCTCCAGACCGGCCCTTGCTTCCATCTTTGCGAGAAGCACCCGGACCCTCCTGGTCCACACAAGACGCCACCTTAGGCCCACCACGTGGCCCTGAGATACGGAAGAGCTACGACTGCTTAAACTGGGTTGTAGACGTGCTGAACGGGCGTGGAGGAAGCAGTATCTGCCATCGACAAAGGCCTCGTTTAGGGCTGCTTTGCTGGGGTACAAGGCGCAGATCAGGTTGGCCAAGGCGGCCTTTTTGGAATCCACCTTGAACAAGGCGCCTAATAAATCGCAAGCCCTGTTCAAAATCGTCAGGGACCTGTCTCATCCAGCTTGTGTGGCCAACACGGTCGTGGCGTCGCAAACCCTGTGCGATGCACTGGCGGGTGCCTTTGAGGAGAAGACTGCCAAGATCCTAGAGGGCTTAAAAAACCCTCTGCCAGCAGACCTCGGTCTGGGAGCTCCGGTTAGCCCGATCAGTCGACCTCGGTCAGTCGGGTCTTGTCCTGACCCGGGAGCTCCGAGCGGGTCACCCAGTCGACCCCAGCCGAATGACGCAGGCCTTTTACAGGTTTCGCTTGGAGTGGGAGCTCCGGGTGATCCCTCCAGTCGACCCCAGGTGGATTCACTTGGTCCCAATCTGGGAGCTCCGGTCGGAACACCCAGTCGACCCCACTCGAGTGACCTTGGTCTTTGTTTGGGTGTTCCGGATATTCTATCCAGTCGACCCCAACTAAGACAGTTTCCCCGTCCCTCTTATGAGGAATTCTGCTGCTTGGCACAAACGGTTGCCTCGGGCTCTCCGCTCGACCCACTACCTCCCAAATTTTGGAAGATCTTCCATGCAGAACTTTTTCCGCCGTTGCATGCCATCTGTCTCCAGTCCTTGGAGTCGGCTTGGGTTCCTGATTGCTGGAAGTTAGCAGTGGTATCTCCACTGCTTAAGAAGCCAACGTTAGACCCTGCCTGTCTCTCCAACTACAGGCCTATCTCTTTGCTCCCATTTCCTATTAAGATCATGGAAAAATGGGTGACCCGCTCGCTCTCTGGTTTTCTTGAAAACATCGGTTGGTTTGACGAGGCACAGTTTGGCTTCCGCCCCGGGCATGGGACGGAGTCAGCACTGGTTACCGTATTGGACAACCTCCGGACGCGTGTCGACAGTGGACGGGCAGCCTTTTTAGTGCTGCTCGACATGTCGGCCGCGTTCGACACGGTTTGCCATCAAACCCTCATCAGAAGACTGGAGGAGTGCGGGGTCACAGGTAGCGCAAGAGATTGGTTGGCTTCTTATCTGGGTAGCCGGCAACAGTTGGTCTCGCTTCCTCCTTTCCGCTCTGAGCCTCGGAAAGTGGGACAGGGGGTTCCACAGGGCTCGGCCATCAGCCCGATACTTTTCAATCTGTATCTTCGCCCCCTAGTCCAGCTTATTAAATCTTTCGGTGTCTCGGCTTTTAATTACGCCGATGACACCCAGCTGGTCTTTTCTCTGGAAGGTAACAACGCGGTCTCACTGGAAACTTTCCATCGCTGTATGGCAGCTACAGCAGATTGGCTTCGAGCCAACTCCCTCCAATTTAACAGCTCTAAGACGGAGGTGCTCCACTGCTCCAGTGACCGAATTCCGCGGGCTCTTCCAGAGAACTTCTGGCCCACTGCCTTCCCGGAACCAGTAGCGGCGGCGGAATCAGCCCGCAACTTGGGGGTTATTTTTGGCCCGAACCTACAGCTTGACCTGCACGTAAACAAAACTATCTCTACGTGCATGATGCTGTTACGCATGTTGCGCAAAGTTCTGCCCCTTCTCCCCGCCCAGGCCAGGCCAGAGGTAGTTCGCAGTACTATTTTAAGTCGTTTAGATTATTGCAATGCGCTGCTTCTGGAGGCCCCCAAAAACCTGGTAGGGAAGTTACAACGGGTGCAGAACATGGCGGCCAAGCTGGCTCTCTCGCGGGCTAGATCTAGCTCTTCCACTCTGGCTTTAAGAGACCTGCACTGGCTCCCGGTGCATTTGCGAGTGATGTATAAGGCCGCGTGTTTGGTGTTCAAGGCTGTACACCAACAGGGCCCAATACCACTTCGCGACATGTTTGCTTGGTATGCTGCTTCGCGGCCCCTCCGCTCATCCTCAGCCAGCTTGTTGGTGGTCCCGAGGTTCCAGAGAGTCAGGATGGGTGGCCGCTCATTTAGTGTTGCGGCGGCCAGATTATGGAACTCCCTTCCTCTCTCTCTGAGAAGCCATAAGGATTACCTACCATTTAGGAAAGCGCTGAAAACGCATTTGTTCCCGAAAACTGTTTGAGCAGTGAGTTGTGTGTCTGCCGAAGTTCAAAGCGCCAAGATGCCCT
Source organism: Lissotriton vulgaris (assembly GCF_964263255.1). Lineage (NCBI taxonomy): Eukaryota > Metazoa > Chordata > Amphibia > Caudata > Salamandridae > Lissotriton > Lissotriton vulgaris. The sequence continues at coordinate 151,129 of NW_028249667.1, read as the reverse complement.
CTGGGTGATAGGTCGCGCTTAATAAGTACACAAAATAAATAAATAAATAAGATCTGCCAAGGCTTGTTGCCCCATCCTGGGCCCAGCGACGCCGACAGCATCATCCTTCGTGGGACAGCTCACACCTCCACCGTGGTCGCCGACAACGCCTCCTGGTCCGTGAGGCTGCAGAGCCTAGCGTCGCCCACTCACCTGGTCGAGGTGACGGCCAACCGGTGCCCTCCTGGTACCCTCTGACTACTGGCTAGTAGTACGAACTTGGTCCCCTCTGCTTTCAGGTATCATCAATCTCTGATCCAGGCTTGGATCTCTACGAACTATTCATCACTGGTCGCCGGCCAGCAACTCCTTTTCTTACGGCTCCTGGCTCGTCAGCGAAGACCCCGACGCCTGTAAGACTTGTGCAGCCGCAGCCCTCGTGGCTAGGTAACTCGGCATTTCAGTGCCTGCATAGCCTCTTTACTCTAGGGTCCCGAGTCCCTCGCTTCCGACTTGCCTTATCGGGTCCGCCCGAGACCTTAAACTTTCCGTGTCCTCGGACACTTGTTTTAATTGTGCACTTGAAGTATTTTCCTAAGAGATTTGGTTTGTGCTTAGTACCCTGTCCTCATAAAGAGCACAGGGCTGTTGTGAATCTTAATAAATATCCTGTTTATTTTCATAACACTTGTGTGGTGTCCTTTCACTTGGTGTTCAAGGGGTACATGTGTGGTAAACAGCTGGCTTAACACGCCCTCTCGAGTCTTTAGCCTTAGACTGCTCGTATCCACGCTACTAGGATAGCTGGTCTATAGGTTGACTTACAACCAAACACCATAAGGGTCGTTGGAACGATACATAGCAGTCGCTAGAATAGCGAACGTTGCATATCGGGCCAACTTCTCACAGAGTGCTGCTGGGTCGTAGCGTTGGCGGGGTGGAGGTCCAGGGTTCCTGGAGCTGGTTGCGGACGGGTCGCAGACGGGCGCAGACGTGCTTGCCTTTGACGCGCCTTCGGTGCACCAGCGGCGCGCCCGCAGCCCGCGGCCGCGCAGTGGCCGCCATTAAGTAGGGGTCGGGGAGGGCTGGGCAGCTGGGAGGCGGGGAGGGGAGCTGGATTGGGCCGGTCGTGCTGGGGGGGGAGGGGCCGCGGGGGCAGCAGCGGCGGGGAAAGGTAAAGGGAGGAAAGAAGGGATAAAGAAAAAAAGGGAAAATAAGCAGAAATAAGGCACAAAAGAGCAGAGATGCAGAAAAGAGCAGAAAGGTGAAAGATAGAAAGGGTAAAAAAACGAGTGAAAACGAGTGAAGGAGCAGAGGGAGAGAAAGGGAAAATGGGCAGAAATAAGGCACAAAAGAGCAGAGGTGCAGAAAGGTGAAAGATAGAAAGGGGGGAAAAACGAGTGAAGGAGCAGAAAGAAGGAAAGGAGACAGAGGTCCACTGGACCACCAGGGATGAGGCGCAGGGAAACCTGCGGGTGGAGGAGGGCCTCAATCACCAACACTGAAGAGTGCAGGGGCAGGGGCACCTCACTTAATGGTGGAGCTGCGAGGGTGGGATAGCAATTTCACTGACAATGAGTCAGTGGTCTTGCTGTCAGGAGGACGAGCCTGACGCGGCAGGGCAGGGTCACGATCGGAGGGAGGCGGGGCGCCCAGGGACCCGGCGAGGGGCGGGAAAGGAAGAGCCTGCCCCCGCGGGCCTACCCTCAGATCGAGCTTTTGCCTGGGGCTTCGGGGGCTGCTGTGAGGGCCGCGCCCCCCGCGCTCCCGCCCCTGGGGCCTCTGCAGGTGCCGGCCGGCGCTGTGCAGGGGGAGGGGCAGGCAGACAGCCTTTCTGGGCCTGCTCTGGTGCTAAAGGGAGCCCCGGGTGGGGACGGGGCCTCTGAGTTCGACGGGCAGGCTGATCTTACCACCCCTGGGGCTGGCTTGACTGGGGACAACGCGAGGGAGGACGGGGGACTGGAAGAGGAGGCCCAATCGAACTGTCTACCAGCTCCAGGGCTGGCACCCCTGCCCCAGCGAGGCAGGCGGCGGTGGGGGACCTGGGGGGCCGGGGTGGGCCTTCCACCCTGGTTCCCATGGGAGGGGGGCCTGGTTGGGTTCCTGGTTTTTCTCAGGCGGGTTTCTTCCCCCCGGAGGCTGAATTCTTTGGCTACTGCCCGCCCCCTCCCCCCAGATCTGGGGCGTCACTTCCTGGGAGGATAGGGCCCGGGGTGAAAGGATCTTGGAGCAGATTCAGGAGGTCAGGTGGGCCGAGGAGACCAGGGCCAGGGTGGGTGCTGTGTGGGGCCATGAGGTTGAGGGCCCTCCCACCCGACCTCTGAGGAGGAAAGGGAAGCGGAGTTGGAGGAAGAGTTACGGAGAGTCAGGGCCAGGAAGGCAGCGCTGGACAACCCCCCGAAGGGGAGTATGGCAGGAGTAGGGACGGCCAGGACGGCTTTGAGGCCCGATGGTGCCCGCTCAGGTTGGAGCGACCTGAGGGGTGGGAGGGGATCCAAGCCGGCGGCTGTCGGCAGAGCCCGGGGGTGCCTGGCGGGGCGCAAGACGGCTCCAAGACGCAGGACGGAAGCAGTAGGGCAGTCCGCGGCAGCTGTCCCTCCATCGAGGACTCGGGCTCCTGCAGCGCGTGTGGAGTCTGGCGTGCGTGTGCGGGGAAGTGTGCAGAAAGGTGTGAAGCGAGCGGTGAAGGAGGTGGACAATTTGCGTGTGGTTCTGGAACCGGTGCTTGAGTTGGATTATGGTGCGGAGAGTAATGAGCTGGAGGACGGGGAGGTGCGGGATGACTTGGAAGGCTTAGGAGGTGCTGCGGACAACGGCGACCTTGGTGTATTGCAGGACAAGGTGGTGACGAAGACCAAGGCCGGGACGGCGGCGGTCCAGGTGACGGAGTCCAGAGGACGGCCCCGGGAGCGGACCACGGCACTCACAGGTGAGGGAGCCTGGTGGGCGGCCTGGGAAGACGTTCCCCGGGGGGGGAGGGGCGGAGGAGGACTTGCAGGTCGGTGGGAGTGGGTGATGGTTCGGTGCGGGAGGCGGAGAAGCCATCGGGCGGTCCACCCGAGGATGGTAAGAAGGTGGATGGTAAGTCGGTGTCTTTGGGGGTGCAGACGGACAAAGGGGATGGTAAGGAGGAGTGTGGTTCCGTGGTCCGAATTGGGTTCAATAGTTCCGAAAACTGATTTATAATGATCCTCGGAAATGGACGATTTTGGTCTCTTCAGACCGCAAATGGCGAGTGTAACGTGTCTGAGTGTTTTCGTATGAATCGATATAGGAGAACACTCTGCATTTGAGGATTTAGTTTGAACCCTCGGGTTCCATTTTTGTATGTGGCAGCCATCTTGTATGGTTGCCCTAACATAGGCCCGATGATTGTGGCCGAACGAGTCCTTGACACGTACGCCTTAGTTGACTTCTGGTTGACCTAGCCGAACTGACTCCTCGCCTGGGGCGAATCCCGCTGAGCCAGTTCCTTGTTCAGCAGCTGGCCTGACCAAGATCAAAGAACAGGACGTGCCCTGACTTTATGGCACACCGTTCCCACTCCTCTATCTCCTTTCCATCTGTTTCTGCCTTTCCTTTACGACATGTTCATCGATCTGGGTTGAAGGTTTTATGATGGGTTTGTCCGGCCTGATCGAACAGGAAACTTAGCATATGTGCGATCGTTTTGGTGGGCTGGACAACGGAAAGTGGGATTAACTTTGACTGTCGTGATTCGCTACTTTTTGAAATGCTACTTGTTCATTGGTCAGTTTTGTATGCACCAAATGTAAATTGTGATGTTGCCAGAAGCGTAATTTTCGGCATAAAAGACCGAGTTTTGTTCATTGAGATGGTGCAGTCTCTGTCGAACTACCCGTGTGTACTTCGTAGACCTCTGTCCCTGGTTGCAACCAATAAATTTTGGTCTTTGATGTCATCAAGAAGTATCCCGTGTCTCTGTTTGCCAAGACAGGGAAATCCGGGGTCTTTGGGTGTTGCCCTGACACCGCTGGGTTATTGTAGTAGTATCGGTTCCGAGAAAAACCCAGTACCTCAATTGGCGCCCAACGTGGGGCGACTTCAGTGGTACCGGTCCAAGCCAGAGGTTCGTGAGGAGCTTCGTGAGGAAATTCCAGAGGTTGGCCAGCCACTTCAGCGACCCCTGTATGTTGACGTGGTTCCGAAGGTCTTTGCTGCGAGGTTTCCCGCGTCCCGACGGCTACGAAGGACTGCTGCCCTGACTGTCGCCCTGTTTTGGAGCCTTAGACGTTTGTTGAGCGAGACGATTGATGGGTCTTCTGGTGACGCCATCGACAACTCAGTTAAGTATAAAGGGAGCGTCTCCTAGTTCTTAGTTTTTGTATCCTTTAGTGGATAGCTTTGATTTGGTACCTGCAGGCCCCAAAGCCAAGGGATTCGTGTATTCACGAGTTTATCGATTTTAGATTACCCTTGTTGTTTGAAGCTAAACTAGTGAGCAAGATGCCTGGTTTTAGCAGTCTTAGGAATGTGTTTAGTTGTGGTACGTTGAGGGATTCCCGGCTAGAGGATTCGTGTCCGGTTCCTCCGATCGGAACTCCTACATATGAGTTGTATGTGAAACATGGAGTAGGTCCTATTAGCTACAATGAGATTTGGGTAAAATATACGAAGAATGACGGTGTCCTACAGTGGCCCCGTTATGGTAGTTTTGAGACAGAAGTCTTAGATAACCTTGAAGTGAGGTTGTTCAAGAAGAAAGCCCGGCCGGCAATGTTTGACTCTTTCCGCATATGGCGTAAAGAAGCCAAACAGAAAGAAATTAAGTTAGCCAAAAAGAATAGAAAGGGTATGTCAATGGTGCAAGCTGCCGTTGCATACAGAGATGATGAAGAAGAGAAAAACAGAGAGCAGATGCTTAGAGTGAGGAAGTTAGCGGTAGACAGATGCTACCCAGTCTTGCCGGCTAAAGAGCAGAAAGACGATAAGGAGCTTGTGAAAGACCCTTTGATGTCGCAATTGTTAAATTCACCACCACTTTATGCGCAGAATGCTACGGCACCACCACAACCGATTGTGGTTGCGCAAGCACCTATTGCTTTGCCTCCTGTTATTCCTCCACAGCCAGCTTCCTCGTTGGCCGTTGTTCCTTATACGCAGCCTTCTTAAGGGTTGCCGACTTTGCCTTTTCCTGCTACTACTGCCTCTATGCCTGTTCCGACTATGGATCCTTCCACTACTGTTTCGTCTCCTCTTGTCTTTCCGACTGTTCCTTCTCCTAGACAGCGGGTGACCGCTGCCTTTTCTAATTTTCTAACTCCTTTGTTGGGACAAATGGGTATGTCTCCTGTGAGTGAGCGTAGACAGTCGCGTAGCCAATTGCCCGATATAGATGAGCGAGTGGTTTTGGATCATATGGCACGTAGATGGGTGACGTATAAGTCCCAGTATGATCTAGAAGGTATTATGTATGTTTTCCGACAATGGGAAGCACCAAAGCAGCGTTACGTTTTTGAGCTTATGTGTGCGTTCCTCCATGAACAATGGATGGACGAATTGGGTAGAGTTCCTGCAGAATTGTCCCGATTACGTTCAGAGTTTGCTAGGGGAACGATTGTGAGTCTACACGACATTGAGAAAGCGGTGTCAACGTTACTGTCGCTGCAAAGCGATGTCCCTACTGAACGGCTGTTTGAGCCAGATTCATCCGTTAGGAGACATGCGCGTCAATATCCGATGCAAGAGGTTCCTCCGATATGGAGACCTGCTGATGCTAATGCTCATCCACCTGTTGTTGCGCACTTTCAGCGAGTGTGGGTTCATATTCCATGGAAGCGTGCAGAAGTGCTAGCGCTTAAGCAGACTTTACCAGATCTGCGAAAGAATCCTGCTGGATATTATAAAGAACTTACGCAAACTGTGAGTTTGTGCGTCATGAATTTGGCGGATATAGATATGTTGTTTGGGAATGTTGTCCCACAGTCCATTTGGAATGTTATTCGATATACAGATCATGACAATGAATTAGGCGGTTCGTGGGTGAATCTTGTTGCAGCAAACGATAGACAAATTGGAGGTGCTAAGCCTGAAGATGTTATTGCTGAACTTCCTGGTAGAATTATCACTTTCATGAAGACTTTAATGCCTGAGGTCCGTGTTAATTGGGACAAGTTGTCAGCTTGTACGCAGAAGAAAGATGAGTCTGTTTCAGACTTCTTCTCGCGTTTCGAAGAAACGTTTGTTGATCATAGTGGTCAGGATATGGCTACCGAAGGTGGCCAGAGATTATTTGTTGATAAATTTGTGCACAATCTTCTTCCTGAGTTGTGTACTAATTTGAAGAATTCCGAGAGTTCTTGGCCTGTTTCTACTTCGGCGCAAATTCTTGCTACGGCTCAATACTACGAGAATAGGCGTAAGGATGAGTTAGAGAGAGCGGATAAGAAGACTAAGGAATTGAAGACTAAGGTTCTTCTACAACAAGCTTATCCACCTCGTGTTAATAATCAGCGTGATTATCAGCAATCACCACAGTATTCGAGGAACTCGCAAAGAGACGAGACTCCTCAACAACAGCATATTCAGTATGGTCCTAATCAGTGTGTGTATTGTAGAGAAGAGGGCCATTACAAGACTAGTTGCCCGGTTTTGTTGCAACGTGCTAATAGTGCTCCGGGTGTTAGAGGTAGAGGTGCTCAACAAGCGCCTAGAGGTAGAGGTTGCGGACAAAACATGCGCCCTTTTCCTCCGCAGAATTCAATGAAAAGTTTTGATCAACAGCAGAATTTGTCTGGTAGGTCTACACAGTACTACGTAGATGATTACTGTGCTGAAGGCGACGAAGAGCAAGGTAATGATTGTTAGGACAGCCATGGACAAAGAGAGGGAGTTGTTTCAGTTCCGGTAGACCAGAGTGGACCTTACGTGGAAGTGATTGCATCAGGTGTGTCAGAGCCTTTTCTGCTAGACACTGGTGCTACGAAGAGTTCTATTATGCATTCTAAACTCCCTGGCGCACCTTTGTCTGGCTTTAATAATGTTTCTATAGGTTTTTCTGGCGCCCCCGTTATGAATCCGATTTCTGTTCCATTGCCTCTTTCTATTTGTCCTCGTAGGTTTGAAGCACCCCTTCTTTTGACTACAGGTTGTAATGAGAACTTGCTAGGCCTTGACCTGTTGAAGAGATTATATGCGACCTTGTACTGTTCTCCATCAGGAGTACATCTTACTTTGGGTGAGAATGTGATTTCCCCGATATATGTTTCGAAAGATTGTCTTCCACCTGAATTGTCTTCGCTACCAGATTCATTATGGGCTACGGGTCCAAATGATGTGGGCTTGTTAGACATTCCTCCGTATGTTGTGACGTTGAAAGTGAATGCTCAGTTACCACGCATTCCGTAATATTGTATTTCAAGTGATGGCGAACGAGCACTTTTGGCGATCATTTATGATCTAATTGACAAGGGTGTTATCGAAGAGACTCGAGGTAATGTGTGTAATAGTCCGGTTTTGCCTGTCTTGAAGAGGACTGATTCTTCACAGCCTCCTGTATATAGGTTTGTTATCGACCTTCGTGAAGTGAACAAAATTGTTGTTCCACAATTCCCTGTTGTACCCGACATTACTGCATTATTGACATTGATTCCAGCTTCTGCTACCTGGTTTTCGGTGATTGACTTGAAGAATGCTTTCTTCAGCATCCCGATTGCCATAGAGAGTAGAGATATTTTTGGATTCTCTTTAGGAGGACGAAGTTTCCGCTTTAAGCGCGCTCCTCAAGGCTATTGCGAGAGTCCATCGATTTATAGTCAAGCTTTGAAGACACAACTTGACTTGTTAGTCTTACCTGAAGGTGCAGCCCTTATCCAGTATGTTGATGATCTGTTGGTCGCTGCAGATACAGAAGACATATGTAAGGAAGCCACTGTGTCCTTGTTGTCTCATTTGTTTGAATGCCATCACAAAGTTTCTCTCTCGAAATTGCAATTCTGTCGCCAAGAAGTTACCTATTTAGGTCACCTCTTATCGAAGGAGGGAAGGAAATTGACCCCAGAAAGGATCCAAACTATTGCGAGAAGGAGTGTCCCTACGACACAGAGAGAAGTACGTGCGTTTTTGGGTATTACGTCGTACTGCAGACAGTGGATTCCAAATATTTCCCTTTTAGCGAAACCTTTGATAGCTCTTACAGTTAAGGATACTCCAAATCCGATTCCTTGGACTGAGGAATGCCAAAAGAGTTTTTCTGAACTACGAAACGCGTTGTGTTCGGCTCCTGTGTTGGGTACTCCCGATTACAGCAAGCCTTTCACATTGTATGTCCATGAGAGAGAGGGATGTGCATTATCGGTTTTGACTCAACAATTTGGCGGGAAGCAACGCCCATGTGCGTACTTTTCGTCAACATTAGATCCTGTGGCTAGAGCGTTGCCGAGTTGCTTGAGAGCAACTGCAGCAGCGGCTGTTTCGATTCGACAATCTGCTGGTTTAGTTATGGACAATACGTTAGTGGTTATGGTTCCACATGCAGTGGATACCTTGTTGAATCGGACGAAGACACAGCACTTGACTAGTGCTCGGTTGTCGGGGTATGAGCTTACGTTGTTAGCAAGCCATGTGCACATCAAGAGGTGCAATACCCTAAATCCGGCTACAATGTTGCCGATTTCGCTTGAGACAGACGATGATAGCGAAGAGCAACATGATTGTTTCTTGAGAACAGAAGAAGAGACAAAAGGGAGGATAGATTTAAGAGATACTCCTCTTCCTGGTTGTAATGATGCTTTGTGGGTTGACGGCTCGTGTTTTAAATTACTGAATGGCGATACCACTGCAGCATATGCTGTGACGACTTTACATACAGTTGTCGAAGCTGCACGTATCCCACACAATTCCGTGCAAGCGGCGGAATTAATTGCACTTACGAGAGCATGTGTTTTGGCGAAAGGGAAATGAGTGAATGTGTATACTGATAGTCAATATGCTTTTGGAGTGGCTCATAGCTTTGGATGATTGTGGCGTGCACGTGGATTTTTGACATCGCATGGGACAAAGATCCAGCATGGGCAGCTAGTGAATGAACTTCTTGAATCTCTTACGCTACCTTTGCAAATAGCGATCGTAAAATGCAGTGCCCATAAGAAGAGCACGGATGATGTTGGTCGTGGTAATGCGTTTGCGGATGAAGTTGCGAAAGAAACTGCTAGGAATGTGACGAGTCGAATGTATGTTGTGGGTCCTGCGAGATGGGTTCCAGAGAAGGGCATGTGCGAAGACACTATTGAGAGCGTGAAGATTATTCAGAGTGAGGCTACTGAGAAAGAGTTGGATGAATGGAGAGAGAGTTGAAGGACTGGGTTCTTTAAGACCCAGCGGTGCCAGGGCACAACACCTGAAACCTTTGTGGGTAACCTGCTCCGGCGTACGGATCACAGAGACACGGGACACTTCCTTCGACGTCAAAGATTCAAGGTTTATTTGCTGCAGGGAACACAGAGATCACGACAAGTACACCACGTGCAACTTGGGGAGACTGCTTCAAATTGGTTCTGTGGATCGCTCCTTTTATACAGTTTTTACCCATAGGATAACATTGAACACAAAAGTTTACAACCCGGTTCCCACCATTATCCCCCAGAGGGGTCGCTTTGGTCACTTTGAAACACATGAGGTCCGGAACATAAGTGCGGAAACATTTGGCGGTTCCCAACTGTAAAAACCATCTTCCCACCATTAGCGAATTCCAATCAGCAGTAAAACAGATCGAAAATAGGAACAAGGACAGGTGTAGAGGAAGACGGAGACAGTGGGGAGATCGGAAAGGGTGTCAAAGGGGAGGTAACGGGAAACACGAGATACAGGCATCAAAGGGACGTGCCTAATGAGATGCACGGCTGAGACAATAAGTCCGTGCAGCAAGATGAGCCTCGAGCGGCGCCATCTGCTTTACAGTAGCAACCCCCTCGTCATAAACACACTTACAAAGAACATGTGTCATTCCGCAAATATCTTGAGAGTCCCAGGGTCGCGAAGCGGACAGCGTCCGTTCGCTGGCTACTTGAGGGCAAGAGACAAAATGGATGCCGTATCTAAGATGGAACCCGTGGGTACAGATGAGAAACCCACATAACAAACGAACGGTTTAAGTTAGCACAGCGAAACTGCGCACTCTTACTAAACTCGTCATTTGCGGTTCATAGATACCAGACTCGACCATATTCGTGCGAGTCGAAAACACCACTTACAATTGTCACGGAACCTCAGAGTAAGGGTAGGTTGGATTCGAATGGTTGTTGGACTGATTTGTCGGAACATCAAATATGGTTGCTGCCAAACCCGTATGTGCTTCCAGTTGTTACAATAGCGCATGGATTGGCACACATTAGTGTGAAAGGGATTTGCAAGTTGTTGGCTCCGGTATGGCAGAATGTGGGAATACCTAGATGTGCAGAGAATCTGGTCAAGAATTGTATGGTGTGTTTGATGCATAATCCTGGCAAGGGAACCCCAACACCAGCTGGTCATTTTGCTCCTCCTATGTATCCGTTTGAGGCTTTGCAGCTAGATTTTATCCATATGGAAAGATGCAACAACTTAAAGTATGTGTTAGTGGTTGTTTGCTCTTTTTCTAGATGGGTAGAAGCTTACCCCCTTAAGGACAACACTGCTTTTTCCACTGCGAAAGCTTTGATAAAAGAGTTTTTCCCTAGATTTGGTTTGCCGAGAATCATTTGGAGTGATAACGGAAGTGAGTTTGTGGGTCATGTGATGAAGAGAGTGTGTGATGGTCTCGGAATTAAGCAGAAATTCCACGCTGCAAATCATCCCCAATCAGCTGGTTTAGTCGAGTGCTATAATGGCACTCTGAAACTTAAGTTGGCCAAAATTCAAAAGAGCACTGGTTTACAATGGCCAGATGCTTTGCCATTAGCACTTTTGTCCACTCGAATGACTGTGCACTCACAAAAGGGTTTGAGTCCGTATGAGGTAGTTTTTGGTCGCCCGGCGAACATTTGGGGCGTACCAAGACCGACAAGGTTTAGTGACCTCGAATACCCTGTTTGCTTGATTACTTGCGTGAATTGACAACTAAAATGAGTGTTTTACGCCAACAGGTATACGGCTCTCTCCCACAAGCTACAGAAGATCCAGGCCACGCGATCGAACCTGGCTTGTGGGTCTTCATTAGGAACTTTCAGCGTACGAAGAATAATCAGCCCCGTTGGACTGGACCCTTCCAGGTCCTATTGTCGACAAGATCTGCGGTGCGAGTACGTGGAAAGCGTCACTGGATACACGGCTCCCACACGAAGAAAGCACCCTTACCTTTGCCGTATGACAAGTGGGTTCAGGATGGTCTGGCAGATTCTGAAACTGAGACAATCCCGAAATTTGTAGCGTTCAGTGATGCTCGTTTGATTGGGACTAACTCAGAACAGTAGAGTGATCGACTTTTGCAAGCATCAATACCTCCTGCAGATCAATTGGACACTACCAAGCCTCATCTTTTGTTTGTTGATCAAGAGTTACCTGGAAGAAATAGATACAATTTGAGATCGAGAACTAAGGACAATAAAAATTAATAAAGTTGATTTTTTTTTACTGTTTGCAGGTTAACTCTCCACCAAGGATCTACGTATTTTTGTTTTTCTGAACCGCCATCCGGTTCTTGCTGCTACGGTCGCGGTTGCTACCAGTCTTGGGAGTGTTAGCCTGAGACACTAGGGGGCATATTACCAACAACTAGCGATAATTTTTGTCTCTAACTTGTTTAGAGACAAAAATTATCGCCGCACATCGGCGATTTTTATCGCAGATAAACCTTGCTATTAACAAGGTTTATCGCAAATGCGATAAAAAACGGCCGAAATGCATGAATATCGCTGAAAAGTCAGCGATATTCATGCATTATCGAGCAAATGCTCTTAGCCATGTTATCCACCTCCCATTGGATAACATGGCTAAGAACTGCTCAGGGCAGGTGTTAGCTTTTGGAGATATTCCCGCTTAGCGCGAATATCTCCAAAAGTTGGTAATAGGAGATAGCGATGTTAGCGACTGTTTTCAGTCTCTAACATCTTGGCACGCCCACTTTGCATCTCATTAGTGATAAATATCACTGACATGCAAAGTGGGGCCCAAGATGGTCGCTATCTCCTACTAGCTGTCGCTAACTGGTGTTAGCGACAGCTTGGTAATAGGGAGATCATTTTATCTCCGCTTTCTTGGCTTTTAAAGCCAAAAAAGCGGAGATAAACCCCCTTGATAATATGCCCCTTGGTCTTGGGTTCTGTTGGTCCGAGGCAGTCTTCCTGGGTGCAGCAGAGGCACTCCCAAGCAGAATCAACCAACCACCGCGGGCAGCAACTTTAGTTTAGGATGGATTTCTTTGAGTTGGAGAGACCTGTGCAGACACTGACTTTTAGAAAACGCATTTGCAAAATAATGTTGAAGAAATGCTTTTTGATATCATGCATATTTTTGCTACTGAGTTTCGTGATTTTCATAGTTGGTTATGTAGCATTTGTTTTTAAAATAACGTCTAATTCCACTGTGCAACCTACACCCTCACCTACTATTTCCTCTCATTCTTTATTTATTTATTTGCTGGTTTTTATAGCGCTATGAATAAACTCCCGGAGGAGTATCTCCGCGCTTATGACAGCCGGCCTATAAAAGCTATAGAGTAGCAGAAATATCTAAAATATATATTTAGGCTAGATCAGAAGAGGAGGAGGTTCACTAAAATGAGCCAAACAGAAATGTTTTCAGATTCTTTCTGAAACAAAGATGATCGGAACATTGTCTCAATGGTAATGGAAGCATATTCCAACAATTGGGGCCCACCACAGACAAGGCCCTGCCACCTAGCCTGGTTTTACTGATTTTAGGTACATTTAATAGTAGCTGTTCACTGAGAGTATGGGCAGGAACATATGGGACAATTTTTTTTGTCAAATATGCAGGTCCTAATTCATGAAAGCTTTTATGAATAGTACAGCAGGTCTTGAACTTTACTCGTAAGCGTATGGGCAGCCAATGAAGTTTACGCAGTAAAGGTTTGGAAGGGGATCTGGGGGGTGCATTGAGCACCAACCTGGCTGCTGTGTTCTGTAATACCTGCAGACGATCTAAAACCTCTTCATTTGCTCCTGCTAACAAACCATTGCAGTAATCTAGTCGGCTGATCACTAGAGCCTGCACTAAAGTTCTTCTATGTGAGTCAGGGAGAAATGGGAAAATCCTGCGGAGGAGACCTATCACGTGGAAACATGATCCTACAGTGACATTAACATGCTGTTTCATGGTCAGCTCCGGTTCCAGACGTACCCCCAAATTCTTAATTATTGATTTGGGCTCAGGAACTGGACCCAAATCTGGAGGCCACCAATCAGGAGACCATTGGATCTTAGCTTTACCGAAGAGCATCACTTCAGTCTTCCCAACATTGCATTGGAGAAAATTGGAAGACATCCATCGTGCTACTGCCTTCATCCCATCAGAGAAAGATTGTATAATCTCAGGGGTCAGATGTTTGAAGGGGAAAAGTAGCTGCGTATCGTCAGCATAGGACACTGGACAAAAGCCAAAGGATCTAGTTATTTCTGCCAAGGGGGCCACATATGTGTTAAAAAGAGTTGGACTTAAACACGATCCTTGCGGGACCCCCTTGGTGATTTTGACCTCTTCAGATCTGAAATCACCCATGGTGACACATTGGGTGCGGTTGGAGAGGAAGCCTTTAACCCAGTCCAATGCCCTCCCGCCGATTCCACTCACAGTCAGTCGTTCGATCAGGATGTTATGGGAAATGGTATCGAACGCTGCCGATAAATCAACCCTTTGCCTGAATATGAGGTAGTCAAATGTAAGGAATTTGCTAATAATTCCTTCATACAGCTTTTGCACCAGCATCAGTTAGTGATCAATACAACGAACTGCTGGATTTGTGGTTTGATGCCTCATACAACCGATAAGGGAATTCCTTATTTGGTCTTGCCTTTTAGTTTGAATGGTTCGATTCAAGCTTATAGAACCATGTTCATATATGCCCACAGTGTTGACCCCTTACGTTCACCGAGAGATAATCCGAAGAATAGTCCTATAGCTAGAGGTATAGTCGACATGATTAAAGGGACTAATGCAGTAGAGACTATTCCAAAAGATGAGAGACAACCATATAGTGGAGAAGAACCGGGGAAGCTGCGCATTGAGCCGGGAAGCAAAGAGGTCCAGAAAGGGAAGACCAAACCTCACGCACACCTGATGAAAGGCCACCGGGGTCAAGGCCAACTCCAGGGAGGCAGGAAAAAAATGAGTGAGGGCATCCGCCACCCCATTGTCCACCCCCAGGACATGTACAGCCACAAGGGACAGAAGATGGCACTCCGCCCAGCAAAACAAGGGGGACACCACCGCGTTCAGGGACCGAGAATGGATACTGCCCTGGTGATTTAAGTAGGCCACCGTCACGAGTTGTCCGACCGAACCAACACATGCTGGCCCATCAGAAGGAGCCGAAACCCCGGAACGTAACTGGATATGGAGTTAGTCTGAGTATTAACCAGCGAGCGAAAAGTCCCCTACCGATCTGGATAGTGCCCCATCAGGGCTACTATTGTTTACATGGCAACGGTAAGAATCCGAAGGCTCAGTTAGGGAAGAGCGTTTGCGCTGAGACTTATGTGTTTCCGTCTCAGTCTTCCCCCGCATTCTTAGCTGCTAAGGGTACTTACTTTGTTTGTTACGACAAAGCGTATACATGGTTGCCCGCCGACTTTTCGGGCACATGTTTTGTTTCCTTTCTGTTACCCCCCCCACTTTTACAGCTGCGGCAGATTACCACAAGACGAGGATTGCTAGAGGTGTCTTTAGCCAAGAAGACACTGCAGGACAAGAATTGGGTGATTTCTTCAAGGGTTTTCTGCCGTTCTGGGGACCTATGGCTAACAGTAGGAACATTCGTCAACTTACGAGAGTGGTTGAGTCCACCATAGTTGAGACCGCCGGTGCCCTTGGTAACTTGACTGCTGAGCTCCAGTCGGATAGACTTATGACACTTCAGAATAGAGTTGCCCTAGACGTTATTCTGGCAGATCGAGCGGGAGTTTGTAGATTGATTCAACCGAGCTGCTGCGTTTTTATTCCTGACAATGCTCCGTCAGTCCTCCAGGCCATTTCCAAATTGCATAAAATCTCCGATTCTGCCCATCTGGACAAAGGGGATTGGTCGTTGATGGGATGGTTATGGGGATTGATATCCACTTGGGGTTGGAAGATTCTGATGGTCATTGGTGTGGTTTTAGCGATTCTGTTAATGTTTTGTCTCTGTGTACAGTGTGCCCCGGCTATTTGTGGCCTTTGTGCTACTTTGTGTGTACGGAAACCTGTCCGGAGAGAAATGCATAGTAATAAGATGATGCTACAACAGCATATCGATGACTTGATGAATATAGATCCGGATTCAGATTAAAATGGGTCTGGGTTTATTGCCTATGATAGGGCAAAAGGAGGGTCTGTGGTTCCGTGGTCCGAATTGGGTTCGATAGTTCCGAAACCCGATTTATAAAGATCGTCGGAAATGGACGATTTTGGTCTCTACAGACCGCAAATGGCGAGTGTAACGTGTCTGAGTGTTTTCGTATGAATCGATATAGGAGAACACTCTGCATTTGAGGATTTAGTTTGAACCCTCGGGTTCCATTTTTGTATGTGGCAGCCATCTTGTATGGTTGCCCTAACATAGGCCCAATGATTGTGGCCGAACGAGTCCTTGACACGTACGCCTTAGGTGACTTCTGGTTGACCTGGCCGAACTGACTCCTCGCCTGGGGCGAATCCCGCTGAGCCAGTTCCTTGTTCAGCAGCTGGCCTGACCAAAATCAAAGAACAGGACGTGCCCTGACTTTATGGCACACCGTTCCCACTACTCTAGCTCCTTTCCATCTGTTTCTGCCTTTCCTTTACGACATGTTCATCGATCTGGGTTGAAGGTTTTATGATGGGTTTGTCCGGCCTGATCGAACAGGAAACTTAGCATATGTGCGATCGTTTTGGTGGGCTGGACAACGGAAAGTGGGATTAACTTTGACTGTCGTGATTCGCTACTTTTTGAAATGCTACTTGTTCATTGGTCAGTTTTGTATGCACCAAATGTAAATTGTGATGTTGCCAGAAGCGTAATTTTCGGCATAAAAGAGTTTTGTTCATTGAGATGGTGCAGTCTCTGTTGAACTACCCGTGTGTACTTCGTAGACCTCTGTCCCTGGTTGCAACCAATAAACTTTGGTCTTTGACGTCATCAAGAAGTATCCCGTGTCTCTATTTGCCAAGACTGGGGAATCCGGGGTCTTTGGGTGTTGCCCTGACACCGCTGGGTTATTGTAGTAGTATCGGTTCCGAGAAAAAACCAGTACCTCAGGAGAAGGGAGTGAAGGTGCCTAGGAACCTACCATATATGGGGCTGGCGATGCCTTTGGGGTCGCATCTCTCGGAGAAGCTCAAGGATCGGATCTGGAAACATGAGTTTGTGGATGTCTTTAAGTTGCTACACAGGGAGGTGCAGGCTAAGGAGGGGTCTAAGGAAGAAGAGTGGGAGCTGACGAGGCGCCCTAGGGTGCCGGTGACAATGGAGAACTGGACGTCGGCGTTCTTGATCTATGCCAGCGTTTATTGCCAGAAGTATTTGGACAGGGCAATCGCGCTTTTCAAATACATGGACATCATTCGCAAGGCCCAGATGCAGTTCGGGGGTTTTGCTTGACTGAGCTATGATGAGGCGTTTCGAGCCAGGGTTAGCGCGAATCCCGAGAAGAGTTGGGGGGAGGTGGATCAGGAGCTCTGGGTTCAGTGGATGGCGTCTTCGCACTCCACTGCGTCCACACACACGGCCAGTGGCCTACCGGTTGTGTATCGGTCTTTTCCGCCGCATCCCGCCCAAGGCGGGGTGGGGGGTGGAACAGTGCCCAGCACCATTGTCTCAGAGCAGCAGTCCAAGCCAGGGGGTTATGCCACGGGGCCTGTTGGAGCTACAATAAAGGGTATTGTTCCCGGTACCCCTGTAAATTCAAACACGAGTGCTCGAAGTGCGGCGGGAAGCATGCCCTTACGCAGTGCCTCACGCTCACCACACCCTCGGAGCAATGGAGGAACGCCAGAGGGCGGGGCCACCCTGGACCGAAGGGCGCCTACACCGGTTAGGGTGGAGGCGATGGCCCCGTGGCTCTCGTGCTACCCGGATCAGGAGGCGGCGGCGCGGCTTTTCTGGGGTTTCACGGAGGGCTTTAGGGTGGGCTACCAGGGTCCCAGGGAGCGACGTTGGGCCGAAAATTTGAGATCTGCCAAAGAATTGCCGTGTGTAGTGTCTGCTAAATTGAAGAAGGAGGTAGAGGAAGGAAGGGTGGCTGGCCTGTTTACTGACTGGCCGTTGCGGGACCTGATCATATCCCCTTTGGGGGTGGTGCCGAAGAAGGAGGAAGGGGAGTTCAGGATGATTCACCATCTGTCATGGCCGGAGGGCCAGTCAGTGAACGACTTTATTGCAGTGGAGGATTCTAGAGTGCTCTACGCGTCGGTGGACGATGCGATCCGTCTGGTGAGGGTGTGTGGGACGGGAGCGGAATTGGCGAAGTGTGACATCAAGTCTGCATTCCGTTTACTGCCTATTCACCCGGCGGATTTTCCGCTCTTGGGCATGCAGTTTGGGGGGGCCATCTACGTGGACAAGGTTTTTCCCATGGGGTGCGCCATCTCCTGCGCTCTGTTCGAGCTGTTCAGCACTTTTCTGCAGTGGGTCATGGTGCATGTTAGTGGGTGTCGTGAAGTCACTCACTACTTGGATGATTTCCTCTTCCTGGGGAGGTCGGATACCGGAGATTGCGGCAGGGCCCTGTCGCGATTCCAGGAGTTGGCCTTTCAGTTTGGGGTGCCTTTGGCGCCCGAGAAGACGGCTGGTCCCAGCTGTTGCCTCACCTTCCTGGGGATCGAACTGGACTCAGTGCAGTGGCTGGCGCGCCTTCCTGCGGCCAAAGTGACGGAGATCCTGGCATGTCTGGAGTGGGCTGTGGGGGAACGGCGGATTTCTTTGGGGGCAGTGCAGAAACTTCTGGGTTTCCTTAACTTTGCGTGTAGGGTAGTGCGGGCAGGGCGGACGTTCTGCAGGCGGCTCGGCATGGCCATGTCGGGGGCAGTGCTTCCACATCACAGGGTCAGGATTTCCATGGGAGTGAGGACGGATTTGAGGACATGGATTACTTTCTTGCAGGACTTCAACGGTGTGTCTTTGGAATTTGACGAGGAGAGGGCGGTCTGGCAATGCCAAATTTACTCAGACGCGGCTGGGTCAGCAGGGTTTGGTGTCTTCTGGGACGGCAGGTGGTGTGCGGAGAGCTGGCTGGCCTCCTGGATCAAACAGGGCAGGAGAATTGCCTTCTTGGAATTCTTCCCTTTGCTGGTGGCACTGGTGGTGTGGGGGGAGGAATTTCGAAACAGGTCTGTGCTCTTCCACGTGGACAATATGACGGTGGTGGAGCTGGTGAATCATCAGAGGGCAAGGGACCTGAGAGTGTTGCGGCTGTCACGGAGGTTCATGTTGGCGTGTCTATGGTTGAATGTGGTGTTTCGGGCTAAGCATGTCCCTGGGGCGAATAATGACATTGCGGATGCTTTGTCTCGTTTGCAGTGGCAGCGGTTTCGACACCTGGCACCGGGAGCGGATACATGCAAGACCGAGCTGCCTGCCGGCATCTGGGCCTTGGGTGAGTGAGGATGATTGGACTGGTGGAGGGTTCGCTGGCTGAGACCACAAGGAGGACTTATCGTTTGGCATGGTCTGAATTTAGTGCTTTTATGGGCTGGACGGTGAATGGCGTTGTGGGTGTGGAGTCGGCTGTGGAACAAGGGCTGAGAGGTTATGTGTTGGATTGCATGGATCGGGGTTTGACCGCGGCTACGATATCTGGTAAATTGGCGGGGATATCTTTCTACTGTGTTTTGTTTCTGGGCTTTGACCCGACCAAGGATGTGATACTGAGCAGAATGTTGCGGGGCTGGGGCAGGGAGCGATGGATTGGGGGGGGGTAGACTGAGGGAGGCGGTGACGTTTGAGTTATTGGTCCGGCTGGTTGGGGTGTTGCCGGAATGTTGTTATGACCTGGTTGAGGTGGGTCTTTTTCGCTTGTGTATGGTGTGGATGTTTTTCGGGGCATTTCGGGTGTCTGAGCTTTTGGGTACGAGGAGAGGGGCTGGCAGGTTCTTTGAGGAGATTCGAGTGGATGGGGGGCGCTTGGGTATTTGGCTGCGGTGCTCCAAGACTGATCAGTTGGGCAGGGGCAAGTGGGTGTGGTTGAATGAGACAGGCGGGGCGGTTTGCCCGGTGTTGGAATGGCGGACTTTCCTGGGGACGGGGAGTGTGCGTTGTAGGGAAATTTTTTGTCATGCATCTGGCGCAAGAGTGACGGTGGGCCAGTTGTTGGCTGTTTTGCGCAAGGCTTTGAGGCGGTTGGGCATGGATGAGGCTGGTTTTGGGACCCACTCTTTCCGGATTGGGGCTGCGACAGCGGCGGCCAGGTTGGGTTGGTCCTGGGATAGGATTAGGAGACTTGGGCGATGGAAGTCGCGCTGTTGTGAGAGGTATGTGAGGAAGTAGGGTGGTCCCAGGCAGGATGCTGGTTGATTCAGACTGTTTTTCTTGTTCTAACATCTTTTTCTTCGTAGGTTACGTGGGAGGACCGGGCGGTAAGACGGTGACTTGGATTGTTGGGCACTCCTTCGTGCATTGGGCATCCAAATATGCGGAGCAGCAGGTTTACGGCCGTAACCTGGGACTGAAAGGACACTTGCACGAGGTACAATGGTGGGGCAAAAGTGGCATGCGATGGGGGGCACTACTGCCCTGGCTCGCGAAGATGATCCCACAGAGGGGATGTCCTGATTTGTTGATCATTCATCTGGGGGAGAATGACCTGGTGCAACTGTCCGGATTGGCACTTTTACAACTCATGCAACGGGACCTGGAGGTTTTGAAAGCGAGGCTTGCAGGGACCTGCATTGCCTGGACTGAGTTGGTCCCCAGGAAAGTGTGGAGAGGGGCTATGAAGCATGGGGCCATCGAGAAAGCACGAAGGAAGCTCAATAGGGCAATGAGACTCTACTGTGGTGACAAAGACATTAAGGTTATTGCACATGGCGGGATACGACTGGAGGAGCCTTTAGTTTTCAGGGACGACGGGGTGCACTTGTCCCAGCTGGGCAATGCGTATTACATGATGGAGATGAGAGATGTGGTGAGCAACTTTTGGAATGAGGCTATCTGGTTTTGCAGGGAGTGAATGCGGGAGTGTGTGTTGCGGACTGGCGGACCTGGAAGGGGGGTGGGGCAGTGAACCGCCCTACAGGGGGTTCACTGGTTGGCAGGATTTGAAGAGACAAGGGGGGTCAAGAGCGGGCACACCCATCGCTTAGGGGGGGGAGTTCGTAGGGCGGATAGAAGCGTGAATGGCAGGACGCAAGGAGTGGGCTGGATGACAAGTGATTGAGGGGCAAGAATAAAGCATGGTTGGAGCTTCTAGGGCTTGGTGATGAAGCGGAACGAGTGAAATGAATGAGAGGGGAGTGTGAGTGGGGGTTTGTTGTTATTATTATGTTTATGTTACTGTTATGTACAGATTACGCAGTTCTGGTCTAATAAAATGGCCTTTTACGCTGACACTGCGTGGTCTGTTTATTGCGCGAGGCTTGGTAGAAACGGCGTAGGTCAACGGTGCATTGTTCCGGGGGCAGGCGTACCCGCAGCGTGCGCTTCAACCCAGAAGGGGGAGCGGCTGCAGGCGGTGCAGGTGGTGGTATGGTCAACAGGATGCGACGTACCAGCCGTACTATGCCCCACAGAGATTCCCTTTAATAGCTGCGGGGAGCGTTTCTCAGCGCACGGGTCAGGAGGGCACAATCATTAGCAGAGTCCGTCTTTACTGGGGAGCCTGCGACACGTAGATCAGTAGGCGGCGGTGCCCCGACCAGACAGGTCCCTCTTCACGGTGCGAGCTACGGCTCGGAACGGGTGCAGTCACGGTGCTTGTACCAGTGTGGGGGCTGATCTTTACTTTGCGGCTGACGACACGATCAGGCCACAGTCACGGTGCTCAGGGGACACAGAAGCACAGATTTGTAGAGAGTGCGGCGAGGGTGCACAACGCTCTCAGCTCTCCTTAACTCAGCGCTGCAGGGATAAGCAGCACACGCCACAGCTTCTTCCTTCAGGGAGGGGGTAGTGCCCACTGTTCCTGGGGTGCAGTTCAGGGGGCAAGTTCACAAGCAAGCCCTTGGAGATCTTTGTAGAAGAATGCACAAGTTGAATAAATAAAGTCTTTCTCAGTCTTTTATCTTCTCTCCTTCTTGCATCAAGGCACCCACCACAGGCCAGTCTCTCAGGATTAGAGACAGTAGTCCTCCATGCAGCTTTCCCAGGTCCTTCTCTTCAGGCAGAGTTTCTTCTTAGCGCAAACAGGATCTGATTTGTTAGGAGCAGGGCTCCTACTTTTATAGGACATTTATTTTGTTCCCGCAGGCCAGGGGGGCCTTTGCCTAATCCAGTCAGTCTCTGAGCACTTTGTTTTCCAGGCTCTGGTTTTTTCTTTCAGTGTGTGGGGCAGGTATATCAGACGCTCCGCAGGAGGTGGAGCCAGCATTGTGATGACAAGTACAGTCAGGAGCACTTTGTTGACAGTCTTCCCTCTTCCTGGGCCAGGTGCAGGGCAGAGTCATGAGTCGCTCCCCAGGGGGCAGAGCCAGCATTGTGGTGGCAGAGCACAGCCCTATTGAGAGTCAAGGGGCACTCCCACCACCCACTCTGGTGTAATCCCTCTATTCACCACCTGTCATCCCCAGCCCTGTCACTCACACAACCCAGACAGCAGATACACATCCTAGGAGAGGCGGGCTGAAATGGTTAGGCAAGCAAATGCTAACTTTCTAAAAGTAGCATTTGCAAACACAGGATATTAAAATAAACTTTACTAAAAGAAGTATTTTATTATTCTGAGTTCAGGCATACTAAACTTGACTTTCTACCATGTTCCCTGAGCCTGCTGGGATTATAAAGTGTAATAATTCCAGCAGCCCATTCTGGCCTATGAGAACAGGTAGCCTTACAATAGTGAAAAAAGAAAATAGCTGTAATTCACTATTAGGACATGTCACACACATCAGGGCTTGTCCTACCTTATGCTTACAATGCACCCTGCCCTTGGGCCTTCCATAGGCGTGACTAATATGAAGTTAAGGGAAGGTTTAGGGACTGGCAAGTAGGTACACTTGCGCAGTCAGCATGACAGTACCAGACTGCACGCAGGTTCTGCAATGGCAGACCCTAGACATATTTTAAAAGGCTGCTTCTGTGGGTGGCGCAACCAGCACTGCAGGCCCACTAGCAGTATTGGTATTTACAAGCCTTGGCACTCCTGGTGCACTTTAATGGGGACTGACAGTAAACCAAATAAGCCAAACATGGAAACCAATCAATGTATACACTTTTCAGTTGGTAGAGCATATGCACTTTAGCACTGGTCAGCAGTGGTAAAGTGCCCAGAGTCATTAAACCAACAAAAACAGGTCAGAGAGAATATTGGAGGAAGGCAAAAAGTTCAGGGATGACCCTGCCAAGAGGGCCAAGTCCAAGACAACCCTCTTCCAGCCAAAACGCAGGGTAGACCAATCACTACTGTGATGGGCTTCCCTGCTTAGGGCGATAGAATATGGACCTGGCCCGCAACAGCAGGGGCACATTCCAGTTCTACGCCAATCTGAACCTATTTCAAATCCTCTGTCCATACTCTCAGGGTCCTCCAAGCCAATCCATGGGACCCCCTTCTCTACACCTGTGGACACCACCTGTGCAGCCTCTAACCTTAATTTGCTCACAGATGTGTCCCAACAGCCAGACAGCAAGTTACAGTGGCCACTGACAGTAGTCAGGGATGAGACCCAGGCCGTATGCCTCTCAGGGCTCTCAAACCTCTGTGGCGTTATAGAGCGGGGGGCAGTAGCCCTATGTGCTTGGAACCCTTTGTCCACTCTCCCTCCTGTCAGGTCAGGTATGATATCCTGGCACTGACCCACCAGCCCCAGGCCTGTACCCGGTGGCTGGACCAAAGACTGGGGTGGGCTCTCCTACACCCTCTCCTCCTCCTTGGGGCTCTGTACCCTCCTACCTGGAGTGGTACCCCCTTCCAGAATTGTCAGGGCACCTGTGGCAGGTGACCTGCACAATTCCCCCACCAGTTCAGGGGTGCTATCCTGCAACTGGGGTGCCAGGTCAGGGGGGACACCCTGCACCTGGCCCTCTAACCTAGGGTCTAAACACTCTAGTTGAACCGGGGTCAGAGGCGAGGACTCCCTCCCTCTGCACCCCCTTCCAGAGTACTGCCCACCCCCAACTGGAGTGGTACGCCTAGAAGCGACATGGGC
Source organism: Lissotriton vulgaris (assembly GCF_964263255.1). Lineage (NCBI taxonomy): Eukaryota > Metazoa > Chordata > Amphibia > Caudata > Salamandridae > Lissotriton > Lissotriton vulgaris. The sequence continues at coordinate 127,723 of NW_028249667.1, read as the reverse complement.
CAGGACACTGATTACAGTGGTTCTGCTCTCCAGGTCAGACAACCTCTGAACCTGGCTTCCCAACTCAGGGACCCAACCCTGCAGTTGAACACTTGCCTCGTGCACCAGGACTTCGTTGGGAGCACGCATGCCCCCCAAGGGTAACACATACTTCCTGTGTAGTATGACAGTCTGGCGCAGATCTCCCGCCCCCTGTCCATCTGACAGTACGCCGAGATCCCCCTGGACAAAAGTGGTATCACCATGGTCATTTCCTGGGGATGCAGCCCTGCTGGCTGGCCTCTGACCCACTGGTTCTCCCACTGGGGACTCTTTCCCCCTCTCACCCCTCCATCTGGACCTCTGCACCCTCCCAACTGGAGCGGTACTGCCAGACACCAGAACTACTGGAGCTCTGTTTACAGAGTCTCCACGTTCTCTAACCACTGGTAGATCCTCCTCAAATGGCCTACAAGTACAGCCTAGGCCCTCGACCTGATGTTCCCTTAAGAAACCATCCAGGCCCTGAGACTGGGTTTCGGGTACCTTGGGACAGAACCCAAACTCACTCCTTCTCTTCTGAGACAGGACATGAGCCCCTACACCCTTCCCGCTATACTGGGACCTAGCTGAGCTACACTGAATCCCTTCCATCCCACAGGACTGGAAGTTACCTGAGCCACTCTTGTTGGAATCACTCCCCAATGCTTCTTCAGACCCTCTGGAATCCACCAAAGGGTCAGCCTCCAATGTGAGCTCCCTGGAGTCCAACACTATGCAAACAGAAGCAGACCACAGCAGCCTGGCGAGACCTTCTGGGTACCACGTACCTCCATTATGAGACTATGCAAAGAGCAGCAGTCCACAGCAGCCTGGCGAGACCTTCTGGGTACCACTTACCTCCATCATGAGGCTATGCAAATAGCAGCAGTCCACAGCAGCATGGCCAGGCCTTCTGGGTACCACCTACCTCCATCATGAGGCTGTGGAAACCGAAGCAGAACACAGCAGCCTGGTGAGGTTTTCTGGGTACCACGTACCTCAATCATGAGACTCTGGAAACCGAAACAGTCTACAGTAGCGTGGCGAGGCCTCCTGGGTACCACGTACCTCCATCATGAGGCCCTTGAAACAGAAGCAGACAACAGCAGCAGACCACAGCAGCCTGGCGTGGTTTCTGGGTACCACCTACCTCCATCATGAGGCTCTGGAAACAGAAGCAGACAACAGCAGCAGACCACAGCAGCCTGGCAAAGCTTCTGGGTACCACCTACCTCCATCATGAGGCTCTGGAAACAGAAGCAGACCACAGCAGCATGGCAAGGCCCTCTGGGTACCACTAACCTCCATCATGAGACTATGCAAACAGAAGCAGACCACTGCAGCCTGGCGAGACCTTCTGGGTACCAGGTACCTCCATCATGAGGCTATGCAAAGAGCAGCAGTCCACAGCAGCCTGGCGAGGCCTTCTGGGTACCATGTACCTCCATCATGAGGCTCTAGAAACAGAAGCAGACCACAGCAGCCTGGAGAGGTCTTCTGGGTACCACGTACCTCCATCATGAGGCTCTGGAAACAGAAGCAGCCCAGAGCAGCATTGCGAGGCATTCTGGGTACCACATGCCTCCATCATGAGGCGCCGCAAGGCGAACCCCTGTGGACGATCACATGTGAAATAAGAACCTAATTTTCATCATAAAGATAAGAGCTAGTTTTTAGGTCTTGCCTGCGTGGGCTGCGCACATGCGCAGTCTCGCTGGCAACATTTTATGTTTTTTCAGTGACGGGCTTTATGCCCCGCCCCTCTTTCCCATTGGCCAGCGTCACCGTTTATGCTAAACGGTGGCCAGCCATTGGGAAAGAGCATTCTGTGATGTAGACTTTTCTCTTTTTCAGGCGGCCCACTTGGACGGGCTCGTCTGACTTCCTTTTGGCGTAAAAGATTTCTTATCTTTATGGGGCCAACATGGCCACATAAAGATAAGAAACCTTTTACGCCAAAAGGAAGTCAGACGAGCCCGTCCAAGTGGGCCACTCAAAAAGAGAAAAGTCTGTCACAAAGCTTTGGACTCGGTGTAGTTATTGTTTGGTTCTTGGTCTTAGGGTTCCCTGCCCATGTTCGTAAAGCAGACTCTGAGATTCGGCTCAAGTGAAAACATCCAGGACACAGGGGAACCGGGGACATGGACAAGCTTACAATAAGAATGTTCCCCCCAAACACATTTAAATGCGTTTTTTCTCGTACAAGAGTCTAATTTAACAATACTATTCCAGGACCGCGAAAACGGACTAACTGTGCATGAGTTGTTGGGGATAACGGTCTCGGCGAGGGGACACCCCCCATTTTGGGTTTCTTCTCTGCAGCCATGCCCTGCTCCAGCATTATGGCTGCTGTAACTGAACGTGAAGATAATCTGCTCGGCATAGCCTGTTTCCAAAAATAGAGACGCTGTTTGCTGCTCCCCGCAGCCAGTGCTTGTTGCTAGGAGAGGTCAGCCAAGGAGAACAAGGGCTGCGTAACATTGAGCTTGCATTGTGCAGAGCGGAGATTCCATCGCAGGTAGGCTGGGTGAAAAAGGCAGACACACTAATCCCGCAGTTCTACCCGAGAACACCAGAAGAGCTGGAAATACTGGAAGGAGACCCTGGGGGAGAGCGACCGGTGCAGGCTCAGCTCTGGCTCGGACAGGCTCACCTCGGTATGCACAATCCCTGCATCCACATTGGCGAACCCTACTCTCTGCGCATTCCTATCGCTCACTATTTGCATCAGCTCGCTGCCTGCCTACTCTTTTCTTGCTTTCAGTTTCACTTCCTCTGCGTTTTCGACAGGGGTATTCCCGCCACCATTGTTTTGATCTGGTCTCTCATTTCTTCAACCGGTTAGTTCTTGTCTCCCATTATACCGGAATCCCACAGCCTCATCAGAACGCCGCCTTGGCTAAAACGAACTGCAAATGCTGGCATTCAGCTCGGAAAATCTGACTATTACTGTTTTACTGATGTAAAGGTTTTAACCTAATTTTAATTATGGTCTTACAACATGGAGACGTTTGGTATTGTTGTTTTACTGTTGCAATGTTTTTAATTAATCACGCAAAGATATTAATATTATAAATACATTTGCTGCTGAAACAAAAATAGTAAAGCAACAATTCTGCCCCATTAAATATTTAAGTTGCAAGGCCTCACACATAGGAACTACGTCCCAGTTCTCTCACCAGTTCATCACATGGGCAGGTGCATTTATTACAAATCTTTAACTAGACAGACTCTCTGAGGACATGCAAGGATTCATATAACCCATCCTAATCAGGGAAGACCCACTCAAGTTAAAGACTGCAGAGTGTCTCTGTACAGCCCAGTTAGAGACTGATGGACTAGAGAATTACTGACAGTATGAAAGCCATTGTACTCCAGTATGGCCAGTGCCTTCCCAGTGTACCCATAGCTGCTGCTCATTGAGAGAGTGTTGACCATATTGGACTAGAATTGAGGTAAATAAAGGGGCATATTAGTAGGGGACAGTCCCCTTGTGTGGCTTAGAAGTATTGTGGTGTAATGTGTGCCATGGATATAGCTACATACCTGGTGGAAGACCGAGAGAGTGACTAACCTAGTATCTTTCTTAAGCTTTTGAAGATCTACAACTAATTTTACCCACACCAGACACTAGGATTGTTGTTTTTATTATTGTTTTCAAATAATTTAATCCCATCCTACTGAGCCAGTGGCAAATGCAGGTGTGAGACTAATAAAAATACAAGAAGTGCTTTAGAGGACAAACGTGCTTTACAAGCAGAGACGCATTACTGTAGAGGTCTCTTTTACAAGAGAGAGATAAAGCATAGAACAAGCATTTGCAATGCAATAGGCCTCACATTTACGCGAGTTTGACCTATTGGCATTGTAAATGACAGAGACTTTTATTTATGTTTCAATAGCCAAAACATAAATAAAAGGCAATGTCATTTACAATAAAAATAGCTTAAACTCTCGCAAATACGAGATCTATTGCATTGCAAATGCTTGTTTTAGGTCAAGCCTGGGCAGTGCATGCACTGCTGCGAGGCATGCAGTATTGGAGTATGTACTTGAAGCTCCGCCCACTCTCCGCCTATATATGCCATTGGATTGTGTCATTGTCCTTCATGAACGCTGGCTTGTGAGTTGTTATTAGGTTTGTTAGTACCTCTTTGGTACCGCCTTGTCTGCATTTGTAACATCCCATGGCGACTGTTCTGTTGCTACATGGAGTGTCTTATTTAGTCTTTAAGCATTCGTTTCTTTAATGGGTATCTCCTACTGCAGGCATGCTTTCCTCGCCATGAACACTTTCACTTTCAAGCACCCACGAACAATGGCGGCCGCTTCTTTGAAGTGAAATAGTTCTCGTATTTACAAGAATTTGAGCTATTGCCATTGTGAATGAGTAAGGCAGATGGTCTAACTTTTCCGCTAGAAGGGGCACTGTCAGTTTGGCGGACACAGAATACCCTGCCGACCAAACTCAAAGTGAGCGCCTACATTCTAAAAGGCACTCTCCTGGGGGTAAACCCCTATCAGTTGTTGTCGAGAACTTTAAAATCATTCCACAAACATGAACATTCAACAGAGTGCAGAGCATTTCTCTGCCCTAACCCCTCACGCCTCCAGCCCTAACTCTTCATATACACTCAAAGTATTCTCAGTTAATTGACATCTGTTCATCAATCCAATGCATAATAAATAAATAAATAAATAACTAAATAGGTGCCAGTGACCAACGTCATATCACTGCTTACCAATATTGCCGTGGGCGGTGGTTGTTGGGTGTTGTGGTTCAATGGCCCTGCCTTGCTACTCATCTCAGTTTCTGTTTGATGGCCGTGAGCGCACACGACTGGGCTCACAGTCAGGCCACCATGGCCACCTATTGAAGGGAAGAGCTGACAGTGTACTGAGCACATGCACAGCCTGCCCTGCTCAGCTAAGCCAGCCTTGCTTTCGGCCACCAGAAGTCGGCAAGCAGGGGTAAAGGGCAGCCTGCTGATACCGTCCAACACACTTTAATGATTAGGAACCAAACCAGGACAATGTGGAAACAACTGAAAAGAGTCCCACTCCCCAAAAACTGGGGCTGCTGAGGCCCACTGACAACAATTGGCACAAATAGTGCTGTGGAGACTGCCTCACATGTGAAGCTCACCAGGACTAATTCTGGGTATAGCGCCTAGAAAGATCTGTGGGCTCTGATACAATAAATAATCTAGCCCTTCTCCTCGCATTTGACATCCGTGATTAGGGTGCTCTGGACACTGGCGCCATTTCACCTACTGCACTAATAATAGCTAAGTCACTCTCTTAATGGTGCTTATTCCAAAGGTGATCCCCTGCTGTCTCACTCCTCCTCGAGGCGCTACATGAACAAGCTGACCCTTTACATTGTGTTCTCTGAGATCACTACAGTTGTCTTCCATGTTGCCCAGAGAGACGGATTGTAGTGGAAAAAGGATCGCAGCCAGTAGTCACTACTGCAGAAAAGAGAAATGGCGGACACCACAGCAATACACATTTTATATATACTAGTAAAACCATTACAAGCAAAAACGTGCTTCCTGTTTCCATGTGCCGCAAATAAAACGCTTCCGTGATGAAAAACATATGTCAACGTGAACAAACATTTGTAATGCAATAGTTCTCGCATTTACGAGAGTTTGAGCTATTGGGATTGTAAATGACGATGCCTTTTATTTATGTGTTGTTTTAAAAAAAGATAAATATAAAGTATCCTCATTTACAAAGCCAATAGCTTAAACTTTCACAAATGAGAGCTCTATTGCAATGCAAATGCGTTTGTGCTATAAAACATTTTATAAAGCGTTAGGAGAGAGCTTGTCCTGTCTGCAACAGCAGGCAGTGCAAAGCTATTTGAGAAAATAGTGCTTGGAGGCTGTAATGAAAGCCTACCGAGTAACAACACATGTAACAGGGGGTGTTGCCATTGGAGATTACAAAATGGGACATGGCGGTACAAAGGAGGGACTACTAAGCCTGTTGACCAATGAACAGCCACAGTTTACAATGAACAATAACACAAACCAATGAAAAATATGGGCGGATCTTCAAGCCCATACCTGAATACAGCATGCGCTGCCCAGGCTCGACCTAAAAAGCAGCAGCATTTTAAGCGGGTGTCACTGAGCAATGATGTTAAAAATACAACAGCGCCCTCTCTCGGTCACCTGTTGCAGTCTCACACCTTCCAACGTCCCCCCCCACCTCCGGTCACGTTGTCAGCTCAGTGGGTAAGACATTTGACTCTGCTCCCCAGCACGTGTGTGCACGTTTTTTAATGTCAGAGTCACCGCAGCTTTTCATTTCTTGCTGGATAATGATTGGTATAAAACAGGAATTGTCCGGTTGCTTTCGGCAGGGTGCGCTGTGGTAGGAATGACTCCCAGCAATGAAAGCGCTTGCGCAATCTGTTGAGCAGGTGACACAAACGACGGTTCTTGCAGCTTCACCCACCGGCCCTCTGGCACCAACGCAGCCTAGCTCCTCGAAGCATTAAAGCACACTTCATCAGACAGAACCTCACACACACACATTCACAAACCGCTCCAGTAAACACGGACCAAAACAGACATAGGCAATCACGCCAACCCTGTGCTGGCATAGCATTTCATGACAGTTCCACAGGTCATGCCAAGCCTGTGCTGGCACACCATTTCATGAGAGTTCCACAGATCCCGTCAAGCCTGTGCTAGCACATCATTTCATGACAGTTCCACAGATCACGCCAAACCTGTGCTGGAACACCAATTTAATTTAATTGTGGGTTTATATAGCGCTAGGAATCGACTCCCGGAGGAGTATCTCCGCGCTTCGACCGCTGGGGAACCCGTCCTGGCTCACCCTGAGAGATGGACCCTAATGGGTATCTCTAAGGTGCGACCAAGCATCCCCAGCGGTCTGGGGGGGCCGTTGTGAAGATGAGGCAAGCTAATGCCCAGAGTTGCCGAGTGTGGTCCCTGACTGGAGTAGGCACCGAGGCGAGAATTATCGAGCCCGCTGACCATGGTCCACAACCCTGCCGCGTCGGGAATTGAACCCTGGTCCCGGGCCGTCCTCTGCTTACGAGTCTGCCGCCTCTAGCCAGTGAGCCACACCACACATTTCATGACAGTTCCACAGATCACGCCAAACCTGTGCTGGCTAGGCATGAGCGGGAAATCCGTTACGCCCGCGGATTTTGCGGATTTTTGGGAAATCCGCAATCAGCGAATTTTGCGGATTTCCCGCAAAATCCGCAAAAAAAATCCGCGGACGTAACGGGTTCAAAAGTTGAACCCCCACTCATGTAACTATTTTACAATGGCGCCAGCAAGCTGCCAGCGCCGTTGTAAAATAGTTACAAAGTTAGCTTGCACAGGAACCACTAGATAAAACGAAGCAGGTGCTGCTTTATTTTATCTAAGTGCTTCCTGTGCAAGCTAACTTTGTAACTATTTTACAACGGCGCTGACAGCTTGCTGGCGCCATAGTAAAATAGTTACATGAGTAGGCTAGGCACAGGTCTGCCAAGGAGGCACATGAACTCGCACAGAAGACCCCCCCCCCCACCACAAAATCCGCAAATCCGCGGATTCGCAAAATCCGCGGATTTTGTGAATTCGCAAATCCGCAAATTCGCAAATCCGCGGATTACGAATCCGCAAAATCCGTCCATGCCTAGTGCTGGCACACCATTTCATTACAATTCCACAGATCACACCACTCCTCTGCTGGTACACCATTTCATGACAGTTCTACAGATCACTCCAAGCCTGGTCTGGCACACAATTTCATGACAGTTCCACAGATCACGCCAAGCCTGTGCTGGCACACCATTTCATGACAGATCCACAGATCACACCAAGCCTGTGCTGGCACCATTTCATGACAGTTCCAACACATCACACCAAGCCTGTGCTGGCACAACACTTCATGACAGTTCCACACATCAGGCCAAGCCTGTGCTGGCACACCATTTCATAACAGTTACACATATCACACCAAACCCATGCTGGCACTATTTCATGACAGTTCCACAGAACACACCAAGCGTCTGCTGGCACCACTTCATGACATTTCCACAGATCACGCCAAGCCTGCGCTGGCACCATTGCATGACAGTTCCACAGATCACGCCAAGCCTGTGCTGTCACCATTGCATGACAGTTCCACAGATCAGGCCAAATCTGTGCTGGCACACCATTTCATGACAGTTCGACAGATCACGCCAAGCCTGTGCTGGCACACCATTTCATGACAGTTCCACAGATCACGCCAAGCCTGTGCTTGCACACTATGTCATGACAGTTCCACTGATCACACCAATCCTGCGCTGCCACATTATTTCATGACAGTTCCACAGATCACTCCAAGCCTGTGCTGGCACCATTTCATAACAGTTTCACAGATCACACCAAGCCTGCGCTGGCACACCATTTCATGACAGTCCCACAGATCACGCCAAACCTGTGCTGGCACACCATTTCATGACAGTTCCACAGATCACACCAAGCCTTTGCTGGCACCACTTTATGACATTTCTACTAATCATACCAAGCCGGTGCTGGCACACGATTTCATGACAGTTCCACAGATCACACCAAGCCTGTGCTGGCACCATTGCATGACAGTTCCACAGATCATGCCAAGCCTGTGCTGGCACACCATTTCATGACAGTTCCACAGATCCCACCAAGCCTCTGCTGGCAACACTCCATGACAGTTATGCAGACCACGCCAAGCCTGTGCTGGCACACCATTTCATGACAGTTTCACAGATCACACCATGCCTGTGCTGCCACACTATTTCATGACAGTTCCACAGATTATGCTAAGTCTGTGCTGGTACACCATTTCATGACAGTTCCACAGATCACGCCAAGCATGTGCTGGCACACCATTTCATGACAGTTCCACAGATCACGCCAAACCTGTGCTGGCACACTGTTTCATGACATTTCCATAGGTCACACCAAGCCTCTGCTGCCACACCATTTCATGACAGTTACACAGATCACTCCAAGCCTGTGCTGGCACACAATTTCATGACAGTTCCACAGATCACACCAAGCCTGTGCTGGCACCACTTCATGACATTTCCACTAATCACGCCAAACCTGTGGTGGCACACCATTTCATGACTGTTCCACAGATCACACCATGCCTCTGCTGGCACACCATTTCATGACAGTACTACAGATCACTCCAAGCCTGGTCTGGCACACAATTTCATGACAGTTCCAAAGATCACGCCAAAACTGTGCTGGCACACCATTTCATGACAGATCCACAGATCACACCAAGCCTGTGCTGGCACCATTTCATGACAGTTTCACAGATTACACCAAGACTGTGCTGCTACACCATTTCATGACCGTTCCACAGATCACGCCAAGCCTCCGCTGGCACACCATTTCATGAGATTTCCACAGATCACGCCAAGCCTCCGCTGGCACACCATTTCATGACAGTTCCACAGATCAGGCCAAGCCTGTGCTGGCACACCATTTCATGACAGTTCGACAGATCAGGCCAAGCCTGTGCTGGCACACCATTTCATAACAGTTACACATATCAAACCATACCCATGCTGGCACTATTTCACGACAGTTTCACAGAACACAGCAAGCCTCTGCTGGCACCACTTCATGACATTTCCACAGATCACGCCAAGCCTGAGCTGGCACACGTTTTCATGACAGTTCCACAGATCACGCCAAGCCTGTGCTGGCACCATTGCATGACAGTTCCACCTATCACGCCAAACCTATGCTGGCACACCATTTCACGACAGTTCCACAGGTCACACCAAGCCTCTGCTGGCACACCGTTTCATGACAGTTCCACAGATCACACCAAGCCTCTGCTGGCACAACATTTCTTGACAGTTCCACAGATCACGCCAAACCTCTGCTGGCACACCATTTCATGACAGTTCCATAGATCACGCCAAGCCTGTGCTGGAACACCATTTCTTGACAGTTCCACAGATCACGCCAAGTCTGTGCTGGCACACCATTTCATGACAGTTCCACAGATCACGCCAAGCCTCCGCTGGCACACCATTTCATGAGATTTCCACAGATCACGCCAAGCCTCCGCTGGCACACCATTTCATGACAGTTCCACAGATCAGGCCAAGCCTGTGCTGGCACACCATTTCATGACAGTTCGACAGATCAGGCCAAGCCTGTGCTGGCACACCATTTCATAACAGTTACACATATCAAACCATACCCATGCTGGCACTATTTCACGACAGTTTCACAGAACACAGCAAGCCTCTGCTGGCACCACTTCATGACATTTCCACAGATCACGCCAAGCCTGAGCTGGCACACGTTTTCATGACAGTTCCACAGATCACGCCAAGCCTGTGCTGGCACCATTGCATGACAGTTCCACCTATCACGCCAAACCTATGCTGGCACACCATTTCACGACAGTTCCACAGGTCACACCAAGCCTCTGCTGGCACACCGTTTCATGACAGTTCCACAGATCACACCAAGCCTCTGCTGGCACAACATTTCTTGACAGTTCCACAGATCACGCCAAACCTCTGCTGGCACACCATTTCATGACAGTTCCATAGATCACGCCAAGCCTGTGCTGGAACACCATTTCTTGACAGTTCCACAGATCACGCCAAGTCTGTGCTGGCACACCATTTCATGACAGTTCCACAGATCACGATAAGCCTGTGCTAGCACACCATTTCATGACAGTTCCACAGATCACGCCAAAACTGTGCTGGCACACCATTATATGGCAGTTCCACAGATCACACTACTCCTCTGCTGCCACACCATTTCATGACAGTTCTACAGATCACTCCAAGACTGGTCTGGCACACAATTTCATGACTGTTCCACAGATCACGCCAAGCCTGTGCTGGCACACCATTTCATGACAGATCCACAGATCACACCAAGCCTGTGCTGGCACCATTTCATGACAGATCCACAGATCACACCAAGCCTGTGCTGGCATCATTTCATGACAGTTCCACAGATTACACCAAGACTGTACTGACACACCATTTCATGACAGTTCCACAGATCACGCCAAGCCTGTGCTGGCACATCATTTCATGACAGTTCCACAGATCACGCCAAACCTGTGCTGGCACACTGTTTCATGACAGTTCCATAGGTCACACCAAGCCTCTGCTGGCACAGCCTTTCACGACAGTTCCACAGATCACACCAAGCCTCTGCTGGCACACCATTTCATGACAGTTCCACAGATCACGCCAAGCCTGTGCTGGCACACAATTTCATGACAGTTCCACAGATCACACCAAGCCTGTGCTGGCACCACTTCAAGACATTTCCACTAATCACGCCAAACCTGTGCTGGCACACCATTTCATGACTGTTCCACAGATCACACCACGCCTCTGCTGGCACACCATTTCATGACAGTTCTACAGATCACTCCAAGCCTGGTCTGGCACACAATTTCATGACAGTTCCACAGATCCCCCCAAGCCTGTGCTGGCACACCATTTCATGACAGTTCCACAGATCACACCAAGCCTGTGCTGGCACCATTTCATGACAGTTCCACAGATTACACCAAGACTGTGCTGCTACACCATTTCATGACAGTTCCACAGATCACGCCAAGCCTCCGCTGGCACACCATTGCATGAGATTTCCACAGATCACGTCAAGCCTGCGCTGGCACACCATTTCATGACAGTTCCACAGATCAGGCCAAGACTGTGCTGGCACACCATTTCATGACAGTTCCACAGATCATTCCAAGCATGTGCTGGTACACCATTTCATAACAGTTACACATATCACACCAAACCCATGCTGGCACTATTTCACAACAGTTTCACAGAACACAGCAAGCCTCTGCTGGCACCACTTCATGACATTTCCACAGATCACGCCAGGCCTGCGCTGGCACACGTTTTTATGACAGTTCCACAGATCACGCCAAGCCTGTGCTGGCACCATTGCATGACAGTTCCACAGATCACGCCAAACCTGTGCTGGCACACCATTTCACGACAGTTCCACAGGTCACACCAAGCCTCTGCTGGCACACCATTTCATGACAGTTCCACAGATCACACCAAGCCTCTGCTGGCACAACATTTCTTGACAGTTCCACAGATCACGCCAAACCTGTGCTGGCACACCATTTCATGACAGTTTCACAGATCACGCCAAGCCTGTGCTGGCACACCATTTCTTGACAGTTCCACAGATCACGCCCAGTCTGTGCTGGCACACCATTTCATGACAGTTCCACAGATCACTCTAAGCCTGGTCTGGCACACAATTTCATGACAGTTCCACAGATCACGCCAAGCCTGTGCTGGCACTCAATTTCATGACAGATCCACAGATCACACCAAGCCTGTGCTGGCACCATTTCATGACAGATACACATATCACACAACTCCTCTGCTGCCACACCATTTCATGACAGTTTATTTATTTATTTGAAAGTTTTATATAGCGCGAACAGGATCTTTGCAGATATCAGAGCGCTTTACACGGCTGGGAATGCCAGCAAGAGATTGGGGTTACACATAGGTAGAACAACACATCAATAATACAAATATAACAGTTAACTGTGTGCATAGATAGTCAGTAGCATCGATAATGCCAGCAAGAGATTGGGGTTACACATAGGTAGAACAACACATCAATAATACAAATATAACAGTTAAATGTGTGCATAGATAGTCAGTAGCATCGATAATACAGGTGAGATACATAGTCATAAAGTTCGAACAGCGATTTAAATGTGTGCGTAGATGGTAGTAGCAACAATAATTCAGGTGAAATACATAAACATACATGATCATACATGCATAGAGTTCGAGCAAAGTAATACAGGTCGGAGTAGGGTCTTCCGAAAACCACGCTAATCGGTCAAGTGTATTTGGCCATAAAAATGGCTTTTACTTCTTTCTTAAAAAGAGTGAAGGAGGAGATGAGCCTAGTTTCAGGGGGGAGTGAGTTCCAGATCCTGGGTGCCATTCCTGAGAAAGAGCGTTTATATGTTTTTACCTTCCGGAATCTTCGAGGTTTTAGCAGAAGGTTGTCTGTGCCTCTAGTGATTCTAGAGCCGCCAGAGATTGACAGCTTCTGAGTGAGGTATCTGGGAGAGCTCAGGTGTAGAGCCTTGTGTGTCATGCAGGCGATTTTCATATGTATTCTGGCTTCAAAAGGCAGCCAGTCCAGTGTTTTCAGATCAGGGGTGATGTGTGAGTGTTTTTTGATCCAGTGATGAGTCTGGCTGCAGCGTTTAGAGAGGCTCTTAGGGGTGCAGTGCTGGTTAACGGGAGACCGCAAAGGGCGATGCTGCCGTATTCAATTCGAGGGATAACTAGAGCTTGTACTGCAGTTTGGAAGTCTTTGGCTGGCAGGAAAGTTCCACAGATTACACCAAGACTGTGCTGCTACACCATTTCATGACAGTTCCACAGATCACGCCAAGCCTCCGCTGGCACACCATTTCATGAGATTTCCACAGATGATGCCAAGCCTGCGCTGGCACACCATTTCATGATAGTTCCACAGATCAGGCCAAGCCTGTGCTGGCACACCATTTCATAACAGTTACACATATCACACCAAACCCATGCTGGCACTATTTCACGACAGTTTCACAGAACACAGCAAGCCTCTGCTGGCACCACTTCATGACATTTCCACAGATCACGCCAAGCCTGCGCTGGCACACGTTTTCATGACAGTTCCACAGATCACGCCAAGCCTCTGCTGGCACCATTGCATGACAGTTCCACAGATCACGCCAAACCTGTTCTGTCACACCATTTCACGACAGTTCCACAGGTCACACCAAGCCTCTGCTGGCACACCATTTCATGACAATTCCACAGATCACACCAAGCCTCTGCTGGCACAACATTTCTTGAAAGTTCCACAGATCAAGCCAAACCTGTGCTGGCACACCATTTCATGACAGTTCCACAGATCACGCCAAGCATGTGCCGGCACACCATTTCTTGACAGTTCCACAGATCACGCCAAGTCTGTGCCGTCACACCATTTCATGACAGTTCCACAGATCACGACAAGCCTGTGCTAGCACACCATTTCATGACAGTTCCGCAGATCACGCCAAACCTGAGCTGGAACACCATTTCATGACAGTTCCACAGATCACGCCAAACCTGTGCTGGCACACCATTTCATGACAGTTCCACAGATCACACAACTCCTCTGCTGCCACACCATTTCATGACAGTTCTACAGATCACTAAAAGATTGGTCTGGCACCCAATTTCATGACAGTTCCAGAGATCAGGCCAAGCCTGTGCTGGAACACCATTTCATGACAGTTCCACAGATCAGGCCAAGCCTGTGCTGGCACACCATTTCATACCAGTTACACATATCACACCAAACCCATGCTGGCACTATTTCACGACAGTTTCACAGAACACAGCAAGCCTCTGCTGGCACCACTTCATGACATTTCCACAGATCACGCCAAGCCTGCGCTGGCACACGTTTTCATGAAAGTTCCACAGATCACGCCAAGCCTGTGCTGGCACCATTGCATGACAGTTCCACAGATCATGCCAAACCTGTGCTGGCACACCATTTCATGACAGTTCCACAGGTCACACCAAGCCTCTGCTGGCACACCATTTCATGACAGTTCCACAGATCACACCAAGTCTCTGCTGGCACAACATTTCTTGACAGTTCCACAGATCACGCCAAACCTGTGCTGGCACACCATTTCATGAAAGTTTCACAGATCACGCCAAGCCTGTGCTGACACACCATTTCTTGACAGTTCCACAGATCACGCCAAGTCTGTGCTGGCATACCATTTCATGACAGTTCCACAGATCACACCAAGCCTCTGCTGGCACAACATTTCTTGACAGTTCCACAGATCACGCCAAACCTGTGCTGGCACACCATTTCATGAAAGTTTCAAAGATCACGCCAAGCCTGTGCTGGCACACCATTTCTTGACAGTTCCACAGATCACGCAAAGTCTGTGCTGGCACTCAATTTCATGACAGTTCCATAGATTACACCAAGACTGTGCTGCTACACCATTTCATGACAGTTCCAACAGATCACGCCAAGCCTGCGCTGGCACGCCATTTCATGACAGTTCCACAGATCAGGCCAAGCCTGTGCTGGCACACCATTTCATGACAGTTCCACAGATCAGGCCAAGCCTGTGCTGACACACCATTTCATAACAGTTGCACATATCACACCAAACCCATGCTGGCACTATTTCACGACAGTTCCACAGAACACACCAAGCCTCTGCTGGCACCACTTCATGACATTTCCACAGATCACGCCAAGCCTGTGCTGGCACACCATTTCATAACAGTTGCACATATCACACCAAACCCATGCTGGCACTATTTCACGACAGTTCCACAGAACACACCAAGCCTCTGCTGGCACCACTTCATGACATTTCCACAGATCACGCCAAGCCTGTGCTGGCACACCATTTCATGACAGTTCCACAGATCAACCCAAACCTGTGATGGCACACAATTTAATGACAGTTCTATAGGTCACACCAAGCCTCTGCTGGCACAGCATTTCATGATGGTTCCACAGAACACACCAAGCCTCTGCTGGCACACCATTTCATGACAGTTCCACAGATCATGCCAAGCCTGTGCTGGCACACCATTTCATGACAGTTCCACAGAACACACCAAGCCTTTGCTGGCACGACTTTATGACATTTCTACTAATCACGCCAAGCCGGTGCTGGCACACGATTTCATGACAGTTCCACAGATCACACCAAGCCTGTGATGGCACCATTGCATGACAGTTCCACAGATCATGCCAAGCCTGTGCTGGCACACCATTTCATGACAGTTCCACACATCACACCAAACCCATGCTGGCACTATTTATCTGCAGTTACACAGATCACACTGAGCTTGTGCTGGCACACCATTTCATGAAAGTTCCACAGATCACACCAAGCCTCTGCTGGCACCACTCCATGACAGTTACGCAGATCACGCCAAGCCTGTGCTGGCACACCATTTCATGACAGTTAAACAGATCACGCCATGCCTGTGCTACCACACTATTTCATGACAGTTCCACAGATTATGCCAAGCCTGTGCTGGTACACCATTTCAAGACAGTTCCTCCGATCACGCCAAGACAGTTCTGGCACACCATTTCATGACAGTTCCACAGATCACGCCATGCCTGTGCTGGCACACCATTTCATGACAGTTTCACAGATCACACCAAGCCTGTGCTGGCAACATTGCATGACAGTTCCACAGATCATGCCAAGCCTGTGCTGGCACACCATTTCATGACAGGTCCACAGATCACGCCAAACCTGTGCTGGCACATTGTTTCATGACAGTTCCATAGGTCACACCAAGCCTCTGCCGGCACAGCCTTTCACGACAGTTCCACAGATCACACCAAGCCTCTGCTGGCACACCATTTCATGACAGTTCCACAGATCAGGCCAAGCCTGTGCTGGCAACATTGCATGACAGTTCCACAGATCACGCCATGCCTGTGCTGGCACACCATTTCATGACAGTTTCACAGATCACACCAAGCCTGTGCTGGCAACATTGCATGACAGTTCCACAGATCATGCCAAGCCTGTGCTGGCACACCATTTCATGACAGTTCCACAGATCACGCCAAACCTGTGCTGGCACATTGTTTCATGACAGTTCCATAGGTCACACCAAGCCTCTGCCGGCACAGCCTTTCACGACAGTTCCACAGATCACACCAAGCCTCTGCTGGCACACCATTTCATGACAGTTCCACAGATCAGGCCAAGCCTGTGCTGGCACACAATTTCATGACAGTTCCACAGATCACACCAAGCCTGTGCTGGCACCACTTCATGACATTTCCACTAATCACGCCAAACCTGTGCTGGCACACCATTTCATGACTGTTCCACAGATCATTCCAAGCCTGGTCTGGCACACAATTTCATGACAGTGCCACAGATCACACCAAGCCTGTGCTGGCACACCTTGATGACATTTCCACAGATCACGCCAAGCCTGTGCTGGCACACCATTTCATAACAGTTGCACATATCACACCAAACCCATGCTGGCACTATTTCACGACAGTTTCACAGAACACACCAAGCGTCTGCTGGCACCACTTCATGACATTTCCACAGATCACGCCAAGCCTGCGCTGGCACACGTTTTCATGACAGTTCCACAGATCACACCAAGCCTGTGCTGGCACCATTTCATGACAGATCCACATATCACACCAAGCCTATGCTGGCACACGATTTCATGACAGATCCACAGATCACACCAAGCCCGTGCTGGCACCATTTCATGACAGTTCCACAGATTACACCAAGACTGTACTGACACACCATTTCATGACATTTCCACAGATCACGCCAAGCCTCCGCTGGCACACCATTTCATGACAGTTCCAACAGATCACGCCAAGCCTGCACTGGCACGCCATTTCATGACAGTTCCACAGATCACGCCAAGCCTGTGCTGGCACACCATTTCATAACAGTTGCACATATCACACCAAACCCATGCTGGCACTATTTCATGACAGTTCCACAGAACACACCAAGCGTCTGCTGGCACCACTTCATGACATTTCCACAGATCACGCCAAGCCTGCGCTGGCACACGTTTTCATGAAAGTTTCACAGATCACACCAAGCCTGTTCTGGCACACTATTTCACGACAGTTCCACAGAACACACCAAGCCTCTGCTGGCACCACTTCATGACATTTCCACAGATCACGCCAAGCCTGTGCTGGCACACCATTTCATAACAGTTGCACATATCACACCAAACCCATGCTGGCACCATTTCACGACAGTTCCACAGAACACACCAAGCCTCTGCTGGCACCACTTCATGACATTTCCACAGATCACGCCAAGCCTCTGCTGGCACACCATTTCATAACAGTTGCACATATCACACCAAACCCATGCCGGCACTATTTCACGACAGTTCCACAGAACACACCAAGCGTCTGCTGGCACCACTTCATGACATTTCCACAGATCACGCCAAGCCTGTGCTGGCACACCATTTCATAACAGTTGCACATATCACACTAAACCCATGCTGGCACTATTTCACGACAGTTCCACAGAACACACCAAGCCTCTGCTGGCACACCTTGATGACATTTCCACAGATCACGCCAAGCCTGTGCTGGCACTATTTCATGACAGTTCCACAGAACACACCAAGCGTCTGCTGGCACCACTTCATGACATTTCCACAGATCACGCCAAGCCTGCGCTGGCACACGTTTTCATGAAAGTTTCACAGATCACACCAAGCCTGTTCTGGCACACTATTTCACGACAGTTCCACAGAACACACCAAGCCTCTGCTGGCACCACTTCATGACATTTCCACAGATCACGCCAAGCCTGTGCTGGCACACCATTTCATAACAGTTGCACATATCACACCAAACCCATGCTGGCACCATTTCGCGACAGTTCCACAGAACACACCAAGCCTCTGCTGGCACCACTTCATGACATTTCCACAGATCACGCCAAGCCTCTGCTGGCACACCATTTCATAACAGTTGCACATATCACACCAAACCCATGCCGGCACTATTTCACGACAGTTCCACAGAACACACCAAGCGTCTGCTGGCACCACTTCATGACATTTCCACAGATCACGCCAAGCCTGTGCTGGCACACCATTTCATAACAGTTGCACATATCACACTAAACCCATGCTGGCACTATTTCACGACAGTTCCACAGAACACACCAAGCCTCTGCTGGCACACCTTGATGACATTTCCACAGATCACGCCAAGCCTGTGCTGGCACACCATTTCATAACAGTTGCACATATCACACCAAACCCATGCTGGCACTATTTCACGACAGTTCCACAGAACACACCAAGCCTCTGCTGGCACACCTTGATGACATTTCCACAGATCACGCCAAGCCTGTGCTGGCACACCATTTCATAACAGTTGCACATATCACACCAAACCCATGCTGGCACTATTTCACGACAGTTCCACAGAACACACCAAGCCTCTGCTGGCACACTTTGATGACATTTCCACAGATCACGCCAAGCCTGCACTGGTCTACGTTTTCATGAAAGTTTCACAGATCACACCAAGCCTGTGCTGGCACCATTGCATGGCAGTTCCACAGATCACGCAAAATCTGTGCTGGCACACCATTTCATTACAGTTCCGCAGATCACGCCAAGCGTGTGCTGACACCCCATTTCATGACAGTTGCACAGATCACACCAAGCCTGTTCTGTGCTGGCACCACTTCATGACAGGTACACAGCTGCATGAGTCAAAATTCTCACAACAAAAGAGAATCGCCCATAAGGCAGCTTTAGATCAGCTGACTCTAGGAAGATAAACTACACCCAGTCTTTCTTGGGCATCTCCAATGCATGTCCTTAGTAGTGTCCATTGAGAGCAGTCCTTGATGGTGGAGGTGGGGCATCGGACACTCTTAGAGGGGTAGAAGATCACCAGTGACGTCACCAGGGCCGAACAAAGCTGCAGGGCAGTGGAGCCCAATTCTGCCAAGTCCTGCTGAGCTCTATTGCCCAACAGCTGACAAGGAACTGGCTACAAACCCAGTTTTTCAATGTGATGCTTACTCATGGCCATATAACATAACCTTCTATTTCCTGAGACGTCAGAGGCCTAGGGCGCTGATGACATCTGTAAGCAGAGAGTTCTGGTCATGAGCTCCATCCTTGATCATTCCTCCATCCTTTTCAGGTGTCCCTTGGTCAAGCTGTCCTTGGGGCGGGAATCAACAGCTGGCTAGAAGAAGGTGTGTAAGCCGCTGTTTCCCTTTGCTCCAGCTTTTACCTGATTGGACAGTGATCTCAGGTGCCAACTGTACCATAGTGAATGAAATTTGGTTACCAACAAGGCAAGGTGAATAGGGTAGTGTTATACAGAGTTGAAGAAAATACTATCACCTTAGCTCCTCAACATGGCTCAGGTGTAGTTCTGTCTTCGTACATAACGTAATTTGTCTACCGACCCTTGATCTAGCATCCCTTGACCTTACAGCCCTGCTGGACGGACTACTGAAACCGACATCACCTTTGCTAGTCTGGGCTCCTCGGACACTGTGGTGCCCACAGACATACTGAGAACCAAAAGCAACGCTGGGAAAACATTTCAACCCCGCCCACTCTCTATTTTACCTATTTTTCTCTCTCTCTTTCTATCCATTTATTCTGTCTCCCTCCTTCTCTCCTCTCTCTCTCTTCTCCCTGCCTGATCTCCGTCTCTCGTGCTCTCTCTGAAGATAGCGCTGTACTGACAATTATCTTCAGGGAGCTGCGTAAAGTGACAGAGGCAACAACAGCATCCCTGGGCTTTCAAAACCCGACCTCCAAGGCTCCAACCCTCCAGGGGAATGCCCAATGGAATAAATGGCCAGCCCGGCCCTGGTTGTATCATCTCAAAGGTGGCACCGTTGATTCTCGACATGGATGAACAATGGTATGCCCTTACAGATACCAGCTTTTGCTGCTTTGATGAAAACAGCCGAAATGTCCAGCCAATTTCTAGGAAGAAATTGGGAACTGCCCGGTGAATCAACTGCGTTAATTCTGATCCTCCCAGTAATTCCTCATTCATGGTGCCCAGTAACACCAACCCAGTGATCTACCAGTGATTCCATGGAGAGATACCAGCCCTAATACTGGGACACTTGCCCTGATGCTGTGAGTCAGAAGCTTCCATTTAGGTTCTTGTGGAGGTGAATGGGATGTGGTTAACCTTGGTCCTGCAGCAAAGTTTCCATGAGAAGGTGAGGATGACCCCTTTCTCTGTTCCACAATAGGCCCTGATGACAAGTAAGGTGACAGAGAATATATGCTTTTATGTGTTTGTTGCGCTCAACTTTAGTAGTACTAGTTAGGTTTTTTGCACCTGGTTTTCCTGATTGTGGAATAACTAGTCCTGATTGTTCTGGCCAGTAAAACCAAAGGGAAGATGTAGTTCCGTGAGTTTGTGGGTCTGATTCCGTGAGTTTGTGGGTCTGATTCGGTGATTCCGAACCCGTTCAATAAAGGTCGTCGGAAATAGACAATTTTGGTGTCAGCAGACCGCAAATGACGAGTGTAGCGTGTACAAGTGTTTTCGCATGAATCGATCAATGAGAACACTCTGTATCTGGGAATTTCGTTCGAACCTTCGGGTTCCATTTTGTGTGTGGCAGCCATTTTGTGCGGTTGCCCTCACATAGGTCAATGATTGCGGCCGAACGAGTCCTTGAGACACGTATGCCTTAGCTGACCTGGCCGAACTGACTCCCTTGCCCGAGGCTGACCTCGTTGAGCCAGTTCCTTGTTCAGCAGCTGGTCAGATAAAGATCAAAGAGTAGGACGTGCCCGAGTTTATAGTAGACTGCACCCACCTTTCTATCTTGCTTCCAATCTGTTTCTGTTCCTTCCTTTACAACATAATCACTGATATGGGTAGAGGGTTTTATGATGGGTTTGTCCGGCCTGACTGAACAGGAAAATGGAATTTGCTTGGTCATTTCTGGTGGGCTGGACAACGGAAAGTGGGATTGTCGTCATACGCTACTTTTGAAATGTCATGCTGCCATTGGTCTGTTTGTATGAACCCAATGCTAATTTTGAATGTTGCCTGAGGCTTGATTTTTGGCATAAAAGACCATGCTCCGCTCATTGAATTTGTGCAGTCTCTAGCGAACCACCCGTGTGTGCTTCGTAGACCTCTGTTCCTGGTTGCAGCCAATAAACTTTGGTCTTTGATGTCATCAAGAAGTATCCCGTGTCTCTGTTCGCCAAGGCAGGGGAACTCGAAGGCATCGGGCATTTTCCCTGACGCCGCTGGGTTCTAAAACCCGGTCTTTCAGTTGACGCCCAACGTAGGGCGACTTCAGCGGTACCGGTCCAAGCCCAAAGATCGTGAGGAGCTTCGTGTGAAAATTCTGGAGGAAGGCCTGCCACTTCATCGACCCCTGTATGTTGCTGTGGTCCGAAAGTCTTTGCTGCGCGGTTTCCCGCTTTCCGACGGCTACGAAGGACTGCTGCCCTGACTGTCGCCCTGTCTTGGAGCCTTCGACATTTGTAGAGCGAGACGATTCACGGGTCTTCTGGTGATGCCATCGACATTTCAGTTAAGTATGAGTGGAGCGTCTCCTAGTCCTTAGTTTGTTTTTGGTATCCCTTTAGTGGATCGCTTTGATTTGGTACCTGCAGGCCCCAAATCCAAGGGACTAGTGTATTCGCGACATTATCGTTTTGAGATTTCCCTTCTTGTTTGAAGCTAGACTAGTGAGCAAGATGCCTGGTCTTAGCAGATTTGGAAAGTTATTTGGTTGTGGTTGTTCTAGGGAGTCCTGGTTAGAGGATTCGTGTCCGGTTCCTCCAATTGGAACTCCGACATATGAATTATACGTGAAACATGGTGTGGGCTCTATTAGCTATAATGAGATCTGGGTAAAATATACGAGAAAAGACGGTGTCCTACAGTGGCCCTGTTACAGTAGTTTTGAAACAGAGATTTTAGATAATCTCGAAGTGAAATTGTTTAAGAGAAAGCCCGGCCGGCAATGTTTGACTCTTACTGCATATGGCGCAAAGAAGCCAAACAGAAAGAAATTAAATTAGCGAAGAAGAATAAACGAGAACGAGGTATGTCAATGGTACAAGCTGCTGTTGCATATAGGGATAATGAGGAAGAGCAAGAGAGTGAACAGATGCTTAAGGTGAAGAAGTTAGCGGTAGATAGATGCTACCCAGTTTTGCCGCCTAAAGAGCAGGAAGACAAGAAACAACTTGCGAAAGATCCTTTAATGTCACATCTATTGAGTTCACCACCTCCTTATGCACAGAGTGTTACGGCACTACCGCCACCAGTTGTGGCTGTGCAAGCTCCAGTTGTTGTGCCACCCGTAATTCCTCCACAGCCAGCTCCTCTTCCGTTGGCTATTGTTCCTTTGGCGCAGCCTCCTCAGAGCCGCCAACTTTGCCTTCCCTTTTGTCTGCTACTCCTACGCATGTCTATGATACTCCTTCTGTTCCGACTTTGGATTCTTCGACTATTGTTCCGTCTTCCCTTATTCTTCCATCTTCTCCTTCTACTAGACAGCGAATGACTGCTGCTTGACCGTCTGGATTCCATCCATCACGGTCGCTCCCCCAGCACTCCACTCGCTTCACAGAAGCCCTGTGCTCGCTGCCTGCCTTGCCTGCCCTGATACCTGCTGACTGCCGACCTGCTACAGCGCATAAATCATCTCACTGCGCTTGGTATCGTTTCTGCCCGCATTGCTTTTCCTAACTAATTACATTACGCATTGCTACATTTTAATTAACTGTGTATAGCGGCAATTGTGTTTGTCGGTGAGGCGTCTCTTTAGTTACTTAGTAACAAGAATCTTTGAGTGAAGCTCCGGCTGTGCCCCACTTTCGATTTCTTTCTGGGAGGCCATTTCGACTTGTTTGTACTTTCACCTGTGTCTCCTCCCAGACCCCGCCTCCCAGCTGACCCTCCCACGCTCCGCCCCATCCACACTTCATTTATGCCTGATGCTCCAACGCGCAGCGTCCACGCGCTGCGGCCGCGCCGAAGGTGCGCCAAAGGTAAGCCCGTCTACGCCCATCCGCGCCTGGCCCGCTCCCAGCGCCAGAGCCCCTGGTCCTCGTAATGTCCACCCCTCCCGCATTACTTACGATGCCGCCGCCCTCCTAGCCCTCAACTCCGGCCGTTCCCTTAACTGCGTCCAAGCCGCCCCTGGACACACCCATGGACCCTTTTCCTGCAACTCCTGCAAGTTCAACGGCACCAAGAACAACTCCTCATCTACGATCACACAACAGATATCCGACCCCAACCACCTACAATGCATCCTGCTCAACACCCGATCGGTCCACAGGCACGCCATTGACCTCTGGAATCTACTAGACACCATCTCTCCGGACGTCGCCTTCCTAACAGAAACATGGATGAATGCCACATCAGCCCCAGACATCACCATTGCCATCCCGGAAGACTATAAGATCATACGCAAGGACCGTACCGGCCACACAGGAGGAGGTATCGCTATCGTCCATAAGAAATCCATCCGCATCTCAACCAGCTCAGACGTCAATCTTGCCAACTCTGAACACCTTCACTTCCAGATCCACACCGACCCCAAAACCACACTCAGAGGCACCCTCCTTTACAGGCCACCAGGACCCCGCGCATAGTTTAGTGAAGACATCACGGACTTCATCACTCCACACGCGCTCCCCTCCAAGGATTACATCCTTTTGGGAGACCTCAACTTTCACCTTGAAAAGAACAACGACCGCAACACCACCACCCTTTTGGACAACCTCGCCAACCTCGGACTTAAACAACTTGTCACCACCTCCACCCACATCGCAGGTCACACACTCGACCCTATCTTCACCTCCAGCAAACATGTCTCCTTCAGCCACACCACAGCTCTCCTTTGGACTGACCACAGCTGCGTTCACTTCACCTACAACAAGCCCACTTCCAACAACCACCCCCAACCCACTCTGCAAAGAAACTGAAACAAAATCACCATCGACCAAATCTCCTCATTGCTTCTTCAAAACCCCCCAGCCCACTCCTCAAACCCAGACCAAGCAGCCACCAACCTCACCCAATGGTTATCCAACAGCGCCGACATCTTAGCACCACTGAAAAAACGACAAATCAAACTAGGCAGCAAGAAGGCCTTCTGGTTCAACGATGATCTTAAGAAATCCAAGAAACTCTGCCGCTCCCTTGAAAAGGCCTGGAAAAAAGACCCAACCACCAGCACCAAGGACGCCTTAAAAAACGCCACCCGCATACACCACCAACTGATCCGGAATGCCAAGAAAGCCGCTTTCAAGGACCGACTAGATAACAACGCCCACAACAGCAAGGAATTATTCAACATCGTCAAGGAATTTACCAACCCCTCGGCCAACTCCAACGACATCACCCCCTCTCAAGCCCTCTGCGACTCCCTAGCCTCATTCTTCCACAACAAAATTGCAGACATCCACAACAGCTTCGACAACCGACCCGAAGACCAACCCACCCAACTCCCTGCAGGACCCCCACCCCTCCTGAACATCCTCAATGACTGGAAGCCAATCTCCACTGAGGACACCATCCGTCTGATGAGCTCTATCCACTCAGGATCCCCCACAGACCCATGCCCTCACCACATCTTTAACAAAGCAAACTCCATTATAGCACTGCACCTCCGAGACGTCATCAACTGCTCCCTCAACTCCGCAACCTTACCGGAAAGCTGGAAACATGCCGAACTCAGCGCCCTCCTGAAGAAACCCACAGCTGACCCCACCGAACTCAAAAACTACCGCCCTATCTCACTCCTTCCATTCCCGGCCAAAGTCATCGAGAAAGCGGTCAACAACCAGCTCGCCGCATTCCTCGAAACCAAAAAATCCCTCGACTCCTCACAATACGGCTTCCGAGCCAAGCACAGCACTGAAACCGCCCTCATCGCAGCAACAGACAACATTCGAACTCTACTGGACAATGGAGACACAGTCGCCCTCATCCTCCTCGACCTCTCCGCAGCCTTCGACACGGTCTGTCATAGCACCCTTTTACAACGCCTCAGAAACGTCGGAATCCATGGAAAAGCATTGGAATGGATCACCTCGTTCCTCACCGGAAGAACCCAGAGAGTCCGCCTCCCACCATTCAAGTCAGAGGCCACTGAAGTCATCTGCGGCGTACCCCAAGGGTCCTCACTCAGCCCCACCCTCTTCAACGTATACATGAGCCCCCTCGCGGCCATCGCATGCCAACACAACCTCAACATCATCTCCTACGCCGACGACACTCAACTGATCCTATCACTCACCAAAGACCCGAACACGGCCAAAACCAACCTGCATGAAGGAATGAAAGAAGTAGCCGAATGGATGAAGCACAGCCGTCTGAAACTGAACTCAGACAAAACAGAAATCCTCATCCTAGGCACCTCCCCCTCCGCCTGGGATGACTCTTGGTGGCCAGAGGCCCTTGGAAAAGCACCTATCCCGACGGACCACGCACGCAACCTGGGCGTCATCCTGGATTCCTCACTCTCGATGAACAGACAAGTCAACGCCGTTTCTTCATCTTGCTTCAACATTCTTCGCATGCTCAAAAAAACATTTCGCTGGATGCCCACCGAAACTAGAAAAACAGTCACTCACGCTCTGGTCACGAGCCGACTGGACTACGGAAACACCCTCTACGCCGGTACCACCGCAAAAATCCAGAAAAAACTTCAACGCATCCAGAACGCTTCAGCCAGGCTCATATTAGACATACCGCGTAATGAACACATCTCTGGCCACCTGAAAAACCTCCATTGGCTCCCCGTCAATAAGAGGATTACTTTCCGGCTCCTAACCCACGCACACAAAGCACTCTCCGAAATCGGACCCGAATGCCTCAACACACGACTGTCCTTCTACACCCCCTCCCGCCAGCTACGATCCTCCAACCAAGCCCTTGCCACTGTACCTCGCATCAACAAAACCACCATGGGAGGTAGATCCTTCTCCTACCTGGCAGCTAAAACCTGGAACTCACTTCCCACTCATCTTCGCCTTACTCAGAACCACCTAGCATTCAGAAAGCAACTTAAAACGTGGATATTTGACAAGTAATTCCCCACCCCTCCTCAAGCGCCTTGAGACCCTCTGGGTATGTAGCGCGCTATACAAATTTATTGACTTGACTTGACTTGACTTTTTCTGGTTTTCTTTCTCCTTTGTTGGGACAATTGGGTATGTCTCCAGTTAGTGAGCGTAGACAATTACGTAGTCAATTGCCTGACACGGATGAGCGTGTAGTTTTGGATCACATGTCACGTAGATGGGTTACGTATACCTCCCAGTATGATCTTGAGGGTATTATGGATGTTTTCTGGCAATGGAAAGCACCGAAGCAATGGTACGTTTTTGAAATGATGTGTGTGTTCCTCCATGAACAATGGATGGACGAAGTGGGTAAAGCTCCTGAAGAATTGTATCGAGTGCGCTCCGAGTTTGCTAAAGGGACGATTGTGAGTTTTCCCGACGTTGAGAGAGTGGTGTCGACGTTGTTGTCGTTTCGTAATAATGCTCCTTCCGAGCGTTTGTTTGAGCCTGATTCATCAGTTAGGAGAAAAGCACGTCAATATCCGATGCGTGAGGTTCCTCCGGTGTGGAAGGAAGCAGTTCAATGCTGCGTTGAATATTGTAGCTGCGCCTGCGCACTTTCAGCGACTATGGGTACATGTTCCTTGGAAGCGTGTTGAAGTTCTAGCGATTAAGCAGACTTTACCTGATCCGCGCAAAAATCCGGCGGGATATTATAAAGAGCTCACTCAAACTGTGGGTTCGTGCGTCATGAATTTAGCAGACATAGACATGTTGTTTGGCAATGTTGTTCCACAGCCTATCTGGAATGTGATTCGACATACGGATCATGGATCATGATAATGATTGGGTGATACATGGGTTAACATTGTTGCTGCGAACGATAGACAAGTTGGAGGTGCTAAACCTGAAGATCTAATTGCTCAACTCCCTACCAGGATTATTAATTTCATGAAGACTTTGATGCCCGAAGTGCGTGTTAATTGGGACAAGTTGTCTGCCTGTAAGCAGAAGAAAGATGAGACTGTGTCTGACTTTTTCACGCGGTTTGAAGAGACTTTTGTAGACCATAGTGGTCAGGATATGGCTACCGAGGGTGGCCAGAGATTGTTCGTTGACAAATTTGTGCATAATTTGCTTCCCGAGTTGTGCACTAAGTTGAAGGATTCCGAGAATGCTTGGGCAGTTTCCACGTCAGCGCAGATTTTAGCTACTGCTCAGTACAATGAAAATAGGCGCAAAGATGAGTTACAGAAAGCGGATAAGAAGACTAAGGAATTGAAGACTAAAGTTCTTCTACAACAAGCTTATCCACCTCGTACTAATAGTCAGCGCGATTATCAACAACCTCAGCAATATTCGAGAAACTCGCAAAGGAACGAGTCTTCTCAACAGCGTTTCCCGTATGGTCCTAATCAGTGTGCGTATTGCAAAGAAGAGGGTCATTACAACAATAGTTGTCCGGTTTTGTTACAACGTACGAATGGTGCTTCTGGTATACGAGGTAGAGGTGCTCAACAAGTGCCTAGAGGTAGAGGTCGAGGACAGAATGTACATTCTTTGCCTCCACAGAACTCGATGAATAGTTTTGATCAACAGCAAGGTTCGTCTGGTAGGACAGCACAGTACTATATGGATGATTACTATGTTGAAGGTGATGAAGCAAATGGTAAAGATTGTTAGGACAGCCATGGACAAAGAGAGGGAGTTGTTTCAGTTCCAGTAGATCAGAGTGGACCCTATGTTGAAGTGATTGCATCAGGTGTGTCAGAACCTTTTCTACTAGATACTGGTGCTACAAAGAGTTCTATTATGCACTCTAAACTCCCTGGCGCACCTTTGTCTGGCTTTGATAATGTTTCTGTAGGTTTTTCTGACGCCCCCGTTACAAATCCGATTTCTGCTCCATTGTCTTTTTCTGTTGGTCCTCGTAAGTTTGAAGGACCCCTCATTTTGACTACAGGTTGTAATGAAAATCTATTGGGATTGGATTTGTTGAAGAGATTGTATGCGACGCTGTATTGTTCTCCGTCAGGAGTACATCTTACCTTGGGTGAGAGAGTGATCTCTACAATGTACATGTCGAAAGATAATCTTCCGTCTGAGTTGTCTTCTTTACCAGATTCATTGTGGGCTACTGGTCCGAATGATGTGGGTCTACTGGAAATTCCCCCATATGTTGTGACACTGAAGGCGAATGCTAAATTACCGCGCATTCCACAGTATCGTATCTCGAATGATGGTGAGCGCGCACTTTTAGCGATCATTTATGACCTGATCGACAAGGGTGTCATTGAGGAAACGAGAGGTAATGTGTGCAATAGTCCCGTTTTGCCTGTTCTGAAGAGAACTGATTCTTCACAGCCTCCTGTATATAGGTTTGTCATTGATCTTCGCGAAGTGAACAAGATTGTTGTTCCACAATTTCCCGTTGTGCCTGATATCACTGCCTTGTTGACTCTGATTCCGGCTACGGCCACATGGTTTTCGGTGATCGACTTGAAGAATGCTTTCTTCAGTATCCCGATTGCCACGGAGAGTAGGGACATCTTTGGATTCTCTTTAGGAGGACGAAGTTTTCGCTTTAAACGCGCTCCTCAAGGCTATTGCGAGAGTCCATCGATCTATAGTCAAGCTTTGAAGACACAACTTGATCTGTTGGTTTTACCTGATGGTGCAGCCCTTATTCAGTATGTTGATGATTTGATTTGCTAGTTGCCGCTGATACTGAAGAGATTTGTAGGGAAGCCACTTTGTCATTGTTACGCCACTTGTCTGATTGTCATCACAAAGTTTCTCTCTCCAAGTTACAATATTGTCGACAAGAAGTAACCTACTTAGGTCACCTCTTATCAAAGGAGGGAAGGAGATTAACCCCAGAGAGAATTCAAGCTATTGCGAAAATGAGTGTGCCTACGACACAGAAAGAAGTACGTGCGTTTTTGGGTATTAGGTCGTACTGTAGTCAGTGGATCCCTAATTTTTCCTTGCTAGCGAAGCCTTTGATAGCTCTTACTGTTAAGGATACTCCAAATCCTATTCCTTGGACTGACGAATGTCAAAAGAGCTTTTCCGAATTACGCAACGCGTTGTGTTCGGCTCCGGTGTTGGGTACCCCCGACTACAGTAAGCCTTTCACATTGTATGTCCGCGAGAGAGAGGGATGTGCATTGTCAGTGTTGACTCAGCAGTTTGGCGATAAGCAGCGTCCATGTGCTTATTTTTCATCGACTTTGGATCCGGTAGCTAGAGCGTTGCCGAGTTGCTTGAGAGCTACAGCGGCAGCTGCTGTTTCAATTCGACAGTCTGCTGGTTTGGTAATGGATAACACGTTAGTGGTAATGGTTCCACATGCAGTGGGTACCTTGTTGAACCGTACGAAGACACAGCATTTAGCTAGTGCTCGGTTGTCGGGTTACGAGTTGAAGTTGTTAGCGAGTCATGTGCACATTAAACGATGCAACACGTTGAATCCAGCCACGTTGTTGCCAATTACAGTTGAGACAGATAGTGAAGAACAGTATGACTGTTTTCTGAGAACTGAAGAAGAAACAAAAGGGAGAGTAGATTTGAGCGATACTCCTCTTCCAGAGTGTGATGGTACTTTGTGGGTTGATGGTTCGTGTTTTAAGTTGCCGAAAGGTGATACGACTGCGGCATATGCTGTTACGACTTTGCATAGGATTGTTGAAGCTGCACGTATTCCACATAATTCAGCACAAGCAGCAGAGTTGATTGCATTAACGAGAGCATGTGTGTTGGCGAAAGGAAAACGAGTGAATGTGTATACTGATAGCCAATATGCCTTTGGCGTGGCTCACAGCTTTGGATGTTTGTGGCGTGAACGTGGGTTCCTGACTTCGCATGGGACGAAGATCCATCATGGACAGTTGGTGAATGAACTTCTTGAATCTCTTACGTTGCCATTACAAATAGCAATCGTGAAATGCAGTGCCCATAAGAAAGTCACGGATGATGTTGGTCGCGGAAATGCGTTTGCGGATGAAGTTGCGAAAGAAACTGCGAGAAATGTGATGAGTCGAATGTATGTTGCAGGTTCGGCGAGATGGGTTCCAGAGAAGAGTATGTGTGAAGATACGATTGAGAGTGTGAAATCCATTCAAGCTGAAGCTACAGAGAAAGAGTTGAATGAATGGAGAGAAAGTAAGGGTAGATTGGACTCGAATGGTTGTTGGACTGATCTGTCTGAGCATCAGAGATGGTTGTTGCCTAGCGCGTATGTGCTTCCGGTTGTTACAATGGCTCATGGATTGGCACATATCAGCGTGAAAGGGATTTGCAAGTTGTTGGCTCCGGTTTGGCAGAATGCGGGAATTCCAAAATGTGCAGAGAACTTGGTTAAGAACTGTATGGTGTGTTTGATGTACAATCCTGGTAAGGGAACTCCAACACCAGCTGGTCATTTTGCTCCTCCTACGTATCCATTCGAGGCTTTGCAGCTAGATTTTATCCATATGAAGAGATGCAACAACTTGAAATATGTTTTAGTGGTTGTTTGCTCCTTTTCTAGATGGGTAGAAGCCTATCCCCTTAAGGACAATACTGCCTTGTCTACAGCGAAAGTCCTGATAAAGGAATTTTTCCCGAGGTTTGGAATGCCGAGAATTATCTGGAGTGACAATGGGAGTGAATTTGTGGGTCAAGTCATGAAGAGAGTGTGTGAGGGACTAGGTATTCGGCAGAAGTTCCACGCTGCAAATCACCCCCAATCAGCTGGTTTAGTCGAGTGCTATAATGGCACCTTGAAGCTAAAGTTAGCCAAAATCCAAGCGAGCACTGGTCTACAGTGGCCAGATGCTTTGCCTTTAGCGCTCCTGTCCACAAGAATGACTGTGCATTCGAGAATGGGTTTGAATCCTTATGAAGTCATCTTTGGTCGCCCCGCGAATATTTGGGGCGTGCCAAGGCCAACTAGATTTAGTGAGAATGAGTACCCTGTGTTGCTTGACTACTTGCGTGAACTGACGACTAAATTGCGTGTCTTACACCAACAGGTGCATGAGAGCCTACCACAAGCTTCAGAAGATCCAGTCCACGCTATTGAACCTGGAAGTTGGGTGTTTGTCAAAAATTTCCAGCGGAACAAGAACGATCAGCCCCGTTGGACGGGACCCTTTCAAGTGCTCCTGTCTACACGTTCCGCGGTTCGAGTACAAGGCAAGAGAAACTGGATCCACGGTGTACACTGTAAGCGAGCACCTTTGCCCTTACCGTACGATCAGTGGATCCAGGAGGGACTATCATACTCTGAAACAGACACTGTTCCACGATTTTTGCCATTCAGCGATGCTAGTCTGATTGGTACAAACTTTGAAAGACAAAGTGATGATCTTTTACAAGAAACTGTGCCTCCTTCGAATCGATTGAACACTACTGAGCCTGATTTGTTATTTAAAGATCAAGAATTGCCTGGAAGAAGCCGCTATAATTTGCGACCGAGAGTCATGGACTAATAAAGCACAAATAAAGTTTTTATGATTTTTCTGTTTGCAGGTTAACTCTCCACCGAGGAACTACTCATTTTTGTTTTTCTAACCGCCATCGGGTTCAGCTGTAGGGTCGCGGTGTCAAGTCTTTGGAGTGCAAGCCTGAGACACTAGGTCGAAGGTTCTGGTTGGCCTAAGGGAGTTGCCCTGGGTTGACAGAGGCATTCCTTAGCATAGAACACCCTACCATCGCGAGCAGCATATTTAGTTTAGGATGGATTTCTTCGAGTTGGAGAGACCTGCACGGACAATGATTTTTAGAAAGAAAATATGCAAATTGATCTCAAAGAAATGTTTTTTAATACCATGTTTATTTCTGCTATTGAGCCTGATGACATTCATAATTGGTTATGTGACATTCTCTTTTAAAGTAACGTTTGTTCCCACTGTGCAACCTACACCTCCATCGACTATTTCTTCTCATTCTTTTCATCCTTTGCCTGAACATGAGGTAGTTAGACGATTGGAATTTGCTAATAATTCCTTTATTCAACTTTTGCACCAACACCAGTTAGTGATGAACACGACAATATGTTGGATCTGTGGTCTAATGCCCCATACCACTGATAAGGGTATTCCGTATTTAGTTTTGCCTTTTAGTTTAAATGGTTCGATTTGGGCTTATAGAACGATGTTTATTTATGCCCATAGTGTCTATCCCTTACGTTCACCGAAGGACAATCCGAAGAATAGTCCTGTTGCTAGAGGCATAGTCGACATGGTTAAAGGGACTAATGCCATTGAAACTATTCCGATGGATGAGAGACAACCATATAGTGGTTGGGATATTACTGGATATGGAGTTAGTCTGAGTGTTAACCAGCGAGCGAAAAGTTCTCCACCGATTTGGATAGTGCCCCATCAGGGTCGCTATTGTGTGCAGGGTAATGGCAAGAATCCGAGAGCTCAGCTAGGGAAGAGCGTTTGTACTGACACCTACGTATTTACGTCCCAGTCTTCCCCAGCATTCTTAGCTGCTAAGGGTACCTACTTTGTTTGCTATGACAAAGCGTATACATGGTTGCCCCCTGATTTCTCGGGCACATGTTTTGTTTCTTTCCTGTTGCCTCCTACTTTTACAGCTGCGGCAGATTACCATAAGACGAGAGTTGCTAGAGGTGTCTTTAGTCAAGAAGACACTGCAGGGCAAGAGTTGGGAGATTTCTTTAAGGGTTTTCTACCGTTCTGGGGACCGATGGCTAATAGCAGGAATATTCGCCAGTTGACGAGAGTGGTTGAGTCCACCATAGTCGAAACTGCCGGTGCCCTTAGTAACTTGACTGCTGAGCTCCAGTCGGATAGACTTTTTGACACTCCAAAATAGAGTTGCTCTTGATGTCATACTAGCAGATCGAGGTGGAGTTTGTAAACTGATTCAATCGAGCTGCTGCGTTTTCATTCCAGACAACGCTCCGTCAGTCTTCCAAGCCATTTGTAAGCTACATAAGATCTCCGATTCTGTCCATTTGGACAAAGGAGATTGGTCGTTGATGGGATGGTTATGGGGATTGGTATCCACTTGGGGTTGGAGGATTCTGATGGTCATTGGGATGGTCTTAGCTATCCTTTTCCTGTTCTGTCTCTGTGTACAGCATGCTCCTACTATTTGTGGCCTCTGTGCTACTTCGTGTGCAAGGAGACCTGTCCAGAGAGATGTACTAAGAAATAGGATGATGCTACAGCAACACATCAATGATCTGATCAATATAGATCCGGATTCAGATTGACATGGGTTTCGGTCTGTTGCCTATGTAAGGGCAAAAGGAGGGTCTGTAGTTCCGTGAGTTTGTGAGTCTGGTTCGGTGATTTCGAACCCATTCAATAAAGGTCGTCGGAAATAGACGATTTTGGTGTCAGCAGACCGCAAATGACGAGTGTAGCGTGTACAAGTGTTTTCACATGAATCAATCAATGACAACACTCTGTATTTGGGAATTTTGTTCGAACCTTCGGGTTCCATTTTGTGTGTGGCAGCCATTTTGTGTGGTTGCCCTCACATAGGTCAATGATTGCGGCCGAACGAGTCCTTGAGACACGTATGCCTTAGCTGACTTTTGAATGACCTGGCCGAACTGACTCCCTTTCCCAAGGCTGACCTCGTTGAGCCAGTTCCTTGTTAAGCAGCTGGTCAGATAAAGATCAAAGAGTAGGACGTGCCCGAGTTCATAGTACACTGCACCCACCTTTCTATCTCACTTCCAATCTGTTTCTGTTCCTTCCTTTACGACATAATCACTGATATGGGTAGAGGGTTTTATGATGGGTTTGTCCGGCCTGACTGAACAGGAAAATGGAATTTGTTTGGTTATTTCTGGTGGGCTGGACAACGGAAAGTGGGATTGTCGTCATGCGCTACTTTTGAAATGTCATGCTGCCATTGGTCTGTTTGTATGAACCGAATGCTAATTTGGAATGTTGCCTGAGGCTTGATTTTTGGCATAAAAGACCATGCTCCGCTCATTCAATTTGTGCATTCTCTAGCGAACCACCCGTGTGTGCTTCGTAGACCTCTGTTCCTGGTTGCAGCCAATAAACTTTGGTCTTTGACACCATCAAGAAGTATCCCGTGTCTCTGTTTGCCAAGGCAGGGGAACTCGAAGACATCGGGCATTTTCCCTAATGCCGCTGGGTTCTAAAACCCGGTCCTTCAAAGACTTGTATGGAACTTTGGCTATGGTAGCCAGTGGCGGGGCTAGGTTGCTGAGGGTCCTAGTGCAAGAAATGTAACTGGGCCCCCTCACTAAGATGACACCTCAGTCTGTCAGCTGCCCCGACACTCCACAACCTCCTTCGACATAGTCTGCATCTGTCATGTCAAACGTCACTACCATTCTCACACACGCACTACCGCTTTCTCACTCTCTGCACTGCATTTCTGCAAGTCAAAGCCATAACCTCAAAAAGCATTTCCATAGCCAATAGGTTTGGCCCTTGTAAGGTGCATGTACACAAAGATGTAACATGCAGGGGCCCCAAACTCACACTTCTGCCCTCACATAGGCAAACCCCTCATACTACACTCACACAGGCATATGCCTCACTCTGCACTCTCACAGGCACAGCTTTAAACCTGTAGACCACTTATCCTGAGCTCACGATAGACAATGTGAATCCTGCATTACACAGGCACACCAATACAATGCACCCACAAAACCTGGTGACTATCCTTTACTCACACAAGCACACTCCTAACACACATGTACACCGCTCTCTAGGAAGGGGCAGAGTTGGGACAGATGGTGGCATAGCAGGCACAGGTTGATTGCCTGGTGCATCGGTTCACTAGTGGAATTCAAATGTGTTGAAGTAAGTTACACTGAAGCCTGAATGTCCGGCAGGGCTATCTAATGTCCCATCAGCCACACTTGGTCCAGCACTGCAGACAATGAGAGTCTGAGTTCTGCAGACTTTAGTGGGGAAGAGTCTTGCCATCAAAAAAGTCCCACTTGCCTTATAGAAACAAGGTGACACTTTTTTTTTGCAGCGCAAGCATATGCAAAACATTTTTTAAAAATAAAGAATAATAATAGAAAAAAATGCTAGATAATTGCAGAGGGTGTGTGTCAATAAAAAAAACTCAAGCTTCACACTGGTCTGCCCTCTTCAAACAGTTATAAATGATAAAGTCTGCAGAATTCCATTTCAAGATGGTGGCATGGTTTTGCAGCTTGCAGCAGAGATGTCTGGCATTCTGCACAAGAATGTTGTGGTCCAGTAGCAATGGTAACAGAGTCACTGGTACGTTCATTACCAGCGACGGCTCGTGGAGGGAGTTACGGTGGGGCAGGAGGGCGGGGAGGGGGAGGGGCAGGGCGGAGGTTGCTAAAAACCGGCATATGGATAATTGCAGGTAAGTAAACAATTTAATTAATAAAACGAATTTCGTAGCTCGCACTGCATTGCATTTTGCGATGCAAGGCGCACTACGAAATTCGTTTTATTAATTAAATTGTTTACTTACCTGCAATTATCCATATGCCGGTTTTTAGCAACCTCCGCCCTGATCATCCACCCTCCCCGCCCTCCTGCCCCACCGTAACTCCCTCCACGAGCCGTCGCTGTTCATTACTCAATGAGCACTAGTCTGCAATTGAAGGTGAGCTGCTGGGGGATGAACTAACGGAAATATCTCCTGAGGGTGGACTCCTCTGGATGCAGAGGAGCACAGGGGAACAGGCTAAATACAGTGTCCAGACGACCTGACATCCTAAAGACCAGCAGTCATCTACTAGGCAGAGCCAAATATTGGCATCAAAGTCAGCGGCTGAAGAGGACTGATCCGCTGCCCAGTTGTATGTTTGCTGTTCGGAAGAGCTCAGCCAATGTGAAGGACAATCTGTTGGGTGAATATCCGAAGAGGGCTTTTTTAAAGCCATTTTCTCTAAACCAGGTTATGTATTATTTATGGGAAAACATGAGGCTGGTGAGACAGCTAAAACAGTCTTTTGTTCAGACCTAAAACACACAGAAACAGATTGAGTAGACGGAGCAGTAGAGCAGGGGGGCCTTGGCTCACATGCATAATACATACAGCATCGGTCAAGAGCATCACAATCTTCCTTGAAAGACATGGAACAAATGTGGTACTGTTGGACCAGCGCATGTTTCCTTCAATGACATGGAACAAGTGTGGTACTGAAGTACCAGTCAGTGCTAACTTCCTTTAAAGACATGGAACAAGGGTGGTACTGTTGGACCAGCGCATGTTTCCTTCAATGACATGGAACAAGTGTGGTACTGAAGTACCAGTCAGTGCTAACTTCCTTTAAAGACATGGAACAAGGGTGGTACTGTTGGACCAGCGCATGTTTCCTTCAATGACAGGGAACAAGTGTGGTACTGAAGTACCAGTCAGTGCTAACTTCCTTTAAAGACATGGAACAAGGGTGGTACTGTTGGACCAGCGCATGTTTCCTTCAATGACAGGGAACAAGTGTGGTACTGAAGTACCAGTCAGTGCTAACTTCCTTTAAAGACATGGAACAAGGGTGGTACTGTTGGACCAGCGCATGTTTCCTTCAATGACATGGAACAAGTGTGGTACTGAAGTACCAGTCAGTGCTAACTTCCTTTAAAGACATGGAACAAGTGTGGTACTGCAGGGCCAGTCAGAGCAAGCTTACTTCAAACACATTGCCCCTTGGTTTACCCCTCATTTAAAAAAAGCACGACAAGATCTAAAAAAAGCAGAAAGAGCATGGAGGCGATCTTATGATCATACTGAGAGGCTAAATTTTAAGACGCTGACTCGAGCCTACCACAAATCCATTTGGGAAGGTAAAAAATCCTATCTGGAATCTAGAATAAACGAAGCGGAGCATTCTTGCAAGGAAGTTTTCAAGGTGGTAAAAGATTTCACCTCTCCTTCAGCTTACACTCCAACCCATGCTCATTCAGAAGCTTGGCTGAAGGAATTGGCTGTCTATTTTGTACAGAAAATTACCACTATTCAAGAATCTCTCCAGGCCACTTTTCAGCAGCATACGATGAGTCTGGGGTGCCCCTTACCAGACCACGGTCCCCTCCTGTGCGACTTTCCCCCACTAGATCAGGAGAGCTCTCTTGACATCTTGGCAAGTCTTAAATCCGGATCTCCACAAGATCCTTGCCCGGCCAAGTGTCTAGCAAATATGGCACCAGTTCTAAATGACCTGGTAAATCCCATCCTGAATCTGTCGCTCTCTTCCGGGGTAGTTCCCAAAGCTTGGAAGAGCGCCATGATCCTGCCACTCATTAAAAAACCAGCGCTCGACCCTTCAGTCCATGCCAACTACAGACCCATCTCCCTACTCCCTGCTCTGGCGAAAGTGACTGAGAGGTTTGTTCACAGATCTATCTCTAATTTCATCGAGGAAAAGGGTCTGTTGCATAGCACTCAATCTGGCTTCCGTGCAAATTTCAGCACGGAGACTGCGCTCCTCGAAGTCACAGATGCCATCAGGGAGGAGTTGGATGTTGGAAAAAAAGTGTTACTGATTATGCTAGACCTGTCGGCGGCTTTCGACACCGTTCCCCACGCACTTCTTCTTTCCAGACTCTGGGATTTTGGTCTGCGGGGAACGGTGTGGAATTGGCTTAAATCCTTCTTAGCCGACCGCCGGCAGACAATCTGGGCGCCTCCCTACTCCGCCGAAATGTCACCGCTAGAAGTGGGGGTTCCCCAAGGTTCCATTCTGAGCCCCCTCCTCTTTAACATCTTTATGGCCCCCCTGGCGGTGACGGCGGAGTCTTTCGGCGCCCGGATTGTCACTTACGCTGACGACACCCAGCTCCTTTTTGCAAGCAACAAGGATGGCCTGTTTGACGATGCCCAGGTCAGGGGCTGTCTGAGCGCTGTTTTTGAGTGGTTTGGACGTCATGGGCTGAAGTGCAACTCCGACAAGTCGGAGTTGCTCTTCTTTGGTTGTACCTCTGAGCCTGATTGGAAACCCTGGTGGCCGCAAGATATGTTTCCTCCCACTAGTTCGTCTTTGAAAGCCAAAAACTTGGGAGTTTTGATTGACAATGAGCTATCTTTCAGACCACATATCTCATCTCTTACTGGGAAATGTTTCGGCATCCTTCAGATGCTTCGTAAATTCCTCCCTCTAGTCTCCAACCAGTACAGAAAAATCATTGTCCAGGCACTGATTGGCTCTAGGCTTGATTATGCTAATGTTTTGTTCCTGGGACTTCCCAAATATTTGGTCAGGCGTCTGCAAATCGCCCAGAATTCTGCAGCCCGAGCCATCTTTGGTCTTCCGAGAAAAGCCAGAGCCACTGATCTTCTCTCAACACTACACTGGCTTCCTATTGCTAAAAGGATTCTGTTTAAAACTTTGACCACGACTTTCAAGGCCCTACATGGCATAGGCCCCAAATATATTTCTAAACGATTGTCCTGGTATAACCCCCCCAGATCTCTTAGATCTTCGTCCCTATCTAAAATGAGTGTTCCCATTATCAAGCGTGCTAGAGCAGGAGGACGGTCTTTTCGCTACTTAGCGCCTCATGCTTGGAACGACCTCCCAATCTCTTTGAGACAGACCTCTAGCCTTCTGTCCTTCCAAAAGGCCCTTAAGACATGGCTTTTCCCTTAATTTGATGCTGCTTCCTGTTGTCTTCACGTCCTCTCAGTGTTATGTTCTCCCTTCTTCGGTTGGGTTTCCTTCAATAAAGCGCCGGGATACTCCGTGGAGTGGCCGTGCGCTATAGAAGTATAAAAATAACATAACATAACATAACATGGAACAAGCATGGCACTGCAGGGCCAGTGTCAGCATCCTTCAAAGGCAACAAGCTTTGCAAGATTTGCACACACAAAACAGGTACAGCACTAGGCAGGAGAACACGCTTCCCTCACACTCATGGAACACATACAGATCTATCCATAAACAATGCAAGATTGCCTCACATGCACAGAACATGGACTGCACCTGCAGCAGTAGTCCAAGTCTGTGAGGAAACATAAGTTTATCTCTCGCATAGCACAGGTACAAGATCCAAGATCGTCATCAGCAGTGCAAGCTAAGACATCCTCACATACAAAACAGGTATCACACTGGTACCATGCTCATTTTAGGAACAAAATAACCAGAGTGAAGTATAGAGGTGGGTGTGCCACCGAAGGAATGAGCCAGATGCCAGGCTGTGGTGCCGCTTGAGGTTCTCTTCAACTCTCGAGCCCAAACTGAGCTGAGCTCTCATGTGGCTTCTGCCTGCTGCCCATGCTTTTTCGTCATAAACCAAGAATGAAGGGCAAAGCATTAAACTTTGATGTCAAACAGGAGTGGGAAAGGGATACCAATCTAGCGGCGGAATTACACAAACCATCAACCCTGCAATCCCAGCTTGGCCACTTGACCAAACTGCGGGATCCCAGGCAATTATTTCATTGTATCGTACCTCCCATTTTTTTTCCTTAGTGCATATGAGGAAACCTTGAAATACATGAAGGTGTCTGCTGTACAAAAACATCTCTTGTGTTTGATTAAATGCACTATGATGCTGCTCTGTTTGAGATAAGACCACCCAAATATATGAAGTGCATATACCAACTCACTTGCCTCTTAGCTCACTAATGGTATGGCTGTTTGGGTGGGAGGGTGGTGGCATGGATGTTTCTAAGTTCCTTTTTAAAAACTTCCACTTTTAATAAATGCCTCTCAATACAGTGATATAATTGGTTGTACAAAGGTGAAACGCTTGTTAAAGAAATATACTTTTTTGAATTTTGAAAACACTTTATCATATTTTTATATAATAGTTGCTGTACTATCTCTATGCCAAATGTTCCCATGGATCGACTCGAGCCTGGGCTCTTACAGCCAAGACGGGTTTTTGGAGCACAGACAGACCCTTGGCTGGGCTCTCTCTGTTAATTTGGTGTCACGCCCACTTCTACCATAGTACTGAATATAACAGTTACTCAAGTTCCCTGCTCTCAGTATCTCGCTCTGGGGAGCATCATCTTGTTTTCTGAGATTCTGGCCGATTTCCATGGGTTTCATAAGGATAACTATTCCTACTTCTGGTTTTAATAAGGAACAATTGTGCATTAGCGACCCCCAAGAAGTTTAATTAATTTTTTCCAGTTCCCGCACTCTGTCCTAAGTAAGTCTGCGCTTGTTTACTAACCACAATCGTTTGCTCACCACCCGTCATGCTGACCGCAGTGATTACTCGAACTGTCTTGTCTTGCAGCAGCTTGGCCATTACTTCTTCTTTGAATGGTGCGCTCTGTATTTACAAAAGTGAGCATGCGCACTGCTTGGCCAGTGAGCGCATGCGCAATGAGTCCTGTGCTG
The DNA here is from genome assembly GCF_964263255.1 of Lissotriton vulgaris. NCBI lineage: Eukaryota > Metazoa > Chordata > Amphibia > Caudata > Salamandridae > Lissotriton > Lissotriton vulgaris. The sequence goes on along the minus strand of NW_028249667.1, from coordinate 86,744 downwards.
CACTCCTGCAGCTGCGTCAGTGGATTCTGGTGGGCGGAGCCTGACTCCTGCAGCTGAGGGAATCGGACTGAGCTAACAGCAAGCTCCCAGTGCTGTAAGAGCTCCTGTGGGCCTAGTCAAAGACACATCACTGAATTCATGGGAAGTCTGAAAAATCCAAGCATAACACAAAGAACAAGAGTCACAAATGAACTATGCCATTCAGCAGGAGAGTGGTAAGGGTGTAGTGTGTAGCTGGTGGTGCATTTTGGAGCACACGGTCGCACATATATTACTAAAGCATGGTGTGGTATCACACTGTCATTTACAGACAGCACATTTTCTATTAAAAAGACCATTAAATTTACACATACATACAATTTTACTGATAGAACTATATAGCGTACAAACGATAATGTGTGGACATTGGGTTTCATTGAACATTTTTAATTTGCAAATCAGTATGAAAAGTGACCTGTTTTGTTTTGATCCTATTAAAGTCTATGTTTCTATCACACTTCAAAATATGCTAAATTTGTGCTTTTATAGCTGTTTATTTATTTTAAAATATCTGTACAGTTCATTACAAGTATTTACATTTTTTGTGTTACAAGTAAATGACATCCTACAGCTTTTCTTTTCACACCAGCACAATTGTCACATAGTTCATTTTACAAATCGTTACTCTTTGTAGTGAGAGAAAGAAAAGTAAACACCAGTCTCCAAATTAAAAGAATAAGCCGCTTCTGTCAGATGACTAGTCTGGCCTTTGACCTCTGAACGCACAGTTAACGTGACAAGACAAAAACAAAATGTAAAGTCCTCTTTAATGCTCATTCAAGTTTGGAACTCCAGCATCACCTATCTCTAGTGCCCAGGTGCTGCTTAAGTTTCAAGGAGCTGTTGAAATTGCACCCCTCCCACCTTTGGGCCCCGGTGCACTGCACCTGCTGCACCACTGGTAGCTACACCCCTGGCAGTAGCAGCCATTCGTTTTTTTTTCCTAACAAGAGGAAGCATACAATGATAGAAAATAAAATCCTTCCATCTTCTACATCGCCTAACCCTCCTTCGCCCCCCCCCAACCCCACCCACCAGCCTCCAAATACATTAACCACTTGCTAAGAGGGACGGTAAGCAGTGATCAATAGAGGATTCTGGTGGTTTAATGGTGGTAATGATGACTCCGACACGGTTATTCCCCATTTACTGGGATTTTAATAGCAACTGGATGGTACCGGGGCAGCTTTGCCAGCAGTTGAGCAAGAGTCATTGGATGGGCATAGACAGAGATGAGCAGAAAGTACAGAACTAGAGAAAGGAGACTACATGGGAGAAAGAGCATAAGAGGGAGACCATGAAAAGAGCAAAAGAAAGAGATTCCAGGAGAGCTCTAGTGGTAGAACCACCCGCTGCGAGATAGATGAGACGTGAAAGGGATGAACTAAGATGTTTCTAGCTACGTGAAGAGATAGAAGGGCAGAAGGAGTACCCGGGTGATGCAGGGGCGAGTGTGAAGCATGGAATAAGAGAGAACTGTGGGAGAAAAAAGAGGAACATCAGTGAGCTAATATGAAAACTGGTAAGAGGGGTGACTGAAGGTGCGACCTGGTAGAGGAATTAGGAACCTGGAAGGTGAGTAAGAGAATGTTTAATCTAGAGGTGAAGCAAGGGTAAAATGGAGCAGAGAAGAAGATAAATTCTCTTCGGTAACCAAATAAAATGTTCAACTAATCATCAAAAATATACTGCAAACCATTCATATCAATCATACAAAAACCCATATACCTATATTTGCAATGCCACAAGACAACCACTGACTAATAATGGAATGCCACCTATATTTTATTAAAGAAATGTTGGAGCCATTAAACACATTTTATTATACAGAATTCATAAATCTTCTTATTATAAAAACATATATCATTATACAATGTCATGTATTAAATAGAAAGCATATCAATTAATCACGAGGGAGATGCAAAAATTAATTAAGTATCAAAAACAAATATTATATCACATATAGAAATCTTGCGGCTGCGTTGGCCGTAGGTAGGAGCGGTGGGAAAGGAGGGCGGGCGGCCACCCCTGAAACTCATGCCGCCTAGGGTGGTCTGCCCCCCCACCCTCCCCCCCAGCTATGCCACTGGCCAGTAGGAATCCGCTTACACAGTCAGTCTACTCGTGTCAGAGCTCAAGATCCGGAAAACAAGTAGAATATGACGGCACTCCGGACTCTGACAGTGGTTTCAGTCATTTTGCCCACCCTGCGGAATACAGTGGATAGCAAAACAAGATATGTTCTATGGTCTCTACCCTGCCCAGACATGTAGAGCATGATCACTTCTCACTCGCCTCGGGGCTTGGCATGTTCCACCTATGTGCGTAACTGTTCACCGCTGAATTTGATAAAATGCGTTTTCGCCCACTGTCGATGGAGATGAGTATGACAGACAAAGATGGAGGCAAGAGTATGATGGAAAAAGAGGGTGGTTACAAGACAACTACCATGGAAGTAAGAGGGAAACTGAAGCAGAGTTGTGAGAGGTAGAGATGAGGATAGGAAGAGAAATGGTGAAAGAAAGAGATGGGTTGATAGGGTAAAAGTCGAACATATATATCTATTATATTTATTTGGCACTAAATGTAGGGTTTTTAACTTTAGTGATCTACTACCTGCGATGTCACCAGGGTCAACGGTCATGTGAAATCACTTCTTGAGTAGATATCAGCGGGCATATGATGTCACTTCCGGTGATGTCATTGGGATCAACGGATGTGAGATGTCACTATTGCTACGCGTGGCATCTGGGGGAATCAATTTCCATGATAATGAATGAAATTTAATTTGTAATGCGCGAACTTAGCCCAATGGGCATCAAGGCGCAGTGCGTACATATACATTCATACAAAAACCAAGATGCTTTAATGATAGGCCTGAGAGAAGAGCCAAGTCTTCAAAAGTTTCCGAAAGATGGCCAGAGAGGGTTGGTTAGAGAGTTCGGGAGGGAGATTTTTCCACAATTTGGGAGCTAGGGCGGAAAAGGCTCGTTCACCCCATCTAGCCTTTTTGAATCTGGGAATGCCGAGCAGATTTCGCGAGGATGACCGTAAGGACCTATTAGGAGAGTAAAGACTGACAAGAGTCTTTATACCTTCGGGGGCAGATCCAAACACAGCCCTGTGGGTCAAACAGATGAGTTTGAAGGAAATCCTGGCGTGTATGGGAAGCCAGTGGAGGTCCTTCCTGGCTTGTGTTGTAGATGTAAGCCTGGGCAGCATTAGGGCCATCCTAGCAGCAGAGTTTTGGACCATCTGGAGCCGATGGAGGGATTTCTTGTTTATGCCCCTATGTAGCGCATTACAGTAGTCGAGCCTGGAAGATACCAGGGCGACTGTAGCCTGCTTACGAGCATCAAATGACAAAAAGGGGGCAATTTTTTTCAGCATGCGGATGGTATTTCAGCAGGTGGATACTGTTCTGTTGTCCTGAAGGTCGAAGGAGAGGGCCGGGTCTGTGCGGACACCAAGGTTTCTGGCCACGTTGGAAGGTTTAGGGCAGTCACCAAGGGAGGGGGGGCCACCAGTCTTCGGACCAGATGTCGTGGTTTCCTCCAAAGACTAGGACCTCCGTTTTCTCCCCATTGAGCTTTAGGTAGTTACGCACCATCCATTGCGACACTGCCTCCATGCAAGATCGAAATTTGGAGGCAGCCGCCGAGGCCTGTGAAGTGGTGGAAATGATAATCTGGGTATCATCTGCATAAGACAGTATTTGATACCCAAAAGATCTTATTACCTCAGCAAGTGGGGTTACGTAGATGTGGAATAGCAGGGGACTCAGGGAGGAACCCTGCGGAACCGCACATTGCACGGCCTGAGAGGGGGAGAGGAAACTACCGAGCTGAACCCTCTGTTGTCTCTGAGAGAGAAAAGACGCCGTTGCTAGTTTTGATTCTGTAATGTTCTTTTGTCCAAGCACATCAAATAATAAAGCGGGCACAGCGGCTCACACACAGGGGTTTGCTCAGTAAGTGACTTCCATCCCTCAAGACAGATTGAAATCACAGGCATTTCTCACCCAAGACTCCTGCTCCCACCCCTACCCCACCCCACGGTACTTGGTATCTAGCCACCTGACTAACAAACCGCCCTGGCTCTGCTGGAAAGGTATTTTATTGAGTCGAACAGGAGAAGTCTCTCCAGCGGTATGTATAGTATTGCCAAACCTGTAACCAGGTAAACGAGACCATCAAAAACTGCAAAGAAGCCTCCAGCGCTCTCTAAACCCAATGCACCCTGCCAGCGAATTACCACCAAATCACGGGCACAGGGCTGGAGCTGCAGAGCCCACTTTAGAATGGCCTCATTTTTTTGCAGATTTATATAGCGCAAACTCAACCCAAAGGTATTGGAGCGCTTTACATGAGCATCCGTTATGTTACACAAGCACATATTCATATTTTGGGTAGGCACGGGTTGAGTAAGTGATTTGATCAGAATCACAGGATGTGGAGTCAAACCCAAGGCTCCAACCTTAGTTTCCCAGCTCCAAAGTCAGCAGCTCTAGCGGTAAGACCACATCCTCTCCTCGTCCTGCGGGGGCCTTTTTCTGCATTATGCTTGTGCTCAGGCATTCTTCACCACAAACATGTGAGGAACCATGTGCAGACTGGCCTAAAGGGCAATCAGGCAGTGCCCAATGGGCTGGTATGACAGGTCAGTGTGTGCCCATTTTTTTGGCCGGGGTTGAGCCTGGTTTATGATTTCAATCAACAATCTGCAGCTGGATAGGCAGAAAAGGCTCACTCCTCTATGTGTCCCGATTTATGGGTAGAATTATTAATAGATAAATAGTGCAACAAAGGGGAGAAAAGAGGCCACCAAACACTTTTCGCGACACCACAAGGATTTCATTGAATAACTAACAAAAGACGCCCCCCCCAGAGCATCCCAAGTTATACAAAGTTCAATAGTCAAGTCCAGTCAAGATGCAAACTTCTTTGTTTCAGTCTCCATAATGAATCCAAGGGGGCTTTTTCAGCTTCACTAGCTCTCACAGTTCCATAAACAAATTAAGCCAATACGTGTTTCGTCGCTATGGCAGGTAAGCCTCCGACTTCCTCAGGGCTCATTCCAAAGTAATATCCATCCAGATATGACTTCTAGTTTTAAAAAGGTAAATATTCATCCCTCAGTATTTCTCATAGAGCAAAAGTAATAATTTCAATAAGTCCATAGAGTTTACGAGAAAGGAGTTCTCCAACTCAGCCCGCGACTGTACTTGGCATGAGAACTGTGAGGGCTCGTGAAACTGAAGAAGCCCCTCTGGATTCACTCTGTAGACTGAAATAAAGAAGTTTGGATCTTGACTGGATTGTTTTATGATCTGCTGTGCTGGTTTTTACAGTTGATATCCCTAATACTTAAAATAAGCATTGCCTGCAGCAAGCACATATCCATGCAGTCTCCAAAACCTTGCAAAAACAATTATACAGTGTGTCTTTCTAAGGTTAAAACTGCCCCAATTTGGAAATATGGGCTTCTTTTTGGGTCGAAGAATACTAGACAGAAAAGCTGTGCATTAAAAAGACTTCTTGGGGACATTTGGAAAGCTTTTCTGAGAATGCATTTTGCCCATCGCTTACCATTGGATTTATGTTCTATAACTTGCAGTTGCTTGTTTTCTATTAGCTGGCTTTATTTGTTTTAGGCTGTCCAGTATGCCCAATGGAACATAGCCTTTTCAGTGTATTCTTCCACAATTGCTTGCTTTCTGTAAACAGGTCTTTAAATGTAAATGTGGGTGTCTTGTAAAGCGCACTGCAACCCGGAGGCGTCCTGGCGCTATAGACCGCTGGGGAACCCGTCCTGGCTTTCCCTGTAAGATGTTCCCTCCTGGGTATCTCCAAGGTGAAACGAGGCATCCCCAGCGTTTGTGGGGAGCCGTTGTGGAGATGAGGCAAGCTAATGCCCAGAGTTGCCGAGTGTGATCCCTGGTTAGAGTAGGCACCGAGGCGAGAATTATCGAGTCCGCTGACCCTGGTTCACGACCCTGCCGCGTCAGGAATTAAACCCTGGTCCCGGGCCGTCATCTGCTTCCGGGTCTGCCGCCTCTAACCAGTGAGCCACACCACACCACTCCACACCAACAACACAAACGTTTTTCTTATCTATTCACATTTGCTGTGCATTCATGACAGAGGTCAAATGTTGGGCTCTGTCTTCCGAGGGAGCTTGGTGTTTACTTTTCTTTCTCTAACTTCAAAGTAAGAGGATCTATGTGACAGTCATGTTGGGTACTGGGGAGGTGAAGGATGATGACTGTACAGTGTTATTTTTTCTAGCACACAACAAAATTATAATGTCTGTAATTAACTGTGCAAAAATTCCAGAATATATCAGAATTAGGAAAGTATTCATAATGCATGTTTTTTGTAATTCTCAAATGTGGTGGAACCAAATATTGGGATAACAAATAGTGGGATAGAATGGGCCTCCTGGCTACTGCTGTGAGGTTTCTTTGCTGTCATTCTTCCCTTTCACCTGGAGCTTGGGTTTTAGTAATTTTCTCACCACTAGATCCTTGCTACCCCAGATTCCCGGATAATTTAATGTGTATGTATGAAACTAGGCTCACCTGTTTCCTATCTTGTGCTGACTTCTTGTGTGCCTTGTGTACTTGTTACTCCCTCCTTACGCCAGTGTGGCACAGTGATCCTTAAATGACTTGTTTGTTAATCTTTCTTTAATCTCATTTGCTACAGCAGCTCTATCATTTAACAGTGTCTAAAAGCAGGTGAAGGTATCACCTATGCGAGTAGTACTCAGTTTATCAGCACAGAGTAGATGAACAGCTGAGCTGGCCATGTTTGGTTTTGTGCATGTGACCTGTAAGTTGCACACTGATGACATCAGCATCTTTTAACCCGCTGAGCTATCTCACCGGTAGTGAGAGACAGGAAACATGAGTGAGAGAAAGGGAAAGACTGCAGCACTAACCCCTTGCTAGTGGAGTTAAATGGTTTGGAATCTCTGTGGTCCGCTGGTGAGGAAGGTGACCAGCAGGGCCTGCCTGAACATGTTTAGAGGTAGGTTTCTTCACCACAATCCTAAATATTGCAGGACGTGTTATTAGGCCGGGCCCCGATGACTAGGACAGAGCAGCAGGTAAGTGGTGCAGCACCCATCTGGAGCATCTGGTTTGCCATCTGTGATCCCTTTCTCCCCAAGTGGTCACTTCCTTCTCTTGTCCCCACCTACTTCCTTGGGAGGTGATGACCACAGGTTTCCCCCACAGTCATTGTGCCCCTCTTTATAGGCATTGCCGACATGAGATCTCCTTCCACTTGAGGTGAGTCCATGTAGCATTGCTTCTGGCTGTTCCAGGTTTTGCTTCATCCCAGAATTATTCGACCCGACAGGCGGGCTTCTTTTTGGACCTTGTCGAGCACCTGATGCTTGTGATCGGGTCCGCCACTGTCGCATCGCTTGGGTGTCCCTTGAGCATGCTGATGTCATCTTTAAAGGAGGAGAAGTATTGTATTTCTGCCACTCTTGCCTGACTTGTCGATCTGACCTATGGTATCTTTTGAAGTGAGAGATGTTTCTAGTGACTTGCCTCTTCTGTCTCCGGCCACCATCATTGCCAGTTTCCGACTGATCACCTGCAGTGGTTGGCTCAGGTACCCGGCATCTGATGTTCTCCACCGCTCCTCTTTGACTAGTACCCAGTCCCTCCGTCCAAGGTCAGTTACTTGGCCCACCTTCGATGGACATTTATGGGGAAGTCCACAACAATGTATGATCCCCCAAGGACTGATTTATGATTTACAATGTGCAGGAGGTCCATTTGATAATCTTGCATGTTTTAGTGTATATTAATGACCGAAAACCTTGTGACGACTTATGAACCAGCATGGAAAGAATAGGCTAATAAACTGTGCTGTTTACACACCAAAGAAAGCTTGTGGTATCTTTCTTATCGAGGCGGGAGGGTGGAAACGGCAGTAAGGCCCTGAGGAAGCTTGCCCGATTGGGTGGGTTACACCCTAGCATGAATGTGGACTGGCATGCTACGGTGACACTGTGTGGGGTGTTCTGGTATGCCCCGAGGATGGTGTCAAGAGGAAGATGTGGCGCAGCTTTCTGGGCGTTTGACTCTGGAACGCTGGGGCTCACGGTTCACTCCCCGGCACCGGCGGGAAATCAGCCCAATACCATGTGACTCTGGGCAATAGCTTGGTTAATCTTCCTGAGGGTCCCCAGCGCCTTGAAACCTTCCGATAATTGTTTGTGCTTTACAAATACTGGACATTTACATTTATCAAGTACGTGGATCCATGTTTGCTGTAACAAAGTGGCAGCGTACTGTGGCCCAGAGGCCTTACTGCCCGATCTACCCGGTGGACTTTTCTCAATGTCCATGGAAGGCCCTGTCCTAAGGAGACTGCGGTCACAATCCTGGCCCTTTGTGAAGAGATGGGACTCTGATGTCCCAAGCTCGCCTCCATCTCTGCATTCACAGCTGTTCCACGAATGACTCTGGGATCATGATTATTATATGAGCTTCAGAAAGACTGCGCTTTGCACCAGCTTGATAGAGATGGCACAGGGCAGAGGTTTGGTTGTGCCGCAGATGCTGCATAAACACAGTGTTGTGATGTACTTGTAATTGCATTTTTATAGCGCTTACTACCCCTGACGAGGCATCAAAGCGCTTTTCGGCGGGTAGCACAGTACTCAAAAGGGATTATTGGTAAATAAGTATAGTGAAATATAAAAACTCATTTGAACGGTGGACATGTGAGTCTGTTATTTGGATTGAAAAAGGATAGTGGAGGAATAGAAGAGGGAAGCGTTGGACTTGGCCCTTTTTGCAGGGTCATCCCTGAACTTTTTGCCTTCCTCCTGGTATTTTTTCTGACCTGGTGTTGGTGGTTTTAGGTCTCTGGGCACTTTATCACTGCTGCCAGTGTAAAGTGCATGTGCTCTCTATGGTAAACGTAGTAAGATTGGTCTACACCTGTTTGGTGTATTTCATTTACCTATCAGTCCCTTGTAAAGTGGTATCTCAGATACCCAGGGCCAGTAAATTAAATGCTACTGTGGGCTTGCAGTGCTCCTTTCGCCACCCACCAAAGTAGCCTTTCAAACCTGTCCCAGGCCTCTGCCATTGCAGGCCTGCGCGAGCAGTTTAATGCCGCTGGGACGTGGCACATAAAGAGGGTGCCACGTCTGTGACTCCCCTTTTCCTACATATCAGGTAGGCCCTACCTAGCCCTATGGGCAGGGTGTGCTGTAGGTAAAAGGTAGGGCATGCGCCTTAACTGTGTGGCATGTCCTGGTAGTGACAAACAGCCATTTTGGTTTCTCACTACTGTGAGGCTGCCCTCTTATAGGAATGCATTGGGGATTCCCTGACATGTGTGTCAGTGGTAATTCCTGATATGAGAGGAGTAGCGTGATCAAGTTTGGCATGTTTGGAATAGTGGTAATAAATGCTGCGTAATGGTGTACGCAGATTTATTATCACTATTTTAGAAAGGACACTTTTAGAAGTGGGCCTTTATATGTGCCATGTGTCTTGGGGCCTGCCTAATGTGTATTGCATGTCTGGCTCTAGAGTGACAGGGGCTGGGGAGGTGTAGTGGCTCCAGAGGGACTGGATGAGTCAGCGCTAGGCTGAATAGGCTGATCTGCAGTTGGAGTAGTGGGAGGAGTAGCACCTGGGCCTGAATAGGACTGTGCCTGCACTACACAATGCTGGCTCCGCCCCCCTATGATGTGTCTGGGGCCAGAGCTTACCTTGACAATGGGGAGTTTTGTGCACTTGTGAAGTGCCTCCCAGAACTGGTTTGGACTAGGTCTTTGTCAGGGCAGAACAAAGACTAAACGTGGTATAAACATTGGGGCTGTGACCCCATGTGTGGGTTGTGTACTGCTTGGTGCTTACTTGACGCCAGCAGGCTGCATGACTGCCCAGAGGAACCGCCACCAGGGAACTAACCTGCTGCTCTGCTTGGCAGCTGGAAGATCTGCTGTCTACCCTGGAGACCAGGTGTGCTGGCCTGCCTGTGCACTTCTGGGAAGAAAGTGCTGTCTGTTTCCTGGCTGTGCCTGTCAGGGTGAGACAGGCCAAGCACTGCAGGCTCTGCTCATTGCCCTGGATGTGGGATCATCGACATCAGCGCATGCGGAGAGCTTTGATTCCCTTTGAATTGGTGATGGGGGAGCACTTTGTCTTCTGCTCAAATAGTGCTGTGCTCCATATTCTGTGTAGTGCAGTAATCCAAGTCCTGGAAGAAGGAGAGGGGAGAGCTGAGGGAAAGATGTGCCCTCCCTCTCCTTGCGGGTAGATGCCGTGGTGAGGAGACTGTCCAGAACCCGACGGAGACTCTGCTCTGCAGTCTGATGAGGGACAGGGAACCAGGCGGCTGTTGCCTGACTGAGGGCGGGCCTGCTGCCAAAGGAAGGCCATCGGAAGCCAGGCGTGAACGGGCCTGGTTGAGCGTGGGGAATATTGCCACGAAGGGACGATCAAGGAGAAGCGGAGCCTGCAGGCCACCCTTCAGCTAAGGGCCGCTGGAGCGCCGCGAGGAAGAGTGGAAATCTTGTGTGCCTTGCCGAAAGGAGGCCCGTCTGGCACCGCAGCTCGAGGCGGGTGGATGAGTACGGAGCCCTCACCTCTACCGCCTTTGTGGATCAGTTGGCTGGGGCAATTAGGGTACTTTCCGTGGAGGGGAGATCGAGTCAGTGTCTCCCCTCACCTTTAAGGGAGCATATCTGACTTCGCGGGCGGGTAGTAAGGAAACCTCCACGGAGGTCCATGCCCGGCGGAGCCCATTGGAAGCCTCAAACCGATCGATGGGCATTTCTTGGCTCCCAAAGCAGGGTGTAACCTCGACGGAGGCCCTGGGCGAAGTTCCTCCACATTTCTGGCCTGATCGCAGCTGCGCCGCACGATCGCGGGCAGCGACATTCCCCTTGCAGCGCAACGAGAGAAGCCTCGGTGAGTGGGGCTGGGAGGGCACACAGTTGGTGCCAATTTTTGTTAATACAGCTGTACCCCCAGATCACAAGCAGCTGCAACGTGGGACACATGGTTAGGGAGGATAAGGGTGAGTTGCACCCCCTGTACTCCCTTGTGAGGATTGTGCCCAAAAGTGAGTGCTGCGTCTGCAGCCAAGAGAGCCCTGACTTTGTGGGACAAAGGGCATACGGGACAGGCCTGATGGGCCCCCGAGGAAGGCCAGTTGGCCTGGGATCAACTTGCCTTATGGGGGGGCATAAAGCCCTAAGGTGATGTGTGCACCTTACTAGTGGTACTATGGTGCACTGCTAATGTGATTTATGCATAATGCATTGATGCTACCTGTGACGTTACCAGTGGCTACTGGTTGTGTTTTACTACTTATGTGCTAATGGTGATGACAGTGGCCTGATTGGCCCTGTAATGTATATTGTCCCTGTAAAGTTATATCTAGTGCCAAGTGGCACAGTGTTCATATGTGATTACATTCTAATGTGTTTATGAGTAATACAAAGGCAATTTTTTTTATATAACCTTGTGTGGAGTTTCTTTTGTGGTGTGACTAGTGTGCTGCTGCTGTGTGAGTGTGTTGCGCAAACGCTTTACATATTGCCTCTGGGATAAGCCTGACTGCTCTGCCAAGCTACCAAGGGGTGAGCAGGGGTTACCTTCAGCGTGTAACTCCCTTGCTCTGACTAGAGTGGTGGTTTCTGCCTGGCTTAGGCACTTTCCCTAGCCAACCAGAAATCCCATTTCTTACAGAAAGTGTTTGCATTTGTATAGTGCTTTGTTCCAGCAGGAGGAGGTTTGGAATGAGTAGAGGGGAGGGGGAAGAGTCAGAGGTAAGGGTTTAGAAAGGCTTGTTTGGGAGATCTGAATAGTAAAAGATGGATGCGATGATGCAAGGAGGGGTAGAGAAAGAAAGAGTCTAAGAGGGTTATTTTGAAGAGAATGTGACCCAACAAATAATACTTCTCGCCCCAAAGCCCTTGTTGCAAATAATGACAACCCAGGAACTCAGATCAGAAACTGGACACATCACAGAGTGTAGAAATGGCCTTTTCTTGTGGGTATCATTAATCATGCTGTTTAGAGTGCTTAGAAACAGCAGAAGTGCGGCATGAAGCACTATATAGTAAAACATTATTTGTATCACAGAAGCCTTTTGCTTCCTGCCTTTCTGGGCTGCATGGAATGACTTTCCCCAGGTACAGAGAAGCACCCCCTTGCTGGGGCCCCAATGGTGCCTGCAATGCCCCCAAACAGCAGAAAAACACACTAGGCGCCCCATGGGGCATGTAGTGTCCGGAGACACGGGGAGGGAACGCCTAGGCCTCAGAGTGGGGCCTAACTAAACTGGTGACAAATCACACGCACACACTAGCTGCAGGTTAGGGCCAAAGACCACGAGCGGTCTTCCGGCCGTTTATTTATACTCAGGGGCTACCCCGCCCCTGAGGCGTATGCGTGTGTGTGTGCGTACGTGTGCGGGCCGGGTGGCTCCGTTATTACATCCCTCCAAACTTACAGATCAATAGTCCCGGCCATTGTCTCTTATCAGTTCATATTCCATGCATAGTCCTTTAGCCTTTGACTGGGAGCTGGATTTGGTCGCAGGTGGTATCTTTGGCTTTGGCGATTTTCCAAACCTCCCATCTCCGCTGGTTGCTCAGGACGATGTTGAATGTCACTCGAGGTGCTTCCGGGACTGGTGGTGTTGTCCGGCTCGAGTCTCGGTGGAGTTGGTCTTTCCTCTTCTCGTGGGGCCGTGGATGACTTCTCTTGCACCGGCTCCTGGTCCCCGTCTTCAGCACCCTCAGATGCAGAATCGGTGTTTCCACTCTCACGAGAGACACGCTTGAACCACGACACGTTTCTGGTCACGGCTCTTGTGCCCCTGGACGCGGATACCATGGTGCCGTGTACGTTCACAATCTCCCACACTTCAGGTTCAAATGCCGGGTCGTATTTTGAATGTCTGTATCTGTTCTTGAGGACCACTTTGTCGCCGACTACCAGTGACCTGGTCTGGGCTCTTCTGGTCCGACTGGCTTTGTCGTTCGTGCGCTTCCGTTGTTCTTGAGTGGCTTCCTGGTTCATCTCTGAAGGGCACCATGCAGGTGTGGCGGGCACGCAGCCTCTTGGTACCTTCTTGAACACCAGGTGTGCCGGGGCGCAGCGTGTGGTCGAGTGGGGCGTTTGTCGATATGCACTGAGGAACTGTGATAGGCACTCTTCTGCGTCCTCCTTCCTTTCCATTCCAATTTGTAGCGCGCGGTTCAGGGTCCTCATAAACCTCTCGACTTCCCCGTTTGCCTGGGGCCATTGCGGAGTGATTTTTCTGTGGTGGATGCCCCTGGGGGCTAGGTAGGCCTGGAAGTCTCTTCCCTGGAAGGGAGGACCATTGTCCGATCTCATCTCTTCTGGCAGGCCTACCATGGCGAACACTCTCTCTAGGGCTTTCTTCACGTGAGTGAACGCCGTGGAGGGTACGATTTCCACGATAGGAAAACGGGAGTAGGAGTCAATTAGGACGAGGGTATGCCGCCCATCCGGGAAGGATCCAAAGTCCACACTAACTTTTGACCATGGCTCCCGACATGGGTCTTCGTGATCACAGGGTGGGGAGCTGGTTCCCGGCCTGTGATGGTGCACGAATGGCAGTTGCCGACTTCCTTCTCTACCGCTGCGTCTATGCCGGGGAACCATACTTTGCTGCGCAGCCGTCCTTTGGTCTTTGACACGCCTTGGTGTCCTTGGTGGGCTAGACGTACGACTTCTTCCTGTAGCCTCGCGGGTATCACAATCGCTGTTCCTCAGAGGATCACTCCGTGGGGTCCGACACTCAGCTCACTTTGGGCCCTCCACAGTTGTTGTCTTGACAGCTGTTCTTGAGGTGTAAGGGCGCTGACTCCGTCCAGGAAGTGCTTCCAGTTCCTATTCGACAGTGTGGCTTTTACTTTGAGGAGACACTCGTCCTCATCTGTCGCTTTGCCAATGTCTTCCAGTGTCAGGGCCACCGGGCAGGCCTCCTGAGAAATCATCTGCACATACTCCTCGACGTCCTCCATGTCGCCCGTTGCTTGAGCCGAATCAGCGGTGCCGGGGTGCCTTGATAGGAAATCCGCGGGATTGTCGGCTCCAGGCCGGTATATGACTTCGAAGCGGTATGTTTGGAGTTGGACGGCCCACCTCTCGATCCTGGGTGGTGCAAGCCTGGCGGTTCCAGCAAACAGAGGCACGAGAGGTTTGTGATCGGATACTACTTTGAACTCGTGTCCATATAGGTAGAGGTGGAAGTGCTGGCAAGCCCATTTGATGGCCAGCGCTTCACGTTCAATTTGAGCATACCGCATCTCCGTCGCGGTCAGTGCTCTGCTTGCGTATGCTGTCGGTACCCATTTGTGTGCTTCAGTCCCTTGCATAAGGACAGCCCCCAGGCCAACGGGGCTCGCGTCCACAACCACTTCCTTGCGCCGGTGTGGCCTGAAGTAAGCCATGACCTTGTCGTCGATTAGAGCGGCCTTGATCGCCGTGAAAGCTTCGTCTTCCTTGGCGGTCCATGCCCACGGTTGGCCCAACTTGGTGAGGGCACGTAGCGGCTCGGAGAGGGACGCCAATCCAGGGATGAAACGGCCACAATAAGTGGCCATCCCCAGGAAGCTTCTGACTTCAGTGGCCGACGTGGGTTTGGGAGCGGTTCGGATGGCTTCCGCTTTCTTCGGATCAACCTGAAGTCCTTCCCTGGAAAAGATATAGCCGAAGAAACCCACGAATTCCCTGTAGAAGGAGCACTTGTCCCTGTGGAGGGTGAGGCCGTGATCGGCGAGGCGTTGCAATGTGGCTCGGAGGTGGACGTGGTGCTCTTCCAAGGTCTTGGAGAAGACAAGGATATCGTCGCTCAGGTTTATGACTTCTGTCAGACCTGAGAGTGTCACCCTGATGGCGTTTTGAAAGACTTCGGCAGCCGACGACACCCCGAAGCTCAGACGTTTGTACCTCCGGAGCCCGACATGGGTGGAGAAAGTAGTGATGTTGCGACTGTCCGGGTGAAGCTCAAGCTGGTGATACCCGGCGTTGAGGTCCAGTTTAGAGAACCAGCGAGCGCCGTTGAGGTCTGCTACGATGTCGTCCATAGTTGGCGTCAAGTGCCTTTCCCTCTTCACTGCTTTGTTCGGAAGACGCATGTCCACACACAGGCGTATAGCGCCTGGCTGCTTCGGTTTCGGGGGGATCACCAGCGGCGACACCCAAGGTGTCGGGCCCGACACCTTTTCGATCACCCCCAGCTCCTCGAGTTTGCGCAGTTCTTCTTCCACCTGCGGCCGCAGGTGAAACGGTACTCGACGGTGTCTGAGGGCTGTGGGCCGGATCGTTGGGTCCACGTGCAGCTTGAATGTTTTCCCTTTTAGGCAGCCGAGTCCTTTAAACAGGGCTGGGAAGTCCAGCAGCATTGCGTCAGCGTGCAGCTCATGCACCTGTCGTGCGAAGAACACTAGTTGTAAGTCCTCAGCCGTGTGGCAGCTCAGGAGTGTGCCACGCCTGCCTCCGGTGACATAGAACTTGGTCTTGACTTGGTGATCGTTACAAGCGGCGATCACCTCAATCACTCCTCTCAGGGGAAGTGGGTCGTCGCTGTCGTAGGTGTAGATTTTGGCGTTTGAAGGTGACAGTGGTGGGCGTGGTGACAGTAACTCGTATTGTGTGCTGTCCATCACATTCACTGACGCTCCGGTGTCAATGAGCGCCTGTACGGGTGAGCCGGCGATGGAGATCTCACACATCGGTGGAGGTCTTTTCCTGGAACCATCTCTTCCAACAAAGGAGACAAAGAAAACGTTGTCCTCGTCGTCGTCAAGGCGGAATGCTGATCTGGAGGCATCGCTGCACGGGCCTGGGTCATCCAGGGAGAGTTGACGCACAGCCTGTGCAAGAGTTTTCCCGCTCGAACTGGTGCGGCGGTTCCCGCTGCTGCGGCACACTTTGGCGAAGTGGTTCATCTTCCCACAGTTGGAGCAGACTTTACCCCTCGCGAAACACTTCCCACCGGTGGGGTGATCCATCCCACAGTTCCCACAGGAGGACCGGGAAGAGGCATGCGAGGACCCCCTCTGGGGTTGTGGCCGGCGTCGAATGGCGTCCACGTGTTCTTCCTTGATGTGGGGTATCTTTACGGGCGTGCCAGGCCGGTCGAGGGCAGCCTGCATCTCGTCAGCTCTGGCATTGGACAGCTCATGGGAGCGCGCGAGGACGAGGATTTCATCTAGGGTGATCCTCGGCTGTCTGAGGATGAGGCGTCTGAGTTGTACTGAGCGGCACCCTTGGATTAGCTGTGCCCGTATCTCCTGACGCTGGTCCGGGAGCTCACAGGCCAGGGCCAGCTTACGCAGCCGCGCATAGAAGGAGTCTATGGGTTCCGATTCGCCTTGTCTTGCTTGGCGTAGTTTAAACCACTCGTAATCCGGGTTCACCCTAGGGTCGAAGTAGAGGTTCAGAGCTCTGACCGCGGCGTCGTAGTCTTGATCACCACCTCGATCTGGTAGCGTTTCGAAAAGCTCGTAGAGCTCGTCACCCCCGTAGCACATGAGCAGGGAGCGCTTAACTTTGCCATCAGTTTCACGGACGCCAACGAAGTAATGTTCCAACCTCCCAATCCATAGGCACCATCTTGCTGCGGCCGTGGGAGGGTCAGCAAGTTCGCTAAATGGAGGGAGTGGCGCAGCAAGGCCATGCCCAGGGGGAGCTGGTGTAGCGGCCGTCCCACCAGCCGGGCCCGGACCAGCCGCTGCGGCACCTGGAGCTGGACCGGTGACTTGGGGCGGCACGGTGGCAGGAGAACCAGTGGTGGCCGGCGCCTGATTTTGCGCGGGAGCCGCGGCTGTGGCGCCGCCGGTAGCGGGCAGTTGGCTCATGGTCGAGGATGCAGGGGCACGTGGAGGCGAGGGCAGAACAGGCCTGGTAGGGCAGGCGCGGCTGGAGCAGGCCCTGTGTGATGGTGGAGGAGGAGCTGGGTGCCCAGTCCGGGGGGTGTAGGCAAGGATGGCTTCAGCGACTCAGGAGTGGTGCGCTGGCAGTCGTGGCGGCAGATCGAGGCCTGCGGAGCGCAGGGGGCAGCAGACGTGGTCTCTGGCGTGCAGGGATAGCGGGGATACTGAGGGCCGAACACACCCTCCGACAGGTATCCGCCGTCCGCCCGATGCGTGAGCAAACGCAGGGCTCTTCACAATGCCCGTCCGCCTAGTGCGTGAGGCGAGACAGGGCCTGCGCGACCAGGTGCGGTGTGCGCATGCGCGAGCCAATGCTCCCAGCGCGGCCGCGAAGGATCGAGCGCGAGGGTCGAGAACCACCCCCCGAGGCGCTGGCGGCAGATGGGCGCACACCGAGGCGGCAGGTAAACGCACACCGCGCCGGAGAGTGGGTGCGGGCGCGAGGGAGGGCAGGCCACGGGATGGAGCAGGCGGAGCTGCAAGACGCTCGCTGCGGCCTCGGAGAGGCGCGAGCTCACCTTAGGCACCACGGCCTGGTGCCGAACAGCAGAAGTGCGCACGTGGCAGCGCCACCGCCGGGGGCCCGTCCTTGCAGGGCCCGGCCGTGCGCACGGGTGCAGGATGGCAGGCACCGCTGTGTGGCGAGGCGTGGGTAGCAGAAACCGCCTCGTCGCCAGTGTAGTGTCCGGAGACACGGGGGAGGGAACGCCTAGGCCTCAGAGTGGGGCCTAACTAAACTGGTGACAAATCACACGCACACACTAGCTGCAGGTTAGGGCCAAAGACCACGAGCGGTCTTCCGGCCGTTTATTTATACTCAGGGGCTACCCCGCCCCTGAGGCGTATGCGTGCGTGTGTGCGTACGTGTGCGGGCCGGGTGGCTCCGTTATTACAGGGCCCTAATAACCTTCCCGAGTGAGTGGACGAACGAGGCAGAAGCACAGACGTAGCGCTAATCCGAACATATCCAGTTCTGGAGAAGACCAAAGAAATTGCATGCCCGTTCTAAGAACGTTTTATAATTTTACCAGATACACGAAAACTAAACAAACACCTGACAACTTCAAAGAAAGGAAACCCAAGACAAGGAGCTCCCACTGTAGGAGAGAGAAGACCTCATTATCCGCAGAAGTCAATTGAAATTTAAAGCTGACCATATCCTGAAACGCCCCCCACACGACTCAAAGGATATGGTGTAACCATCCGTTCCCCGAAACCCCAGAAAAAAAGAAGTCCTGAGGAAGGTGCAACCAAATCAAGAGTACAGCACCGAAATGCGTCGACGCACTGTTTGTTTTTTCCAATAGAATCCAGTGAGGGCCGTATAAAACTTTAGATGGGCATTTCATTCTTCCACTAGAGCTTTATAGCAACAAAACGGATTCAGGCCTTTGGATCTGGTGAAATACAGTGGCATAGATATTTGGTTGGCCACATAAGAATTAGGGGTTTTTGTGATTTTGTGTAGTTTGTTGTCCATTTACTGTAAATATGCTTTGATTGTGTCCCTATTTATCGTGTACCGTTACATTGTGTTTGTGTAACATTTATGTTTATTTTTAACCTTCCAAGGTACCTTTCACTTGGATTTTAAACTGTGTTGTATAAAGTATATGAATTTACTTTGTTTTTTATTGTTTAATTGATTGTAATTTTAATAAATATAGATTGTAAACGATTCTATTTCATTGTGGAAACCTATTCTTGTGTTCGTTCAAATACCTATTGTATTCTGTGACCTTTTCTCCTCAAATAGGAAAGGCCAATAGTTATTAGTCGACCATTCGACTCCAGGGATCTCCCTTTTTGACTAACCCTAATAACCTTCCACAGGGCGCCTCGGTCGAATGATTTCCTCCGCCGCATGAAAGGCGGCATTCTGCTGGCCTTCTCCTTGTTTGAGAGTCAGTGGGGCCTTCACTCACCTGCTGCTTTCGTGCACGGCAGCTGCCTGGTGCTCACACCCCCTGTACCTGGCCCTGGGGACGGGGACTTTGCTTGTGTCCTCCTGACACAAATGGGGCCCACTCTCTGTATCAGAATTTGGTGCACGCACAGCCTCTTCGGTTTGCAGCCGCCACTAATGCTGCTGTCAGGAAAATTCTCCCTGGAACATTTCTGGAAATCCCTGAAGCACATTTTAGATACTCATGTGCTAAGTCAAATCCAAAGCAGTTGGCCTAATGGCTAGGGCGTCGTCGTCGACCTCGAATCTGGGGAACGGGGTTCGAGTCTTGGCAACGACGCTGAACATCCTGTGATTCAAGGCAAAACAATTAATCTCTCCGTGCCTAATAAAAATTAATGTGTCCTCATGTAATGCAACTGGTGCTATGTAAAGCGCTCTGATACCCGGTTCGGGTCAAGTTCGCGCTATATGAAACTCTGTAAAATAAATAAAAAATATTGAAGTAGATTTTGGAGATGGACGCGGGAAAAAGATGTCTGATGTGATTGTGAGATGCCACGAGCTCCGCTTATTTATACAGAGCAAATGTTCTTGGAATTGGATCGCAGCCAGTCATGTAACAAGTTGTATGCACCAAAGAGAACAGTAGGCGTTGCAAGCGCCGTCGGTGCTTTCTTATTACAGGTGCCGAGTCGGCGTCAGTGCAGCCCGATGGCGGATTTTCCACAGTTTTACGTATGTAACCGGGCGTGAGCATGAGTGGTCGCAGAGACGGCCTGGAAGTGTTCATTCAGAATGTTGGGACACCCACAAAATCGGAACTTTGTGAGAATTCATAAACATTTTCAATGACTTTTCACGTCCGTATTTGGCCCCAAACACCAGTGAGCGTGGCAAGGTTTCCCAAACACCAACATATGTTCTGGGTTTGTTGGGAAAAGAAGGCAAAACTATGGAATGGCATATTACCCCTCCCCTATGTGTGGCCTGCAGAGAACCTTCCGGGCATTTCACCCGGGTTCACACAAATCTACGATTTAAGCAGATTTTAAATACACTCATTGACACTTTTTAATCCGTAACAACCAGGGTGACCAACTGGCATGGGTGCAAATTCAGGACCGTGAGGGTCAAAATTCAGGACAAAGGGTCAAAATTCAGGGCAAAAAATTCAGGACAGGAGGTCAAAATTCAGGACAAAACTTCGTTGCAAAAGGTATGTTTTAAGACACATCAAAGGAGGTCACGTAATAATATATAAGTAATCCCATCTATATCCAAACATATTCATCTATTTGCAAACCTATCCATCATCAATCAATCAATCAATCATCGCATTTATATAGCGCACTACTCACCCAGAGGGTCTCAAGGCGCTGGGGGAGGCGGGTCCGCTACTGCTCGAACAGCCAGGTCTTGAGTTGCTTCCTGAAGGCGAGGTGGTCCTCATGTATCCTTCCATCCATCATTTCACTCATCCATCCCTCCATCCACACTTTCACTCATCCATCCATCCACCCTTTCACCCTATCCATCTGTACACTCATCCATTCACTCTTCCACCTAACCATCCATCCAGCCATTTACCCTCTCACCCATCCTTTCACTTACTCATTCATCCACCCATTCACTCACCCATCATCCACCCTTTCACTCAAATATCCATCCTTTCACTCATCCATCCACCCATTTACCCCATCTACCCTTCCACCCATACATCCATCTATTTACCGTTTCTCTCATCCATCCACCCATCCACTCACCAATCATCCACCCTTTCACTCATCAATCCATCCTTTCGCTCATTATCCGTCTATTCACCCTTTCATTCATTCATTCACCCTTTCACTAATCCATCCAGCCATCCACCCATCCCTTCACTTACTCACTCACCCACCTTTTCATATTAATTATGAGCTGAGCCTTTGTCTGCAGAGTTGCAGACTGAAGAGGCCCATCAAGAATGTCACCCTTGCTTTAGTTCATAAAGCAAGGAGTGGGGTGGAGGAAGGGCTCAACATGACCCTGCACATAAGTCATCTTAAAAAGTAGAAGGCATGAGTCATGCATGATGCATAGTGCCATGCCATGAGGTGACTGGGACATGGTGTTGTTTCAGGGGCTGTAAGCAGGATGAAAAAAAAGGGGGGGGGGCTCTCGAAAGGGGGTATTTGATGTAATTAAGAGCGTGCCTTAAAATACCTAAGCTTAAAATCTCTGCTTAGCATAGTGTGCTGCCTGACTGGCATTTTGCCTCTTCTGTCATTGTATCCAGACATATGTCTCGTCAGTTTCTTCACTGCTGTCTCCTTCCTATGATTTCCCAACTCTGTTTGGTCTTTTTTGGGTCTTTATTTTCTTGTTCGCTATTAACTCTTGTCTTGTCCTGTCTCCTGAATCTATGAACCTACCTCTGACCGTGGAGACCTAGCTTTTTGGCCGATGCCCGGTGGAGCTACTTGATAGCTAAAGAGGAGATGGGAAGGGACTACCCCTTCAGCCGTCACCTACCCAGCAAGTCTTTAGAGAGAACTTACTTCATCTCTCCGTTGTCTTCTCCCTCATACCCCTTTAGTCCACCCCCTTCTCCTTTACGCTCCATTTATCCCTCCTCTTTAATTGTTTTCCCGTTGAAACCTACTTGTTTGGCTGATGCCCGGTGGAGCTACCCGATAGCTAAAGAGGAGATGGCGTGTGGACTTCCCCCTCGGCCGTCACCTACCCAGCCGGACTTTGGGCAGACTCTCCTTTGTCTCTCCATCCTATCTACATCCTACCCCTGTACCCCACCCCTTTACCCTTCTAAGCTCCATTTTTTTCATCTTCTACTCTCTTGAAATGTTTTTTCTAGTAACTGATGTTACCTGTAACTGATGTAATTTTGTAATTTCTGTGGAACCTTATGTAAAGCGCTCTGATACCTCCGGGTCTAGCCAGCGCTATATAAAACTCTTAAAATAAATTAAAAAAATTAATTTAAAAAACACAATTAGCGTTACACCTACAACAAGTCAAAACTATTGGCTTTGTCAATGGTTGTTAGTTGCATAAATAAAAATGCAGCAACCATGGCTTCCTTGAATATAATATTGAAACTACACTTTTCTAATATGATCAGACTGAAAGAACTTTAGCCCCTTCTTTTCAACTTGTTTCACCAGCTTCTGTGAATGAACTGGATTCTGTAGCAGCATTGGCTTGTTTGCACATTCCTTTCATCTGCCCGAGCCCGTGGGAGGAGGAGGCCACTGCATGCAGTAAGTAACACTCCAAACTGGCCCATTGGCAATCAGCCCACAGACAGAATGACAATGGGCGGGTTGGGGCTTCTCTTGTGCTCGAGGAGGAGTGCGAGGCGGCCCCATCAGGGAGCTGAGGCTTCATGCATGGAACAGTGCTGTACCCTGTCATACCCAACATTACGGACAAAAGGCGTCCGTAAAAAGGATCCTCGCGGACAATGGAGGTGAGGTCCAAACTACAGACGGTCTGTGAAATTTACGGACGGTCTGTGAAATTTAGGGACGGTGGTCACCCTAATAACAACATGGAAATCTATGCAGTAAATTATATCTATCTATCTATCTATCTATATATCTATCTATCTATCTATCTATCTATCTATCTATCTATCTATCTATCTATCTATCTATCTATCTATCTATCTATCTATCTATCTATCTATCTATCTATCTATCTATCTATATCTATCTATTCACTTAAAAAACCATAGGTTTCAGGCCTTATATAGTTAGGAATTAGCATTTAAAAAACCTTGCAAATTAACTTAAAAAAACCATAGGTTTCAAGCCTTATATAGTTAGGAATTAGCATTTTAAAAACCTTGCAAATTCACTTAAAAAACCATAGGTTTCAGGCCTTATATAGTTAGGAATTAGCATTTAAAAAACCATTGAAATTGCTCCTATATAGTTAGTTGTACTAACTATATTTCACGCACCCGCAATCCACTGCTGATGATGTCACATATTACATCATTCATGACATGGTCAGTGACATCACTGATGACATCACTGATGACATCTCAAATGACATCACTGATGACATCTCATTTGACATCCCCGATGACATCACTGATGACAACATCCAGTGACTGTGTGTTTCTGTAAAGTTTAAATATGTTTTACATATTGAAGAATGAGTGGATGTATAAGTGTCTGGATGAAGGATTTAGTAGGTGCGTGACTGACTGTATGAGTGAGTGATTAAATGTGTCTTACTAAATGCATGGGTTAGTGACTAAACTGTCTGAATGTGTGCATCAGTATGTCTGTTGTTGTGTAAGCTGCTGCATGTGTTGATCAGTAGCTATATGAGTGGCTATTTGGGTTATTGATTGGTTGCCCAAGTATTTGAATGGGAGACTGAGTGTGTGTGGGTGGCTGGGAGGTGTGTGACTCTGTGCATAGATGTGTGAGCAGTTGATTTACTAGGTGTATGAGTTCAAGAGTGCATGTGGAAACAGCTATATGGGCGGGTGACTGTGTGCATGGGTGTGTTGGTGAGTGAATGGATATCTCAGTGCTACATGTCAAAGTAAGTACATATGTAAAACACAGTGCATGTGAGAGTTGGCATGTATAAATGATTATACATGAGAGCCAGTGAATGTGCGAGTGGCTGCATGGATCATTGTGTAGTTGTATCAGTGATTGTATAAGAGAGTAAGTATGTGTTAGTATATGTTTGAATAAGTAAGGTGTTGTGTGTATAACTGTATAGTTGAGGAAATGGAAGTGTGATTGATTCTTTGCATGACTGACTAGGTGTGTGAGTAACTCCATGGATGAGTGGCAGTGTGTGAGTGTCTGTATAGGTGTATGAGTGCATATGATAGTGTTGTATTGATGAGTGACTTTATGTATGAGTGATTCTATGGGTGAATGAGTGAATCTGTGTGTAGGCCTAGGAATCAGTGAGTGCGTATGTAGTAACTGGTATTGGTGTGTCAATGGTTTCAAGAATGGTAGTCTGTATTTAACACTGGGTGTATCAAAGGTAATATTAGAGTGTGAGGAGGTGCATCGTATTATCACATGAATGATATCATCAGTGATGTGATCAGTGATGTCAAATGAGATGTCATTAGTGATGTCATCAGTGATGTCATTTGAGTTGTCATCAGTGATGTCACTGACCATGTCAGGAATGATGTAATATGTGACATCATCAGCAGGGGGTTGCGGGTGCGTGAAAGATAGTTAGTACAACTAACTATATAGGAGCAATTTCAATGGTTTTTTAAATGCTAATTCCTAACTATATAAGGCCTGAAACCTATGGTTTTTTAAGTGAATTTGCAATGTTTTTAAAATGCTAATTCCTAACTATATAAGGCCTGAAACCTATGGTTTTTTAAGTGAATTTGCAAGGTTTTTTAAATGCTAATTCCTAACTATATAAGGCTTGAAACCTATGATTTTTTCAGTGAATTTCCAAGGTTTTTTAAATGCTAATTCCTAACTATATCAGGCGTGAAACCTATATTTTTTTTCAATAAATTTCAAAGGTTTTGTAAATGCTAATTCTATTAGCGGATAACGTTTATATATGTTATTATCTTTGTGGGACCACCTGAGCAGCCATCTTGTTTCTCAGGAGAAGTGAGGCACAAGAGAGCGCAAAACAAGAGTGGAAAACGCGAAAAGGGGGCTGGGTTGAGACACCCTGACCCCCTAGCCCTTCTCAGGGGGTCCCAGAAGGACCACCAAGTGCAAAAAATATATTTTTGTTTAAATCGAGGGGTACGTGCACGGTACGCATACCGTACGCATACGGTGCGCATACTCCGCAATTTTTTCTAATTTTTTATTTTTTTTTGCCCTTGGGGGTCCCTTTGGGACCCCCTGAGAAGGGCTAAAGGGTTGGGGGGTCTCTACCCTGCCCCCTTTTCGTGTTTTCCACTCTTGTTTTCGGCGCTCTTGTGCCTCAGTTCTCCTGAAAAACAAGATGGTGGCCAACACTTCCTGGTTCGGACAGTTTGGAATGTTGACAGTCGACTGCCAGCCAATCAGAAACTCGCTTGCGCACGTACGTGTACGGTACGCGTACGGTGCGCGTACGGTGAGCGCATATAGATATATAATTTGCTCAAATTCAATTTTCTCAACAACTACTGCAGGGATTTTCACCAAATATAGAAAAGGCACTACTGCATACCTGTCCCTACCATTTTGCTAAGTTTGGTGTAATTCCGTTCAGCCGTTCGGGCTGTAGCCGTGTCTGAAGGTTCCATAGAAAATGCCATTTGAAAAATTTCAAATTCAATTTTCTCAAGAACTACTGGAGGGATTTTCACCAAACATAGCAAAGGCACATCTGCATACCAGGCCCTACCATTTTGCCAAGTTTGGTGTAATTCTATGCAGCCGTTCGGGCTGTAGCCGTGTCTAAAGGTCCCTATAGAAATTAACAGGGGGAAAACACATTTTGGGACCCCCCTTTTTTCTCGGCCCCCGCTTGACGAATTCCCCTGAAACTTTCAGAGAAGGAGCGGAGCGAAGCAATTTTAAGGAATATATATATATATAGAAAGATTATTTCACAGCATTTGCAGTGCAGAAATCAAGCCCACCAGACGGATATCGCAGGAACCGCTTTTATTCAGCAGGATACAGCATTACCGGTTTCGACCTCAACAGGTCTTAATCATATGCATCCTGGGAGAGCAGGTGAGCAAGGCTTAAGTGCATATATATATATATATATATATATATATATATATAGAGAGAGAGAGAGAGAGATATTTGCACCTTGGTGTGCTTTTGCAAATATGTGCCATTTCCCTAATGTATAACAGTATAATATTAAGCACTCTGCTTATCGAACAATGTACTCTATTACAAATGTATTCATGATTTCTTAGCACTGATGCTACCCCGTTAAACTGTCAATATTTTATATTTGTTTCATATACAACCTACAGCGCACTGAACCCTCATGGGCTAAGTCCGTGCTTTATAGCCAGTATAAATAAATAAAGAGCTGCAGGTGTAAGTCTCTGGGGAAGAGATGTGTGAACATTGTAGGTGTCATGCTCCAATCAAGCTCTCATCCTTTTACTTTCCCAGCATCTCAGGGAAGAGCAGAGAAGCCAGGCACACATCTAGGCCATCACTAAAGCACCTTTGAGTTCATAGAGGCAATGATTATAGACAATGCTTCATTTGTGCCAGTGCTTGCAGGTGCTCATTTTTGAGTACAAGGACTTATTTTTCATCAGTAGGCTTTGACTCAGAGCAAGAAAGAAAAAGAAAAATGGAGTTAAGGGCGATGAAGAGACATGCAGGAAAACAGTACCAAAAGCAGCAATGGAAACAACCTGCAACAGTTAGATAACAAGGCAGGAAGTGTAGGATGGTGGAAGGAAGAGGCAGGGGGAGGAATAAGGTCGACGCAGCCTTGGCATTTGGCAAACCCTGATGAAGCCTTGTTAGGTGAAACACGTTGACTGCGCTTCTTTTGATAAGTACAAAATAAAGCTCAACATTGAATTCGACTAACGAAGAAGAACCACGAGTATGAACTACGTGTGACAAACTCATTGATAAACATGTTGTATTAATACAATCTGTGTTGCCTCTCAAAAACGTGTTGAATGATTGTATTGTAACTTATGATCAATGGGCAGCTGGCCATTGTGGTGGGCAGCATTTCTTTTCTAATTTATTGTGGTGACCTTATCAGGCAGTGCACTTTGAATTCCCTGGCTGTTCTTTTTTGTTGTTATTCAGTATTTGGCAGCCCCCGGGGCAGGGTCCTAAGAAAAACTGTGGGCCCCAGCACTTATTTTTATTAACAAATTAAGCACTGCCTATAAGCACTATGACAACAGTAAATGATGCAAAGGAACCTGAAAGGGTGAACTGGCCAAGGTTTCCAGCCACCTTCCCTTGGTGCTTGCTGGCATCCCTCTGCCCTGGCTGGATTATCCAGCAGTGATGTAGTCACCTCCTGAAGTGAGGGCTCTGTGAGCGGGAATCCAGGCGTCACTCCCACAGGCGCAGAAAAGAGTTTCCTTCTATAAATACAAATACTCTCGGTTACCATGCGACTAAGGGCATGAACATGTGTTCAGGGGAAGTTAGGCCGAGGCAAAATAAGAAAAGGCCCATCTGGTAATGTGCTTCACCTTGATATGTCACAGGGGAAATGGTAGCATTGCAGGTGCGCATCGCTAGGCGCCGTAGTCAACAGCCTGGGTGGTTAGTCAGTATTAAGGGAGCAGGGAAGCTGTCTGAGCCACTGACTCACAAAGAAATATCACATAAACCAGTCACAGGTGCATGTCTACAACTTATAAACCATGGGCTAGATTTACGACCGTTTTTAGTGGTCGCAAAACGAAAATCGGGCAGTTCGCCACCGCTAAAAAGGGTTGTAGTACAGTACACATTGGCCACCTAATTGGAGAGGCGACTGCAGTCCTGTGTGACTTAAATACTGTCGCTTTGATCGGGGAAGCCCGTGTGAGGGCCAGGTTCTCTGTTGGATCTTTCCCGACAGGGAGAGTGCCTGTTGACAATGGGCTGTAGGTTGGGGATCCATTGGTCGGGGTGCGCCGGGACCCCCTGTTGGGGTCTGCAGACCACACCTGCCGCAACAGATACTTCATCGTTGTTGAGGTAGAGGGTGGGGGGTTGTTGTTTTTGACCCCTGATTGCACTTTTCTATGCTAGCATTAGCCCTCCATGCACACACCAAACACCTTTCTCTGCACCAGCACTTGCCACCAGAGTCTGTCATGACAGTCCTGTTATATAGTTCACGGGTGCCCTTCTGTACCCTTTGAATAGTGAGTTGGAATGTCAGGGGGCTCTGGACAAAATCAAACGTGGGGCAATACAGCAGCAGGCTAAAAGGACTCAGGCCGACATACTCATGCTACAAAAAACACACCTTATGGGATCGAAGGCACTTTGGGGCAGATTTATGTTGGACTTGCGCCACGTTTGCATCACGCAACTGCGGCATAAACGTGGCGCATCCCTACGACCAATTTACAATGTGACGCATCTAGGCAGATGCGTCACTTTGTAAAGCCCTGCACCACATGTGGGCGTTCCGGCGCAGGGTGGGCTTTCCGGGGCAGGTGCGCCTCGCAAAAGTGGCTAAGTGAAATCTATAAGATTTCACTCAGTCACTTACAGGCCAATGCTGCGTCAAAACCCTGCGCCTGCTTGAAGCAGGCGTAAGGCTTGAGGCAGCATTGGACAGATAGGGCACCCCCGAGCCTTGCTGGAGCTGCGTCGCGCTTGCGACGCAACTCCAGCAATGCACCACCTTTACGGCACAGATGCGTCACGCATCTGTGCCGTTTTTGCACCATGGTGCGCCGTATTGTAAATGCGGCGCAGCATGGGTGGCGGAGCTGCGGCGCAAAATAACTGGCGCATCCCTGGGGATGCGCCAGTTATCATAAATCTGCCCCAAAGCCTTCAGCGCTACGGTTGCGTCCAGGTGTTCCACTCGGGGTTTGTGAGGGGGTCACGGGGTGGCAATCTTGATCCACCACCAGGTCCCTTACACACATGTCAAGACGTGGGCTGACACTCAGGGGCGGTATTTGTTCCTGCAGGGAAAGGTCTATGAAGAGCCTGTGGTGTTGGGCTGTGACTGGAATGATGTGATGGAAGTGACCAGGGATCGTTGGAGGCCCGGGGATGCATAGAAGTCTGCCGGCCCACAAAACTATACTCTCTGGTGTTGGGGCTTGAGTGGGTGGACCCATGGCGTCGATTAGATGGGAATGCTCAGGGATACATATATCACTCTGCAGTTCATGATTCCTATTCCCGCCTTGATTATCTATTTGTTCCCCGGGTGGCGGCAGGCAGTGTGGTCGAGGCTGATAATCTTCCACAGGGTCTTTCTGACTACTCGCTGGTAGCCCTTACATTAAAGATGGGCCGGGCGAGACAGTCTTTCCGTTGGCGCCTCTTGGCTTGGAATCTACAGAAGGAAGGCTATAGGGAGCATATCAAGAGTGCTATTGACCAATACCTGACACTCAATGTGGGTTCAGTTTCATGGGCCGAACCCCTGTGGGAGGCATTGAAGCCCACTTTAAGGGGTGTCGACATCTCTTTTTGCGCAGCAGCTCGCAGAGCGCCCAGGGAGTCCCTGCTACAAGCGAAGGCTAATATTGTAGACCTGGAACTTCGCAGTAGGGGTGACGGGGGTAATCAGGTCCATCAACAATTGCTGCTGGCACAACAGAACTACGCCACCGTCTTATTGGATGAGGCCCGCCTAGCTTGGCTGGCAACATGCATTAGGGTGTGCCAGTGGGGAGATAAATCCATCCAGCAAGATGCTCCACTGTGGCAAGGGATGTTCCACTCCCAGGTCCTCCCCGGCATAGCAGGTCCAGACGGGGAGTCCCTAACGGACTCCTCTGAAATTGCCAAAAGTTTCGCTACGTACTATGCAGTTATATGCCCCCAGAGAGTGTCTCCATGAAGATATGATAAGCAGATTTCTGGACGACCTCCCACCTAAGGCTTTGTCCGACGAGGCGAGTGCGGAATTGGATCTTTCGCTCACAGAGGAGGAATTGGGTGCCGCCCTGGGGGACCTCAATTCTGGGAAGGCCCCCGGGACGAACGGTTTTCCCTGTGAATTCTTTAAAGTAGTACTTTTTGTAGCTAGGGCTCCACTACCTCAGAGTGGTGGTGGAGGTCCGGGGGTGGGGCTGTCTTCCTCGCGACTGGAGACACGCGGACGTGGTGGTGTTCCAGAAACCTGTCCAACCCCCAGACCAACACGCACCATATCGCCCTATTTCTCTTCTGAACGTAGAAGCTAAAATCTTGGCCAAGGCACTCGCAAATTGCCTGCGGTCCCACATCACCACCTTAGTGCACCCAGATCAGGCCGGGTTTATGCTCCAGAGGGCGACCCAACATAATATTCGATGAGCACATGTTGCTGTTACAACCATTCAGAGGCTGGCTGAATGGGCGGCGCTTTTACTGGTTGATATGGACTGCGTCATTGCGTGCAGCCAGTTCTACCTCCTCCACCTTTTCCATCGGACGGGGCACCCAGCAGGGCTGCCCTCTGTCTCCATACCTGTTTGCATGGGCTGTGGAACCCCTGGATGCCTGAGTGCGAGTTGATGCGCAAGTGACTGGCTTTGAATGGACGCACAGATTATCGGATCGGATCGCATTATACGGTAACAATGTTTTTTTCTTCTCACCAATGTGAATAGGACGGGGCCGAGGCTACTCCGCATCATGCAGATCTTTGGGGAGTCCTCTGGTCTCTCCCTGAACCCCCGCAAGTCCACCTTGTGGGTTCTTGGGGAAGCGTCTGGTCTGGGCTCCTGCGCCTCGTCGGTTCGGGTGGTTACAGGGGGGGATGAAGTATCTGGGAGTATTTCTATCAGACTCACCCACCGTGTCGTTGGAAAGGAATTTGGTTCCAGTTTGGAAACTTGTGCGCAAGGATCTCAAGACTTGGTCCCATATGCCACTGTCCATCTATGGTAGATCGGCCATTTTCAAGAAGGTCTTGCTCCCCCGTTTACTATACCAACTGCAGAATCACCCCTACCCAATCTCTCCCAGATGGTTCCGGCAGGCTAATGCTACCCTGGGACAGTTTTTATGGGCCAGGGGAGCGGCGCGAGTTGGCTTGCAGACGTGCTTCCTCTCTATGTACTGTGGGGGGCTGGCAACGTCCGACATGTTATCATACTATATGGCCTCACACCTGCACATTTTGGATGAATAGTGGTATGGGGATACGGATGACCGTGCCCATGCTGTTGAATGGTGGTGTATGGGGTATTTCTCCCTACACATGATACTGTACTCTGCACCGCTACACAATTCATTGCCATCAGCAATGAAAGACGTTTTCCAAATATGGGTGCAGGCTCTACGGAGAATGGGGTGGTGTAATAAACTGACGCGGGAGACCCCCTATGGAACAATGGGCGCCTGCCACAATTAGCTACTCTGTTGTGGTTTCGTGGATGGGATAGCATTGGTATCTCTACCCTGGGAAACATAATGCGGGGACAGGTCCTGAAGTCCTTTCAGGACCTACAGAAGGACTTTCACATGCAGAGAACCCAATTCTATCAATATCTTCAGTTCCGACACACCCTCTCCCCTAGCCTGGAGGGCCTGGAGTCACTGGCAGAGTTTAGCCTGATAGAAGCAAAGGTGTTTATGGGAGATCTTCAAGACCATAAAATCTCTAAAATCTACCAATCCCTGGTTACCCACTGCTCTCCCACATCGCAGAAGCTTAGAGGGGGCGGGGAGGGAGACGTTGGCCCACTCGATGAAGAGGACTGGACGGAGGCCCTGGCCTCCCCGCGGGGGGTGCATGGGGGGGCTATAGCAGCACGTCTGCGCCTGGTGCAGTTTAAGTATCTTCATTGGGTCTACTTCACACGGGCTCAATTGTGGAGGCCGGGATTGGTGGCCTCCCCTGTATGTCTCAGGTGTGAACAGTCGGAGGGTACCCTGATGCATACAGTTTGGCACTGTCTTTCCTTGGCACGCTTTTGGAAGGGAGTTATGGCCTGCTTCTCTGATGTGTTGGGCTGGGACCTTCCCCGCTCGTCGAAGCTGGTACTCCTACATGTTATTGA
This sequence comes from Lissotriton vulgaris, assembly GCF_964263255.1. Taxonomy (NCBI): domain Eukaryota; kingdom Metazoa; phylum Chordata; class Amphibia; order Caudata; family Salamandridae; genus Lissotriton; species Lissotriton vulgaris. Next base: position 55,206 of record NW_028249667.1, on the reverse strand, counting down.
TGGGATGGGGGTAACATAAAAACTCCATCTTATTTTGCTTGGGTTCACTCTGGCTAAAAGAGACATTGCTAGGGCATGGAAGGCACCGGCAGCACCCTACGGGTCCAAATGGAAGAATGGCTTGGACTTTTGCATGGGCTTGAAGATTTCCATTTTTACTGTAAGAGGGTGCCCGCATAAGCATTTTAAAATTTGGAAGCATTGGGTGGACTATCGAGGCTTGCAGCTGGAGCCGGTCTCTACAGCAGAGCCCTTCAATCTAGCTTCATTTTTACTCTGTTGGTGCAAACTGTGGTTTGAGGTGTATTTGTGTGCTGCAATCATTGACGGTATTGCACTTTCTATTGCTATGCTGCTCTTGGGAGGTTGTTAGTGCAACAGGGGGTTGTTGGGTTAGTGTTTCCTTATGGTTTCTTTTCATCTGTATCGCTCTTCATTTTTCCTTGATTTAATTATGTGAATGTCAAAGTCATATTGCGATACGTTTATTATGCAGAAGTTTCTGGGTTACAGAGCTCTGCTTCATATGTGCTATTGGACGAATAAAATCTGTTAAAAACAAGCATTTGCAATGCAATAGGTCTCGCATTAGGAAAGTTTGAGTTATTGGTCTTGTAAATGACACATTTTATATTTATGTGTTGGTTTTGAATTTGAAATTAATAGCTTTGTCATTTACAATGCCAATACTTTTAACTTTTGCAAATGTGACACATAGCATTTGTAATGCAACATGTTTTGTATTTACGTGACTTAGATGTATTGATATTACAAATAACAATGGCTTTTAATTTTTTTACATAATTAATACTTAAATAACATTTATTGTAATTTATAATGGCAATAGCTTAAACTTTTGTAAATACCTTTAGTGAAGATTATGTTCAGTGTATTTTATTGTGACGAAAATCCAAGAACAGAAGTGAAATAATAACGTCTTTTTGTGACATTTGTAATAAAGCTTTAAACATTGAGAGAACATATTTGAACTAGTTGTTGTTGAATGGTTGCACTGATTGATGCTGTGGTGGTGCGGAGGGATGTTGTGGTGGCGACGAGTGATGCTGTGGCGTTCAGTGATGTTGTGGTGACCCTGAGTGATGTTTTGGTGCCCCTGAGTGATGTTGTGGTGCCCCTGAGTGATGCTGTGGTGCCCCTGAGTGATGCTGTGGTGGTGCGATAGATAGATAGAGGGCGATAGATAGATAGACAGAGTGACGGCGATAGATAGATAGACAGAGTGAGGGTGATAGATAGATAGACAGAGTGAGGGCGATAGATAGACAGTGAGGGCGATAGATAGAGTGAGGGCAATAGAGTGAGGGCAATAGATAGAGTGAGGGCGATAGATAGAGAGAGGGCGATAGATAGAGTGAGGGCGATAGGGCGATAGATAGAGTGAGGGCGATAGATAGAGTGAGTGCGATAGATAGAGTGAGGGCGATAGATAGAGTGAGGGCGATAGATAGAGTGAGGGCGATAGAGAGATAGAGTGAGGGCAATAGATAGATAGAGTGAGGGGAATAGATAGATAGAGTGAAGGCGACAGATGTGTGTGTTTGTGTGTGGTTGTGTATGTAGTGGTGTGAGTGGTTGTATGTGTAAGTGGTTGTATGTGTGAGTGGTTGTATGTGTGTATGGTGGTGGGGTTGTGTGTGTGGGGGTGTTTGGGGTTGTGTGTGTGGGGTTGTGTGTGTAGTTGTGTGTGTAGTTGTGTGTGTGGTTGTGTGTGTGGTTGGGTGTGTGGTTGGGTGTGGTTGTGTGTGTGTGTGGTTGTGTGTGGTTGTGTGTGAGATTGTGTGTGTGGTGTTGTTGTGTGTGTGGTTGTGTGTGTGGTGTGTGTGGTTGGGTGTGGTTGTGTGTGTGTGTGGTTGTGTGTGGTAGTGTGTGAGATTGTGTGTGTGGTGTGGTTGTGTGTGTGTGGTTGTGTGTGGTTGGGTGTGTGGTTGTGTGGTTGTGGTTGGGTGTGTGGTTGGGTATGTGGTTGTGGTTGTGTGTGGTTGTATGTTTGGTTGTGTGTGTGGTTGTGTGTGGGTTTGGGTGTGTGGTTGGGTGTGGGGTTGAGTGTGGTTGGGTGTGAGATTGTGTGTGTGGTGTGATTGTGTGTGTTTGTGTGGTTGTATGTGTGTGTGTGTGTGTGAGCGGTTAGAGAAGGATGTATGTGGAAGAGAGCAGCAGATCAGCACAGCAGAAGAGAACAGGGAGTTAAAGAAGGAGGCGGGTGGAAGAGAGCAGCAGATCAGCACAGGAGAAGAGAACAGGAAGTTAGAGAAGGAGGCGGTGGAAGGGAACAGCAGATCAGCACGGGAGAAGAGACCAGGGAGTTGGAGAAGGGGGTGGGTGGAAGAGAGCTGCAGATCAGCATGGGAGAACAGACCAGAGAGTTAAAGAAGGAGGCGGGTGTAAGAGAGCAGCAGATCAGCACAGGAGAAGAGAAGAGAACAATGAGTTAGAGAAGGAGGCGGTGGAGTTGTAGGGTGGAGTTGGAAGGTGGATTTGGAGGGTGGAGTTGGAGGGTGGATTTGGATTTGGAGGGTGGAGTTGTAGTTGGAGGGCGGAGTTGTAGTTGGAGGGTGGAGTTGTAGTTGGAGGGTGGAGTTGGATTTGGAGGGTGGAGTTGGATTTGGAGGGTGGATTTGGAGGGTGGAGTTGGATGGTGGAGTTGGATGGTGGAGTTGGATGGTGGAGTTGGCGGGTGGATGAAGGGCCAGAAATATTGGGGCAGATTCATTAACTTGGTAAACAGTGTGCTTCTGAAGGGCCGATAGTGCTGGGACAGAGTTGGTCATTCGTGAGACAGCTTGATTCTTCAAATGAGCCGGTAATATTGGGGCAGAGTCAGTGACTTGGGCAAGAGGGTGTTTCTAAAGGGCTGGTAGGGCTGGGACAGAGTCAGTAACTCGTGAGACAATTTGGTGCTCCTGAAGGGCTGGTAATATTCGGGCAGAGTGAGTGACATGGGCAGAATAAGGCTGGGACAGAGTCAGTCACTTGTGAGACAGTCTGATACTTCTGGGGAACCCAACGGGGTGAAGCAGCCAGCCTCAGAGGCCGTATGCTGACATCTTTGCTAGCACAGTTAAAGGCAGAGGAAACTGACGACATAGCATGGGGAGCAGCAGCCTTTGATGTGCCGGCCGGCCATGCAGTGAATAATTAGGAGCGGAGAAATGCCGGCCTGAGGCCGAGCGCAAAGCAACAGATGGCATTTCTCCTTCCCTAATTATTCACTGCATGGCCGGCCGCACATCAAAGGCTGCTGCTCCCCATGCGGCTTGGGCGTGTCCACGCTGGAAAATAGTCAGAAGGAAATAGGAGATGACGATATGAGCTATCGGTATTATAAAGGGTTATCTTTTGTTTTGATTTATTTATACATTTTTAAAGAAATGTAGTATTTCTGGATTGGTTCTTAATGCGGCGAGGCTCATTTATAAACCCCACGTGATAAGGCAACACCGACCCTTGAATAAGTAAGCTTGTCAAGGGCGGGGAGAGGATAATGGGGGCTCGGCACAGTTAATTTGCTGATGAGGGACACTGGCCGAAAGATTGGAATCCTAATGGAGGTCAGACACAGGTTGACTGCTGTTACGGGATAACGGCTGAATGAGTAAAGTTTGGGTGAATTACTCTTGTAACTGGGGAGTAAGGCATGACTAGTATGAATGAAGCCACAATTCAGTGCACATAGATGAACAAGCACATTGAGATGAAGTGATTTGCACGGCCTGGCGGCCGTGAAGCCTTTGAAGCTCTCGAGAAAAGCCAGAAACACCAGGGGGGCGGAGATTGCCTTCAAGAATGCGAGTCATGGTGTGGTGTCTACATGGGCTGAGAAGAGTAGAAATGCAAGTCACGGCCTGCGGCCGTGAAAGGTGAAGTGAAGAGCAAGTCTGTGTATTAAATAAAAGAGTAGCCCGCAGGTAATGTGAATGACAAAGAGGGTGAGTGGGTAGTTTGGACCCAAAGCACTTTAAGGCGAAAAATCTCAAGGAGCTGAAATTTAAACAAGTTGCGATGCGTGGGCAACTCGAGCGACCATATGGAGAGGGAGGTGGGTGGGCTGCCTGCTGGGAGAAGCTTGTGTGAGGGAGGCTGGGCTGGCTGGGCTGCCTTTGATGATGGAATGCGAGCTCGTGCACGAGGAGCTTGTGGTCACGTGATTCTCGTGAACTGTTGAAAATCTGCTTTTGGAGAGCCTTTTGAGAGCCTTGGGTTTAAGTAGTGGTTTAGCTGCATTAGACTCGCATATTCATTCCTTGCGGAATGGAATAGGCGAGACCTAAAAAAATGGTTGTAGTATGTACAAACCCAATTTTGAGAGTCGGTAACCTATTAAGATTTGCAAAATAGGGTTTGTGAGTTGCTATTAGGAAGGGGCGTGCCAATGGCATCCATACCTAATAGCAAGTCACTCAAGTATGTACAATTGTTTTGCTACCAAAAATTTGGTCGCAAAACAATCATAGTTACCACCTACTTCAAGTAGGTGGTAAGCTAGTCGCAAACGGGAATGGGTCCCCAAGGGAGCACTTCCCCTTTGTGAATGTATGCAATAATATTTTTTTAAGCAGGCAGTGGTCTCACAGACCACTGCCTTCACCTAAAAAATGAGAAGAAAACGTTTTAATTTTTTTCTTTTAAACGCATTCCGCGTTCCTTTAAGGAAAAAGGGCTGCATGTGAAAAAAAAAGTTGCGTTATGTAAACAGCAAACACAGACATTGTGGTCTGCTGTCCACAGCAGGCCACCATCCCTGTGATAGTAGCCCATTCCCAATGGGCTATAAATTGCCACCTGCCTCATGAATATTACTGAGGCAGGTCGTTTGCCACCCCATTGGGAATCGCTAAATGTCTCTGAGATACATTAGTACATTCCATTTTGCGAGTCGCAAAGTGCAAAAATAGCAATTTGTGACCCGCAAAACGGAATGGTCGTACGTCTGGCCCAATGTCTTATCAATAAGAAACCCACTCACTCACTGCTCTGATCTCAGAGCAGTGAAACCAGAGCTTGGATTTCACTGCTCTTACATCAGGCTGTGAAAAAGACAGTGCATGCTGATTTGCCGCCATCCCTGGTTCTCCAGCGCCCATGAGTGGTCGGTGGAGTGGGGCATGGTGGTTTGCCATCTCTCCTGCCTTTCCCACCTCCATCAGTTCTCTGCAGACACAAGGGACACCTGTAAAGAGGGTGAGACTGTGTTACCGCCAACATGAGGCTCCCCGGCCTACAATGGGAATGTGCGAAGACCAGCAAACAGGGAGACAGGAGTGTTACTCCAAGCTGTCGAGTCTCCTTTAGAGACAGTCCCTCCGTACTGAAAAGCACTGCCGCCATTACAGCGCCTTCTCTAGGTACTTTCATTGAGAGTAGACAGCATGGTCCTCGACGTGGGAGGGAAGTCTCAGGAGGTGGGCTAGGGGGCACCGCGTGGGACTCTTTTTGAGATGAGATGGGGCTGTGATGGTTGGGGAGAAGGCCTGAATGTGGGGTTGTTGGCTTTGTTTGAGTGGGGTCCCAATGGATGGGGCAAGAATGATAGGGCATAAGGTTTTCCTTTTAAAGAATCCCATTGGGGCATGTCAGCAGGACACCAGTCTTTTTTAAAATATATGATGGGGGCTGAGGTTCAAGGAAAAGGGTAAATAAAGGTGTGTCATGCTTGTCTCACCCATGGCCCCTCCATCTCCTATGAGATTAGATTTTGGGGTGACAGGTGTTCATGAAGGGGCATACAAAATATAAAATTGTAGATGGGCAGCTGTCAACAATCGGGCATGCTCCGCCATGTTTTCTAAGCGATAGCATTAATCAATTGAGTTTCCTTCTTGTATTTCTGATGTCACTTAGAATTCTTCAGTGAAAAAAAAACACATTGTTTACAGCTTCCAACCTGTAATTCTTTTTGATTCTTCCATGAAACAACAGTAACAGACTCAAATTCAATAGCTAACTTTTGTTTTGAGCGAAACGTGTGTCAGCTGCCACGCCATATGAGTATGAGTATGAGTAGGTTTTTATAAAGCGCGCTTACACTCCAAGGAGCATCTTGGCGCTAGACATCACTGTCCCGAAAAGAAGAAGGGGGGATGCTGTTTTGAGGTAGATCATATTCATAGATCCTGGTCTATGAATAAAGTGTAGGGTTAGATTAACGCCAAACAGAGTGAGTCTTCGGATTTGAAGATCCATGTTTTGAGCGTTTTGCGAAACAGTTTTTCGGAATGGATCAGGCGCATTTGTGGTGGGAGCTTGTTCCAGGCTTTGGCTCCAAGTACTCCGATGGATTTTCCACCTTTTGTGGTTAGTCTAAATTTGGGGATTGAGAGTAGGTTTAGGTTGGATGATCTAAGTGACCGTGAGGGGGTGTATCTTCCAAACCTTTGGGACAGGTATGTCGGTCCCGACTGGTGGTAGGCTCTGAACGTGATGAGCAGGATTTTAAAAAGCACTCTTTTGTGGATGGGTAACCAGTGCAGGGTTTTGAGCGCTTTTGAGGCAGATGATTTCCTAGGTAGTCTTAGCACTAGGCGGGCGGCGGCGTTTTGCACCATCTGCAGCTTGTGCAGGACGGCTCTGTTTGTGCCTGCATAGATGCTGTTGCAGTAGTCTAAGCGGGATGTGATGAGGGCTACTGCCACAGTCTTTCTAGCTGTTAAGGGAAGGAGATCGAAGAACCTTCTAAGACCTTTGATAATATTGAAGCAGGACCCTGCCACTGTACCTGCTTGTTGCTTAAAGGATAAGGCTTCGTCAAACCTTATCCCGAGGTTGCGGGCCGACGTGATGGTGTTTGGTGGGATTTCGGCGTCTTGGGGCCACCAGTTGGTGGGGGAGAAAAGGTTGTTTTGACCAAAAGGGAGGATTTCAGTTTTACCTGAGTTACATTTAAGGTGGTGCGTACGCATCCATTCAAAGGTTGCCGTCAGGCAGTTTCTTAAATTTTCCTCCGCTTTAGAAGAGTTGTTATCCAATACTAGGATGAGCTGGGTGTCGTCAGCGTAAGATATCGTGCTGATGTTAAAGGATGAGATAAGTTCAATCAGGGGGGTCATATAAAGGTTGAACAAAACCGGGCTTAGACTTGAGCCTTGTGGTACCCCTGTCTTTATGATTTTTTCATCCGAGCAGTAGTTTCCTAGCATGGTGACTTGTCTCCTATGGCTTAGGAAGTTTTTAAGCCATTCGAGGGCAGTTCCTGCTAGTCCTGACTCTGTCAGGCGGCTTATCAACACGGGGTGTGAGACCGTGTCGAAGGCCGCCGACAGGTCGAGCAGGATCAGGACGGCCTTTTTCCCCTGGTCCAGTGCCATCTTGAGGGTCTCTACAGTATGTAGGAGGGCTGACTCCGTGGAGTGTTTGGCCCTAAAACCAGCCTGGTTTGGATGAAATAGGTGGTTTTCCTCTAGGTGTTTAGTCAACTGTTTATTTACTGCAGCTTCGGTCAGTTTAAACAGTAGTGGGAGCAACGAGATGGGACGAAGGTTGGAGAGCGTAGTGGGGTCAGGAAGGGGTTTTTTCTGCAGAGGTCTAACTGCAGCGAGCTTCCACTCAGCCGGAATGGTTGCAGTGGCCAAAGAGGAGTTTATGATGGAATTTATGGCTGGATTTACCGTGTCCACCAGAGCGTGGAGCAGCATTGGGGGGCATGGGTCAAACGGGGAGCCTGATTTGCTGGAGAGAATTGCTTGCTGGGATTCGTCGAGACTGATGTGAGTAAAATTTTTCAGCTGGGGTTTGTTGTCGGATGGTCGCGTTGCGTCGTAGGGGGGGGGTTCAGGAAGGTCCGGGAAGTCTGTGGTAAGTTTAAGTATTTTCTGTTCGAAATAGTCAGCTATATCGTTACAGAGAGCCAGTGAGGGTGGTATTTCTTGCCTGAGGATTCTGGGGTTCATGAACTCATCAACAATTTTAAAGATCTGTTTCTGATTATTGTTGGACCGATTAATTCTTTGGAGGAAATGGTCTTTTTTGGCGTTTTTTATCATAGAGTGAGAAAGTTTCCTAGCGATTCTGTAAGCAAGGGCTTCCTTTGGATCATAATTTTGGCGCCATTTTTTTTCGAGAGTTCTGATCTCTGTACGTTTGGTTTTTAGCTCGGGGGAGAACCAGGGTGCGGATTTTCTGTTCAGTTTTTTTCTTACTTTCTCTGAGTTGGCCGGACCGCAGCACTCAGAGATCCAATTACAAAATATTTTATAGTCGGATTCTGTGTCTCCAGATAGCGATGGTTTAGATTTCTCTGCAGTGAGCAGGAAATTTGGTGAGCTGGCAAGCTTTTTCCAGTCTTTTTGCATTGGGACTTCGATTTTTTGGTTGGCAGTATTTGACATTTTCTTGTTGGTGGTTAGATTAAACGGAATTAACCAGTGGTCGGTCCATGTTTGGATCAGCGGGTTTTCGACCGTTAGGGTTTTGGTATTGGTGCAAATGCAGTCTAGTATGTGGCCTGCTTTGTGCGTGGGCATTTTGGTCAGTATTTCCAGACCTAGGATATTAGTTAAGTCCTTGAGCCATATGGTATTGGGGTCGTTGGGTTTGTCTAGGTGGAAATTTAGGTCACCCAGAATTGTGAAATTTGCGTATTTTAGTGTTAAAGTGCTGAGAGCATTCTTCGAAGCTTTCGAAGAAGCCATTTTGGGGTCCTGGGGGGCGGTAGATGAGGGCTCCCGCGAAGGTATTTTCCTCATTTAGTTCGATGCAGAAACCCATACTTTCTGCCCCTTTTATGTCTGAGAGTTCGGTGGTAGTACATTTTAGTGAATCTCGATGGATGATGGCTAGGCCACCTCCTCTGAGTTCTTGTCTGTCGATCCTCTGAATGAGATATCCTTGGGGGACAGTTTGGGCTATGATTGGGTTGCACCATGGTTTCAGCCATGTTTCGGTTATAAAAAGCATGTCAATGTCGTTCTCCGTAATGAGGTCAAGAATGTGCTCCCCATTTTTGCAAATAGACCTCGCATTAATCAAGGCACCTCGAAGCGAGGTTGCGTTGTTCATGTTAAGTGACTGTTTTTCCGGAGTGAGAAGAGTTCTGCAATGGTGGCAGCATATGGGTCCCAACCATGTCTCGACATTGATAATGTTCAGGCAGTGATTTTTATTGTGGTTTAGTGCGAGTAGATCAGCTCGGGTATAGGTAAGTAATTGATTAGTACGTACCGTAGGTTGGGCAGCGTGAGCGGCCCTAGGCCCGGCCGTGGCACGGACGGGCACAGACGGGCTTGCCTTAGGCGCGCCTTCGGCGCGCAAACAGCGCTCCCGCTGCGCTCGTCCGCTGCGCTTCCTGTGCATGCACATTTGTAGGGCGGGGGGCGTGGCCTCTAGTGGGCGTGTCCGGCGAGCGCGCCTGCTCTAATGGCGGCCGCTTTGTCAATGAGGAAAGCACAACAGCGTATGCACCGCTGTGTACAACAAGAGGTCGTTGGCAATGTTTTAAAAGCAATTTACAGTGCAGGTAAGAAGTGACACCACACAAAGTTTTAAAATTTCGATTTGCCAATGTTTGATTAAAGTACCTCCAGCTCCCGGCTTCCGCCTCAGGACTGGGTCAGTGGTCGGTCGTTGCGCTGAAGATCAGCGTTTAAGTAGTGAAAAGGGGCGCGGCCTCTAGTGGGCGTGGCCGGCGAGCGCGCCTGCTCTAAGGGCGGCCGCTTTGTCAATGAGGAAAGCACAGCAGCGTATGCACCGCTGTGTACAACAAGAGGTCGTTGGCAATGTTTTAAAAGCAATTTACAGTGCAGGTAAGAAGTGACACCACACAAAGTTTTAAAATTTCGATTTGCCAATGTTTGATTAAAGTACCTCCAGCTCCCGCCTTCCGCCTCAGGACTGGGTCAGTGGTCGGTCGTTGCGCTGAAGATCAGCGTTTAAGTAGTGAAAAGGGGCGTGGCCTCTAGTGGGCGTGTCCGGCGAGCGCGCCTGCTCTAATGGCGGCCGCTTTGTCAATGAGGAAAGCACAACAGCGTATGCTGTGTACAACAAGAGGTCGTTGGCAATGTTTTAAAAGCAATTTACAGTGCAGGTAAGAAGTGACACCACACAAAGTTTTAAAATTTCGATTTGCCAATGTTTGATTAAAGTACCTCCAGCTCCCGGCTTCCGCCTCAGGACTGGGTCAGTCTTTTGCTTCTATGGCAAGGATTACAAATGCGATATGCAGGTCTTCGAGTATCGCTAGGTTCGATGGTAGTACCAGAACACTTGACGAAGGTCGATCCCCCTCATATTCTGCCCTATGGGGCAGTTAGAAGCCCAGAATAAAAGCATCCAGCAACATGTTTGGAGATGCACGAATTAGGTGCTTTGGATGTGGACTCAATGATGAAGTAGGCCACTGGGGGAAACCCAGGTGGGTGAGAGTTCCCAAAATGTTGTTTTTATTGAAGGATTCCTTTTGGGTAAGGAAGGGTAACTTTAGTGGTTCTCAGGGCACTCCCCTTTGATTAATCATTACTTTTTATTTGGAAGTTGAGTGGTATCATTCCCCAGACTTTTTGATTAATGTTTACAAATAAACACTCAAACTAAATAGGAATGCATGCTACATCCTTTAATTGTGCTATCTGCAGCAATGAAATGCATCACTGATGGAAAGTTCCAAGAGATTAATTACCAGTGTGCCTTCTAAGGCTTTGAATTGTAATTAACTAAGGAGTAAGATAACCACAGGCCAGTGATGTACCTGGACTCCATTACTTCTTACCTAGGTTTGCACTATAAAATGCCATTACATATATGCCATCCCAACAGTGCGTGTTGAGAATCGCAAAATCAGAGTTCGATATATGTATCAAACTCTGATTTTGCGATTCTCAAATGGCGATATATGTATCACACTCTGATTTTGCGTTTCTCAAATTGCGATTTTTTGCGAATCGCTATTTGAGAATCGCAAAATGCTATGTATGTAGGATTTGCAAATACTTTTGCGAATCCTACATATTCCTTAATTGCGAATTGCAAATTGTGATTTGCAATTAAGGAATACCTCCCCATTCATTCCTATGTGCCTAGATGCCCATAGGATTGAATGGGAAGACATTCTCAATTTGCGATTCTCAATTAGAGAATAGCAAATTGAGAATGCAATTGCAAGGGTGCCAGGGTGTCAAAAGGACACACTGTTGCACCCCTGAAATGTGCATGTGTGCTGTGTGCCACATGGCACTTTGAAAAATGCTAAAAAGTGCATTTTTCAGAGAAATCCCAAATTACCACCAACTTGATGTTGGTGGTAATTTGCGATTCCTTAAGGCCAAATTACACTTTGTCTGTGCTTCTTACATTGCATTTAAGGAATAGCAAATTGCGATTCCTTAAATGCAATCACAAAATAGGGAATCGCAAATTTTGCGATACCTTATTTTGCGAGGCAGTTCTTCTTTCATACATACCATTGAACCCAATTGCAATTGCAATCGCAGAAATTCTGCGAATTTCAGCATTTGCGATCGCAAATTGGAATGATACTTATGGCCCATGCAGGATTCGCAACATTTTTTGCAAATCCTACATACATTGCATTTTGTGATTCTTTAATTGCGATTCTCTAAAAATCGCAATTTGAGATTCGCAAAAGTCTTTTTTGATACATATGCCCCCTAGTGATTTCAATGTTAGGGTTGTTTGAAGTGGTTGATATTTGTAGCTTAGTCTTAAGTATGGTTACATGTTTCAGCCTGCACTGTCCTTATGCAGGGCGTGAGGTCTTGCTAAGATACCATGAAGCTGCCCAGTGGAGCTTGTATGAGAAACAGGACTACCTAAGCTAACGACACTGCAGAATCTATCACCGACTGAAGCTCATACACCAAATGGACTGATGGAAGCTGGCTAGCGCTCCATTAAAAAGAGTGCAGTTTTATCAATTTCATCACAGAGTGGTTGTTTCCTCACAATGACAAGAACATCTAGAAGTTGAAGTCATCCTGGATTACTGACAAAGGCTGTGCTGCCATGTGGCACTGCTGACAGGGCCCTATATTGTTCATGAAAAACTGAACAGTGAAGAGGAACAATCTGGAGAGATTTTAGTCTATAAGCCGGACAAACCACACTTCTGGGGTACTAATATGTCCTGCAGCAGCTACACCAGCGATGTGGAGTCCCTCACGACCCAGATTGGTCACTTGCAGGACTTGTTCCAGGCATTAGAACATATTGTTCTTTCACCCAAAAATCTCCTATCACAGGCACGCCTCAGCACTAATTAGACCCCGAATAAGCAGTGCTGGGCCTCCATTATAGATTTTTACGATGACAAGGACAACTGTATAGGCAACCTCTGCGGGCACCAGCAAATGCACTGTGGTTTATGTATGTGACCCAGCGTCTGACACGTGCAGGTCCCACGCATTCAGTGTTCGGCAAGCTAATGGCACTCAAGTGGGGCACACCCTACATTGTGTAGAGTTAACATGCTACCACATAGAGGATAGCAGACCACCTGCTCGCTTTGTGCCCACACTGGCAGGTGGATACAGACGGACAACTGGTGATTGGGGTGTTGAAAGAGCCAATCAAATTCTGGGCAAAACCTGGCATCGGTGGACAGTGCATACAGTGGGGGCTGTGATAGAGCAAGGTTCTGCACGCAAAGTGACTTGCTTGGACTCAGCCCTCTCGAAATAAACTGTAATACACAAATAAACATGTTTCGTCTTATTAACAATGCAAAACACAACATTTCTAGTAAGCTGGGGAAGCTTGTCTATGTGCTTTTACTAACCGTAACTCGATTAACCTAAAATGGCCACCGCAACGCGGGAACTTTTCTGCGCATGCATCTGTCACACTCACGTGACATGACGTATTTTCTCTGCTTGGTGGGAATTTCTTGCTTCTGCGCACTAGAACTAAGATGGCTACTCTGTGTGTTAACGTGCTAAAGCTTGTACTATTGCTTTTACTAAGTTGTTCGTTCTGCTTAATTTCTAATGCTGTAGTTAAAATAAAGTAATGGGAATAGAGTAGAGATAAGTGGTATACAGTGCGTTCATTTATTTCTTGTTCTAAAACGTTTTCTTTTCTACTTTTGCATGTATCGTATTTTGGGCCTGACATTTACTTCTGAACTCCATCTTTGGAGGAACTGCGCCTGTGAGAAAAGCTCAAATTCCTGAAGCACTGACATTGAAACCCGGCCAAATCCGAAATTGCTAGAAGATGTTCCTGGGAACCTTACCTCTTGACCCTTGGAGAGGAAGCTGAATCGAATTGTTATATTACATTGTAGTTCTTATTGATACATTCACTGCCGAGTGGAATAAAAGTGCATGGGAAAATAAAATATTGGGCGGGAACATAAATCTGAATATTGAAGAGCATGACCTCATAACTGGTATGGTGTGATGACCTCTCCTCGTCTTTTGAACAATCAAATTGTGGGAATACACACATTTGCAACATTGGGTTGTGGACACTGACCTGGAAAATGGAATAACTATGGTAGGCTTAGCTAGTTAGATTGTCCGACTTGTCCGAATAGCTGACCTGTCACAGACCCAACGCATTCAATAGGCGATCGAGAGCAGAGGTGCTGGTGGAGCACTCTGTCAGAAGATTCGATAACCCAATCGGGGTTCTGGGAAGGAGTTTGATAACCCAATCGGGGTCCGACCGTTAGCTGCAGAGAGGGGTGTGACGCAGGCGTTGCACTTTACTGCGGGTGCCAGTCCTGAACTGCGGTGGTCCTTTCCTAACCCAATTTGGTCCGTACTTATCCTGATTCTGGTCTGCACCTGCTCTATCCTGTTGGCACCTGCACTATCGGGGGTCCTGTCCATTATCCCAGCCCGTGGCCAGGGTTGGTCTTCACACCATTCTAGGAAAATATAAAAGTGAAAGGGTATGACATTGTGCTGTTTCCCTCTTCTTACCTTCCTATGTTTCAATGCTTAACCCCTTGCGTGCTGATAACGGCTCCCGTCCGTCATGCGTCACGGTGGGCGTGTGCTGATGACGGCCGGGAGCCGTCATGACCACACCCGCGATCGGAATGTGCCGCACAGGCGCGGGATTCCGGCCGCGGGCAAGGGGTAAAGAAAGTGTCATGATATTTTCACATCATCTGGCTTTGATTTTATTCTTATTCAATCAAGCTCTAATTAATGTAGTATTGACTTTGGCATTTAAAGAAAATATTTAGATAAAGCGTTTAAATCTTTTGCCAGTCTGTGTTTATTTTAATGAGTGTAAATGATTTTATACTGCCTATTATTCTAACTCCCTTGATCCCTTAGGACTCTAGGTACCAGGTGACAAGGATTGGTAAGTCAAATGGTATAGGTCCTAAAGTAAATACTACTGGTATTAAAGCGTAGGTTTACCTGTTCAAAGTGTGTATATGTTTAATGGGCCCAGGTGAGTATGGTAAAATCCTGAGCAGGTGAACCTGCGCTCTATCAGCTGTAACAAAGAAATGATTACCACAATTATTTGCAATGGTAAAAGTTGTTTAAGTGTGGGCCATGTTCCCCACAGTGAAGCCAGGGTTGATTTAAGCTGTCACCTAGTCCTATTGTATTGGTGCTCAGCCACACTGACCACCTGCAAAGAAAGTGCCATAAAAGATCTTCAGGGGGCATTCCATAGGCACTCAGGGCAATGGGGGACTAAAGCAAGAAAATAATATAGTAATGAAATAAGGTATAAAAATTCAAATGCAAACTGCATGTATTCTTTTTTTTTTTTAAATCTGTTTTATTTTCGAGTTAAGAATAGAACACAGGGGTGGCCAAGCAGCATGGCTGACAGGACGTGAGCTCCTTCGGCTCCCTGCCGGCCGCCACTAAAATCCAGAATAAAAGATCCTGTTAGCCCACCTGAGACACTCCTGTGGTGCTGCCCCGGACCCGGACTGTCCTGTGCTCCTCCGGTCCCGCTTTGGAGGCTGTGGGTGTCCGGTGCACTGCCGAGCTCGGACCTATTGCTTTGCCGGCGGCGACTTGGAAATCGAGGCCGGGGATCGCGGCCTGGCCTGGCGCCCGGCGGTTCCAGGTACGGGGGGGGGGGCACATTGCCATCGAGCCACCCCCCAGCGGTCAGTTTGGCGCCGGAGCGGCATTGGGTCCACAGAGACGCGGAGTGCCTTGGAGGACCGGCCTGAATGACCGGCTAGCAGTGGTAGCGGTGACCGCCGGTACTCAAGCCTTGGGATCGGGCCTAGCTGAGGCGGAGCAGAGGAGCAGAGGAAACTGCCGGCAGGCCCCCGCTGTCATCCGGGGGGCCCTGTTGAGGCGGCAGTGTGAGAGGGATCCTAGACTGGTGCACCGGCCAGCTTGGAAGGTGGAGAGCAGCCCGCCAGCACTGGTGTCTGTAGCGGCCCGTGCCTGATCGGAGAGCCTCGGGGGAGAGGCTACTACTCGAGGCCGGGGATCGGGCCTAGAGGAGACGGAGTCGAGGACTGCCCAGAAATCCCCCGGGGGCCCAGCAGCGGCAGAGGTAACAGTGGGGGCCAGAAAGACGACGCTGACCGGGCCGGGAGACAGGGTCTCGGCCTCCCGGTGCTGGCGGTCGAGGTGACCTGGGCCTGGTCGTGACGCTTGGTGCGGAGGGCCCGCCATCCCTAGAGATCTCTGAGGTGACTGGAGTGCCGTGCTGCACGAGACCGGCGCCACTTGGAGACCCGACCTATTGATTCGCATTGCGCCCTGGCTTGGGGGTAAGAGGAGGACCTGTCCATATCGGGACAGGGCCGCATGAGTGTAGGGCCCGCAGTTTGGACGGCCCATTGCGCCTGCGGCAGGACGGACCCCTCGAACACTTGCTGGGCTGGTGGGGCCCGGGATGAGAGCGGGACTCTGGACCCCTGGAACAATCTTCTCCTGGCGCTAGAGGGTCACGCGCCGACTGGACATCCCTACAGACGCTGGGGCACAGGTCCTGCACTACAGAGACTGGAGGTGCGGGGCTCTGGGGGGATACCCTCGGAGGAGCGCCACTGCAGCGGCTGGCAACGGGGGGGATGCAGGGAGGCCCGCACGTGGCCCCGCTCGCGACTGGGGTGGAGGTCTGGACCTAGCCTCCTTTCCCCGGTAGTACACTAGATCCTGAGGCACATCCCCGCTGGACTGGGAAACAATAGCAGTGCCCTCACTGGGACGCGTCTGGACGGCAGTTCGGGTGGGCCTGGTGCCCTGGCGCCTAGACTGTATACGACGTCTGAGGGAGCTGCCGAGGACCTAGTGGACGCTTGAGTGGCCCCCCCTTGTACTTTATGATGCGCAAGGACAGAACGCCCTGGGCGGTTCAGCCCAACACCATTACGCAGTATACCACACAGAGGCTCCCCTCGCAGAGACTCACTCGCCAGTCGGGTCAGGAGGAGGGGGGTCCAGCCCCCGAGGAGCCATCGCGAGTGGAGTTATTGAAAGCGATACAGGGTTCCCACTCGGCATTAAAAAGTCAGATAGAGACTGGTTCCATCAACGTGAACCTGTTGCGGACTGACCTGCGCAAGGTGGCCGACAAAGTCACGACCGCGGAAGGGAACATCACCCAACTGCAGGGAGAGGTGGCGTCTCTCAAGAAAACGGTCTCTCAACTCTCGGCCGCGACGAAGGCCCTGGAATGGAGGGCGGAGGATGCTGAGGGGAGGGCGTGCCGCAGTAACATCCGCGTGCTGGGTATTCTGGAACGAGCAGAGGCGGGCCACCCGGAAAGCTTCCTAGAGCAATGGATTCGGACAGTGCTGTTCCCCGAGGGCCTGTCGGATGTTTTTGTCATCGAGAGGGCGCACAGAGCTTTGGTCCCATCTCCGAAACCTGGTGCCCCTCCCCGGGCCTTCATCGCAAAAATCCTGAACTACCGTGATAGAGATCGCATTCTACGAGCGGCGAGGGAAGTTAAGGACCTTACCTTTGAGAATGCGAGAGTGTCCATCTTACCGGACTACACACAGCTAATCCAGGAACAGCGCAAGTCCTTTCTGGCAGCTAAACAAAAGCTCAGGGAGATGCATCTCCAGTATATGCTACTATACCCGGCGAAACTCAAGGTTCTCTCCCAGGGAAAGGCTCACTTCTTCGAGGCCCCGGCGGATGTGTGGGAGTGGCTCAAGATCCGGGGAGATGACCTCCCTCCTGGCGAGCGAGCTAGGGATTGGAGTTCGTGGGGGACCAGACCGAGGAGGAGGCGCAGCCGGAGACGGCGCCCAGTTGCCCGGGAGGATGAGAGTGTGGAGTATAACCGAGTAACAGTAAGAGAAGATGGATCCCTACATATGGACGAACCGGCAGAGTTGCACCCTGCGTCTCCTGAGGAGATCCTGGTACCTGACACATTGCTGCCGACTGAGGAGGAGATATCTCCGACCGTTGCAACGGTCCCGGAGACGGCTGGAGCGCAGGGGCAGCAGCAGCCGGATGGCTCGTCCTGAGGTGCAGCCTGGCTCCTGACACTTTTCTAAAAACCCTGGACAAGAGACTGGACACTGCCTGGACAATAAGAGGGCTCGGAGAGGGGAGGGGTCACTGCCTAAATGCTGAGGCCTGGAATTGCGGGACGAGGGGGGGGAGGGGCGGTGGTCGGGTTCGGGGTCGGGGAACAGTACTGATGAAGATACCCTTCTTCGCTAACATTGAGGTGGAGTTTTTTTATTAGGGTCCTGGAGGGCGGCCTGGGGGGGAGTCGGGTTGGGGGGATGTTTCTTGGGAGGGATTTCACTGTTTGAGTATTTGGAAATGCTGTGTACGTCCTGGCACCGGCAGGGGAAGGGCATATTAGCATCTTTGTTTGTTGCAGTAATATTGCTCGTGGGTGGGGGGTGGTTGGGGTTGAGGGGGGTTCAGTTGGGGGGGAATGTTGAAGGCATCAGGTGTATTTCAGATCAGGCACGGGAATGGTGGGTCGTAAGATGTAAGGCTGCTCGCCCGGATGGGCACTGTCACCACGCATGGCGCACAAGTTTTTAAGCTGGAATGTGAGGGGCCTAGGCACTTGTACCAAGCGGCATAGGGTTCTGCCCTTCCTCCGCAGACACGGAATTTCTATAGCGTGTCTACAGGAGACCCACCTAGACGAGGAGGGGGCCCAAAAGTTGGTGAAAAAGTGGAGGGGTCAGGTGTTTCACTCTTCATTCTCAACCTATGCAAGAGGGGTCCTAATTTAGGTAGCCCCGGGGTCCCGTGTGCTGTCCAATATGCGGAGGCAAATGTTAATGGCAGGTACCTACTCCTGCGGGTGAAGCTGGACGGGAGGGAACTCTCCATTTTAAATTCATACGCACCTAAAATAGACGACCCTGACTTCTTTCTACACCTACAGGAGGTCCTTGTATCGGATCTGGAGGGCCCACTGCTCTGGTTTGGGGATTTTAATTGCGTGTTGGACCCTGTATTGGATAGGTCCCCCCCCCCCCCGCGGTGGGACGAAACCGCGCATGACAGCGCGACTCCGAGAGGTGATGCAGAACCTGGGATTCAGCGATGTGTGGCGCCAGGGCAACCCAACCCAAAAATTATTCACGTGTTTCTCCCCCACCCATAATACTCATAGTAGACTGGACAGGGTACTGGCAGCCAATGTGGATGCCTCTCTCTCTTTGACGGTAACCCATCAGGCCCGCTTTTTGTCAGATCACTCTCCAGTAACGTGCGTTGCACAGTTGAAGAACCAGCCCTCACACCTTTGCACTTGGAGGATGCCGATAGATCTGTTGCAGGACCAGGTAGGGAAGGACCATGTGGAGACTGCCCTCACGAATTACCTTGACTTGAACTGGGGTGGTGGGGATCTCGCCTACTCCACCAAATGGGACGCCCTGAAGGCGGTTGTTCGGGGTGAGTGTATGACCCTCACCTATGGAGTCTGGAGGCAACTCCTTTGGGAATTGCGAGATGCGGAAGATGCACTCCTACATCTGCAAACCCTGCCAGATCCCGACGACCTGGATCAGGAGTCGGAACGGACGGCTCGCATAAGTGTCCATGATATTCTAACTCGCCTAGACAAGTACACGCTAGGCCAGTACCGGCAGCGCCTCCATAGGGAAGGAGACAAATCGGGGCGACTGCTGGCTTGGATCCTCCGGCGCGAATTCGCCCCAGAGAGGATTGTGGCCTTGAGAGGCCCCGCGGGAATGATACACTCGGAGGCGGGTATCCTCCGGGTCCTGCGCTCTCTCTTCAAACAGTATATGCGGCGGATCCCACGATCACGGGGGATTCCTTCCTCCCTTATCTCCAGGGTCTAACCCTACAGACACTCTCGCGTGAAGATGTGGAGGATATGAATGCGGTTTTCACACTCCACGAATTAAAAGTGGCAATAGCTGGCCTGCCGAGGGCTAAGTCCCCGGGAGGGGATGGTTACCCCTCTGAATTTTACCAGACATTTGCGGACGTCCTTGCCCCACCCCTCTTGCAGGTGTACCTGGAGGCATTCGAATGGGAGGCGCTTCCGCCCAGTATGAATCTGGGGGAGATCTGCATGATCCTGAAACCGGGCGGGGATACTGAAGACCCTGCGGCGTATCGGCCCATCAGCATGATAAATACTGATGTAAAGGTCCTGACGAAATTATTGGCTGCCCGGTTGGCGCCGCACATGGCGCACCTGGTGCACTCGGACCAATGTGGGTTTATCCCTGGCCGCAATACCGCCATGAACTTGAGACGACCAATCCACATCATCCACGAGGTACAAGACAGAGAGGACCAAATGGTCCTGGTGTCGATCGACATCACTAAAGCTTTCGACACCGTAGACTGGGGCTACCTTTTGGAAGTCCTCCGGATGGTGGGGTTGGGCCCCGGATTCTGCCGGTGGATCCGCATCTTGTATACAGCCCCCTGAGCCAGGGTGCGACTGGGTGCGACTGGGTGCGACTGGGTGCGGCGCGTTCGGAAGAATGGCCCGTGGGCCGGGGCACACGCCAGGGTTGTCCCCTCTCGCCACTTCTTTTCGCCCTGGCGATCAAGCCTCTCGCGGTCCAGCTCCGAGTGGACATGGCACGTGTTAGGGAATCAGGTCTAGTCCGCTTTCCATGGCCATACTTCACCATCACATGACCTGCCCTGCTGTGATTAAAGAACAGCCCCACCCTTGATTCAGTGCTTGGTATCTTTTTTTGCATTGGGTTCCAGGTGTGGGGTTGTTGTGCTGAGCTCCCGTCTGAATTAGGTTCACGGGCTCGTGTTCCTTTCCTAGTCTTTTTCTTGTTTCCTCCTTGAATTACTGTGCTTTACTTACTGCCCCTTCCTTTCCCTGTCATTTCGTTTTCCCTGATTCCTTCCCGAATCCTGCTGTTTGCTTTGGAACTATTGTCTGGACTTTCCGAGGGCTACTG
Organism: Lissotriton vulgaris; assembly: GCF_964263255.1. NCBI lineage: Eukaryota > Metazoa > Chordata > Amphibia > Caudata > Salamandridae > Lissotriton > Lissotriton vulgaris. The sequence goes on along the minus strand of NW_028249667.1, from coordinate 34,904 downwards.
GGGCTCCAGTCCCCTCGGACACTCACCACAGGAAGAAAAGTGTTATCTGCGGGGGTACTTCGTAGACACTGCAAAGAGCCGGTGTGGCGCGTTCGGCTTCCGCGTTTGGTGTAGGCAGTCCCCATCGTTATGGGCTGCTTGGTCGTTTTCCGACGCGCTGGAAATCGCACAGAACACTACAGATCCCAGATGCGGTGTTTGGTGTTGTTTGCATCGTGTGTGTCCAAGACTCTTGACAGTAACAGGAAGGAAAGTCCTTCGGGTTTTTTTTGTGCCTATAGAAAGGCTTCTTCCCCCCTATAAATAACCCGTGTACTGAAATAAAGTCCCAGAAGGAAGGATTATTTTACCGTGATAATTACCTGGTCTGGAATTGCCTCCAGCAAACGCTGTGCTCTCTCTCTGTTGCTGGACCTCCCGAAGATGATCCTGTACAGCTAACAAGTAAGGAGGTCATGTTTTCTATATGGCGGAGTGTGGTTATGGAAAGGGAGGGTGGTTATTAAGTATGTATTCGGACCTAGAAGTAATTGTGTGTATTACTCCATAGGTACAGAAGCGTGGAGGTGGTGGCAAGTGTGGTCTGCAGTCCAGGTCTGGGTGAAAGCCTTCCGACATCCATCCCCCTTTTTTTTGTTTTGTTTTCCTACCCCCGGTCCTAGGCTCCAGTGTTCTCTCATGGTTATATACCGCATGGGTAACATTTGAGTCAGGGTAGTGGATTGGGCCATACTACGTTCCTGCAGTGTCTGGGCCGGTGGAATCCAACAGAATACCAAGCCCACGACTTAATACACTGCCTGGACGAGTATGGAGGAGAACTTGGGTGGTCCCCTGGGTGTAGCCGATAGGGTGCCTACTATGCAGGATATAGTGGGGGCAGTGGCGGCATTACAGGCTCAGGTGCAGGATCTAGAGCAGGAGAATGCAGGACTTAAGCAAGAGCTTGGGGCCGTGAAGGCCAAAGAACAGTTGCGAGACAGGGGACACGGTCCTGTCATACAGCCAGCCACTTTCCAGTACGGAGGAGGGGCAGGGCAGGGAGCGGGGGTGGGAGCCCCTGTAGCTGTTACAGTCACGTCACCTCTTCCTGTCCCCTTGGCCCCCCAGGAGAGGTTTATGGGAGCCAGCAATAAGTATGGGACCTTCATGACTCAATGCCAACTGCATTTTATGTGCAGGCCGAATGCCTTACCGGATGATACGGCCAAAGTAGCTTTTACCGTATCGTATTTGGCTGGCACTGCTGCTCAGTGGGCTATCCCTCTGGTAGATAGTGACGATCAGGCGTTGCATGATTACCCAGCATTTAAAGAATTAATAAGAGGCTTGTTCGCTAAACATGCTTTTATGCAGGCTAGCGATGCGGAGCTCCTGAAGTTAAGACAAGGCAGACAGGACTTGCTAACCTATGTCTCTACATTCAATAGGCTGGTGTCTGAGACTCATTGGCCAACGGATAAAAGAACCTCCTTGTTTTATCAGGGTTTTTGTGACGAACTCAAAGATGTGGTTTCTCAGGTGGTTGACCCTCCAGACGACTGTGCTGCTTTTATAGATCTGGTGGTGAAGTTAAATCATAGGTTGTCCGAGAGGCGTGGTGATCGTAGTCGGTTTCAGGTGTCTAGGGGGAGTTATGTGAAGCCGGAAGCAAAACCCTCAGGTGAAAACAGGTCCGCTCCTGAACTCATGGAGATTGGTGGAGTGAGAGGCCCGTTAACCATGGAAGAAAAGAGACGAAGGAGGGAGCTGAATTTATGTTTGTATTGTGGACAAGGTGGCCACTTTGCACGAGAGTGTCCCGTCAAACCCTCAGGTCTGGTGTTCAATAAAACGGTAGCATGTGTACAGGTGGACCGTAGTCCAGCCTTAAGCCGAGGAGCAGTGGGGACCTATGATGTTCTGGGTGTGATAGATCAGGTGCCAAGGCATTTCATTATTCCGGCACATCTTCTGCTCTCTGGGAGTACCCATGTACCTGTGTCTGTTTTGTTGGATTCCGGGGCAACCGGGAATTTCATCGACCCCTCTATTTGGCGGAAAAGTTAGAGATTCCATGTCAGTATAAGAAACAGCCGGAGCCTGTGAGAGCCATTGATGGGATGGAATTAACTTCAGGTTCCATTACACGCCAGACTGAACCATTGACATTGTTATGTGAGAATGGTCATTCGGAATTAGTGGTCTTTGACCTTATTGATGCCCCTTCTTTTGGTCTAGTGTTAGGAGTCCCATGGCTCCAGGAACATAACCCTAAGATCGATTGGGTGCAACGTTTGGTGACTCTGGATTCCAAGCATTGCCTCAAACATTGTTACAAGGAGGACAGTGAAGGGATTCCCCCTTTGTCTTGTGCTGGGGCGGAGGTGAGGACAGTCCCCTCGCAGTATTCTGCCTTTCGGGGTGTTTTTGACAAAGTCTAGGCGCAGGGTCTTCCTCCACACAGGTCGTTTGACTGTAAGATCGACTTAGTACCAGGTGTCCCTTTACCTTCTTGTCGCATATATGCGCTCTCGGAACCTGAGGAGTTACATCTCAAGGAGTACCTGGAGGAGATGTTGAGGATGGGTTATATTTGTCCCTCCTGCTCGCCTGTGTCATCGGCGATCTTCTTCATTCCGAAGAAGGAGGGGACATTGAGAGCATGTGTGGACTATAGGGCTCTGAATAAGGCTACCGTGAAGAATAGGTACCCTCTTCCACTCATCCCCGTGTTGCTGGACCAGCTCCGCAAAGCAACAGTATTTACCAAATTGGATTTGCGGGGTGCTTATCATCTTATACGAGTTCGCCCCGGGGATGAATGGAAGACGGCGTTTAAAACCAAATATGGCATATTCGAATATTGCGTAATGCCGTTTGGCTTATGCAATGCGCCGGCAGCCTTCCAGTTCTTCATTAATGAAGTCCTCCGTGAATACCTGGATAGAAGTGTCATCGTCTATCTAGACGATATACTTATCTTTTCAGAGACGGGGGCTGAGCACCAAGAACATGTGTCACAGGTGTTACAGAAGTTACAGGACCATCATCTGTACGCTAAATTGGATAAGTGCCAGTTTAGCACCCAGAAGGTAGAGTTCCTGGGGTTTATCATCACAGCGGAAGGCATTCAAATGGACCCCAGAAAGATAGAGGCAATTGTCACCTGGTCCATACCATCCACCGTCAAGCATATCCAGGCCCTCTTGGGATTCGCCAATTTCTATAGGCGTTTTATATCACATTTCTCCGAAATCGTGGCTCCCATGACCCGATTGCTGAGGAAGGGGGTTCCCTTTGTCTGGTCTGCTGAAGCTCAGAACGCTTTTCGTCTTTTGTTAGGGAAGTTTACATCAGCACCTGTTTTGGTGCATCCCGATACTGCCTTGCCGTTTTTTGTGGAAACAGACGCCTCCTTGTGTGCGGTGGGAGGGGTGTTGTCCCAAAGGGAACCTGAGACTGGTCAGATGCACCCGATTGCCTTTTTCTCTAAGACCCTGTTACCTGCGGAGTGCAATTACACGGTGGCCGAGAGGGAGTTGTTGGCGGTGAAATTATCATTTGAGGAGTGGCGTCATTATTTATGGGGCGCTAGGCACACCGTCACGATTTATACAGATCATAAGAATCTGGAATTCTTTCGGTCTGCTCGGGCGTTAACACCTCGCCAAATACGGTGGGTCTTATTTTTTAACGAGTATGATTTTGTCATTACTTACCGACCCGCCGCACAGCAGATAAAATCTGATGCCCTTTCCCGGATACATGTAGAAGGCAGGGAAGAGGGACGTGTGAAAGAGGACAGACCTATGATCAGTGAGGAGAGGATTATAGGGGTTACGCACTCTGAGGATTTTCCCTCCTTGGTGAAAGAGCAGTTGCGACAGTTGGATTTGGCCCCTTGGAGGGCTCAACCCCAGGTGTTGGTGCAGGATGGGCTGTTGTACCATGAAAAGCGCTTGTTTGTTCCCCCAGCTTTGAGGGAGATGGTTTTGAAGTGGTGTCATTCTTCCTCGCTGGTAGCACACCCGGGGATGCAAAAAACGAGGGAAATGTGTTTGCGATGGTTTTGGTGGGATACACTGATTAAGGATATACAGCATAATGTGGCAGCATGTCCCGTTTGTGCCACTAGCAAACCTACCCATAGTAAGCCATCTGGTCTGTTGCAGCCCTTAGAGGTCCCTCCTGCTCCTTGGCATACCATTAGCATGGATTTTGTGACGGATCTACCATCTGTGTCAGGGTATACCGCCATATTGGGGGTAGTAGATCTGTTCACAAAAATGGCACATTTCATCCCATTACCCAAGATCCCTACTGCCAAGGAAATGGCTTTGGTGTTTATGTCTTCTGTAGTTAGGATCCATGGGTTGCCATCTGCGATTGTTTCTGACAGGGGAGCACAGTTTGTGTCCCATTTCTGGACTGAATTGTGCTCTGTGCTTAAAATAGAAGTATGTTTATCGTCAGCATACCACCCGCAATCAGATGGTCAGACTGAACGAACTAACCAAACCATGGAGCAGTTCTTAAGGTGCCTTGTGTCTTCTTTGTCCTGTGACTGGTTGGTGGCTCTTCCTATTGCGGAGTTCGCCTACAATAACAGCTTGCATTCCGCATTGGGTATGACTCCTTTTTTTTGTTCATTGGGGTATCATCCCAGGGCGTTAGCCATCCAACCTACTGGGCATGTGCCAGCCATAGACGATATATGTAGGTCTCTGGGTGGTATATGGGACATAGCTCGAGAACAGTTACAGGCAGCCAAAGTCACCATGAAGGCTCAGGCAGACAAACATAGAGTCCCTGCTCCATCTTACAAGGTGGGTGATCAAGTGTGGTTAGCCTCTCGTAATCTTAGGCTGCATGGGTCCCGTAAGTTGCAGCCTAGGTATGTGGGACCGTTTGCTATAATGCAGGGGATTAATCCTGTGGCTATGAAGCTTGTATTGCCTGATGACTATAAGGTCCATCCAGTGTTTCATACATCGTTGTTGAAGCCTTATGTTCCATCTACTCAAGTTGTGCCACCACCCCCTCCGTTGATGGTGGATGGGGAAGAGGAGTTTGAGGTTCAGGCTATTTTGGATTCCAGACGTAGGAGAGGTCGTCTCTTCTACCTTGTGGATTGGAAGGGCTATGCTCCTGAGGATCGGACATGGGAACCAGCTGGAAGTGTGCATGCGCCACGGTTGGTCCGTTTGTTCCATAGGCAGCACCCCTCTAAGCCTCGTCCCGTGGGGAGGGTTGTTGGGGGGGGGTACTGTTAGGGAATCAGGTCTAGTCCGCTTTCCATGGCCATACTTCACCATCACATGACCTTCCCTGCTGTGATTAAAGAACAGCCCCACCCTTGATTCAGTGCTTGGTATCTTTTTTTGCATTGGGTTCCAGGCGTGGGGTTGTTGTGCTGAGCTCCCGTCTGAATTAAGTTCACGGGCTCGTGTTCCTTTCCTAGTCTTTTTCTTGTTCCCTCCTTGAATTACTGTGCTTTACTTACTGCCCCTTCCTTTCCCTGTTGTTTCGTTTTCCCTGATTCCTTCCCGAATCCTGCCGTTTGCTTTGGAACTATTGTCTGGACTTTCCGAGGGCTACTGGGGCTCCAGTCCCCTTGGACACTCACCGCAGGAAGAAAAGTGTTATCTGCGGGGGTCCTTCGTAGACGCTGCAAAGAGCCGGTGTGGCGTGTTCGGCTTCCGCGTTTGGTGTAGGCAGTCCCCATCGTTATGGGCTGCTTGGTCGTTTTCCGACACGCTGGAAATCGCACAGAACGCTACTGATCCCGGATGCGGTGTTTAGTGTTGTTTGCATCGTGTGTGTCCAAGACTCTTGACAGTAACAGGAAGGACAGTCCTTCGGGTTTTTTTTGTGCCTATAGAAAGACTTTTTCCCCCCTATAAATAACCTGTGTACTGAAATAAAGTCCCAGAAGGAAGGATTATTTTACCGTGATAATTACCTGGTCTGGAATCGCCTCCAGCAAACGCTGTGCTCTCTCTCTGTTGCTGGACCTCCCGAAGCTGATCCTGTACAGCCAACAAGTAAGGAGGTCATGTTTTCTATATGGCGGAGTGTGGTTATGGAAAGGGAGGGTGGTTATTAAGTATGTATTCGGACCTAGAAGTAATTGTGTGTATTACTCCATAGGTACAGAAGCGTGGAGGTGGTGGCAAGTGTGGTCTGCAGTCCAGGTCTGGGTGGAAGCCTTCCGACATCCATCCCCCTTTTTTTTGTTTTGTTTTCCTACCCCCTGTCCTAGGCTCCAGTGTTCTCTCATGGTTATATACCGCATGGGTAACATTTGAGTCAGGGTAGTGGATTGGGCCATACTACGTTCCTGCAGTGTCTGGGCCGGTGGAATCCAACAGCACGATGGGGCATCGTAGTGGGCGACACATGTAATGTGATCTCGCTATACGCGGATGACGCCCTCTTCTATTTAATGTCCCCACGGGAGTTGGTGCCGGCCCTTCTCCAACACTTGGAACGATTTGGCACGGCCTCGGGACTGCGATAATTAACTGTGGGAAGTCCCTGATTTTCCCTTTGTCGGGCTATGGCGGCGGGCCACTGACAGATCTACCGAATCTCGGGTTGAGATGGGAACAGGAGGCGTTCCGGTATCCCGGCATCCAGGTGACGCCTACGGATGCACAGGGGTTGGCACGCAATATTGACAGAGTTATTCGGTCCTCGCAGCAATCGGTCACTTTCTGGAACTCCTTGCCATTATCTCTTATGGGGAGGTCAGCCGTTGCGAAGATGGTGATGCTCCCCAGGACGCTCTATGTCCTCCAGAATTCCCTATGTCCACTCCCCTCGCGAGTATTTCGCACTCTTAACACGCTGCTAACGTCACTGCTGTGGGCGGGACGGCGCTGCCGAGTCGCCCTCCACACCGTGGTCCGAACATGGGAGGAGGGGGGGCTCGAGGCACCCAGATTTGACTTATACTACTATGCGGCGCAGTTGTTGTCAGTGGCGCGGTGGTTTGCAGATGGAGACAGCTGGGAGTTGAGCCTGTTGGCCGGCAGGGCTACCGAGCAGGAACTGCAGGTGGCGCTGATGCGAGGACAGGGAGCAGACGTGGACTTACCATATGTGGTTTGCCACGCGGCTGCGGTTTGGCAGCGGTTTGTGGAGAAAATACTGCGGCGGGCCCCCTTTTATAGGGAATTGCCAGTGTGGATCTTAGCCCCGGTGGTGAATTTGGTGGATCACATGTCCTTTAGGGCTTGGAAGGCGTGTGGCTGCGAGACTCTGACGGACCTTTACCCTGATGAGTCCTTTGTGTCCTTTGAGCAGGCCATGGATACCTTTGGCCTGGGGGAAGGACAATACTTGCACTACCGGGGCCTTCAGGAGGTGGAGAGAGCCGCGTGGCCCCAGTTTCCGGAGGCGCCCCCGTTGTCCCACACCCTGAACATCCTCCTGTCTTGCGGGAGAGGGCGGAGGTTAATTTCTCTGCTATATTCGGCCATGAGACAGGACTCGGCCCGCCGGTTCCGCCTTCCTGGGATGCCTGGGAGAGGGACCTGGGTATCGCCCTGGCCCCGGGACAGCGCAGGCGCATAAGGAGTCTTACCCGCAAAGTGTCCTGCAATGCAAGATTCAAATTGACACATTTTAACTTCATGCACCGCACCTATATGACCCCGCTGTCCTTAAGGCGTATCTCAGGAGATGGGGAGGACAACTGCCCCAGATGTGGGATCGGGGGGGTGGGGTTTCTGCACCTGGCCTGGGACTGCCCCTTGGTTGCTAGCTTCTGGAGGGAGGTGGTAGTTCGTATCCGGGCCGTAACTAGCCTTCGGCTTGATCTGACCCCGCTTCACTGCCTACTAGCCCTGGTCCCTAAACCCAAAAAGAACTTTTCCTTCAAACTTTTGCAATTAATGTTGGTGCTGGCAAGGCGTAGAATAGCGATCACCTGGATGGGGCGAAGAGCGCCGGAGTTGTCAGCGTGGCGTAGAGATGTAAGAGAATGTTCACTAGCTGAGGAGACGCATATGCAGAGGTCCCGCAAGGATGTGAAGTTGCTGGACCATCTCCTTGCATGGAGAGTTATGTGTGCCTCGGAGATGTCTCATAGCGACTCGGATGGTACGAGTGCTGAACTTTTTTCTTCAGGGGACTCGGGATCAGAGGGGGAGGGGGAGGGAATGGGGAGGTTGGAACCACGCCAATGTAGGTGCAGTGCCGGTTCCTTGACAGTATTTCATGCGATTGCTGTGGTTATCATGATGCTTATAAATATAGCCTGTACTAAACTCACTGTACCATTTAGTGCCATAATGAGGTTACCATATTGTATACACCTACTGGATGAATAATGCCAAGTTTCAGGGGGGGTTGTTTTGCTTCCATGTTGCAAAATCAAAAAATAAAGGTTTTTGAAAAAAAGAATAGAACACAGGTCCAGATGTACACAGCGTCAGGCCCACAACCTTATTTAGGGCCGGCCGCGTTTTGCAGGAGTGCCACTACAAATATAAAGAAGCAGGAGCAAGATAATTAGAACACAGCATGTCACCTACAAACCTTGTTGGGCTGGCAGCGTGATACATTATATATAGCAATATTGGTCTATTGTGGGATTTCACAGGACCCTTTAAGAACAACAACATTAGAACACAGGCAAGAGGCCCAGATAAGGTGAACAGTGATGAGTGGACAGGAAAGTGTTGGAAAGAGAAGGAATGGTAGAAAAGACAGATAGATAACGGTAAAAAGAAAGATCGTGTGATCTGGCTGCGGGACCAGTCTGGGGGGAGCAGGCGGAAGTAAAGCATCTTCGAAGAGTCATAGCGCCCTAAGCTTGGAGGGTAGGTAGCGTGCATGCTCTATTTTGCAAAGGTATTTAATTAGGGGTTGCCAAACAGGGGTGAAGCGGGTGTCACATGATTGCAGTCGCGCTGTAAAGACTTCTATGGTTATGACATGTCATAAGCGCACATACCAAGCGGCAATTGGGGGGGTTTTCCGCCGTCTTTCAATATAACGCTATAAGTTGCTTAGCAGCTCCAAGCATGTGAAGTGCTATAGTACAATCGCTGCGGGTGAGTGCCTTTAGGCTGGCAGGCTCGATGCCCAAAAGGATCGTGGTTATGGATTCAGGAAGGGAGGAAACCCAATACTTTATTAATATGACTAAGTACTTCCTTCCAGAACAGGGTCAAGAGTGGGCAAGCCCACCAAATGTGTATGAAATCCCCAGATGCAGTTGAGCACCTCCAGCACAGAGGGGAAGAGGCAGGGAACATTTTGTGCAGCCGAACAGGTGTGTAATGCCATTGTGTTATATTTTTTAATGCATTTTTCCTCTGGGAGATACTACAGTAGACCTTAGGAATGCCTTGCCATAGACGATTCCACTGTGTGGGTGTGATTTCCGTGGAGGACGTCAGTTGCCATTGGCCTTGGTATGGATGGGTAGACAGTACCGGGGGATGTTGTAGGATCTGATATGTCCGAGAAATAAGGCCCTTCGACTCGTCAAAGGAGCAGACCAGCCGCTCAAAGGGGGTGAATGGACGGGTGGCTGCCTCTTGCATCTCCACGAGAAGACCCAGTGCCGCAGTTGTGCATATTGCAGTCCCGCTCCTAGTGGGAGGTGAAATTCCTCTCTGCACTGAGCAAATGTCTTAAGTGTTCCCCACTCATATAGATTGCCTATCACTCTGCATCCCCGGCAAACAATTAGCAAAGGCTTGTGAGCAGTAAGCCGGGGGAAATAATGGATACCTACAATGGGAGTGTGGGGAGGGGAAGTCATGAGACCCCTACTCACAGCCACCTTGTCCCAGATATCGAGGACCGTTTTAGCGGCACAGCCATATAGGCACTCCTGGAGGTGCAGTGCGGTGGAGCCACATAAGGTCCCAGATTGTATGCCCAGTTACCATCCTGTCCATATGGAGCCAGATTTTTCAGTTTCAGTGGTTTTCCATTCCGAGACAAAGCGAAGATGAGAAGCCCAATAATAGTCCAGAAGGTTGGGACAGGCCAGCCCTCCTCTGTCTCGCGGTAACATGAGGATCTTGTGGGAGAATCGTGGCCTACGCCCGCTCCACATGAATGTGGTAAGGTCGCGCTGAAGGCCCTGTATCTGGTGCAGCGGTTTAGGGGTGGTAAGGCATTGAAATAAATATAACATTTTAGGGAGTATCGACATTTTGATGGCATTAATTCTGCCCAGCCATGACATCGTCAAAGACTTCCATCCTCTCAAATCTTCTAGCACAGTCCTCTTGCATTCCTGCCAGTTTACTTGAGTCCATGTATCTAAGGAGGGAGTCAGCTTAAGTCCGAGATGCCGGATGTGATTGGTGGCCCACTGGTATTGCACAAGCTTTTTCAAGATTGGTATCTCCTCCTCAGGGATTGTGAGGTTCAGGGCCCAGGATTTGCCATGATTGATTTTGAGGCCCGTTCAAAGGTCTGCAGCAGGGAGGGAAGTGCCGGGAGGGATATGTGTGGGCGCGATAGTGTGAGGATGAGGTTGTCTGCAAAGAACGCTACATTGTTCTGCCGACCTCCAAAAGAGAGGCCATGTATGTCCGCCTTCTGCCTAATCATCTCCACTAGGGGTTCTACCACAAGGGCAAACAAGAGAGGTGACAGGGGGCAGCCTTGCCGAGTATCCCTATGAATGGAGAAGGGCTCTGTAAGTTGCCTGTTGACCAGTACCCTGGCCTGTGGGGAGAGATATGGGGCCATGATCATAGAAACCATGTTCTGGCCTAGTCCGACTCTTTGCAACACCGCCCGGAGGAAAGTCCAGTCCACCCGGTCGAATGCCTTCTCCGAATCAAGCGACAGAAGCCAGGCCGGTATGTTCCAGTGGTGGGCTTTCCCCACCAAGTGTGCGATTCTACGCACGTTGTCCGCCCCCTAACGGTTGCGGATGAAGCCAACTTGGTCTGGCTCCACAAGACTAGGCATGTGGGGGTCTAGACATTTTGCAAGTATTTTGGTGTAGATTTTTAGGTCAGAGTTCAACAGACCTATGGGACGATAGGAGGCACATAATGTGGGGTCTTTCCCCGGTTTGGGTATAAGGGCTATTTCTGCCATAGCCATGGAGGGTGTCGGCCCGTCCGTGTCCTAGAAGGAGTTGTACAGCCGCAAGAGGTGGGGCTGGAGATGTACCTGAAAAAAGCGGTAAAAGGTCAGCGGCAGGCCATCCGGGCCTGGTGTCTTTCCAAGAGGGAGGTCTTTTAGCACTGCCGTTAGTTCCTCCGCAGTGAGAGGACCCTCTAGATTTTTGGCGTAGTGGGGATGTATTCGGGTTCAGGAACACTGGTTCAGAGCGTCATTAATGAGGTCGTGTGATGGTACGTCTGCCGTGTAGAGGGCAGCATAATAGGCCCTAAAGGCCTCGCATTTGGCCCGCTCTGGTGGCCCTCACTCCATACGGCAGTTGTATATTAGCTATGTGGGCCTTCGCTGCCCGCGCTCTCAGACGCTTCGCCAGCAGGTTGCCCACCTTATCTCCCCCTTCGAAGAACCACTGTTTTAAGGCCAGCAGGGATCTCTCAGCTGCACAGAGTGCGGAGTTGCCCCCGGAGGTTCGCAAGCCGCTGCCGAAACGCAAGTGAGGGGTGCACCCGGTCTTGCTTTTCTACTATTTTAATGTCCTTGGAGAGATTATCCTCTAGGAGTCCGACCTCGAGCGCTCGGGCAATCGAAAGAGAGGTGATGTGGCCAGGTATATCATTACTCGTGAAGTAAGAGTCAATGGCAATCCGTATGCTTTCCATATCAGATAGGTCCCACAGGACGTTCGGCGGCAGGCGCCACCGGGGGACACGGGTGAGGCAAGCAGCCGGGTCATGCAAGAGAAGCTCAACATGGGCATGGTCAGAGAGCGATATGTAATGTAAATGTAATGTAACGGGGTTCTTGTATAGTGCCGCCTTCACTTCAGGGAGCATCTTGGCGCTTAGATAGACTAGGCAGGGATGACAGGCCGCGTTGAGTCAACTTAGGGTAAGGTCAGGTATATCAACTCAGACTAGGCTTTTGCATTGTACGTCGGATAGGGTATATATCCATGTTTTGAGGGTCTTCCTGAACGCTATCTCCGATGTGATTTGACGGAGGGGCAGGGGTAATTTATTCCAGGCTTTGGACCCCAGGACCGCCAAAGCCTTTCCTCCTTTGGTTTTTAGTCTGAAGTAGGGGATGGTAAGGAGGTTAGCTTTTACAGATCTAAGATTACGTGAGGGAGTGTAGTGTTTGAACATGCTCTGAATGTAGCTGGGTCCTCTTCCGTGATAGGCCCTGAAAGTGATTAGGAGGATTTTAAAAAGAACCCTTTTATGTATCGGCAACCAGTGAAGGGCGTCTATTGCCGCTGTGGCTGACGACCTACTATTCCTTCTCAGCACCAAGCTTGCAGCTGCATGTTGTACCATTTGCAGCTTATGGCCAACCATCTTGTTTGTCCCTGCATAAAGGCTGTTGCAGTAGTCAAGGCGTGATGTAATTAGTGCTACTGCCACCATTTTTCGTGCTGTAAGCGGTATCAGGTCGAAAAACTTTCTTAGTCCTTTTATGATACCGAAGCAGGTACCTGCCACAGCTACTGCTTGTTGTTTAAATGCTAGGGAGGGATCAAATCTGATCCCTAGATTTTTTTTTAAAATAATTTTTATTGTTGCATCAGAAAGCATAATCAATGAGGAAAATCAGCGGTCGGCAGGGCGTCAACATTCCGCCTCTGTCCGTTGGTTGCGCAACTTTTTTTGTTCCACAATTATCCATGTTACACGTAAATCTACGACATGAACATATAAAAACAACCCCCAAAAAGGCAGCATACACCTCCCTTCCCCCCTCCACTCCCCCGGACCCACCCTACCTCCCCCTAGCACAGAATCCTCAATCCCTTTCACATAGTCTGATCAGTCAATTTTCATACGGCCCCTATGGTCACTTCTGGCAGATCCACTGCGTTGTAGGCCCTCCCGTCTCTCAACACTTCCCCTTATCGGCCCCCCTCCAAACCATGATATTGTCTCCATTTAGCCCACACTCTCCGGAACTTCTTCGGGCATCCTCTGGCTTTATAAGTAACTCTTTCGGCGGCCATATACAAGTCCAGGCCCCTCCTCCATTCCTCTATATCTGGTGTGTCGGGTGCCCCCCAATGTTTTGCAATGTCCCTTTTTGCCACCACCAATGCAAGTACCAAAAAGATAAGCAAAGGGCGTGCCAAGTCCACCTCGTTTGTCATGCCCAGCAAAGCTAATCTAGGGTCGCGCGTTAGAGCCATTCCCAAGACCTCACTTAGCTCCGTGAATATATGTCCCCAGTATGTTTGTATGGCGTCGCACGCCCAGATCGTGTGGAAAAAATCACCTCTCTGGTGGCGGCACCCAAGGCACGCCGAGTCTGTTATCCGTCCCATTTTAAGGAGGCGCACTCTGTCAAAATAGGTTCTGTGGAGCACATTCAGTTGGATGAGGCGTAGCCTCGATTTAATCGCCACCTCACGGGGGTGCATGAGGACAATCTCCCAATCCAAATTTTCCATCCCTCCCACATCTGCCTCCCACACTCTCTGTAGCCCTGCCAAGTCGCCTAGCATGTTGTTTGTCAGTGTTTTATATGTGAGGGATACCGCCCGACCCAAGACCCGCTCCTGAAGCAACCTACCCTCCAGCAGTGCGTACTCTGGAATATCTGTGAGCGTGATGTTTTGTGCCCGCCATGCATGTCTCAACTGCGCATATTTATAGAACTGAGTGTTGTGAAGTTCAAATTCATCCCTAAGTACCTGGAAGGATTTTAGTTCCCCCCTTGCAATAACATCTCCAATTGTTGAGATACCTATATCGTCCCATCTCCCGAAGCCTCGTAGTTTACTGAGTTCTCCCAACCATTTGCAGTGCCACAGCGGCGTCTGCCGGGTAGGCCTCTTGTCCCACCCCATGCGCCTAGTGGCCTTGTTCCATGCGGTCAGTGTGATCATCGTGGCCGGTAGAAGCGATGCCCGCACCGCCCCCCCGTATAGATAGTACAGTAGGTTTTTGGTGGACAATTTAAACCTCTCTAACGCATAGGTAGGGTGATCTGCTGCTGCGTGCAACCAATCATTGATTGGAGCAAGGTGCTCCGCCCAATAGTACGCCTCCAGGTTGGGAAGGGAGATCCCTCCGCTGTACTGGTGACGCTGTAGCGTCGACAGGGCCACCCTCGGTTGCTTCCCTAACCACAGGAAGGCCCGCAGGTCCGCATGAATTTTATTCATCGTTTTTGCAGGCAGCTGGTAATACTCATTTTGGAGCGCATACAAAAACTTCAGGAGGATGATCATTTTGTATATTGCCGCTCGACCCAGTAGGGTGAGAGGGAGCTACCGCCACCTGTTCATCTCTGTCGTTGCGCTGTGAATGACTCGTGCTATATTTTTGCTAAAGGAAAGTCCCCTGTCTAGAGTAATGAATATTCCCAGGTATTGAAAACCCTCCTTGGTATGTATTAGCTGCCCCGGTAGGCATTCCCCCCGCTCCAAACCCTGCGGGTCCTGATCCCTAGATTTCTAACTGACGTGACGGTGTTTGGGGGGACGGCTGCATCTTCCGGCCACCATAAAATGGGATTAAACGAATTGTCTTTCCCATATGGCAGAATCTCAGTTTTCACCTGAATTGCATTTCAGATGGTTGTTGCTCATCTATTGAAACGTAGCTTTGAGGCAGTTTTTGAGCTTCATTTCAGCCGCACTGGTGTCATCATCTAGTACCAGGATGAGCTGCGTATCATCCGCATAAGAGATGGTATTAATTTTAAAAGATGATATAAGTATGAGCAAATTGACAACATTGAGGGACTGGTTTTTTGTGTTAAGGTATCCGCATCTATATCTTGCTCAGGGCTCTTGATCTATCGCCCCCCTGGCTCCAGTATCACCCATCTGCTGGCCCTGGCGGATTATATCATTCAGACCAGTACCCGCTATGCTAATTTTACAGCCTTTGGAGATTTCAATCTGCATGTGGATGATAAGACCAGTTCTCATAGCAACTGTTTTCTCGCAACACTCGCCGTATGCAGTCTGAATCAATTGGTGGAGGGGCCCACGCATAAAGAAGGACATACTCTTGACCTAATCTGTACTAACCTTGATAACATCTTGGTCACCAATTCCACCCCTGTGATCTTTTCAGATCACTTCCTGATCTCCTTCACGATCGAGCTACCTCAGTCGGATAGGCCAACCATAATCCCTAAGACTTCAGGTAGAAACTGGAGTCGTATCACTTTGGAATCGCTCCAAAAACATTTAAAAGACTCAGGGCCCGATTCACAGAACTAACTTAAGACAAAAACCTAAACTTACTACCATTTTGGTATTCACAGAAGGCACTTACTCATTTTGGTATTCACAGAAGGCACTTACTTATTTCGTAATTCACAGAACTTAGGAGTCCTAACTTTAGGACTCCTAAATGCCTTCTGTGGATACCGAAAGTCTTAAAGTTAGGTTTTTTCTCAATTTAGTAGTAGTAAAGTTAGGAGTCCTAACTTCAAGACTCCTAAATGCCTTCTGTGAATACCGAAAGTCTTAAAATCAGGATTTTTCTCAACTTTACTACTACTAAACTGAAAAAAATCCTAATTTTAAGACTTTTGGTATTCACAGAAGGTGTTTAGGAGTCCTAAAGTTAGGAGTCCTAACTTTACTACTACTAAATTGAGAAAATTCCTAATTTTAAGACTTTCGGTATTCACAGAAGGCATTGAGGAGCCCTAAAGTTAGGAGTCCTAACTTTACTACTCCTAAACTGAGAAAAATCCTAACTTTAGGACTTTCGGTATTCACAGAGGGCATTTAGGAGTCCTAAAGTTAGGACTCCTAACTTCTGTGAATACCGAAATGAGTAAGTGTCTTCTGTGAATACCAAAATGAGTAAGTGCCTTCTGTGAATACGAAAATGGTAGTAAGTTTAGGATTTTGTCATAAGTTAGTTCTGTGAATCGGGCCCTCACAGCCCACTCCAGCACCAGACTTGAATTCTCGCATTACCAATCTAGACGACTGGTTAGGACAGGCCATGGAATCTCTAGCCCCATTGAAGCCTATCAAAACATATAGATCAGAACCATCAGCCCCATGGTATTCTGACGCCCTTCGTCAAGAAAAAGCATCGTGTAAAACTCTCGAACGTGTCTGGAGGCAAAAGTACACTACTGAAAGTAAATTCATCTATAGAGCTGCCTTAAAGAAGAATCGCAAATCAATAGTGGCACACAAAAGGGACTACCTGGCTAATAGAATCAACAAAGCCAAGAATGGGACTAGATAGATTTTTAACATTGTTAGATCCTTTACGGATCCTCAAGCAATGAACAGGAGAGTGCTAGCCACCCAGCCCTTCTGTGATAAACTCTCTGATTACTTTGAAGACAAAATAGAAACCATATATGCCTCTTTCCCCACCACCAACAGCCCCAAACAGAGCGAGGAAGAAGATACTCTGATCGAGTTATCCCCCGCCCTTTTTGAGTTCAAAGTTGTATCAGAAGAAGTCACTCTTGCTGAATTACAGAAATGTAAATCCGGATCCCCCAATGATCCTATGCCGGCCAAACAATATAAGACACTGGCATCACTCCTTAACCCCCTTTTCAACTCCATCTGGAATTATTCCTTGAAAACAGGAAAGTATCCTGACAAACGGAAACATGCCTCTCTCATAACTATTCTTAAGAAACCTAATGCAGATCCGGACAACCCTAGCAACTACAGACCGATATCCCTCCTGCCTGCTCCGGCCAAGGTCCTGGAAAAATTGGCGCATTTCCAACTTGCCAATTACATAGAAGCTAATGGACTCCTGCATGAGACACAGCACAGTTTCCGTTCTGGTCACAGCACGGAGTCGGCATTGATAGAAATGGCAGACACAGTGAGATGGACACTGGACCAGGGATCGAGGGCGGTGTTGGTGCTGCTAGATCTTTCGGCAGCATTCAACACCGTCTCTCACAAGATCCTACTGAAAAGACTGTCCACTCTAGGTATAGGGGGTACTGTACTGAAATGGCTTGCCTCTTTTCTTTCAGAACGCACTCAGCAGGTATTCACTCCCCCTTACCCATCCCTTGCCAGACCACTTAAGTGGGAAGTTCCTCAGGGCTCCTCCTTAAGCCCGCTTCTTTTCAATGTCTACTTCACCCCACTAGCTGAAATGATTGCGCAGGCTAGAGTTAAAACTACTTCCTATGCAGATGATATCCAGCTCCTGTTTACCTTTAAAGAGCCCACTGCCAAGGCCTTCGATCTTATGAAAACCTGCCTTAGGAACATATCTAGATGGATGGACTCTAATTCCCTTAAGCTAAACGCCGAGAAAACGGAGGTTCTGTTTTTCAACAGACCATCCCCACTATCATCTAATCTGTGGTGGCCGGATGATTTGAGCCAAGCGCCCGTACCAAAAAACTCTGTACGTAACCTCGGGGTGTGCTGGGATAACCAGCTCACCTTTGAAGTCCAGGTGCAAAAGGTAGCAGGTTCCTGTTTTGCTAAGATCAGAACAATAAAAAGACTCATCACTGATTTGCCCACTGACTGTCGAAAAACAGTGGTTCATGCCCTGATAACTGCCCATCTCGATTATGCCAATGCATTATATGTAGGCATTACGGCCGGTCTGTGTAACAGACTTCAGACGGTCAAAAACGCGGCAGCACGTTTGGTGGAGGGTATTCCTCCCAGACATCACATTACCCCGCATCTTCGTAAACTGCACTGGCTGCCCGTTAGTAAAAGATGTCAATTTAAAGCCATGACACTGGCCTACAGGGCTTCACAGGGCAAAGGCCCGGCCTATCTTAAAACCTGCCTACGTCCTTATCATAAAGCCAGGTCATTGCGCTCAAACTCCCATCTCTCCTAGTCACCCCTAGGTTTAAGAGAACTCGAAAAGGAGGTAAAACCTTTGAAGTTTGCGCTTCTCAACAATGGAATAAACTTCCTCTGTCCCTCAGAGCCTGTCCATCTGAATCTCTATTCCGAAAGGCTCTTGAAACTCATCTTTTTGATCTGTAATCTATCTTATATCTGCCCTCTGCTCCCAGATTCTCTAGCGCCGGGGCTCCCCGCTGGGGCAGCTGCGCGCTTTACAAATGACACAAAATAAATAAATATAAGTTCAATCAGGGGGGCCATATATACATTGAAGAGTGTAGGGCTCAGACAGGAGCCCTGCTGTACTCCTGAACTGAGTCGCTTTTCTTCTGACCTAAACTGGACTAAGGTGGTTACTTGTCGCCTATTTAATAGAAAGCTTTTCATATAGCCCAAAACATTTCCGGCTATCCCAGCCGTGACTAGACGGTCCACCAAGATGGTATGTGAGAATTGGATGCCACGAGCATGTCCCGAATCAGGGCATGAGATATAAACAGATAACCGATGCGTGAGTACCAGCGGTGCACATGGGAGTAGTACAAGAAATCCTGCATCTCTGGAGAGTGGTACCGCCATGTGTTCATCAAGCCAAATGTCTGCGATCTGTCTCCGGAGAGTGGCTGACATGGTCCCCGCCCCATTCGAGGAGGCTTCGCTGCTGTCCACCCTAGGGTCCCATACTAGATTAAAATCTTCCCCCAGAATCAATGAGGGGTCTCCTTGCGGCACGTGATCCCGCAAGAGTGCCTGGAGGTGAGGTTCCATGAATTCTGAACCCGTTTTATAAATGTCATGGTTTGGTTACGAATTCGATAGTAACGAACCATTACTAGTGAGTACGGCAAGTACGAGTGATTTCGCTATGTTAGACTGATGGATTCCCTGTGTATTTAGGGATTTCGTTCTGAACCTTGGATTCCATTTTGTGTATGGCAGCCATTTTGTGGTTGCCCTCACATAGGCCGATGACTACGACCGAACGAGTCTTTAGTACACGTATGCGTTAGCTCAAGTTCGTGCTGACTTTTGGATGAACCGAGTGAGCTGACCTTGATGCCTGAAGCTGACCTTGTTAGGCCAGGTCCTTGCCCGATAGCTGATCAAGATTGAGGATCAAAGCACAGGACATTGTAGAGTTTGGTATGCACACACACACCCCTTATCCTGCTTCTTATCTGTTTCTGTTCCTTCTTTTGTGGTCTGTTTATGATATGGGTTGTGGTCTTTTATTATGGGTTTGTCCGGCTTGTGCAAGAAGGAATATTGGGCTTTCCTGTGTAATTAATGGTGGGCCGGACAATTGAAAAGTGGGTTTGTCGTCATGCGATGACTTTTGCAATAATGCCTATGATTGGACAAATTGTAAATAGTGGGTGTCTGTCCGGAATGTGATTTTTGGCATAAAAGAGGATGATTCGTCTTGTAAATTTGAGCAGTCTCCGACGAATATACCTGTGTTGTACTTCGTGGACTTCTGTTCCTGGTTGCAGCCAATAAATTCGATCTTTGACGCCACCGAGAAGTTCCCCGTGTCTCTGTATTCTAAGACAGGTGAACCCGAAGACTTTGGGAGTGCCCCTGGCGCCGCTGGGTTCTAAAACCCGGTTCTTCAGTTGGCGCCCAACATGGGGCGACTTCACTGGTACCGGTCCAAGCCAGAAGATCGTGAGGAGCTTCGTGAGGAAATTCTGGAAGAGGGCCCCCACTCTATCGACCCCGGCATGTCGAATGTGGAATGAAGGTTGTTGCTGCGAGGCTTCCCGCTTTCCTGACGGCTACGAATGACTGCTGCCCTGACTGTCGCCCTGTCTTGGACCCCCCCTTTGTGATGATTTGTATGGCGAGACGATAGACGGGTCTTCGGATGACGTGACTGATACCTTAGTTAAGTATAAGTGGGTCGCTACCAGTCCTTTGTTTTTGGTTCCTTAGGTCTTTGATTTGTTCCTTGCAAGCACCAAAGCTGAGGGACTCGTACATTTGCGAGACTATCGTTTTTGGTAATCCCTTGAAGTTTGAAGCTAGATTAGTGAGCGAAGATGCCTGGTCTTAGCAAAATTAGAAAGATCTTTTGTTGTGGTTGTAATAGGGATTCCCGATTGGAGGACTCGTGTCCGATACCTCCGGTTGGAACTCCGACTTGTGAGCTCCCTTCTAAACATGGCGTGGGCCCCATTACTTTTAATGAAGTAAGGGTCCGCTATACTAGGAAAGATGGTGTCTTACGATGGCCCCAACATGGTAGTTACGATACCGAGAGTTTAAATAATTTGGAAACTGTACTATTTAGGAAGAAAGCCCAGCCGGCGATGTTTGACTCTTTCCGCCTTTGGAGTAAGGAAGCCAAACAACGAGAAATTAAACAAGCTAAAAGAGATAAGAGAGAAAAGGGTATATCGATAATGCAAGCTGCTAGGCAGTTTAAAGATAATGAAGAAGATCAAGCGATTGAGGAGTTGCATAGGCAACATAATATGGACATTGATAAATGTTATCCAACTTTGCCACCTCTTCTACAAGGTGCAACGAAGGACCCTGAAAGGGATCCTTTGATGTCACATTTGTTGAGATTACCCCCCCCCCCCTTATGTGCAGAGTGCTACGGCACCTCCGCAACCTCCAGTTGTTCAGCCTCCCGTTGTTGCTCAGCCGCCAGCTCCTCTTCAGCTGGTTCCTCCTCCTCTGGCACAGCATTCTCTAGGGCCGCCGCCTTTGCTATCAGTTCTGCCTCAAACTCCTTTGTCTTCTTCTCCTGTACTTGCAACTTCTCCTGCTACTACTCCTACGTTTGTTTTATCTCAAAACACTTTTTCTCCTGTCCTTATGACAGCTTCTCCTTCTGTTCGACAAAGAATGACTGATACTGTTACTGGTCTTTTGTCTCCTTTCTTTGGGTCATTAAGTGTGACCCCTGTTTCTGCGTGTAAACAATTACGTAGCCAGCTTCCTAGTCCCGAAGAACGGGCAGTGTTAGATCTTTTGACTCGAAGACGGGTTTCAAATGCCTCGAGATATAATCTAGAGTCAGTTATGGATGTCTTCCAGCAATGGGAAGCACCGAAGCAAAGGTACGTTTTCAATGTTATGTGTACTTTCCTCCGTGAGGAATGGGAAGATAATGAGTTGGGTCAGATCCCATTGGAGTTACTCAATATACAGTCCGAGTTTGCAAAAGGGACGATAGTGGGTCCGGGTGTCGAGAAAGCATTTGCGACGTTACTTGCGTTTAGGAGCAAGTTTCCTTCTCAGCCACTGTTTGAGCCTGATCCTTCTGTTAGGAGAAAAGTGAGACAATATCCCATGGTAGAAGTTCCTCCGGTATGGAAAGAGGAAGTTGTGGCTAATCCTAATCAGGGTATTCAGGGTGTACCGGCTCGTTTTCAGCGTGTGTGGGTACATGTCACGTGGAAGAGAGCTGAAGTTTGGGCTCTTAAGCAGACTTTACCTGATCCCCGTAAGAATCCAGCAGGGTATTACAAGGAGTTGTTACAGACAGTTGACGCATGCATCATGAATTTAGCTGACATAGACATGTTGTTGGGCAACGTGGTTCCTCAGCCTTTGTGGGTGAAGATTCGTCATGAGAATCATGCGCAAGAGTTAGGTGATACATGGGTGAATATTGTTGCTGCGGATGGTAGACAGGGTGGTGGAGCTAAACCTGAGCCTTTTGTCGCGGAACTCCCTGGTAGGATCATTACTTTCATGAAGACTTTGATGCCTGCTATGCGAGTGAATTGGGAAAAGTTAGCCGCATGTAAGCAAAAGAAGGACGAAAGTGTGTCTGATTTCTTCACTAGATTTGAAGAGACTTTCATAGATCACAGTGGTCAAGATATGAGTACGGAAGGTGGCCAAAGGTTGTTCGTAGATAAGTTTGTTCATAATTTGCTCCCCGAGTTGTGTAATAAGTTGAAGGACTCCGAGAGTTCATGGGCTGTTACTTCGTCGGCCCAGATATTGGCTACTGCACAGTACTACGAGAATAGAGATAAAGATGAAAAAGAGAAAGCAGAGAATAAGACTAAAGAATTAAAGACAAAGGTTCTTTTGCAACAGGCGTATCCGCCTCATTATAATCAGCATGAGTTTCAGCAACCTCAACAGTTTCAGAGAGGGTCGCAGAAGCCCGAGTCTTTTCAGCAGCGAATTCCGGTTGGTCCTAATCAGTGTGCATATTGTAAGGAAGAAGGTCACTTCAAGAATAGTTGTCCGGTTCTGTTACAGCGTACGAATGGTGCGTCTGGTGTGGGAGGTCGAGGTGTTCAGCAAGTATCTAGGGGTAGAGGACGTTGTGTGTTCCCCCAGAATGGACGTTCCATTACCCCACAGAATTCTATGAATTGCTTTGATCAACAGAATGTTGCGTCTGGTCGGTCGACTCAGTACTATGCTGATGACTACTATGTTGAGAGTGAGAATGCTGACGGTAATGATTGCTAGGACAGCCATGGACAAAGAGAGGGAGTAGTGTTGGTTCCAGTAGACCAGAGTGGACCTTATGTTGCAGTAGTTACATCAGGTGTGGTAGAGCCTTTTCTTTTGGAAACTGGTGCAGCGAAGAGTTCTATCATACACTCTAAACTCCCTGGCGCACCTTTGTCTGGCTTAACGAATGTTTCGGTAGGATTCTCTGGCGCTCCAGTTCGTAATCCAGTTTCTAGTCCTTTGTCTCTTTCTATAGGGCCCTGTGAATTGGAAGCACCCCTCATTTTAACGACAGGTTGTATTGAGAATTTGTTGGGTTTGGATTTGTTAAAGAGATTGCATGCGACATTGCATTGTTCTCCTTCGGGAGTACAGCTTACATTGGGTAAGAGAGTGATCTCTCCAATGTATTTGTCTAAAGATCGGCTTCCACTGGAATTGCGTTCTCTCCCTGATACTCTTTGGGCTACTGGGGCTAATGACGTGGGTCTTTTGGAGATTCCTGCTTATGTTGTGACGCTGAAAGCAAATGCTAAATTGCCACGTATTCCCCAATATAGGATTTCTAGCGATGGTGAAAGAGCGCTTTTAGCGATCATCTATGATTTAATTGAGAAAGGTGTGATTGAAGAAACGAGAGGTAATGTGTGTAACAGTCCTGTTTTGCCTGTTCTGAAGCGTACTGACTCTTCTCAACCGCCTGTGTATAGGTTTGTGATCGACCTTCGAGAGGTCAATAAAATTGTTGTGCCACAGTTTCCGGTTGTTCCAGACATTACTGCTTTGCTGACTATGATCCCTGCTTCAGCTGCCTGGTTTTCGGTGATAGATCTGAAGAATGCTTTCTTCAGTATCCCGATTGCCGAGGAGAGTAGAGATATTTTTGGCTTCTCTTTAGGAGGCCGAAGCTTCCAGTTTAAGTGCGCACCTCAAGGTTATTGTGAAAGTCCCTCCATCTATAGTCAGGCTTTGAAAACACAGCTTGATGGATTGTTTTGCCTGTTGGTGCTGCTCTTATTCAGTATGTGGACGACTTGTTAGTTGCTGCTGATGATGAGGAAACTTGTACAGAAGCTACTCTTTCTTTGTTGCGACATTTGTCTGACCTCCATCATAAAGTGTCACCTTCGAAGTTGCAGTATTGCCGCCAAGAAGTGACCTACTTAGGTCATCTCTTGTCGAAGGAGGGAAGAAGGTTGACCTCAGAACGAATTCAAGCGATTGCGCAAATGACTGTGCCAACCACGCAGAGAGAAGTGCGTGCTTTCTTGGGTATTACCTCCTACTGTAGACAATGGATTCCGAACTTTTCATTGCTTGCGAAACCTCTGTTAGTACTTACTCTTAAAGATACTTCGAATCCTCTTCCTTGGTCTGACGAATGTCAGAAAAGTTTTTCTGAATTACGTGATGCATTGTGTTCGGCTCCGGTGTTGGGTACTCCCGACTACAGTAAGCCTTTTACACTCTATGTTCACGAGAGAGAGGGTTGTGCATTGTCAGTTCTGACACAACAGTTTGGTGACAAGCAGCGTCCATGTGCGTATTTCTCGTCGACTTTGGATCCGGTAGCTAGAGCGTTGCCGAGTTGTTTGAGAGCTACAGCGGCAGCGGCTGTTTCTATTCTACAGACTGCTGGTTTGGTTATGGATAATACGCTGATTGTGATGGTTCCACATGCAGTGGATACTTTGTTCAATAGAACGAAAACCCAGCACTTGACTAGTGCACGATTGTCAGGTTATGAGTTGACGCTTTTGGCGAGTCATGTGCACAAAAAGCGATGCAACACGTTGAATCCAGCTATGTTGTTGCCGATTTCTGTAGAGACAGATGTTCAGGAACAGCCTGATTGCTTTCTCAGGACAGAGGAAGAAACGAAGGGTAGAATTGATTTGAAAGATACTCCTCTTGTGAAGTCTGATGGTACCTTATGGGTGGATGGTTCATGCTTTAAGCTTCCGAATGGTGATACGACTGCAGCATATGCGTTTACGACTTTGTTGAAGCTTCACGTATTCCACAGAATTCAGCTCAAGCAGCAGAGTTGATTGCACTGACAAGAGCGTGTGTGTTGTTGAAAGGAAAGAGACAGTGACTGTGTACACCGATAATCAATATTATTTATTTATTTATTTTATTTTATATGCTTGTAAAGCGCCAGACTAGACCCCCGAAGGGGTATCTCCGCGCTATAACTGCAGATGGAAATGAGAGTAAAAATGTGTCCAGGGAAGGGAAGACAATTAATTAATAGCTGGGAAACAGATGGGTTTTTAGGTTTTTTCTAAACGCCATGTGATTGGTGATTGACCTCAGTTCGAGCGGCAATGTGTTCCATAAGGTAGGTCCGGTGTGGGCCAGTGCACGGCCACCTTGTCTGGTTTTCTTAATTCTGGGTATTTTGAGTAGTTGCTGATCGCTGGAACGCAGGGAGCGTCCTGGGATGTAGGGCTGAAAGATGTCTATGAAATACTTAGGGCCCATCCCCATTAGACTCTTGTGTATTGTGCACAGAGTCTTGAACTGAACTCGCTTCTTCACAGGAAGCCAGTGAAGCTGAGACAGTAGGGGGCAGGATGGTGTCCTGGGAGGAGCATTCATGACGATCCTTGCGGCAGTATTTTGAATGACCTGCAATTTCTTGATTTGCTCCTCATTGGCTCCGTGGAGCAATCCATTGCAATAGTCAATCCTACTGATAACAAGAGCCTGCACCAGAGTTTTCCTATGGTGATCCGGGAGATAGGGAAAGACACGTCTTAACATCCCTATAGCCCGGAAGCAGGTGCCGGCTACCTGATTGACGTGGTCCCTGAAAATGAGTTGTTGGTCAAATAATACTCCCAAGTTCTTGACCTTACTTTTGGGGGTGGGAACAGGACCAAGTTCCAGAGGCCACCAGTCTGATGACCAGTGTGTCGTCGCTTGACCGAACAACACAACTTCGGTTTTCCCGACATTACACTGCAGACAGTTAGATGACATCCAGTCTGCAATGGCTCTCATGCCATCTGCAAAAGATCTTTTTATTGCAGGTGTAAGAGTTTTAAAGGGAAAAAGAAGTTGGGTGTCGTCAGCGTACGATACAGGGGTGAACCCGAAAGATCTTGCTAGGTTGGCAAGGGGGGCCACATATATGTTGAAAAGTGTGGGGCTCAGACAGGAGCCCTGTGGCACCCCCTTACCAAATATGCGTTTGGTGTTGCCCATAGTTTTGGGCGTTTGTGGAAGGAACGTGGATTCCTTACTTCTCATGGTACGAAGATTCAGCATGGACAGTTGGTGAATGAACTTCTTGAGTCACTTACGTTGCCGACGCAAATTGTGATCGTGAAATGCAGTGCACATAAGAAGGTTACCGATGACGTTGGTCGTGGTAATGCGTTTGCGGATGAAGTAGCGGAAGAAATGGCGAACGATGTGACGAGTCGAATGTATGTTGCGGGTCCAGCGAGATGGGTTTCGGATAGAGGAATGTGTGAAGACACAATAGAGAGTGTGACGTTGATTAAGGCTGAAGCTACTGACAAAGAATTGAGTGTGTGGAGAGAGAGTACGGGAATGTTGGATTCGACTGGTTGTTGGATTGAGTTGTCAGAACATCAGCGATGGTTGTTACCTGATGCGTATGTGCTTGCAGTGGTTACAATGGCACATGGAATGGCTCACATTAGTGCGAAAGGGATTTGTAAGTTGTTGGCTCCAGTGTGGGAGAATTCTGGAATTCCTAAGTGTGCAGAGAATCTGGTCAATTGTATGGTTTGTCTGAAGTATAATCCTGTGTGTGACATTGATCCACATTCAGTCCATCACTTGTTGTTTTTGCAATTGCCGCCCTAAGTGCGCTGGGGATGCCCAGACGTGGGTCCCAGGCACTCCACACCACTTGGAGTCAAGCTAGCCGGGCTGATGAGAGGTGTTTACCTCGAAACCGGTCCGGTCCTCGGATGCTTGATTCCGTTCTGGGAAGGACATGGCTTTTGTAGTTCGGACTGGACTGTTCCCATGGGGCAACAGGGTCACAGCTGATTTGCATATCGCCATTGTCTAACCCAGGGTGGTGTGGAGTGCAAAAAAACGATGGATTTGGGCCCAGATCTTTTGACTGGGGGAGTGTGTGACATTGATCCACATTCAGTCCATCACTTGTTGTTTTTGCAATTGCCGCCCTAAGTGCGCTGGGGATGCCCAGACGTGGGTCCCAGGCACTCCACACCACTTGGAGTCAAGCTAGCCGGGCTGATGAGAGGTGTTTACCTCGAAACCGGTCCGGTCCTCGGATGCTTGATTCCGTTCTGGGAAGGACATGGCTTTTGTAGTTCGGACTGGACTGTTCCCATGGGGCAACAGGGTCACAGCTGATTTGCATATCGCCATTGTCTAACCCAGGGTGGTGTGGAGTGCAAAAAAACGATGGATTTGGGCCCAGATCTTTTGACTGGGGGAGTGTGTGACATTGATCCACATTCAGTCCATCACTTGTTGTTTTTGCAATTGCCGCCCTAAGTGCGCTTGGGGATGCCCAGACGTGGGTCCCAGGCACTCCACACCACTTGGAGTCAAGCTAGCCGGGCTGATGAGAGGTGTTTACCTCGAAACCGGTCCGGTCCTCGGATGCTTGATTCCGTTCTGGGAAGGACATGGCTTTTGTAGTTCGGACTGGACTGTTCCCATGGGGCAACAGGGTCACAGCTGATTTGCATATCGCCATTGTCTAACCCAGGGTGGTGTGGAGTGCAAAAAAACGATGGATTTGGGCCCAGATCTTTTGACTGGGGGAGTGTGTGACATTGATCCACATTCAGTCCATCACTTGTTGTTTTTGCAATTGCCGCCCTAAGTGCGCTGGGGATGCCCAGACGTGGGTCCCAGGCACTCCACACCACTTGGAGTCAAGCTAGCCGGGCTGATGAGAGGTGTTTACCTCGAAACCGGTCCGGTCCTCGGATGCTTGATTCCGTTCTGGGAAGGACATGGCTTTTGTAGTTCGGACTGGACTGTTCCCATGGGGCAACAGGGTCACAGCTGATTTGCATATCGCCATTGTCTAACCCAGGGTGGTGTGGAGTGCAAAAAAACGATGGATTTGGGCCCAGATCTTTTGACTGGGGGAGTGTGTGACATTGATCCACATTCAGTCCATCACTTGTTGTTTTTGCAATTGCCGCCCTAAGTGCGCTGGGGATGCCCAGACGTGGGTCCCAGGCACTCCACACCACTTGGAGTCAAGCTAGCCGGGCTGATGAGAGGTGTTTACCTCGAAACCGGTCCGGTCCTCGGATGCTTGATTCCGTTCTGGGAAGGACATGGCTTTTGTAGTTCGGACTGGACTGTTCCCATGGGGCAACAGGGTCACAGCTGATTTGCATATCGCCATTGTCTAACCCAGGGTGGTGTGGAGTGCAAAAAAACGATGGATTTGGGCCCAGATCTTTTGACTGGGGGAGTGTGTGACATTGATCCACATTCAGTCCATCACTTGTTGTTTTTGAAGTATAATCCTGGCAAGAGAACGTCAACTCCAGCTGGTCATTTTGCGCCTCCGACATATCCGTTCGAGGTGTTGCAATTGGATTTTATCCACATGGAGAGATGTAATAATTTAAAATACGTCCTTGTGGTTGTCTGTGCCTTTTCAAGATGGATGGCTATAATTTGCGACCAAGAAACAATGGACTAATAAAGAAATGATTCCTTTTTTTTTTAAACTGCACTCTCTCATCCGAAAAGCTGTTTTGTTCTATTTTTCTTTTTCGAACCGCTATCCAGATTCAGCTGTAGGGTCGCGGTATCAAGACTTGGAGTGTCAAGCCGTGTAGATGCAAGGTCGACGGTTCTGGTTTGTTCTAAGGCGTTCCCTGGACTTACAGACGTACACCTGAGCGAAGAGAACCAACTGCCGCGAACAGCACGGTTAGAGGATGGAGTTTTTTGAGATCGAGAGAGTTGTAGCAGAAATGAACTTTAAGACAAAAGTGTGTAAATTGATTCGTAGAAAATGTTTTTTAATAACGTGTTTTCTGGTGTTTCTTAGCATGACGTTGTCTTTGGTGGGTTGGATTGTTTTCACTAGCCAATTGACGTTTGCACCCACCTCACAACCTATGTCTTTTCCTACTACTACTTCTTTGCATTCTTTCCATACTTTACCTGAACATGATGAATTAGTTAGAAGATCAGAGTTCGTAAACAATTCTTTTGTGGAGCTTTTGCATCAGCACCAGTTAGTAGTGAACACCACTAATTGTTGGGTGTGTGGTCTTATGCCGCATACTACGGATAGAGGTATCCCCTATTTGGTTTTGCCATTCAGTTAAAATGGGTCTGTATGGGCGTATCAGACGATGTTTATTTTTGCCCACGAAGTCTATCCCCTGCGTTCCATGAAAGACAACTTGAGTAATAGTGCCTTAGTGAAGGGAATAAGAGATATGATCAGAGATATCGATACATATGGGACTATTCCTAAGGATGAGGCATTAGCTTATATCGGATGGAACGTGACTGGATATAGTGTTAGTCTGAGTGAAAAGCAGAGACGAAAGAAGTCACCTCCGATTTGGATCGTACCCCATCGTGGTCATTTTTGTCTGCAAGGTAGTGGCAAGAATCCGAGAGCTCATTTGGGGAAGAGTGTTTGTACACAGACGTATGTTTTTGCGTCCCAGAATTCCCCACCGTTTTCAGCAGCTAAGGGCACATATTTTGTTTGCTATGATAGAGCATATACATAGTTGCCCCCTGATTTTTCGGGAACCTGTTATGTTGCGTATTTGCTACCCCCTACGTATACTGCAGCCGCAGATTACCACAGAACGAGAGTTGTTAGAGGTGTCTTCGATCAGGAAGATACCACAGGACAAGAAGTAGGAGACTTTCTCAAGGGTTTCCTACCGTTTTGGGGACCTATGCCTAACAGTAGAAATATACGGCAATTGACGAGAGTGGTTGAGTCCACCATAAATGAAACTGACGGTGCCCTTAGTAATTTGACTGCCGAGCTTCAATCGGATCGTCTTATGACATTACAAAATCGGATGGTTTAAGATGTCATACTTGCAGATCGAGGTTGAGTATGTAAAATGATCCAATTAAGTTGCTGCGTTTTCATCCCAGACAATGCTCCTACAGTATACCAGGCCATGTCTAAGTTACACAAGGTCTCCGAGTCTATACATGTGGACCAAGGAGACTGGTCGTTGACTGGATGGTTTTGGGAATTGTTATCCACTTGGGGATGGAAGATTCTGATGATCATTGGGATGGCTTTAGTGATTCTTTTCTTGTTTTGTCTCTGTGTACAGTGTGCTCCTGCTATATGTGACCTTTGTGCTACTACGTGTGTAAGGAGACCTGTCTCGAGAGAAGCACTGAGTAATAGGATAATGCTCCAGCAGCATCTTGATGATCTGATGAATATTGACATCGATTCAGATACAGACTGAGTGATTGCCTATGTAAGGGCAAAAGGAGGGTCTGAGGTTCCGTCAATTCTGAACCCATTTTAAAAATGTCATGCTTTCGTTACAAATTTGATAGTAGCGAACCGTAACTAGTGAGTACGGCAAGTACGAGTGATTTCGCTATGTTAGACTGATGGATTCACTGTGTATTTAGGGATTTCGTTCTGAACCTTGGATTCCATTTTGTGTATGGCCATAAGTGCGTCTGATCCCAAGTTAGTCCATCATGCCACCATAGGAGAGAGCTTGGGGTAAGGGAAGGGACGCGCAGGAGCATATCTGTCTCATTAGGAAGGACACGTCGCAGTCCTGTGGTCACCCCCCGCCACACCTAGTAGACGAGAAAAAGTAGGAAAAAAAGCTAGGTAGGTAAGAAAGTGCAAGAATGAAGAGTAAATAACCAACGATGGCCAACTGGGCCACATTATTCTGTTCCAGTCGCGGGACAGCACGCACCACAAGGTTTGGATGATCCCAGAGATGTCACTCTCACAAGAACAGATGTGGGTAGGTCTGCCACCTCTCTCGGTTTCGTCCAGGGGAGGTGCTCCGGCACTGCCTACACTGCAATCGGGGGCTGGGGTGTTGTCCAGATCACTAGAGCAATCAACAATCCCGTCAGGAAGAGAGCACGCTTCCAGAGGCAGGTCTCATAGTCCACTGTGGATGAGTGAGTTAGCTATCACAGGGTGGGTGGGTGCGAGGCTGTTTCTGTTTTATACCCCTCTAAGGACCTTATGTGCTCAATGATATCCTGTTTGGCCTGCAAGGACAATTACTCATTGAGGGGTGGCGAGCGCCGGGGGCGATGCACAGTGGACCATGACGGTTTGGCAGATACCAGTGCCGGAAGCGGGGTACGGGTGGGACTGGCAGGCGGTGAGGGTGGAAGTCGGAGCAGTTGAGCTGCTTCTTTGTAGGACCGCATCACTCTATGCTTGGATTCCCATTGAAAGATAAGGGCGAATGGGTGTCCCCATTGATACAAAATGTCCATGCTCCGCAGCTTA
Source organism: Lissotriton vulgaris (assembly GCF_964263255.1). NCBI lineage: Eukaryota > Metazoa > Chordata > Amphibia > Caudata > Salamandridae > Lissotriton > Lissotriton vulgaris. Next base: position 4,089 of record NW_028249667.1, on the reverse strand, counting down.
TCAGTCACAGGCTTAAAAGCACGTCGTCGTCGCAAGGTTTTAGGCTTCTTTTTCTGTGAAGAAGTGGACCCTGGTTAGAATGTCCAGGAGGATGCCTGGTCTTCCCGCGGTCCCAGATACCTGATAGGCTCGATCCAGGGCCGGCGGAGAAGCTTCATCGCCCCCCCAGACCTCATGGAGGAGCTGTGCCACATAAGTCATGAAGTCTTTCCCTTTTGCTCTGAGAGGAATCCCCCAGATTTGAGGGTTGTTTCGGCGGCTCCAGTTTTCCAGGTCCTCATGTTTTAGTTGCCGTTCTATGTGTTGTTCTTCCAGGGTGACCAAGCGTTGCCAAAGTTGTTCCTGGTCCTCCGTACGGGCATCAACGATCTTCTCCAACCCATCTACTCGGTCGCCAAAGTTGGTTACCTCCTTCCTGAGTTCCCTAACACAGGAGTGTACCTCAGTGCGCAGGGAGCCTATTCAGTCTTTAGCTTGTACATGAATGAAGCTATGAACGCTTGCGTTACCAGTGGCGAGTCCCCTCTGGTCGGTGGCACCACCTCGGCCGGGGCATATCCGTGCCCGCCTTGCCCCACATTGCTGCTACAGGATTGTCTTTGGGGGGTGCCCCCAAGGCGTCCTTGCCCCCTTTAGAGCATGTCATTGCAAATCGATGGGTGCCTTCAGCGTGCCAGTTACCAAGGGCAGCGAGGGTCCATAGTAGTGCTCACAGGAGTGTTTGTTTTTCCAGGAAGCTTGTTACGCATCAGGTACAGGGTCACCAAGCAGCAGGCTATTCGTGTGTCCGCAGGGTCCTTATCAACTCCGAAGAGGTGGGGAACCCCAACGTAACAGGCCCAGGCATGCAGGCAATCGTGGCTCTTCAGAAGTTCGTAGCAACGCCCTTGCCCTGTGTCACTCGCCAGGCCCACGGCGCTCCCACAAGAGCAGAAGCTCAGCCCTCAGATGCTCAGGATGGTGTCCAAAGCAGGCCCAAGACTAGTTCCATTCCAACTTCAAGGGGGCAGGTGGGCCTCGAGATGATTTTTCCAGTCGCTCAGGGCCCAAAACTTCACCCGGGGGAACTGTCGCACAAGGCCCACAGCACCACCTCGAGCGCGCGTGCTTATCAGGTACTGTTCACAAGATGGCGGTCCAACCTCCAGGGGAGCTGTGTTTTCACCTCCCGCCCCACAGCAGCCTCAGGGGACAAATGGGGCTCAGGGCGCCAGACCCAGTTACAGAGGGGCCGCAGCGCAAACTGGGAATGCAAAAGCGCCTACTCCAGGGATCCTCTGTGGCCCAGGGAGGTCCATGCAGGCAGCATGCCCACCAGGTGCAACAGGACAGTCTTCAGCACCTCAAGCACCCCAGGGCCAGCCCCTCGCACTCACCAGTGGGGTCTCTTCCGCTGTCCCCTGTCGCGAGTGGCGCTCCACTTCCTCCACGTCTGGTTGGCTCCTGCGTGGAGAGGGGAACCAACCCCATCCTCTCCTGCGCGGAATAGCAACTCCGCATCAGCTATGGAGCAGTCCTCGTGGCCCCAGTCCGCCGCATGTGCTGTAGCCATTACACGCTATGTCCCTGTCACTCCGCCACCCTGGTTGGTGCTGGTTGCGTCTCCCGGGCTCTCCGGGTACAAGGGCAGATAACGCCGCTCCTCTGGGACTCCTCCGCTCAGAAGGCCCAAAATTGCGGGCTTCTCTCGCTGGGATGTGGAGCTTGTCGATGCCTGCCGGCAGTGTTTATGCGTCACCTGGGGAGATCCACTGCGGCTGCTGAAATCGGGGGTCCAGCCCCCATCAGGGCCTACGTCTCAGATGCGCCTGGCGGTGTGTTGCAGGCTGGGCCCCGTCGAGCCAAGCGAAAGCTGCCCGTCTCGTCAGCCTCTGGGGGATGCTACCGGCGCGGCCTGTAGAATGCCGCCCGAGTCCGCCTCTGATCACTTCTTTTATGTCAGGCAACCAAGTACTCGTGTGCCCCTGGGCTCCCTGCGGCAAAGTTATCCGATTCCGCCTCAATGGGGCCCAGGGAGACCTCCGGGATACACGGAGGGTTCCATTGGAGGCACCACAAAATAGCAGGTGGCTCATTATTTCGGCCACTCCTCCACAACACCTGCACTCCAGTCGTCTCCAGGTAGGTTTCCGCTCAGCAGAGCGCACCCCTCAGTGTCAGCTGCTCGGACCACCCCCCCCCCCCCCGGGGGAGGCGGCGATGGCCCCCAACTCCTCTATAATAGCTTAATAAAGTAGCGGCCGGCCAGAGCTCTCTCGACGTACGTCTTACCACATTGCTGGCAAGACCACGCCCCCCTGTATCCTGTTTACCTAACATTATAAGTAGGCTTTCCGGTTTTCAGTTTCTATTTTTGGTAAATTCTGGTGGGGTTTTTTCAATACCTTAAAAAAACTGTGGTTATCAGTTGTTGCACATTTTCGCGCCATTAAAAACAACAGAAACAGTGTTTTCCGGTGTTTATGGAATTTTAATTACATTTTAATTATTGATTGCTTTCTTCACTGATAGTGTATCTGTATTGATAGAGTTTACTCAGGGTATATGAGGTCCAAGTAAATTTTTTCTACACCAGAATGGACTACAAAGTCAATCCAAAATTCATGAAACAACATTCTGTTCCAACCGTAGCGCAAAGCAATTTCAAAATATTCAGCAGGCTACGTACTCAGTTAAACATCATTTTTTATTCCATGTAACTCCAAATATTATTTCCATTTAATCATTCTTTCCTCTATTCATGTAGAGGGCTGCATGTATCCCCATATGTTTCAAATGTTACAGGTATGCCTATCGGGGCCTTTTCCTGCAGCAGGTGGGTCTAAACAATTCATCCTGGGCAGCTTGGTTCATAAAAACCCAAAGCATTTCGACCTATTATGGAAAGAATGATGAAATGGAATTACTTTTTGGAGTTACATGGAATAAAAATGATTATTAACTGAGTACTTAGCCTGCTGAATATTTTGAAATTGATGTGCGATAAGCGGTTGGAACAGAATTGTTCTTTCATGAATTTTGGATTATCTTATTTGCGCAGCTCGGGCAATGCGCAGCGCTTGTCTGCACGCACACTGTGTTGCCTTGGAGCATTTTTAAGAAATTGCATAGTCTAACAAAACTGCTGCCATCCTACTACTACAAAGTCAATATCATTCTTCATTAACTCTGAAGATTGTAAAGATGCTTTCAGCATACCATCTAGCAAGTGGCAAGGGTCTCTTACAGGGAAGCAGTTCAGCTCAGGTATCGATTTTGACAGACCATCATACAACTTACATACGTAGCTGAATCACTGCAAATACAACCAATATCATTCCAATATTTATTGAACTTGGTAGGAACTTTTTTCAGCAGCATTCCAAGTGACACTGCGTTCCATGTTTACCAAACAGCTGGCGTCATGTTTTCACCACTATCTCAGATGCTTGGTGACAACATTCTTTTCACATATACCTGTCACTGCATCTTTCTTTGAATGTTTAAAGCTTGGGGTGTTTGGCAATTCACTTACAATCAATACTGACTCACTAGAAAAGGGGGCTGATGTATCACAGTATTTCACCGATTCTCTGTCTGTGGGTAAACGTGATGGTACATATTAGGAAAGATTCTTATGAAACCAGCCATTTTACCTATCAGTGAAATCAAATGTAGCCAAAATATCAAATATGATTTAAATATTTCCTGATTCTCTACAGTTTATTAAATAACTAAATGAGACCTACAACATGCTTCTAAACAAAGCATCTTTAGACCAAAGACCACAAACATGAAAAAAGCAGAAGGAAGAAGAGACCATGTTTTAGTGACATCCCTAAACAACAAAACTCAAGCAGAATAATGTTACCCCAGTCTTTCTTCATGCTACATGTATAACAAAGTTACATTGTATTGGCCCTTTCACTCATCTTTTCCTTTCTTTGAATGGCACTTAGCTTGTGGTTGCAAAGGTGTTTTTTTCAGTGTTTATATCCTTACACCAGTGATGGCTATTTACCTTTTGGCAGGGTTTGATCGGTTATTATAGGTTTAAAACCTAAAACCAGATAGCCTACATATAAGTTATGTCAGGCATTGCTGTTATGC